>NC_136057.1:1598192490-1598853918 GCF_964261635.1 Lissotriton helveticus
CTTGCTGTTTTGATTAGCAACATTGTGTGATGAACTTTTGACCTGTTTGCTCAGTTAAGTGTTTCATGAGGTGTTTCTATGGTAACAGGCAGAAGGGAGAATGGGGGCAGGGTTGAAAGTTATGTCAGTTGGAAAGGGTTTAAAAGTTCAAGCAATAGAAATGTGTGTTTGGTTTTGAATTAATGTGGGTAGAAAGGTGATTTGTAATTTACATGTATACGTGTGTAGATTGAGAGGGAAAGTTTGCTATTTGCCATAGGACTTCCTGACCCCCTAGGCCTGCTCAGGGGTCCCACAAGGACCCCCAAGGCCCAAAATAATATATTTTTTTAAATTGCATGATGCGCATAGGATACGCGGATCGCGTGAATTGAAAAAACAAACAAAGGTCGCTTTAGTGCTCACGCCCCCCACAGCATATGTAAATGTGTGGGGGGGCTAAAAGGACCCCCCAAGCCCCGGGGTCCCCCACCTCCCCGGGGCACTAAGGGGCAGATTTACAAGCACCTTGTGCCACTTTTGCGTCATTTTCCCCATGTTAAAAAGGATGCAAAAGTGGCGCAAGTGGCTTGTAAATCTGCCCCTGAATATTTAAATTTAGGGCAGATTATTTATTTATTTATTTATTCACGGTAAAATTGGAATGCGTGTACCCAGCACGGCGCTCAGCGCGGCCTCTGGTGTGAACACGTTGGGTACGCGTATCGTACCACGTATGCTGCGAGATTTCTAAAGCATCGGGTATGCGTACCTAAGCAAGAAAAAAATATATATATATATTTTTCAGGTATATATCAAGCTTATGTGTTTAGATGTTGGTTGGGTCTAACAAGAGCCTTTCTCTTTATTGGTACTTATAAGTAAGTAGCTATGCAGAGTCTAAACTTGTTGAGGAGGAGTGTTTTACAGTGTGCTGAACTTTTGACCTCTGTGGTCAGTTGAGTTTTTCATGATCTGTTACTATGGTAACAGCAGAAAGCAAATTGGGGGTAGGGTTCAAAGTTATGTCAGTTGGAAAGGGTTCAAATGTTCAACCAATAGAAATGTGTGTTTGCTTTTGAATTAATGTGGGAAGAAATTTGATTTATTATTTACATGTATATATGTGTAGATTGAGAGGGAAAGTGTGCCATTTTTGGTTTTGCTAAGAACATTGAAGTACAGAGATTCTGTATAAGAAAATCTGGTGTGTGACTGACATGCAGAATGATATTCTGAGCTTGTCTGCATTTGGATAACCATTGTGTTAAAAGCATTTGGTATGTCAATGTGTTTGGTGAGTCAGCTTTGTACAGTAAAGTGCAGTACTAAAAAATGTAGAATGTGTGCAGTCACTTTTCCAGTTCTAGAGTAGTTGATAGTGGTACTTGTTTAGAATTAGACTTTGTGTTCCAAATGTAAAATTTTCCAGTCAGTATACATACACTACTGCAATCTCTGGGGCAGATTTACAAGCCCCTTGCGCCTGTTTGTGCTGCCATTGCGTCACTTTTTTGACGCAATGTTGGCACAAATAATGCTGCAAATTGCTTATGTATTTTCAAAATGAGTCAGGGTTGTGCACTGACATGTAGTAGTTATATACATGGAATTTGTGCAGTCACTTTACCATTTCTAGACTAGTAAATGTGTTTTGGTAAAATGCAAGGTCTAATATTTTTTGTCTAGAATCACACTGTGAGTCTGTGTGCATTTAGGAATCATTCTGAGAGAAGCATTTTTATACGTTTTGTGTTTGCAGACACATAACTGATTAAAAACCTATCCTTTTTTTCAAGTTTTGATAGAATTAGAAACCAGTTATTGCTTTTGTATTTGCAAAATGACTCATGGTTGTACACTAAAATGCAGTATTTATATTTCTGGGATGTGTGCAGTCATATTAGCCCTTCAAGAGTAATTAATAGTGCTGCTTGTCTAGAATCAGACTTGTGTTTCAAATCTACAATTTCCCAGTCAGTATACATACACTGCGGCATACACTCTGGGGCAGATTTACAAGCTCCTTGCGCTTCTTTGTTGTTCTATTGTGTCACTTTTTTATGTAATGTTGGCACCAATAATGTAGCAAATTGCTTATGTATTTTGAAAATGAGTCAGGATTGTATAGTAAAATGCAGCAGTCATATATATAGAATGTGCTTAGTCACCTTACCGTTTCTAGACTAGTAAATGTGTTTTTGTAAAATGCAAGGTTTCATATTTTTTGTCTAGAATCACATTGTGAGTCTGTGTGCATTTAGGAGTCATTCTGTGAGAAGCATTTTTGCAATATGCAAGTAGTAGTGAAACCAAATTCACACTTGTGCTTCAGGCCTACATTTGCCCAGGCAGTATCTATGCATTCCATTTATAAGAAATACTGTTATTTGTCTAGAACCACAGTGTGAGTCAGTGTCTATTTGAAAAAATTTAAAGAGAATGATTTGGTTGGTTGATGTGTTTGCAGATATATAAGTACATGTACTGTTGCATGAGCCAGTCTTTAGGGCATGCAGTGCTTGAAACCCGTATGCACTATGCAAGCAGTAGTGTAACCATCTTCACATTTGTGTTTCAGGCCTACATTTCCCCAATCAGTATCTATACATTCCATTTATAAGAAATACTGTTATTTGTCTATAATCACACTATGAATCAGTGTCTATTTGAGAAAATTGAGAGAGAATGATTTGGTGGATTGGTGTGTTTGCAGACATTTCAGTACATGTACGTTTGCATTGAGCCAGGCTTTAGGGCATGCAGTGCTTGAAACTCCTATGCACTATGCAAGTAGTATTCTAAGCATCTTCGCACTTGTGTTTCAGGCCTACATTTCCCCAGTCAGTATCTATACACTCCATTTATAAAAAATACTGTTATTTGACTAGAATCAAACTGTGAGTCAGTGTCCATTTGTGAAAATTGAGAGAGAATGATTTGGTTGGTTGATGTGGTTGCAGACATATAAGTACATGTACTGTTGCAGTGAGCCAGTCTTTAGGGCATGCAGTGCTTGAAACTCCTATGCAGTATGCAAGTAGTAGTGTAACCAAATTCACACTTTTGTTTCAGGCCTACATTTCCACAGCCATTATCTATGCGCTCCATTTATAAGAAATACTGTTATTTGTCTAGAATCAAACTGTGACTCAGTTTCCATTTGAGAAAATTGAGAGAGATTGATTTTGTTGTTTTTCACATCTTTAATTCTCCTGTTTGTAGCTTTACACTTCCACCAAACACTCTGTCACTGCCGTTGCACTGTTGTAGTGACTCATTCAGCACTATGTACTAATTCATTCACTGTGCTAAAACTGAAGCACTTATAAATTCAGTCAGGCACTCTTCTTTCAGAACTATAATCATTCAGTCAGTACCCAAGTACTCTTGCCACGAAGTAGGCCTTAGGACATGGACTGCTTCAAACCCCTATGCACTATACATGTAGTCTTCTATCCACCTGCAAACTTGTCTTTCACATCTTTATTTCCCCAGTCTGTATTCTTACACTTCCACCAAACACTCTGTCACTGCTTTTGCACTGTTGTAGTGACCTAATTCAGCAGTATGTACTAATACATTCACTGTGCTAAAACTTAAACACTTATAAATTCAGTCAGGCACTCTCCTTGCAGAACTGTAATCGTTCAGTCAGTACCCAGGACTCATGCAGCGAAGTAGGCCTTAGAACATGAACTGCTTCAAACCCGTGTGCTGTATGCATGCAGTGTTCTATCCACGTGAAAACTTGTCTTTCACATCTTCAATTCTGCACTCTGTATCCTTACACTTCCACCAAACACTCTGTCACTGTTGTTGCACTATTGTAGTGACCCATTCAGCAGTATGTGCTAATGCATTCACTGCGCTAAAACTCAAGCAATAATAAATTAAGTTAGGCACTGTGCTTGCAGAACTGTAATCATGCAGTCAATGCCCAAGTAGTCATACAGCGAAGTAGGGCTTAGGAGAAGGACGGCTTCAAACCTGTATGCAGTATGCATGCAGTGTTCTATCCACGTGCACACTTGTGTTTCACATCTTCAATTCTCCACTATGTATTCTTACACTTCAACCAAACACTCTGTCACTGCTGTTGCACTATTGTAGTGACCCATTCAGCAGTATGTGCTAATTCATTCACTGCGCTAAAACTCAAGCACTTATAAATTCAGTCAGGCAGAACTGTAATCATTCAGTCAGTACCCAAGTAGTCATACAGCAAAGTAGGTCTTAGAACATGGACTGCTTCAAACCCCTATACACTATGCATGCAGTCTTCTATCCACCTCCATACTTGTCTTTCACATCTTCAATTCCCCAGTCTGTATCCTTACACTTACACCAAATACTCTGTCATTGCCCTTGCACTGTTGTAGTGACTAATTCAGCGGTATGTACTAATCCATTTACTGCAGTAAAACTCAAGCATTTATATATTCACTTAGACACTCTCCTTATAGTACTCTAATCATTCAGTCAGTACCCAAGTACTCATGCAGCGAAGTAGGCCTTAGGACATGGACTGTTTCAAAGCCCTATGCACT
Source organism: Lissotriton helveticus (assembly GCF_964261635.1). Taxonomy (NCBI): domain Eukaryota; kingdom Metazoa; phylum Chordata; class Amphibia; order Caudata; family Salamandridae; genus Lissotriton; species Lissotriton helveticus. Next base: position 1,598,197,020 of record NC_136057.1, read on the forward strand.
ATAAATGCAGTCTTTTATCCACCTGCACAGTTGTCTTTCACATCATCAATTCCCCAGTCTGTATCCTTACAGTGCCTCAAAATACTATGTCACTGCTGCTGCACTGTTGTAGTGATCTATTCAGTAGTATGTACTAATCATTCAGTGCACTAAAACTGAACCACTTATGGATTCACTCAGACACTCTCCTTATAGTACTGTAATCATCCACTCAGTAACCAAGTACTCATGCAGCAAAGTAGGCCTTAGGACAAGGACTGCTTCAAACCCCTATGCTGTATGCATGCAGTCTTCTATCCACGTGCACCCTTGTCTTTCACACCTTCAATTCCCCAATTAGTATCCATGATGTTGCAGCAAATACTCTGTGTCTCCCCTTGTACTGCTTTACTAATGCATTTAGCACCATGTACTAATCCATTCACCGCTCCAAAATCCAACCACTTATGAATTAATTCAGGTGTTCTTCTTGCCGATGTAGTTCTTCAAACTCGTATGCAGTATGTATGCAGTTCTTTTATCACTTACACGTTTCTTTTTATACCTAGTCATTGTAGATTGTATTTGTTTAGTATTACAACAGTATATTTTATAGATTTATTTTTATAACATTATATATTTTTTTTATAACAGATTCTATTTATCAACACTAAAAGAAATTCATCATGCCTTCAAAAAGTGAAAAGAGGAAACAACATAGAAAAGCTTAGTATTTCAAGAGAAGTCATCCACAAGATTTACCTGAACAACATTGTGTGGTAAAAAAGAAAAAAACTCCTGGTAAGATAACAAAGGATTTTCTAAAAAAAAACTATCAAACACTAGGAATAGTGTGGAGAATGTGAAAAATAAAAATAATGTATCTGCAACTAAAAAGAAAAACAAGAGAAAAAAGATAAATGATGGTAAATCATGTTCTAAAGAAACACTGTATAGTAAAACGAGGAAGAATCAATTTCAGGAAATTAGAAAAAGAATGTTTTACAATAAAGTTGTCTTAAACTTATTAAAGGATATGAAGAAATGTAAAAGAAAATCAGCATTTTATAAGAAGAAGAAACATATTGAAAGTATTGTTGAGAAGGCTTTGGAATTAAAAAATAAATTATTTATTTTAATAATCAATAGAATTCGATCACTAGATAAACCAATCCATTTAATGAAGGCGAAAAGTAAGTGGAGAAGACTAATTAACAGAACTAATTTTTCTGATCTTTTTTGGGGTGAATGGAAGCACAGTTCAAGTTCTGAGCCTTTTTTTCATGAAGAGAGTTATTTTCAAAGTAATGATTTGTTGCATGCAGTTGACACTAGTGGTCGAGCTTATGAGGTTAGAAATGGTTGTCCTATTGACAAAGAGAAAATTGTTCCAAGAAATGCATAAGAGGTGTTAGATGATAAAGTTTTAGGGAGATGTCCTAAAGCTTCAGTCTACACTTGGAACTGCAGTAGTATTTGTGTTGTACGACAGGAATCTATTGATTTTTTATGCAATTTCTTACGTGTCTATACTAAGAAAAGTGTTAAACAAAAGATTAAGATGTTGCAAGGACTAGACCCTTGCAGAGTGAGAGAAAATACTGGTTTGCAAGGTCATTCTCTGGCTTGTCTTTCTAGAAAGTGTTTTTCACCATTTCAGGATTTTGGCAGTACAGCATAGTTAAATGAAGAAATGACTTAGAACATTGCATTATGCAAAAAGTCCAGCACTAATGTTAAAAAAGTTGAACAGTGCTTTTTTGCGTGGATCAGTATCAGATGTAATAAGCGTTTGTGAAGAAATTGAGTTTAGTTACTTTGGTCCTGAGGAAGACAGTGCAGAAACTGATACATTAATAGAAGGAAATGTGGAAGAGAATGTACAACATTCTAGTATAAAAAAGCTAAGTATGGGCAAAATTTGCGAATTCGCGGTCCGTGAATTCGTGCAAAATGGCAAAAAAATTCAGCGAGTTCGCGAATATTCCCGCGAATTCACGGATTTTTGTGCCATTTGCACAAATATGTGACCATGTGTGCCTGTAACTTTGCCAAAAAACACAGTTGATGGACAGAATGTAGAACAATGCCATACATTCACCCCAGTACAAAGATCTGGGCCTGAATCCATCGTTTTTTTGCACTCCACACCACCCTGGGTTAGACACTGGCTATAAGCAAATCAGCTCTGACACTGTGCCTCATGGGAACAGTCCAGTCCGAACTACCAAGCCATGTCTTTCCCAGACTGGAATCAAGCATCCAAGGACCGGTTTCTGGCTATCAGCCTGGATAGCTTGACTCCAGTGGTGTGGAGAGCCTGGGACTCACGTATGAGCATACCCAGCCCACTCGGGGTGAAAATTGCAAAAAACACAGTTGATGGACAGAATGTAGAACAATGTCATACATTCATCCCAGTGCAAAGATCTGGGCCTAAATCCATCGTTTTTTTGCACTCCACACCACCCTGGGTTAGACACTGGCTATATGCAAATCAGCTCTGACCCTGTGCCTCATGGGAACAGTCCAGTCCGAACTACCAAGCCATGTCTTTCCCAGACCGGAATCAAGCATCCAAGGACCGGTTTCTGGCTATCAGCCTTCATCAGCCTGGATAGCTTGACTCTAGTGGTGTGGAGAGCCTGGGACTCACGTCTGAGCATACCCAGCCTACTCGGGGTGAAAATTGCAAAAAACACAGTTGATGGACAGAATGTAGAACAATGTCATACATTCACCCCAGTACAAAGATCTGGGCCTAAATCCATCGTTTGCTTGCACTCCACAACACCCTGGGTTAGACACTGGCGATATGCAAATCATCTCTGACCCTGTGCCTCATGGGAACAGTCCAGTCCGAACTACCAAGCCATGTCTTTCCCAGACCGGAATCAAGCATCCAAGGACCGGTTTCTGGCTATCAGCCTTCATCAGCCTGGATAGCTTGACTCCAGTGGTGTGGAGAGCATGGGACTCACGTCTGAGCATACCCAGCCCACTCGGGGTGAAAATTGCAAAAAACACAGTTGATGGACAGAATGTAGAACAATGTCATACATTCACCTCAGTACAAAGATCTGGGCCTAAATCCATCGTTTTTTTGCACTCCACACCACCCTGGGTTAGACACTGGCTATATGCAAATCAGCTCTGACCCTGTGCCTCATGGGAACAGTCCAGTCCGAACTACCAAGCCATGTCTTTCCCAGACCGGAATCAAGCATCCAAGGACCGGTTTCTGGCTATCAGCCTTCATCAGCCTGGATAGCTTGACTCCAGTGGTGTGGAGAGCCTGGGACTCACGTCTGAGCATACCCAGCCCACTCGGGGTGAAAATTGCATTCCGGTCTGGGAAAGGCATGGCTTGGTAGTTCGGACTGGACTGTTCCCATGAGGGACAGGTTCAGAGCTGATTTGCATATAGCCAGTGTCTAACCCAGGTTGGTGTGGAGTGCAAAAAAATGACGGATTTAGGCCCAGATCCTTGTACTGGGGTGAATGTATGACATTGTTCTACATTCTGTCCATCAATTGTGTTTTTTGCAATTTCACCCCGAGTGGGCTGGGGATGCTCAGACGTGAGTCCCAGGCTCTCCACACCACTGGAGTCAAGCTATCCAGGCTGATGAAGGCTGATAGCCAGAAACCGGTCCTTGGATGCTTGATTCCGGTCTGGGAAAGACATGGCTTGGTAGTTCGGACTGGACTGTTCCCATGAGGCACAGGGTCAGAGCTGATTTGCATATAGCCAGTGTCTAACCCAGGTTGGTGTGGAATGCAAAAAAACGACGGATTTAGGCCCAGATCCTTGTACTGGGGTGAATGTATGACATTGTTCTACATTCTGGCCATCAACTGTGTTTTTTGCAATTTCACCCCGAGTGGGCTGGGGATGCTCAGACGTGAGTCCCAGGCTCTCCACACCACTGGAGTCAAGCTATCCAGGCTGATGAAGGCTGATAGCCAGAAACCGGTCCTTGGATGCTTGATTCCGGTCTGGGAAAAACATGGCTTGGTAGTTCGGACTGGACTGTTCCCATGAGGCACAGGGTCAGAGCTGATTTGCATATAGCCAGTGTCTAACCCAGGTTGGTGTGGAGTGCAAAAAAACGATGGATTTAGGCCCAGATCCTTGTACTGGGGTGAATGTATGACATTGTTCTACATTCTGTCCATCAACTGTGTTTTTTGCAATTTCACCCCGAGTGGGCTGGGGATGCTCAGACGTGAGTCCCAGGCTCTCCACACCACTGGAGTCAAGCTATCCAGGCTGATGAAGGCTGATAGCCAAAAACCGGTCATTGGATGCTTGATTCCAGTCTGGGAAAGACACGGCTTGGTAGTTCGGACTGGACTGTTCCCATGAGGCACAGGGTCAGAGCTGATTTGCATATAGCCAGTGTCTAACCCAGGTTGGTGTGGAGTGCAAAAAAACGATGGATTTAGGCCCAGATCCTTGTACTGGGGTGAATGTATGACATTGTTCTACATTCTGTCCTTCAACTCTGTTTTTTGCATTTTCACCCCGAGTGGGCTGGGGATGCTCAGACGTGAGTCCCAGGCTCTCCACACCACTGGAGTCAAGCTATCCAGGCTGATGAAGGCTGATAGCCAGAAACCGGTCCTTGGATGCTTGATTCTGGTCTGGGAAAGACATGGCTTGGTAGTTCGGACTGGACTGTTCCCATGAGGCACAGGGTCAGAGCTGATTTGCATATAGCCAGTGTCTAACCCAGGTTGGCGTGGAGTGCAAAAAAACGATGGATTTAGGCCCAGATCCTTGTACTGGGGTGAATGTATGACATTGGTCTACATTCTGTCCATCAACTGTGTTTTTTGCAATTTCACCCCGAGTGGGCTGGGGATGCTTAGACGTGAGTCCCAGGCTCTCCACACCACTGGAGTCAAGCTATCCAGGCTGATGAAGGCTGATAGCCAGAAACCGGACCTTGGATGCTTGATTCCGGTCTGGGAAAGACATGGCTTGGTAGTTCGGACTGGACTGTTCCCATGAGGCACAGGGTCAGAGCTGATTTGCATATAGCCAGTGTCTAACCCAGGTTGGTGTGGAGTGCAAGAAAACGATGGATTTAGACCCAGATCCTTGTACTGGGGTGAATGTATGACATTGTTCTACATTCTGTCCATCAATTGTGTTTTTTGCAATTTCACCCCGAGTGGGCTGGGGATGCTCAGACGTGAGTCCCAGGCTCTCCACACCACTGGAGTCAAGCTATCCAGGCTGATGAAGGCTGATAGCCAGAAACCGGTCCTTGGATGCTTGATTCCGGTCTGGGAAAGACATGGCTTGGTAGTTCGGACTGGACTGTTCCCATGAGGCCCAGGGTCAGAGCTGATTTGCATATAGCCAGTGTCTAACCCAGGTTGGTGTGGAGTGCAAAAAACGATGGATTTAGGCCCAGATCCTTGTACTGGGGTGAATGTATGACATTCTTCTACATTCTGTCCATCAACTGTGTTTTTTGCAATTTCACCCCGAGTGGGCTGGGGATGCTCAGACGTGAGTCCCAGGCTCTCCACACTACTGGAGTCAAGCTATCCAGGCTGATGAAGGCTGATAGCCAGAAACCGGTCCTTGGATGCTTTATTCCGGTCTGGGAAAGACATGGCTTGGTAGTTCGGACTGGACTGTTCCCATGAGGCACAGGGTCAGAGCTGATTTGCATATAGCCAGTGTCTAACCCAGGTTGGTGTGGAGTGCAAAAAAATGATGGATTTAGGCCCGGATCCTTGTACTGGGGTGAATGTATGACATTGTTCTACATTCTGTCCATCAACTGTGTTGTTTGCAATTTCACCCCGAGTGGGCTGGGGATGCTCAGACGTGAGTCCCAGGCTCTCCACACCACTGGAGTCAAGCTATCCAGGCTGATGAAGGCTGATAGCCAGAAACCGGTCCTTGGATGCTTGATTCCGGTCTGGGAAAGACATGGCTTGGTAGTTCGGACTGGACTGTTCCCATGAGGCACAGGGTCAGAGCTGATTTGCATATAGCCATTGTCTAACCCAGGTTGGTGTAGAGTGCAAAAAAAGATGGATTTAGGCCCAGATCCTTGTACTGGGGTGAATGTATGACATTGTTCTACATTCTGTTCATCAACTCTGTTTTTTGCAATTTCACCTCGAGTGGGCTGGGGATGCTCAGACGTGAGTCCCAGGCTCTCCACACCACTGGAGTCAAGCTATCCAGGCTGATGAAGGCTGATAGCCAGAAACCGGTCCTTGGATGCTTGATTCCGGTCTGGGAAAGACATGGCTTGGTAGTTTGGACTGGACTGTTCCCATGAGGCACAGGGTCAGAGCTGATTTGCATATAGCCAGTGTCTAACCCAGGTTGGCGTGGAGTGCAAAAAAACGATGGATTTAGGCCCAGATCCTTGTACTGGGGTGAATGTATGACATTGTTCTACATTCTGTCCATCAACTGTGTTTTTTGCAATTTCACCCCGAGTGGGCTGGGGATGCTCAGACGTGAGTCCCAGGCTCTCCACACCACTGGAGTCAAGCTATCCAGGCTGATGAAGGCTGATAGCCAAAAACCGGTCCTTGGATGCTTGATTCCGGTCTGGGAAAGACATGGCTTGGTAGTTCGGACTGGACTGTTCCCATGAGGCACAGGGTCAGAGCTGATTTGCTTATAGCCAGTGTCTAACCCAGGTTGGTGTGGAGTGCAAGAAAACGATGGATTTAGACCCAGATCCTTGTACTGGGGTGAATGTATGACATTGTTCTACATTCTGTCCATCAACTGTGTTTTTTGCAATTTCACCCCGAGTGGGCTGGGGATGCTCAGACGTGAGTCCCAGGCTCTCCACACCACTGGAGTCAAGCTATCCAGGCTGATGAAGGCTGATAGCCAGAAACCGGTCCTTGGATGCTTGATTCCGGTCAGGGAAAGACATGGCTTGGTAGTTCGGACTGGACTGTTCCCATGAGGCACAGGGTCAGAGCTGATTTGCATATATCCAGTGTCTAACCCAGGTTGGTGTGGAGTGCAAAAAAAGATGGATTTAGGCCCAGATCCTTGTACTAGGGTGAATGTATGACATTGTTCTACATTCTGTCCATCAACTCTGTTTTTTGCAATTTCACCCCGAGTGGGCTGGGGATGCTCAGACGTGAGTCCCAGGCTCTCCACACCACTGGAGTCAAGCTATCCAGGCTGATGAAGGCTGATAGCCAAAAACCGGTCATTAGATGCTTGATTCCGGTCTGGGAAAGACATGGCTTGGTAGTTCGGACTGGACTGTTCCCATGAGGCACAGGGTCAGAGCTGATTTGCTTATAGCCAGTGTCTAACCCAGGTTGGTGTGGAGTGCAAGAAAACGATGGATTTAGACCCAGATCCTTGTACTGGGGTGAATGTATGACATTGTTCTACATTCTGTCCATCAACTGTGTTTTTTGCAATTTCACCCCGAGTGGGCTGGGGATGCTCAGACGTGAGTCCCAGGCTCTCCACACCACTGGAGTCAAGCTATCCAGGCTGATGAAGGCTGATAGCCAGAAACCGGTCCTTGGATGCTTGATTCCGGTCAGGGAAAGACATGGCTTGGTAGTTCGGACTGGACTGTTCCCATGAGGCACAGGGTCAGAGCTGATTTGCATATATCCAGTGTCTAACCCAGGTTGGTGTGGAGTGCAAAAAAAGATGGATTTAGGCCCAGATCCTTGTACTAGGGTGAATGTATGACATTGTTCTACATTCTGTCCATCAACTCTGTTTTTTGCAATTTCACCCCGAGTGGGCTGGGGATGCTCAGACGTGAGTCCCAGGCTCTCCACACCACTGGAGTCAAGCTATCCAGGCTGATGAAGGCTGATAGCCAAAAACTGGTCATTAGATGCTTGATTCCGGTCTGGGAAAGACATGGCTTGGTAGTTCGGACTGGACTGTTCCCATGAGGCACAGGGTCAGAGCTGATTTGCATATAGCCAGTGTCTAACCCAGGTTGGTGTGGAGTGCAAGAAAACGATGGATTTAGGCCCAGATCCTTGTACTGGGGTGAATGTATGACATTGTTCTAAATTCTGTCCATCAACTGTGTTTTTTGCAATTTCACCCGGTCTGGGAAAAGACATGGCTTGGTAGTTCGGACTGGACTGTTCCCATGAGGCACAGGGTCAGAGCTGATTTGCATACAGCCAGTGTCTAACCCAGGTTGGTGTGGAGTGCAAGAAAACGATGGATTTAGGCCCAGATCCTTGTACTGGGGTGAATGTATTACATTGTTCTGCATCTTGTCCATCAACTCTGTTTTTTGCAATTTCACCCCGAGTGGGCTGGGGATGCTCAGACGTGAGTCCCAGGCTCTCCACACCACTGGAGTCAAGCTATCCAGGCTGATGAAGGCTGATAGCCAGAAACCGGTCCTTGGATGCTTGATTCCGGTCTGGGAAAGACATGGCTTGGTAGTTCGGACTGGACTGTTCCCATGAGGCACAGGGTCAGAGCTGATTTGCATATAGCCAGTGTCTAACCCAGGTTGGTGTGGAGTGCAAGAAAACGATGGATTTAGGCCCAGATCCTTGTACTGGGGTGAATGTATGACATTGTTCTAAATTCTGTCCATCAACTGTGTTTTTTGTAACTTTGCCAGCATGCCAAAAGGCGCCGAGGTCCCTTGAGTGAGCTGGCCATTATAGTGGGGACAGGCGGGAAGACGATTCATACCGCTAGTGTGTGGTGGACAGGGCCAAATGGGCGGGGCTTCTATGCGAGTTCACATGCATCTTGTTTATAAAGGGTCAGAGACCGAGCAGAGCAGCAGATGAGGAGAAAGCAGCCATCTGGTCACAGGAGCTACACAGGGATGGTGCTCGGGAAACTCATGAATGCAAAAATACGTTTGGCACAGGACCCAAGAATCATTCAGATGTCCAAGATAGCTCTGCTGCGCGTGTTGATACAAAGCCATCCTGATCCTGCTCAGTGGGTTCAGGCACATGCAGCTGCTGCTGCTGGACAATGTTCCATCTTATACTAAACTGCCCTGTACAGACATATGCTGGCGCTGGGCAGTAGGGTGCAGTGGCATGCGGGTGCTCCATGCCTGGTACATGCGCATACCGGTGCAAGGGGGACACGTGTTTATTGGTGCTGTGTAGCAAGTTATGACTTTACATTTTGACTGCACCAGACGGTGGTACCACCTACACGGCTCAGGAGCATCCAGGCACCAGACTTCATGGTGCAAGAGCATAATGGTGCTGTGCGGTACGGGTATATATGTACTGGGGGCAGGGGGGCACTTAGCACAATGTGTGCTCACACCCAGAGGGCTCCCAGGCAATTGAGCAGGAATGATTTTCACACTGAGAGGGCTCCGGGGCAGTTCAGCAGCACGGGGGCTCACACCCACTGGGCCCCGGGGCAGTTCAGTAGCGCGTGGGCTCACAACTCCTGGGCAGCTCAGCAGCGCGGGGGCTCACACCCTTAGGGCTCCCGGGCAGTTTAGCAGCGCCACCCTCTGGTTCATCACTGCCACCCTCTGGTTCATCACTGCCACCCTCTGGTTCACCACTGCCACCCTCTGGTTCATCACTGCCACCCTCTGGTTCACCACTGTCACCCTCTGGTTCATCACTGTCACTCTCTGATTCATCACAGCACCCTCTGGTTCACAACTGCCACCCTCTGGTTCACCACTGCCACCCTCTGGTTCATCACTGCCACCCTCTGGTTTGCCACTGCCACCCTCTGGATCATCACTGCCACCCTCTGGTTCATCACTGCCACCCTCTGGTTCGCCACTGCCACCCTCTGGATCATCACTGTCACCCTCTGGTTCATCACTGCCACCCTCTGGTTCATCACAGCACCCTCTGGTTCACCAGTGCCACCCTCTGGTTCATCACTGCCACCCTCTGGTTCATCACAGCACCCTCTGGTTCACCACTGCCACCCTCTGGTTCATCACTGCCACCCTCTAGTTCATCACTGCCACACTCTGGTTCACCACTGCCACCCTCTGGTTCACTACTGCCACCCTCTGGTTCATCACAGCACCCTCTGGTTCGCCACTGCCACCCTCTGGTTTACCACTGCCACCCTCTGTTTGAGGGGAAGGTGTTGGAAATAGGAATGATTATAGCTAAGGCCTTGAACAGGCTGGATACCACACCCTTGGGTAACCATGAGGTATCTTCCCTTTTTTGCGACACTACTAAAGCCCTGAGTGAGTTATTTTTAACACATAGCCGCGGCACTCTCGTTAGTGAGCATTGGCGTCCCAAGGGTGAACAGGGGTGGTATTCTACGAACTGTCGGAGGGCGAAAAGGGATCTAATTGAAGCAGTTAAAAGTAAGGGAAGCGAGCTGATTCGTGCTGCTAGGAAGGTGTATAGGCACGCCATCAGCGAAGCCAAAAAAGAGTGGGACAATCATTTTTGGTGTGATTTGAAAGAGGCCAATGTAGGAAGGGACTCTATGGGTTTTTGGGATTTAGTCAGGATCCGGAATAGGCCAGTCGACTCCCTGATAACATGCAATATTCCTGAGGTGATATGGTTCAACCACTTCTCCCTCCTTTACACTCCCACCCATTAAGATAGGATGGGGTTGTTTGATTCTCCTTCCTCGGACCTCCCTCGGTTGGGTGATGATCTATCCTTTACAGTTAAGGAAGTGGAGAATGTGATTAAAACCCTCGTCTCCAACAAAGCAGCAGGCCCTGATGGGCTACCGAGGACTTGCTACGCCTTAATTCGATTGAATGGGGGAAACTTATTTCTTCATTGCTTAATGCATCTTACCAGGGCGCCCCTCTACCAGACTCCTGGATGGGAGCTGAGGTCGTTCTGATCTTCAAAAAAGGGGGTCGGGACGACCCAGCAAATTATCGTCCCCATAAGCTTAATTGATTCCTCGCAGAAGGTGGCTGGAAAGGTGGTTCTTGGGAGGGTGCTACAGTGGGTAGTTGATAATAAAATACTCTCTGATTTCCAAGCAGGGTTTAGGTCAGGTACCGGGACTATCGAGCAGACTTTTAGACTACTGCTCCTTTATTGGAAGGTGGTTGTACTAGGCAAAGGCAGTTTGTATCTTGCTTTTATTGATTTGTGCACTGCTTTTGACCTAGTCCCCCGGGGTTGTCTGTGGAAGGTACTGTCTTACCTGGGAATGCCCTCTTATTTATTGTCCTTATTGATGAAGCTCCACTCAGAGAACTTTGCGCAGGTGAGGTGGGGTAAGCAGGGCCAAAAAACTGCTAGAATACCAGTAAATAGGGGCATTCGCCAGGGGTGCATTCTCGCCCCCACTCTGTTCTCACTGTATGTGAACGGAGTGGTGGAGCATCTTTTGAAAAATCCTTCTGATTCACCATCCATGGCGGGCAGGAGAATCTCCACCTTACTATTCGCCGATGACATCCTCCTGATCTCAAAATCCCCGATGGGTTTACAGAGCCTCCTTGACAGTTTCCAATCTTTCTGTGAGAACAGGGGGCTAAAAATTAACACAGACAAAACCAAATACTTGATTTTGAACCCCCCCCCCCGTAGAAATTAGGACGGGCGCCTGTATTAAATTTGGTTCCCTTGGAAAGGGTCAAGGAGTTTGACTACCTAGGCATTCGTCTAACTGATTCAATGCGGTGGAATTCCCATCTCCAAAAAATGCTATTGAGTCATAAAAGGGTGGTGGGGACTCTCCTAAAAGAACAGCGGTCATCCTCTTTTAAACCCATTGCCCCCGTGTTGGATATTTACGCGGCGAAAAGCGTTAGTGCTGCTCTTTATGGGGCTGAGCTTTGGGGATCCTTGAATGTTGATAAGTTATCTTGCTCAGAATATAAATTTTTGAAGGACCTGATGGCTCTCCCACAGAGCACCCCCACTCTACCCTTGCTCCTGGATATGGGTTGTCGGCCAATTGATGATCAGGCAAAGTTGCGTCCCCTTCTACTCTGGGCCCGCTTATGGAGAGTTCCAGAACTTGATAGCCATGCGGATGGGTTAAAAGAGGTTTTATCGATGTCTGGTTGGTCAAAAATAAGGTGGCTGAGGGACGTCAAATCCCTGCTTGAGGATCTGGGTCTTGGGGAGGCTTGGTGGACTAGAACTGCCCCCCTAAGTCTGTCTTGAAGAGAGTCTATTGGAACTGGGTAGCCGGCAGGAGAAACTCTGACCCCAAGCTATGCAGATACTCCAGTGAATTTATTATGGTGAAGGATGTGGCCCTCCGAGAACCCTATCTCGATTTAATTTCAAAACCTATAGATAGGGCTTTGTATTTTAAATTTAGGATACGAGTACTGCCACTGGGCGAACTGACCGCCCGTTGAAAAATCCCGGCCCAAACTACACCTTTCTGCCCTTTTTGTGCACTCAGGATTGAGTCGGTGCCCCACTTTCTATTTGTGTGTCCTGCTTATAAATCTCCATGATCTAGGTGGTTAAAACCCCTGTGCAAGGAGCTGGGTACTAGATACTACACTGTGGCTATGCAAATTTTCAAGTCCGACACCCGGCCCTTGCTTGTTTGTGGTTTGGCAAAGTTTTTAGGCTGGGCATGGATTATCAGGTCAAAAAGGCTTAATGAAATTGTTTAATTTTGGTCATTATGTTAGACCGTCTTAGCTAATTTATTGATGTCAAACGTATTGCATTAGTGTATGATTGCACTTATATGTGTTGGCTTTTTATCTTTTTATCCTGTTGTATGCACTGCTTTTAAAGATATGTTTTTATCGAAATAAAGCATATTTGACTTGACTTGACACTGCCACCCTCTGGTTCACCACTACCACCCTCTGGTTCATCACTGCAACCCTCTGGTTCACCACTGCCACCCTCTGGTTCATCACTGTCACCCTCTGGTTCACCACTGCCACCCTCTGGTTCATCACTGCCACCCTCTGGTTCACCACTGCCACCCTCTGGTTCATCACTGTCACCCTCTGGTTCATCACAGCACCCTCTGGTTCATCACAGCACCCTCTGGTTCATCACAGCACCCTCTGGTTCACCAATGTAGATTATGGGGAGAAAGCACACCTGCCCAGCCTCAACCGGGGGCTGGTTAATGTGTTACTGAATTTGAGCTTCAAGTCCGGCACCTGCTTCCTTATCTGTAAGTGCTTCCTGTTGTGGTTTAATTTTTGTGACAGCCTAGAGCATTGTGCCATACTTGTAACTATTCTCTGACCCTGCTTCGAGGGTCAGAGAATAGTTGCAAGTAGGCAACAACTCTGGAGGCGCCGCTCCGGAAGCACTTACAGGGTTACAGTAGGTGCCCAAGTTGAAGTTAATTTCTTTGTAACCATTTTTTATATGGTTACAAAGAAATTAGCTTTAACTTGGGCACCTGTTGTAACCCTGTAAGTGCTTCATGTACTTCAGTTTTTGAAAATCCATCCCGCATGCGATTTCGCTGATTTTTCTGCAATTTCGCGAGATTCGCGGACTGCAAAATTGCAGAAAATCCGCAAATTTCGCGAACGGAAGGGATTTTACGCCCATGCTTAAAAAAAACCTTCTTGAGGAAGAAATTACAAAGTTTAAGGTGATTTCAGGTGAAAGGGCAAATTATTCTTGTATTTGTTGTCGTCAAACTCATTATAAAAATCAGACTAGGACTGTTGATCTGTATTGAAAAAGTGAAAGAGAAAATAATAATGAGTGGAAGGAATTTGCAAATTATTTGTTGGTAGAGAATTGCTTTGATTTGGGTTCTGATCAACGTATTTGTAAATATTGTTATAACAAATTAGACGAGAACAAAATGCCTGCTAGAGCTGTGAATAATAATCTTGAGTTGGTAAATATTCCTTCTGAACTGATAGATTTAAATACATATGAGTCTATTCTTATTCATTGTGTGCATCCATTTCAGGCTATTGTTCGTATGGAGCCTAAGACAGGGAAATTGCCTCCTTCAGATTTACAGAGAGGATTAAAGGGAAGAGTTGTATATTTTCCTCTAGATTTAAAGAAAAATATTGAAACAATTGGTGTAGAAAATGTAGAAGATGAACCTCTAGTTATTCTAGTTATTGGCATTCCTCTAAAGAGTAAGAAAATCTGGCAAGAATTAGTGGATGTTAGGAAAGTGAAAAAGGCAACGTTGTATCTGTTAAAAAATAATCAGTACTATAAAAATGTGTATGTGAAGAAATAAATTTATAAGAAGATACTGACTCGTCAACTGGACAAATTGAAAAAGTGGATATGTCCAGAACTGAAGAAATCTATGAACATTACAGTGTTCATCCACTTCCTTCCAAAGAAGTGATGGGGAATACTATTGAGTTATTCCAAATGAAAGAAGCAAAGAGAAGTCCAATGAGTGAATGGGAAGAAAGCTTGGAAGCTCGTTGTTTCCCTCAGTTATTTCCAACAGGAAAAGGAGGACGATATGATGAACGTCCTGTGCAGATTCCTGCATCTGATTACCAGACATCAAGATTGTATGCAGAAGATCCAAGATTTCGACAATGTATTCCGTATATGTTTCATCTTTTGTTTGAGAGTGACTTGTCTGGACTTTCTTATGCAGTCAACCATACATTGAAAACAGGTGTACATCTGCAAAATGTTTCGGCAAAGGAATTTATTGCTAAAGTATACCAGAAAGATAATGTTTTGGAATCTCAGCTGATTAATCCCATGGCATGTCAGCGTGGTACTAATGAGTACTGGTACAGTCGTCACGGAGAAATTAAATGATTGCTAAGGAACTTAGGAACTCCTACATGGTTCCTTATGCCAAGCTGTGCTGAATATGCTTAGGATGATTTACTTCAATTTCTTCGAGAGGCAAATCCAAATATAGTAAATATTGAATACAAGACATCTGGAGAATTGTGCTCTTTGGATCCAGTTAATGTATGCAGATATTTCAATCATAGATTTCAAGCTATGATGTCTTTTATCACCCAAAAAAAACCTCCTCTTGAAGAGGTTGTGGATTTCATTTGGAGAAAGGAGTATCAAGCAAGAGGTGCACCTCACATACATATGCTAATATGGATCAAAGATGCCCCCAAATTCGGAACAAATTCGGATGATATTGTGTTGTCTTTTATTGAAGAATATGCTACATGTGCTATACCCAAAAGCTCAGAAGAAAAGAACTTAAGACAACAAGTCTTACGATTCCAAAGCCATCGTTGTGGGAAATACTGTCATCGAAAGTACAAGTCAAAGGAAAAGTTTTATACCAAATGTCGTTTTGGTTTTCCACATCCTGTAATAGCCAAAGGAAGAGTAAACAGTTTTATGTCAGCTATGCAACATACTTTGACAAGAAAGTCTCCAAAGAATACCTATAATTTGAGAAGAAGTGAAGAGTCAAAATATATAAATGCTTATAATCCAGTTATTCCGTCCATGTGGAATGCTAACATGGATATTCAATATGTTGCAGACAATTCCATTAATGTTGCTCGACATCTACCATCCTACATAACAAATTCAGAAAAGATGGTATTGAAGGAAATGTGGGAAGAGATTTCCCACAAGAAGAGTCTACGTAAGAAATTATACAGTTACAGTTTGAAGATGTTATCTCATCGAGAAAGCGGAGCGTATGAATGGTTAGGCCGCTTATCATCTGCAGGTCTATACTCCAAATCTAAAAGAATCATTTGGGTGAGTCTAGGTCTTGCTGCAACACGAAATTGAGTACTTAAATCTGTACAAGAAATTGAATATTTAGCTGTCAAAGAGTCAGAAAGTACAGATATTGTGAAAACAAATATGTTGGATACATATTATCCAAATAGAAGTCATTATCTTGAGAACATTTGTCTCTGTGAAGTGGTGAAAAACTATACTTTTAAACGTAATATTACAGAAAACATCAATAATGGAATATATGCTGTAATTGGTTCTGAAGGATGTTTGAGAAAACAAAGAAAAGGACATTTGATTAAATACCGAAAACTGAGTTGCGATACTCCTGACAAAAGGGAATTTTACTCTTTAGCTCTTTTGCAACTCTTTAATCCGTGGCGATCAGAACTGGAATTACTTGGAGATTTTCAGAGCTACGAAGATTCATTCAAAGCAACTAAGGATACTATAGAATGTCCTGTTTTTGCTTATTATGTGAAAATGTTGAACGACGAAATTGAGCAAGAAGCTACAATTGCAGCTGAGATTGCTAAAGACAGTTCTCAAGACAGTCAAACTTCTGCTCCGTTGAGTCAGGATCCACTAGGAGAACCAATTGTTCAAAATGAAGCAGAAATTGCCAGGGATGAGGTGGAAACAGCAATGTATCAAGCTCAAGAAGATATTATGGACTTAGCAAATTTGGAGGAGCAACTAAATCTTGAACAGAAAGAAATATATCAACAAGTGAAAGAACAGATTGACCATGGGTTACTTCATGAAAAGAAAGAGTGCACTAGTACAACGTTTCAACCAATCCGAATGTATATGAGTGGACAAGCTGGAACAGGAAAAAGTTTCTTAATTAAAGTATTCACCATTTTACCTACAGAAAACAACTGAGTCTCATTTGTCTTGTGTTGTAACTGCTCCAACTGGGTTGGCAGCACACAAAATTAAAGGAATTACATTGCATCATTTACTTATGCTGCCTGTGGAGCATGAAAACAAACTGGAATATCACAAGCTATCTGGAGAAGCTTGTTGTGAAGTTTCAAGAGTGCTTAAGAAAATGAAATTCTGATTATTGATGAGGTAAGCATAGTCTCAAACTTAATGTTTGCATTTGTGCATTTACGAATGCAGCAAGTTCTTAAAACAGACTATGATGTGTTGTTTGGAGGAAAACATGTCATAGTTTTTGGAGATCTACTACAACTTACTCCTATAAAAGGACAACCAGTATTTAAAACACTTGCGCATGAAGATACCAGAAAGTCTTTGGGTAGCATTGGAAATGTTAACATTTGGTCATATTGTAAATATAAGGAACTTATTACAAATATGCAACAGGCAAATGATGATAATTATGGAACTATTCTTCAAGATATAAGAATTGGAAAAGTGACTGAACATGGCAAACAAGCTTGACAGAGACAATTACTTTCCGATTTGTTTCCAAATGAAAATATTGTTCCCGAGAAAATATATATGAGAATTACAGAAAACAAATCTGTAATCTGCTTAATGCCATCACTGCGTGAATGTTCTATATTCAATGAAGACATTTTAAAATTGGAAAATGAAGAAATTATAAAATTGGAAGCTATTGATAAAATAGAGCATGAAGAAATCACTATTATTTTTACAGAAAAGTTGAAGAGAAAATTGGATTCTTTAGAGAAATCGATATCTAAAACTGCTGGTTTAGAAAAGAATCTATATGCATGTATAAACTGTCGGGTAATTTTACAACGTCATTTGAATGTGGAAAAAGATTTAGTAAATGGAGCAATGGGTAAAGTTGTTGATTTCGTTCATTATCTAAATAGAGATGGCATTGAATTTTTGAAAATCAAATTTGATGAAATTGAAGAAGTACAACAATTTAGTCATTGTTCAGCTCAGTTTTTGCTTGTAAAAGATTTATATGTTCGCAGAAAACAGTTTCCTATTTCTTTGGCGTATGTGGAGACCATTCATAAATCTCAAGGTTTAAGTGTAGATAGTGCTTTGGTGAATATTGGAAGTACCGTGTTGGGTATGGCATATGTTGCTTTGTATCGGGTCAGAACTTTATCTGGATTGTACTTGATTGATTTTGAGGAGAGAAAGATTAGTGCAAATGCAAATTGTGTGAAAGAGTATAATAGGTTAAGAAGAGAATATGCTCCCAATTTAGGTCAATATCCAGTATTTGAAAAGCGTGTGGTAGGTCGAAAAAGAAGATATGAGAATATCTGTAGTGAAGGTATAGAGAAAGAAAAAAAACAAGATAAAGTTGTGATTGCAAGCAAAAAGAAAAAGTACACTGTTGAAGAGATTGTTGGTTATCAGTTTGAAAATAGTTCTGGTGTCAACTGCAATGCTAATGTAGTTGTCAATGTTGTTTTTTTTCTTCAAAGTTTGCAACAGCAAATTGTTGAGAATCGGGAAAAAATATTTTGTTCGTTGTATTCTGTTTATGAGAAATGTAGTAGTGATAAAAGTAAAATACAAAGTGTTTCTGATATTCGAAATGTATTGGACATTTGGTCTGGTTTTACTCAATTTACGCAGAATATTCAGCAAGATTGTCAGGAATTTCTTATGTATATGCTTGTTGTAGTGGAAGATGAAGGTATAGATATTGAAAATCTTTTTGGCCTTTCTTACAAATGGCAACATGACTGTGAAAATTGTTTGTTTACATGTAGCACTAACAAAGACACTGAAAGATTTATATATTTGACTTTACCAGACTGTGAATCAGTGTCTTTTAACAACCTAGTTAGAGGAGCCACTCAAAACATGGAGTGTAGCCAATGTAAATCAGAAATGTCATCAAGAATATTTATACAAAGATATGGACAGTATGCAATTTTAATGTTGCAATGTTGTACAGCTGATGGAAGAAAATTGTAAACTTTAATTAAAAATGTTGTAGCTACTCAAGTATCAATATCAGGAAGAACTTTTGTAACTGTAGCAATTATTTTTCATGATGGTCCTTCTACAACATCTGGACATTATACTGCTTATTTAAAATGTGATAAAGGTTGGACACATTGCATTGATGCTCAATTGGTTTTTAAACAACGTTTGCCTAAAGAATTACCAAATTCTTACCTAATATTCTTAAAGCTAAAGTTTTAGGAACAAAAGTTGGCCTTTTAGGATTACTATTCGACAACTTCAAAACAAAGGATTTCACGAATACTATTTGGCCTTGAGGAAAGGTATCTAAAACAATTAAGAAGTTTTTGTTGTATATTTTGTCAGCATATATTTCTAAACGATATTATTTACAGTGTTTGTGAAAATTAATAATAATTTTTTGTTATTTTATCTTTGTTTGAGTTGTTTCATATTTAGGTAAGAAATTGCTCTTAGAAAAAAGCATTTAACATATGTTTTATTTCTATTTTTTAGATTGTTATTGAGAATGTTGATTGTTTTTTTTAAGATAATCTTATTGATTATCTTTTTTTCCCTGCTGTTATGTGATGAGTACAATTGAAATCACTATTTCTAGTGAAATTCAATATATTCTGAGAACAGCAAAAAAGGCAAATGACATTTTTTACAAATGATTCTGTGTTGTAAAATATATATTGTAACTGTATTTTTCTTGTCTTCCCCAGATGCTAATTTTATAATATATCGTTTTTTAAATTATTTATTACTTTTTAGGTAAGTATAAGTAAATATAAAAAATGGTCAATGGGCTGTGCTTCTACACAGCTGAAAACACAAGAGACGGACGGAGTACATATGTGTGTGAAGATGGTTTGTATCTTTTAAAGATATATGATAAAGTTAATATGCATACTGAGTGTCCCTGGGGACCCACTATCTCAGAAGATATAGTCAAAAAGTGCCAGGAGTGTTATTACAGAGATGTATAAAATGGGACATGGCTTCAGAACAGCTCTCTGCAACGTACCTGGATGGTATTCAATAGAAAGACATGGTTGGCTAGTAGAGACCAGGGACTTTCAGGATTAAAAGAGACCAAATCGCTCAACATAAAATACGTCACAGAGTGTGTTTTCAAATACTCTTTCATATTTACAAGGACAGGATAAGTTACTGTGTGTAGCTTTTCTTCTCTATGTAAATATGTCCTCATCATACACAATACTTTGTGTTGAAGGCGCGTTCTATAGGTGTTGCTGTGAGTATTTTGGACATATATAAGCAATGACTAGTTTCTAATTTTGTTAAAAGTTGAGTACTGGATAGGTCTTTAAGGATTGATGTGTGTGAAAACACATGAAGTATTCAAAAACTCGTGTCAGAATGGTACCTATATACACACAGATTCATAGTGTTATTCTAGACAAGCAACAGTATCCCCTGCATTTTACTAAAAGACATTTACTAGTTTGAAAGGGGTAAGGTGAATAGACATATTCTACATTTTTAGGTACTGCATTTTAGTATAAGAGCCTGAGTCATTTTCCATAGTCATAAGGAGTGACTGGTTTCGAATTCTACGAAAACCTAAAAACAGGATATCTTTCTAAGCATTATATTTATATAACATTACGAACTACTAAAACTCTACTGTTGGAATGTTAGTAGACAACTGTATTTACATAATATTTTTTGGGGGCCAAAATAGTTGGTAAACCTACTTTTGTATTATGTACTAAGAAAACTGTTAAAGTGATGTGTTTATGTGTTTGTGCTAGGACCTAGAACATAACAGATTTGTTATGGATAAAGAGGGCAATATTACAGAAGAGACATTAAAAATGAGCAACAGTTTAATTGAACTACAAAATCAATCTATAACAGACAGCGAGACTGATTCAGAGGACATCAGTACTGCACATGTCACCTGTGAATTTGAAAATGAAAGCAATGATGCTGATTTTTTGGAAGCACTGGATGACGTAAAGTTACTGGTAGCTATAAACTCTGAAATGGCAAACCAGCAGTATGTTCTGGAAGAAGTACCAGATAACGTCCTTTTAGAAGCTGTGCTAAAATATGAGATGTCTGAAGAATAATTTCACTGTTTAATAATAATAAATTCTGGACTATATAAAGAGATGCTGTGCATATTTCTTATGTGGAATTAAAATGTACCTTAAGATCATTCGAGTTTAACTTTTATTTAAATAATTACTTTTAATTTAAATCTAAATTTAAAATCATCCTGTGGCAACAGTGTTTCACTTTTAGTAAAACAGTTATAGTACAAGATTGTGTTTTATATTTGCAATGACAGGAAAAGAGACTCTGTATATGTTTTCTTCTCTATGTAAATAGATCATACACACCAGTATGCATTGAAGGGGCGTTCTATATGTGTTGCTGTGTGTGTTTGCACATAACACTTATAAAACAAGACACATCAGAAATAATGAATCTGAAAATGTGTGTGAATGCTACACCATTCTGCAGTTGGTGTAGCAAGGTAGAACAGTGAGCTAGGCTTTAGTACATGCACTGCTTCAAACGCTTATCCAGTATGTATGCAGTTCTGCAACTATCTACACACTTGTGTTTCACACCTTCAATTTCCCAGTCTGTATCCTTATACTTCCATGAAATACTCTGTCACTGCCCTTGCACTGTTGTAGTCACCCATTCAACAGTATTTACTAATCCATTCACTATGTTAAAACTCAAGCACTTATAGATTCACTCAGATACTCTGTTTACAGTTTTCTAATAATTCAGTCAGTAGCCAGTACTAATGCACCGAAGTAGGCCTTAGGACATGGACTGCTTCAAACGCCTATGCACTGTACATGTAGTCTTCTATTCACCTGCACACTTGTCTTTCACATCTTTAATTCCGCAGTCTGTATTCTTACACTTTCACCAAACACTCTGTCACTGCTGTTGCACTGCTGTAGTGACCCATTCACAAGTATGTATTAATCCATTCACTGTGCTAAAACTTAAGCACTTATAAATTCAGTCAGGCACTCTCCTTGAAGACCTGTAATCATTCAGTCAGTACCCAGTACTTATGCAGCGATGTAGGCCTTAGAACATGGGCTGCTTCAAACCCGTATGCTGTATGTATGTAGTGTTCTATCCACGTGCACACTTGTCCTTCACATCTTCAATTCTGCACTCTGTATCCTTACACTTCCACCAAACACTCTGTCACTGCTTTTGCACTATTGTAGTGACCCATTTAGTAGTATGTGCTAATCCATTCACTGTGCTAAAACTCAAGCACTTATAAGTTCAGTGAGGCACTGTCTTTGCAGAACTGTAATCATTCAGTCAGTACCCAAGTACTCATAGAGCGAAGTAGGCCTTAGAACATGAACTGCTTCAAACCCTTATACACTATACATGTAGTCTTCTATCCACCTGCATACTTGTCTTTCACATGTTCAATTCCCCAGTCTGTATCCTTGCAGTTCCACCAAATACTCTGTCATTGCCCTTGCACTGTTGTAGTGACTCATTCAGCGGTACGTACATCTTCAATTCTGCACTCTGTATCCTTACACTTCCACCAAACTCTCTGTCACTGCTGTTGCACTATTGTAGTGACCCGTTCAGCAGTATGGGCTAATGCATTCACTCAAGCACTTATAAATTCAGTCAGGCACTGTGCTTGCAGAACTGTAATCATTCAGTCAGTACACAAGTAGTCATACAGCGAAGTAGGGCTTAGGAGAAGGACTGCTTCAAAGCCGTATGCTGTGTGCATGCATTGTTCTATCTACGTGCACACTTGTGTTTCACATCTTCATTTCTCCACTCTGTATTTTTACACTTCCACCAAACACTCTGTCACTGCTGTTGCACTATTGTAGTGACTCATTCAGCAGTATGTGCTAATGCATTCACTGCGCTAAAACTCAAGCACTTATAAATTCAGCCAGGCACCGTGCTTGCAAAACTGTAATCATTCAGTCAGTACCCAAGTAGTTATACAGCGAAGTAGGCCTTAGAACATGGACTGCTTCAAACCCCTATACACTATACATGCAGTCTTCTATCCACCTCCACACTTGTCTTTCACATCTTCAATTCCCCAGTCTGTATCCTTACACTTCCAGCAAACACTCTGGCATTGCTGTTGCACTATTGTAGTGACCTATTCAGCAGTATGTGCTAATGCACTCACTGCGCTAAAACTTAAGCACTTATAAATTCAGTCAGGCACTGTGCTTGCAGAACTGTAATCATTCAGTCAGTACCCAAGTACTCATGCAGCAAAGTAGGCCTTATGACATGGACTGCTTCAAACCCCTATGCACTATGCATGCAGTCTTATATCCACCTGCTCACTTGTCTTTCACACCTTCAATTCCCCAGTCTGTATCCTTACACTTTCACCAAGCACTCTGTCACTGTTGTTGCACTGTTATAGTGACCCATTCATCAGTATGTACTAATTCATTCACTGCATTAAAACACAAACACTTATACATTCACCCAGGCAGTTTCACCAGCAGTGCAGAGGGAAGCATATACTTGTAACATATTTATGTACATATGTTACATTCATGTGCTTCGGAAGTACTACAGTATACTGCAAGTAAACACCTTATAGAGTTATGCTGTAGCACCTCCTTATAGTTCTGCACTTTCACATTCACCGTACACTACCAATGTATTCTTTTATTCAATTATGCACTACACATTCATTCAAAAAAACGTTTACACACTATCATACTAATATAGCTCATTTTTGACCAGTGAAGTTATTAGGTAAAAGAACTTTTTTTGTCTTTTTTGTTGTTTTGTATTTTTGAACATTTATTTTTTTTAAGGAAAAAAGGGAACTGCACAAACAAAACAGTCTGGAACTGGAACAAATAAACCAAAAAAATTAACGGTGGGAGCAACAGTGGTCATATTTGCGCCTGGATTGTTCTCCATAGCATAGAGTTTCTTTACAAAATTTGCAAAAAATAATTAAGTCTGCAAAATCTGGACGGATGTCCGGATGAGGACTTGATGGTCCTGCGGAAGTGCTGGCTACAGCTGGTGGAGGGTCTTCGCGAAGCCTGTTGAATGCAGCTCTCGCATAATTGCGGGGATATTGTGTTTTGACATGCTTCACCATGCTGGCCGTTCCAAAAGAATATTTCTTATTAGGATTGCCTCTGGAAAGCACTGTCGCACAGACCTTACAGGTCACCTTTGCTGTATTTACTTTTTTTTCTCCATCAGGAAATGAAAAAACTTCCATATAAGTGCTTCCTTCCTCTTGGGGACTGGATCCTCAGCAACAAATTCTTCTTCTGAAGAGTGTTCAGAGAAATCTCCATCCTGGTGTGCAGCCATATTGAAGATCTCTTGAAAAATACAGCAGCTTCACAAAAAGGTGTTTCTTCAGTGAAGGTCAAAGACGAATGATGAAAATGGGTGGGGTCCTTCAACAGTTAGAATAGGAAGTATTATGAACCAATCAAATCTGTTGTTTTGAAGTCACATGGGGTATGCGTAGGCAGGTCTTACGGTGCGCATACGTACGACGTACCTCGAGATTCGCGTAATTGCTTTTAAAAGTAATATACACTTATTAAAACTAAATTAATACTATTTTCATGATTTCCTCAGATAATGTCTTGCATTAAAATGTACATTAAACACATAGATATATCTTTTTAAACACCCTAATATAACCTTTTGATACACACATTGAAAAACAGAAACTAACATTTTGAAAATAATGGGATACCAATACCAGTTAGAACAACCTATTCCAAAATCTACATACACATCCACTCATTCACCATCAGTTCTATATAGTCACTCATACATGTACTCATTCATCATATGTACTCATTCATCATGTTTTTAGCTGGTTCGAGTCTTTTCTAGCGGACCGCCGTCAAACGGTCTGGGCCCCTTCGTACTCTGCCGTAGTGCCGCCATTGGAGGTAGGAGTGCCACAGGGCTCAATTTTGAGCCCTACTCTCTTTAACATCTTTATGGCCCCCTTGGCGACACTGGCGGAGTCATATGGTGCCCAGATTGTTTCTTACGTGGATGGCACTCAGCTCCTCTTCTCTTGCAGGAAGGGCGCTGATTTTGATGGAGAGAGTATAAAAGGTTGCCTTGAGGCTGTGTTCAAATGGTTCCAGCTAAACAGCCTCAAGTGCAACTCGGACAAATCAGAGGTGCTCTTTTTTTGCTGCCTTTCGGATCCTAGGTGGAAGGCTTTGGTGGCATGCCGCTATGTCTCCTCCCTCCGCCGCTTCTGCCACAGCCAAGAATCTAGGAGTAATGATTGACAACTCCCTCACTTTGAAGCCCCAGATTCTTGGCCTAGTTGGTAAATGTTTTGGCATTCTTAAGATGCTCAGGAAATTTCTTCCGTTGCTCTCCCTTGACCATAGAAAAATCACTGTGCAGGCACTCAAAGGTTCCCGCCTGGACTATGCTAACGCGTTATATCTCGGACTTCCGGAGTATCTCCTATCACGTCTTCAAATAGTCCAAAATTCGGCCACGCGTGCCATTTTTCGCCTTCACCAGAGAACGAGTGCTAAAGATCTTCTGAAAACTCTCCATTGGCTTCCTATTTGGAAACGTATTGTGTTCGAGACGCTTACGCTGGCCTTTAAAGCTCTCCACGGAACTGGCGCGAAGTATATCAGTAAGCGGCTGGTCTTCTACCAGCCATCTAGATCACTTAGGTCAGCTTCGCTGGCCTTGGCAGCCGTTCCTGGTATGCGGCGAGCCTGTATCGGAGGCCGCTCTTTTAGACGCCTAGCGCCTCAACTGTGGAATTCTTTGCCGGTCACTCTGAGAAAGACTGTCACCCTGTTAGCTTTTAGGAAGGACCTGAAGTCCTGGCTTTTCGTTCAGTAGAACCGGCCATCCTCTGCCTGCCCTGCTCCTCATCGGGTTTGAAGCGCCGGGACACTCCTCGGAGTAGCTGAGCGCTATACAAAACATACAATAAATAACATAATGTGATGTATTCCTATAGGTTCTGTATCGATCCCCCTATTCCTGACCCTATTCTGGTTAACAAGTTAACTAGCAGCCATCCCATGAGGCAGAAAACCCCCATGATGCAGGAACCGTTATCTGATAAAGCCACACTACGGCACAGGAACGTGTTATCTGATTAGGTCATAACGCTTGCCATCTAATTAGACAAGCGATATTCCTCCAGCCCCTGATAAGGCATACGGAGTTCTCAAAACAAATCAAACCTATGGCAGACCTGGGAAAAACCCTGCGGCCATTGTTTTGATTTCACCGAGAACTTCAGCAAAAGAATGTGCTAACGACCAGGTCGTATGACATCCTTATTGACGTATCTATGTCCATCCTTACGTCAATCTCGGCACCTTAAAGGTATAAATATTACCGATATTGCCCTATGCAAACACACGCGGTGGTGACGAGATCGGAGCAGCCAGACTTGCCGAAGCCCAGAGCAGAGCAGACCCCGCTGGCGCAGCCCCGCCTTTCCTGACGCGCTGAGAACGAGACGCTGCCTTTCTCCTGCCGAGAAATCCAGCTCCGGCGCTTCCGGGTAGCCCTCGCAGGCAGCCTGGAATATCGAGACCAGAGACGAGAGATACCATCCCTCATTCATCCTAGATTCCAGGTACAGAACTGAATAACCCCTTGCAGAGAATTCTTTAGTCAGTCACTTGGCAAAACAAACTTAACTTAAACTGTAACTTTCTATTCCCGCCCACGTATTAGGCTTAGGTCAGGTACACGGGGTAGGCGTAGTTAGAAACACCAGTTGAGTACGATTAGTCAAATGTATATGTGTATGTATTCATTTTATTCATTTTAAACCTTCATATGGCTTAGAAACCATATCAATGTTTTTACAGTATTATTTTATACTTCTGCTTTTATTGTATGCACTTTACTTAACCATAAGTATTGCAATAATATCGATCCATTTCTCTTGTATGAGAAAAGAGACTGATCAATAAATAACATCTTTTATTGAACACGCCCGTCTCTTCCTTTTCTCTACAATCTGGTGAGACTAAGAATGCACGTACTGACTGAGTAAAATAAGTCGTCTTTTGTTTTCACACGACTCTAGAGATACACTCTTGATTAGGGGAGAGCAAAGTTGTCATGTTCTATGGTTGTCAGAAACTAAATCCCTTCTTGTCTATCCAGGGAGGTTCAACTCCTCCTTGCCTATTCGAGAAAGTTTCTAGTGAACTCTGAGCTAGCTGGCAAACCCAAAACTTTAAGTCTAATATCGACAGTAGTAGACCTAGTTAACGTCTGGTCTAGGCCTATACTATTGAAGGTATTATTCCAATGCGCAGAGCCTATTGGGATAATAGGAACTACACTACATGGCGCCCAACGCATTTGGAAGGGCGATAAAACTAACGTAAGACATTTAGAGTAACTCAGTCGTGCTTTTTCACTCAGACCCCTTTTCCCATAATACTCCAAAGACGTCTGGAGTGGGTAAAAGGTAATATCCGCCAGACCTCGCAGGAGGAAACTCCTATGTATGGTTCTTGGTTTAGTCAACGTTGAAGGATACACTGTTCCAAAATATTGTGCATCTAATCTTTGTTTCCATAAGAAACCTGATCTGCAAACAAACTAAATAACGTTCCTGTCGGTAAAATGGGAGACAGTGATGACGAAAGAGAGACAGTTAGGATAGCAACTGAACTCGCAGCTGCTGATAATGCACTGCAAGACACAGACCCGGATATAATACTCATCCCGGTCATCAAGAGGAAATCTATAACTTTAAAACTTATAGAAAATGGACTGACACCTAGAGGTGGCACAGTCATATTCGTGATTGAGGCACACGAATATCGGCAGACAGAGGTATATTATTCATGGATACACTTTCCAGCAGCAAATGCTGTAACAAAGTACTTCCACTATTACAAAACAGAGGACCCTCCTAATGAGTACACTCCTTTCGAGGAGGTGGAAGTACCACTTAAATTTCAAGAGCATCTGCTCTTATTTAATGGCGCCCTAAAACATAATAATCACATCACCAGGCTCGGTCCATTAGGTAGACCAGGAGCAACGTGGCCGGTCCTAGCCGGATACACACCACATCCAGACATCAATGGGATGTCTCAAGCAGAGCTTTTAACACAGCTAAAACAATTAATAAAATTACATAGACAATTAGTCCAATATGTGATGCGGACTTCAACAATTCAACCAGCAATTAAAATTCCACAGCTGACCCCTCACCAGGGGAACACAAATAAAATTACACCACAGAACATACAATCCTGCCTAGGTAAAGTACCAGCTAAACGGGAACAAATACCATTCTGGTTAGCACAAAAAATCACCCAAATAGAGGCGGTGTTTCCAGACACCACCCCGTTAGAAAAACACAGGATTCTGACTATCTGTCTTCCAATGGGAATCGCACCACACGTGGAGGACTGTGACACTTGGGGTACAGTCTTTGCTTCCATTTACACAAAAACGCACGGTGTTCCATCCATTTCGGTAATACCAGATGTGCTAAAACAAATTCAAGACGAATACGGTCCAGAACCCGCTTTAACTCTTGGTATGAAATTACTAAAAGACTTCAAGCAGGTCTCGGCTATATTATTAGCCAACATAAAGGGAGAAGCAGCAAACGTGGCAATCCGCCAGAGGTTAAAGGAGACAGATATAGCAGACCAACCAGCTGAAATTGCCAGAATTATAGAAAAATCCTATGAGGAACTAGGTAGAGATAGTTTAGGTGGAATACCAGTAAAACCACAATTGATTGAAAGTCCTGAAAAAATATTTTTTAATAATAATTCAACATCACAAAAAAAGAGCTGGGATGGAAACAAACAATCCAATCCTAAAGAAAAGAAATTCCAGTCCAGAGGAAGGTCTCCTCGGCGGAGAGAAAAATCTCCGAACCAAAGACACAGGTCACCCCAAAGTGACCCCTCTGGGAAAAGATATAACCTTAGAAATAGGGATAATATAAAGAAGCCTGATAGATATCAAGACATTGATACACGTCCCTCTCAATCTTTTCAGACTTCCTCGCAGAAATCGGAAAGAAGAGGACGATCAGAACAAAGAGAAGAGCACGCCAAGTCCAAAGACAAGGAACCTGCTCATCTAAAAAAGAAATTACAATTTCCAAAAAAGAAGGTAGCCAGTATCAAGGTAGTTAACAATGCCGAGAATACTGAGGACACAACTGAAAAACGGAGAATGGGCTCAGACAATGCTAGACAGCGCAGCAGAAGTGAGCATAGCTCGCAAAGTCCTTATGAATCATCTGGAGACAGTGGACACGAATGAATATCTTCAAGTGGAAACTGCAGACACCAGAGTTAGCAAACCTCACAAAATATATGAAATAACTTTACGTATAGAAGGGGATAAGACTAGAAAAATAAGGGGACTATTTTGGGATAATCTCTCCAAGGGCTATGACATCCTTCTAGCTGAAAAAGACTGGCCACCAGAGTTTGTCAGGGAGTGCCCTCATGGCGAAGAAATAATTATGCCTGCCTTCTCAAATCATATCCCAATTCATAAAAAATACACACTTGCCAGAAAGTGGGCAGTAGCTCAAGCTCCTGCTTTATATAAAAATCATGTAGGATGGGATGAGGACTCTCCTCCTCACAAAATCCAGTTAAAATCACAACCTACTGCACAAAGACAGTACCCAATTAAGCAAGAAGCTAAAAAACAGGTAAAAGAAATCCTAGATCAATTAGAATACCAGGGGGTGATTGAAACTTGCACCTCACAAATGAACAACCCTTTGTTTCCGGTCTCCAAACCAGACAATTGATATCGTCTAGTTTTGGATTATCGACACCTTAACTCATGTTGCAAAACTTTTGCAGTGCAAAACTCGCATAGTGCTGCACTAATGAATAACATAGTGCGCAAAAAATACAAAACAACATTAGACATCTCTAATGGATTCTTTTGTCAAAACATAGCACCAGAGAGCAGATATTTGTCTGCATTCTCAATAAATGGCACTCAAAAACAATTCTGTCGGTTAGCCCAGGGGTACAAGAATAGCCCAGGGGTATTCTCAGCGAGAGTAACAGAATTACTACAAACATATGATGACGAAGCATTATCTTATGTCGACGACATATACTTAACAGATGATGACTTGGATACTCACTTGAAGAGAGTGAACACCATAATACTTGGGTTCGCAGCAGAGGGTTACAAATTCAACTTTAAAAAATCCAGAATTGCCCATCTAACAGTCCTGTTCTTAGGATACGAATTATCAAGTGAAGGCAAAAGCCTGGCTGACAATTTCCTAGAGAAATGTGCCGTACTCCAAGCACCTAGAACGCTAAAAAACCTACAGTCAATTCTAGGCTTCCTAAATTTCGGAAGAACATACATCGCAAATTACGCAGAAAGGGTCAAACCCCTTTATGATCTAATAAAACCAGATTTTAAAAGAACCAATTGGACTCAAATACACACAGAAATTTTGAGATCCTTACAAACAGACATGTTAATTAAAACAAAATTAGAAACACGTGATAACACACGCAATCTTGTGATTCGAGTCATCCCAGGAAGATGCGGATTCACATACCTGACCTCTAATGAGGGAGAAAAGGTACCAATTGCATTCAAATCACACTTGTACACTAAGGCTGAAATGAAATTTAGCCCAACGGAAAAAATTCTTACTGCAACACAGACAGCTATAGCAAAAGAACGAGCCCTGGCACAAGGTAAACGAATAATAATCGTGACACCAATACCAGCCCTAGAGGCTGTAACAAAAGCAAGCATTCCAAATGCTAAAGCGCTCCATCCGAGATGGATACAATGGGCTAATTCTCTTGCTGCAACAGACGTGGCATACGAATTTGATCCTAACTTAAAAACACAAGAATTTCTCCAATATGAATTTGAATGTCCTCCGCCGACCGAAATTCTGCCTCTAGAACATTACGGCTGTATAATATATACAGACGGATCAGCACAACCCGCAGTAGGGGGTAAACAAGCTTACAGTGCTGCGTGCGCGATTGTTAAAGGTCGCTGGCACGAAGGAAAATTCAAACCGGCTATCACTAAGACACAATCTCTAGGAGATTGTACAGCTCAGCGAGCTGAACTACTGGCGTTCAAGATGGCGCTTGAAAATACCGATCGAGAATTCCCCACACTCATAGTGTGCGATTCGTATTACTGCGTTCAGTCTTACAATGAATACTTGCAGATCTGGCTTCAGAATGGTTTTAAGGATGCAAAAGGAGGCACAATCAAGCATAAGATGCTCTGGGAACAAGTAGTTCTATTACAAAAAGAACTACCAAAGACTCACGTGATACATACGCTGAGTCATCAACGTGATGGCGTTCACATTGAAGGGAATTCATTGGCTGATGAGGCCGCGAAGGCAGCTGTGCAAACGGCTTCCGTAGCTGCCATCACACGGTCAAAAACAAAAATAGACAGCGAAATATTACAGGCTGTCAGCGCTACGGAAAAGGATTCGATAGAAACACTCCCGAAAGGCTTTCCAGTAAAATACTCATACATAACTGATGCAAACAATGTTCCTTTTGCTCGAATCCCTGGAGTGGGGGATAGGGCAATTCCAAACATGGAACATAGGTTAGGACTGATAATAGCGGCACACGAAGGGCTTGCTTCTATACATGCTGGCGTCTCAGCCACAGTATCATTATTAAAACAGAGATACTGGTGGCCACAAATGAGAAGACAAACAAGGAACTATGTTTTAGAATGTGAAATATGTCAAAGAATGAAAGTATCAACGGTGAGACGTCCAGCGCAGACGCCCCTTCTAATCTCGGATAAACCATTAGCCTGTGTTTACCTAGACCACTGTGGTCCCTTACAAAGGGATGGTAACTATAAATACATCTTGGTTGCAGTGGACTCATGCACGAGATTCATATGGATGTGGCCCCAGCGAACGGCTGACGCCAGAACTGTTATAAAAGATTTGCGAGTCTTTATCGGCACATACGCAATTGGCATGCTGCATTCGGACCATGGTCCTGCTTTTAGCTCTAGGGCTTATAAGGAGGCCATGGTCAGCATGGGCGTTACATTGCGGTACTCTTGTCCATTTCACCCTGAGGGGAACGGAATTGTTGAAAGAAAAAACCGTGACATAAAGCAATCTATAACGGCAAAGGTATTAGGTTCGGGAACTGGGTGGGTCAAACATCTAATAGGTGTCCAACGTAGTCTAAATAACTTGCCAAGAAATTCTCTGAAGGGATTCAGTCATTACGAATTATTATTTGGAACTAGGATGTTAGTCTTAGATCTCGACAGTCAGACTTCAGTGGTGAAGGAAAAATGCTTTGATATCAAAGATCGTTTGGCTGTTTTACAGGACTTAAACGAAACAAGAAAAGACCTGAGCAACATAAAGTTGAAACAGCAGCCAACAACCACTGAAGAACCACCACCTGTCCCAGCAAGACCTGTCTGGATTCCAAAAATCGGGGATCTAGTCAGAGAAAAGATCGCGGTAAAGAAGGAATTTGGGCCTTCTTACAGAAAAGCAGTTCCTGTCTTGTCTGTCAACGGGACAAGATCAGTTGTACTACCGCCGCTTGCTGGTAAAAAGGAGAACCGAGTTGTATCCATCGACCTGGTAAAACCACAACATGTGGCCGATAACAAATAGTAGGCCAAGTGGACTCCCGAGAAGTAGTAGAACACCAAGATTTGCTACTAACACAGAGGTTCAATCTAAGAGGCTAATCACATTCGAAACGCCTACAGAACTACAACAAGGACTATGCAACAATGCAATGGAACTTAGACCTCTGAAAACCCAGATAAAAACATTTAGCAGAGACACACCAATCTATAATGAAGTAACAAACGACTATGCAAGAAACAGTAATCCTGAAGCAATTGGAACAATAGACAGAACTGCATCCGGCTACTTCATAAACTTCGATGATTCCTCTGAAGGCTTCACTGAATCAAAAACACAGCCATCAACAAAAACCTTTAAAGATAAAGTTAAAGTACTTTTGAAACAACTGAAAGAAACATACCTAATTTCTCCATGGATTGAATTTTGGGTGGGTTTTGGTGCATTTATCCTCATACTTTGGCTCATCATGGTACTAACTTTGGGACGCTTCATTGAGGGAAAATATGCTAAAATGGACACAGCAAGTCAGAAAATCAACTTGATCCTCAAACCACACACATCTTCACACGTCGAGAAAAGAGAACTTTCTTCAGTCAACTTCACAGCCAATCCTATACCGGGTGGGGTAGCATGGGACAAAACTGACTACGAAATGTATGGTCCGGTTGAAATCCTGAAATATCCACACCAAATTAAGATCTCATTGAGTGACTTTGTAAAACCAAGCTCATTTGCTGATGATTGGGACTTTGAAAGTATAAATAATATGATGTCTGACTTAGTAATGTCTGCTAAATTTACCAAACATGATTATTTGCAGGGTTCGACAAATTATGATAGTATGTACTGTTATAACCACTATGGTAACCATTTTCTACATAGATCTGCACAACCTAGAAATGTTTTAAATTATAATCAATGGGAACATTGTGTAACCCCTCCAAAAGGAAGCTCAAGAACCGTTTATGACAAATATTCATACTTTTCAGGTTTCAACACAAGTAATGCTGAAACATTTTATTTCAAATTGTCAAATAAGACAGGGACAAAGACCATGATAACAAACACGAAATTGATATATTCAGACTCATTCTTTGAACAAATGAATACTTTTGGTTTTGATTATTGGGACAAAAATGTTGAAGTAAAAAGTGTTTGGGGTACAAAAGAATGGCAAGTACAGGGTATAGAATCCTTGTTTAGAGCCTGCATGATCCCAGAACAAATTATATTTTTAAATGACACTGTTCAACAAACCACCTGTCTTGGCTTAGCCAAAATCAAAGACTTAAATAAACCGTCTATTCCAAAACCAACAATGAACAGCAATAGCTCCACAGATGAAGAGATAGACGTAAATTATGTATTAAACCAAAACAGAACACATCCTGATTGGAAACAGTGGTTGATCTGGCCCACAGATACTAATAACTGTCAAAACAGATTCCTGAAAAAAACACAGGGGTTCAAAATGACCAGGCCAGACCCTAGATATTCCCAAAGACAACACCCAGGAATAATAACCACCTACAGTGTGGGCAAATTATGCCTTCAATGGCTACAGACTTCCACACTGGCAGAAATTAAGCAACACCTAACTTTACTTACTGATGGTGCTGACTTGCATGATTTCATTATGGGACCGCGCAAACAGCGTCAGAAACGTTTCATAGCAACCTCTGTATATGCAGCATACAACGAGGCCTGGAAGGTGACTCAAATTGAGACAGCAGAAAGAATACGGGAAATTGACCGTATTCATTTGGAAAAATCACTTTCTGTAGTGGACAATGGGTTAATGACTCTGTCCTCCAGAATTTTTTCTCTGGACAGCATTGTGTCTTCAGCAATCGACATAATATCGCAAGACTTACTGTTGTTACAACACGGTCAGTCTCAATTGCGTTCTATTGTACAGCTTGGCTGGACGTTACAAAACCTGCGTTCAGGCTATGTGCCTTGGCGTTTAATCAACACAACGTCACTATTCAATATCTTTAACCTTACTGATAAACAAATCAGTATGGCCCAGAAGGGTGCTGATTATACAATCCTGAGCATTGAGAAACTCGAGAGATTACCAGTGACAATGTCAGAACGACCTGTCAGTGAATGGATAATACATGGGATAATTAATATTCCAATATCAACCTTCAGGTTTCAATACTGCCAAAAATATATACAGGCTGGCATGTACGAAAAATTGGGAAAGAGGTACATTAAAACAACATGGAACTTGCCCTATTCACATGCATGTGTCAGTAATAAAGGCCAGAAAGTGTTTCTTAGTGGCAATAATTGTGCAATGTCACTGAGCGGTACACTTCTGTGTAATGGAATTAGTTTGCATGGAGCCTGTGAAGGGAACTCAAATAACCTTTCATGTCACCAGCTAGGCGCACCTGCAACAGAGATAGAACCATTCTTTCAAAGACTCTATAATGGGAGTTACATTCTAATTGTAGATCGCAGATGCTGTAGTCTTATGCCCGGGACTCCTTATCTCGTAACTACGACTGCGAAGGTCAAGTGCTGTGGACGCTTATTGTTCCCCAGCTCCCTTCCAGACAGGGAGGCAAGGGCATGGCCCAACTTGAAAATTACTTCTATTCGAATAGATACTTTAAGCAGAATGAAAACAGTGCTTCTTCAGACGCCGACCAGACTCACGTCATCAAAAGAAACGTATGATCTCCTAGTCGCAAGGACGACTGCAGAGATTCACTCCTTATTATCAACTAATTCCCCCATACATTTCGCAGAAATCCTGAATGAAATCTTAAATATTTCTGATACCAGTGGAGTCTCAAAAGTATTTAAGACAGTATTTTCGATGGCATTAACACCATTCAAAGCCATACTGGGTATTTTTCCAGATTTCGTCCATTCGATTTTTGGCGGACTTCCCCTCATTTTGGGACTAATTGCAGGAATCCTATTCTTAGTCCTTATATTTTGTTATGGCAAACCATGTCACAGACAAAACACCTGCGACAAGGGAAGAAACAATCCTAGCCATTGGATACCGGGACCGGATATCAAAAATCCTGGGACTATCCCGGCTTAGAGACCTGAACATGACTTGGTTTCTTTCATTTCGACCAATGTGGCATCGATGTGTTTTACCTGTATTAAGGTGCTTGCTATGCGGAGAAGAATGCGTGTTAGACACCTGTCTGACTCTACAATCAGATGCGCCAATGGATGCAGAAACATTGTTGAGTCCAATAAAGGCTCATACTTTGTGCTGCCCTCAACGGCTACCAATCCTGATGACGGCATTCGTGGAAGCTTCACCACTACGATTAAGGGGTAGTGAAGTTCAAGATGAAAGCAGCATTGATCAGGTACGACCTTCTGTCAGCAATACTAATCAAAACGTCAATGGAGACAATCATGCGCACGAATGCATGGTTACATCTTTTTCCGAGTTAGTGGAACTCTCCCAGGAAGCTGTTGACAACTTTTTCGAGAGTCTAAATGATATGATGTTCTCACCAGAGCAGAAATAGAGACTTTTGAGCAAGCTCGCACACGGCGTTCCCTGAATTTGGCCTTCAACTAGAATAGCAAAATACCATGAACAATTTTCCCTCCAGTTCACAGACAGCAATTTTTTTCAGCAGCCCCAAAATATTTTTACTAATTTTTCGGGACACTTATTTTCTGCTTAAAGTAAGAACTATTCTTAGAGAACTAAGATTTCTATTTTTAGATACTTTATAGACATTAGCTGCCCGCTGGTATGTTCATAATTATTTTATTCTGTGATGGAATGGTCTCGAACCTTTTGTCTGTATTAAGAGCCATTTCATGTGTAAATTCTCATATACAAAATAGTAATGATGTATAGATATGCGTGATTACTTTAGCATTATTCTACAGCTTGAGTGCATATATTACATGTGAATGTTTTTTTCGTATATTTGATAAATTCAAAATGCATTTATGTATTTTGGGGTGGTAAGGTATACACGATACTCTACAGTATGTTTTACTATGCATAGATTCGTAAATATGTCCATAGTTAGCGTGGAGTGGGTGTGATGTATTCCTATAGGCTCTGTATCGATCCCCCTATTCCTGACCCTATTCTGGTTAACAAGTTAACTAGCAGCCATCCCATGAGGCAGAAAACCCCCATGATGCAGGAACCGTTATCTGATAAAGCCACACTACGGCACAGGAACGTGTTATCTGATTAGGTCATAACGCTTGCCATCTAATTAGACAAGCGATATTCCTCCAGCCCCTGATAAGGCATACGGAGTTCTCAAAACAAATCAAACCTATGACAAACCTGGGAAAAACCCTGCGGCCATTGTTTTGATTTCACCGAGAACTTCAGCAAAAGAATGTGCTAACGACCAGGTCGTATGACTCCTTATTGACGTATCTATGTCCATCCTTACGTCAATCTCGGCACCTTAAAGGTATAAATATTACCGATATTGCCCTATGCAAACACACGCGGTGGTGACGAGATCGGAGCAGCCAGACTTGCCGAAGCCCAGAGCAGAGCAGACCCCGCTGGCGCAGCCCCGCCTTTCCTGACGCGCCGAGAACGAGACGCTGCCTTTCTCCTGCCGAGAAATCCAGCTCCGGCGCTTCCGGGTAGCCCTCGCAGGCAGCCTGGAATATCGAGACCAGAGACGAGAGATACCATCCCTCATTCATCCTAGATTCCAGGTACAGAACTGAATAACCCCTTGCAGAGAATTCTTTAGTCAATCACTTGGCAAAACAAACTTAACTTAAACTGTAACTTTCTATTCCCGCCCACGTATTAGGCTTAGGTCAGGTACACGGGGTAGGCGTAGTTAGAAACACCAGTTGAGTACGATTAGTCAAATGTATATGTGTATGTATTCATTTTATTCATTTTAAACCTTCATATGGCTTAGAAACCATATCAATGTTTTTACAGTATTATTTTATACTTCTGCTTTTATTGTATGCACTTTACTTAACCATAAGTATTGCAATAATATCGATCCATTTCTCTTGTATGAGAAAAGAGACTGATCAATAAATAACATCTTTTATTGAACACGCCCGTCTCTTCCTTTTCTCTACAATCTGGTGAGACTAAGAATGCACGTACTGACTAAATAAGTCGTCTTTTGTTTTCACACGACTCTAGAGATACACTCTTGATTAGGGGAGAGCAAAGTTGTCATGTTCTATGGTTGTCAGAAACGAAATCCCTTCTTGTCTATCCAGGGAGGTTCAACTCCTCCTTGCCTATTCGAGAAAGTTTCTAGTGAACTCTGAGCTAGCTGGCAAACCCAAAACTTTAAGTCTAATATCGACAGTAGTAGACCTAGTTAACGTCTGGTCTAGGCCTATACTATTAAAGGTATTAATCCAATGCGCAGAGCCTATTGGGATAATAGGAACTACACTACAATAACATAACATAACATCATATGTACTCATACACCTATACATCCTGTTACACACTTACACTCATACATAGACTTACTCACACACATACTCACACATGCAAATAAACTATCAAACATCCATTTACTTGCATATTCAGCTATACACACACCACTACACTTACTTCTCTCTTAAACAATCACTTATAGAGACACATACTTAATTATACAGGAACTCTTACAATCTCTTACTTTCATATATCCTCACTTATTTACATCAATACTCACATATACTAGTTTAAAACATATGTACTTACTCATAAAGACACTATTGAGACAGTCATTCACTCACTAACACACCCATACACACACTTATCCACCCATACAGTCCTGCACACCTGCTGTCTTCAAAGGACATACAAACAGGGAGTCACTCATTCATGCATCTGTGCCCTAAGTATTATCCCCCACCAAACCATACAGACACTCATACTGATACTCAAAAAATCAACCAATAACCCATATGCACACTCATATAGCTACTCATCAACCCATGCAGCCACTTATACCCAAAGTGAGCGACTGATACAGATATTGACATATTTAAACATTACTCACTAACCTATGTATTAGCTAAGATACACTTAATCAATCAGTTATACGATCAATTTTACACAAACAAAATCTTCCATTTAAACACTTATATATCCATTTATTTTTCCATCGACCTTGCAATACACATATATAAAACATATTTAAATTTCAGGAAAAAAACATTCACTGGATGATGTCATCATTGATGTCATCACTGATCCGATTTGAGATGCCATCAGTGATGTCATGAGTGATGTCACTGACCATGTCATGAGTGATGTAATATGTGACGTCATCAGCAGTGGATTGCGGGCGCACGAGTTATAGTTAGCTGAACTAACTATAACGGGGGTATTTCAATGGTTTTGTATGAGTGAAATGTCTAACTAACTATAACATGTGTGAAACCTATGTTTTTTCAGTGAAAAAAAGAATATATATATATATATATATATATATATATATATATATATATATATATATATATATATGTTTGAGCAAATGCGCACCTGCGCTTTTCAACAGGCACTCGCAGCGCTTCTGGCCATCCAGCCTGCATGCCTCTCATGTCCTGAAACTCACATTTTCTCCTCATTATTTCACATGCGCCCGACGCGTTTCGAGGCTGACCGCCTCTTCTTCATGGGGCTTCGTTCAACAAACAGGCAAGGCTCTCAAATTGTGTTGCACCAGCTTTATTTCACTCGTGCAGGAACGCCCTGAGTGGGCGTGGCTAGATCGTCTTTTCACCATCAGGAATGATGGTTGTTGTAGTCCATAGCGAGAGTCTGCAGTGATTCCCTTGGGTAGGTCGCCTGATTTCTTGAAGCATTGTACCATAGTCTGTATTCCCTTGAGTAGGGGGAGAACTGGCGAGTTCCAGGGCAGTTTTAGTCTTTAGAAGCGTTGCGCCAGGGACCTTGCTACGTGCAAGGTACGGCTTCTCCGCGCTGAATGACAGTGATGAACTGCAGCCGGTGAAGGTGCTCTGCTGCACGGCCAGGGGCAGCCGTGAGGGAATTTTTGTTTGAGCAAATGCGCACCTGCGCTTTTCAACAGGCACTCGCAGCGCTTCTGGCCATCCAGCCTGCATGCCTCTCATGTCCTGAAACTCACATTTTCTCCTCATTATTTCACATGCGCCCGACGCGTTTCGAGGCTGACCGCCTCTTCTTCATGGGGCTTCGTTCAACAAACAGGCAAGGCTCTCAAATTGTGTTGCACCAGCTTTATTTCACTCGTGCAGGAACGCCCTGAGTGGGCGTGGCTAGATCGTCTTTTCACCATCAGGAATGATGGTTGTTGTAGTCCATAGCGAGAGTCTGCAGTGATTCCCTTGGGTAGGTCGCCTGATTTCTTGAAGCATTGTACCATAGTCTGTATTCCCTTGAGTAGGGGGAGAACTGGCGAGTTCCAGGGCAGTTTTAGTCTTTAGAAGCGTTGCGCCAGGGACCTTGCTACGTGCAAGGTACGGCTTCTCCGCGCTGAATGACAGTGATGAACTGCAGCCGGTGAAGGTGCTCTGCTGCACGGCCAGGGGCAGCCGTGAGGGAATTTTTGTTTGAGCAAATGCGCACCTGCGCTTTTCAACAGGCACTCGCAGCGCTTCTGGCCATCCAGCCTGCATGCCTCTCATGTCCTGAAACTCACATTTTCTCCTCATTATTTCACATGCGCCCGACGCGTTTCGAGGCTGACCGCCTCTTCTTCATGGGGCTTCGTTCAACAAACAGGCAAGGCTCTCAAATTGTGTTGCACCAGCTTTATTTCACTCGTGCAGGAACGCCCTGAGTGGGCGTGGCTAGATCGTCTTTTCACCATCAGGAATGATGGTTGTTGTAGTCCATAGCGAGAGTCTGCAGTGATTCCCTTGGGTAGGTCGCCTGATTTCTTGAAGCATTGTACCATAGTCTGTATTCCCTTGAGTAGGGGGAGAACTGGCGAGTTCCAGGGCAGTTTTAGTCTTTAGAAGCGTTGCGCCAGGGACCTTGCTACGTGCAAGGTACGGCTTCTCCGCGCTGAATGACAGTGATGAACTGCAGCCGGTGAAGGTGCTCTGCTGCACGGCCAGGGGCAGCCGTGAGGGAATTTTT
The DNA here is from genome assembly GCF_964261635.1 of Lissotriton helveticus. Lineage (NCBI taxonomy): Eukaryota > Metazoa > Chordata > Amphibia > Caudata > Salamandridae > Lissotriton > Lissotriton helveticus. The sequence goes on from NC_136057.1 coordinate 1,598,237,213, forward strand.
GTTTGAGCAAATGCGCACCTGCGCTTTTCAACAGGCACTCGCAGCGCTTCTGGCCATCCAGCCTGCATGCCTCTCATGTCCTGAAACTCACATTTTCTCCTCATTATTTCACATGCGCCCGACGCGTTTCGAGGCTGACCGCCTCTTCTTCATGGGGCTTCGTTCAACAAACAGGCAAGGCTCTCAAATTGTGTTGCACCAGCTTTATTTCACTCGTGCAGGAACGCCCTGAGTGGGCGTGGCTAGATCGTCTTTTCACCATCAGGAATGATGGTTGTTGTAGTCCATAGCGAGAGTCTGCAGTGATTCCCTTGCTACGTGCAAGGTACGGCTTCCGTTCATCACTGTCATTCAGCGCGGAGAAGCCGTACCTTGCACGTAGCAAGGTCCCTGGCGCAACGCTTCTAAAGACTAAAACTGCCCTGGAACTCGCCAGTTCTCCCCCTACTCAAGGGAATACAGACTATGGTACAATGCTTCAAGAAATCAGGCGACCTACCCAAGGGAATCACTGCAGACTCTCGCTATGGACTACAACAACCATCATTCCTGATGGTGAAAAGACGATCTAGCCACGCCCACTCAGGGCGTTCCTGCACGAGTGAAATAAAGCTGGTGCAACACAATTTGAGAGCCTTGCCTGTTTGTTGAACGAAGCCCCATGAAGAAGAGGCGGTCAGCCTCGAAACGCGTCGGGCGCATGTGAAATAATGAGGAGAAAATGTGAGTTTCAGGACATGAGAGGCATGCAGGCTGGATGGCCAGAAGCGCTGCGAGTGCCTGTTGAAAAGCGCAGGTGCGCATTTGCTCAAACATATATATATATATATATATTACCTACTGGCGGTCGCCAGTAGGTAGTTATAGTTAGGACCTAGTTTCCATAGGAAATCCTCAACATTCTATTTGGATTAACTTTGGCTCTGGTGGATGAATGTTTGCGAATTTCTCAAAGAAGATGGCTCGGTCCGCTGCGCTCCTTCCCTGAAAGTTTGGGGGGGATTGGTGAAGTGGGGGCTGAGATAAAAGGGGTCCCAAAACATGTTTTCTCCATGTTATTTTCCATAGGACGTTTAGACACGGCTACAGGTCGAACGGCTGAATGGATTTATAAGAAATTTGGCAAAACTGTAGAGTCCGGCTCGCAGATTACGCTTTTTTTGGAATGGTGTAAATCCGTTCAGTAGTTGCTGAGAAAATTAAAGTTAAAGACAATTATATATCTGTACGCGCGCACAGGTGCGCGCACTCAAGCGGTTGCGCGCGAGCGGAATTTTTTTTTGCTGCGTGACGTCTGTTAACGTTCGATTCGAAGGAAATCAGGAAGTGTTGACCGCCATTTTGTCACTGCGAGTAAATATATTGTTCATTTCAAAGCGTTGGAACATGGAAAGGGGAGAAGGTAGAGATTGTTTTGCTGCGTAGGTTTTCTCAGGGTGTGCAGTAAGGCCCTTAAAGGCGAAAATATATATATATATTTTTTTTTTAAAGTTGCGGGGTGCGCGCAGTCAGGCGCGCACACCTATTTACATGAGTGTGAAAATGGAGATAAATCAGAAGTTTGAGTGCTTTGATATAAGGTGGCTCTGAAAAGAGCCCTTGTGTTAATTGAGTTTTTTCTGCATTTATAAGTAAGAACCGATGCAGAGCCTGATGTTGCAGAGGAAGATTCTGTTTCTGCCTTCCTTTTTACCTAGTTATGGTTTTTTCACTCCCACTCCAGGCTTTTAGTCTGTGGATGGAAAACCATGAACCTACACTCACCTTTGAAAATCTTACTATTGATGCTTGACTGAGGCCAAGGAGATCAGAGTGCATGTCTGTGTAAGGTGATGTACCTCTGGGGAGATGATGTTACGTTTAAACGTAGCCCCTGAGTGCTTAGTTCGCTTCTGTTCTCTGTCACTGTTGTTGATTTAGAGCCCCAAATACAAAGGCTTGTTGTTGCTTGTGAATCCCCATGTGTATATTTGCCCATACTGATCCATAACGCCCCGGCCTCTCCATGTCGTATGCCGCAAGAGTGGGCGAAACTGAGCTGGCCGAGCGAGACTTGGGGAGGGGGCAGGAGCCAAGAGGAAACAAGGGGGGGTTTTCATCATTTGGGACAAAAAATAGTTCTAAACCAATGAAAAGTGTTATTTTTAGGTCACATGACCTAGCCTTACATCATTAGGAACCCAAAAGTGAAATGAACCAATGAAAAGTTTTATTAACAAGTCACATGACCTGTTATGCTTACGTTACGCGCTCCGCGCCTCCGATTGCTTCCGGGAAGCTGCGCTTCGCGCCTCGTGCACCGGATCACTTCCGGGTGCGCTAACGCGGCGCGTCATATGACGCATAACGCGACAACGCGATACTACAGTGTTTTTATGTATGTTTCAGACTGAAGCTGGCGTCAGCATGAGAGCACCTCGTGGCTACGTCGTGGCCATTCCGCGAGCAATCATGGCAGTCGCTCCCCACCGGAACTCTGCGGGAGTCGGGGGCCCCGGTGACTCTTGTAGAATCTTCAAGGCTGAGGGGACGCTTTTGGGAATGGGCCCATGCCCTAGCAGTCAAGCGTCCGAGTTCCAGGGTTGCCCAGAGCCATCCTTGCAGGCCAGGCCCAAGTCTGTGGAGCCGACTGCCATTTCCTGAGCTCCGTGGCAGCCGCCTGTCGCTGCATCGCAAGAGTGGGTGCAATTCAGCCGGATGGCGGGTGAGACGCTGTAATAGCAAGAGCAGGCGTAATTCAGCTGGCCGAGCGAGGCACTGTGCCGCAGGAGCAGGCGCAACTCAGCTTGTCGAGTGAAGCGCTGGGGTGTAGCTGAGAAACCTCCACCTGGGGAGGTGGGGGAGGCTCGTTCGCGCGGCCTCTCCCTTCCAGTGCACCCCACGCCGTCTCGTGGCACAGGTATATGTGATGGTCGGACCAGGGCACCGCAGGACGTGTCATCAGGTCAAATGGATTGTGGGACAAGGTCCAGAATGGAAGAGTCACCAAAAGGCTAAAAGTTCCGCCGGACCCCGGGAGCCGGCCGCCTATGTCGAGTGAAGCGCTGGGGTGCAGCTGAGAAACCTCTACCTGGGGAGGTGGTGGAGGCTCGTTCGCATCGCCTCTCCCTTCCAGTGCACCCCGCGCCGTCTCCTGGCGCAGGTATATGTGATGGTTGGACCAGGGCACCGCAGGACGTGTCTTTAGGTCAAATCCTCAACTATGGCACCCAACATCCAGGACTTGTTCCATTTGTGCCAGGCAGTGACATCGAAGCATGTCAGGGACCAAGCATATCCAGAGTCCTTCCTACAGCCTCTGCCTTCCTTCTTACCTAGTTATGGTTTTTTCACTCCCACTCCAGGCTTTTAGTCGGTGGATGGAAAACTATGAACCTACACTCACCTATGAAAATCTTACTATTGATGCTTGACTGAGGCCAAGGAGATCAGAGTGCATGAGTCTCATGCTCGATCGATTGAGCTGGCCGGATCAGGCAACAAGAAGGTGGTGGGGGTGGCGGCATCAGCAAGGCATCCCCCCACATAACTTGTCGGATATCAGCTCTGGATGTACTGGGGATGAGCCTTGGCGCATGGTGTCGTCCCCGGGGTATTTGCACAACGGTCCTCCACCCCTAGGCCGCCAGCTATGCTACTTCGACAGGAACAGCGTCATGCATTTGGATCGATGTTGGAGCAGGCTGCCATGTAAATAGTTATTTAATAAAACGTTTTACCCTGTTACTTTGCTGGTGTGTTGTATATATTTATAATATTTGCATAGGGTTTGTCGGTATTTTGGGCGGGGTGGGCGGCGGAGCCGAGCTGTCTTGCAGCCATCATGGCGTCGAGCTCAGTTCCTCTCACTAGTTTCATATTTCTCATGAGGGGTTGTTCCTAATGTTTCTATTTTAGCGAGGTCAAAAAGAGATCCCATCAGTGGCCTACTGATTTTGCTTGATTCCTTTTGTTTTTTCTAACGATTTTTAAGTTAAAGTTTGCTAGCACGATACAGCGGCTAGTCCGCATTTTGTATATATGTCCTTTTTATTAGGGGTGTCCTCCGGTGGAGTCGGACGATCTACCTCTAATAAACGGTAAGTGTTCCTCTGAAGGAATGCGTCTTGAAAGTGGCTGACTGTAATGCATGATATTTCACTCAGTGACTTTCAGGCCCATGCTGTTTCAAAACTGTGCATGTGCTTGAAGCAGGCGTAGGTATTGACGCAGCATTGTGAATATAGTGCATTGGTGAGCCTTGCTGGAGCTGCATCACACTTGCGATGCAACTCTAGCAATGTATTACTTTTTCAGCACAGATGTGTTACGCATGTATGGTGTTTTTGTACCATTGTGCGCCACATTTCAAATGTGGCACACCATGGGTAACGGAGCACTAGCATACTGTGGTGCACATTAACTGGTGTATATCTGGGTATGAATTAGTTAACATAAATCTGCCCCATAGGTTACAAATCCGCGTTTAGTAGAGTGTTCATCCTTTGTAGTGTTATGTTTTTTCTGTTATTCTATGTAGGTATGTAATATTGCAAGATTTTTGTCATGAAAAAGAAGCCATGAGTATTGGGTTTGTGAAAGATTGCAAGATTTTTCAAATTAAAAAGCAACAACCATGGCATTGTTTAATATAGTATTGTAAATACTTATCTTTAACAATGATGAGAGAGTAAAAAAAGGTTAACCTGATGTTTTAAAGTTATTCACAGGCTTCTTTAGAGGAAGTGTTCTATATGATTGTAGCGTGGGTGTTTCACTTTTTTATAGGTGATAGAATGCATTCTGTATGCTGTAGCAGGAGGAGTACTACATACTTGAATATTCTTCAGTGCTTATTTTCATTTTGTAAGTGGTATTGAGACCGACACAGAACTTCAATGGATCGGAGGGGCTGTTCCTGTGCATCTGGAGGACTGCCAAGCCGTTGCAGCAGTGGGAGTGAGGCCTCTCACAGGGGCGTAGCGCAGCTCCTTTTGATGCTCACAATTGCAGATAACAGGGTAGAGATGTCCGTGGTATTTATGGATGGTTAGTCACACTAGAGTGTGCGTGGCGCCCCTAGCACCTCATTACGGCACACAGGGGAGCCGCGTTGCACAGTTTGAGAATCAGAGACTTAGGAGATAAACCTTCATAATAGGAAGGCTTCTAAGCGATAAAAATCGCCGGTGCTCGGCGTTAAAAATATCACTGCTATCGGTGGAATTTTCCACGGTGTTAGTGCTTCAACATCAATGGGAACACATATCTGATAGAAAATCTTGTAACAATCTCAGTATTTCACATTATCTCGTGAAAAGAAAGTCTTCCGAAAGATGTTGAACGTTGTTCTCTTTTGAGAGTAGAAAAGATAGTGAGGGAAGTGGGTGGAGTGCTCCGTGTAAATTGCAGAATAGAAACTACTAAGAACCAATTGGAAGTGTTGTTTTCAAGTCACATGACTTCACATGCGCGTCTCAGGACGTGTACGCGGTGACAGTATCTGGTCACGTACGTCATTTGGAAGTAGCGGTCTAATTCAGCGAAGTTTCAAAACGTGAAAAGGAGTAAATTCAAACACATCCGGATTTAATATATCTTCTGAGCTCGATTCAAGCATACAATTGTTAAAGTATAAAACCTTTTATATTTTTTTAAAAAATACCAAGGTGTGTACATTCGGTCACGCACGAAAGTTTAAAAAGACATTCGGCTCCATTTAATGAAAATTTTCATAATAATAAAAAAGAAGCCTAGGTTTAGTCTCTTTGACGTAGTATAAGTTCTTTAATGGTTCTATGAAGAAAGTTAATAAGTTGTAATTGCAAAGTTTTCACGAAATATATAGACGGGTGCGTGCACACAGTCGCGCACGAACGAAAGCCAAAAAAGCGGAGATAAACCCCCTTTATAATATGCTCCTGGAGCTCTTTTTCGTACAATGAGTTAGTTCTGAAAATAACTTTTTTTTTTTTTTTTTTTTTTTAAACAACTGTTATGTTGTTTTTGATTTTTTAAACTTGCAACAACATTTTCAAGTGTGACACAGGATCAAAATGAAATGAAGAAATTTATCTTTTCTCGGGGCATTTATGACTCTCAATTTTTAGTTTAATAAGAATGAGGCTCTGCTCTCCGTACAGAAGAATTTCTCCACACTCGTTGCATTTCATGTGCACCTTTGCAAGATATGGTCTCAAGTCCATCACAGCACTCGATGGAGATACAGGTCGTCCACCAGAAGATGTGCTGGCCACCTCTGATGGTAATAGCGTGGCCAGGGCTCTTGTTGATGCCTGTGCAAATTCCACAGGGTGCACTTGTTTGACATGCCGCACCATGGTATGTATGGAAAAGGAATATTTTTTTGTTGGATTTCCTCTTGAGAGAACCGATTTGCATATCGTGCAGGTAACTTTAGGCGCATTCACTTTCTTTTGTTCTTCAGGATAAGTGAAAAATTGCCAAATAAAAGATTCCTTTTTTCTTTTTAAAGGTAGTCGCTCATTTCCTTCAGATTCGGAAGATGAATGCGGGGCGGCAGTCATTTCAGCAAAGTCTTCCGAAGGATGCTGAATGTTGTTCTCTTTTGAGAGTACAAAAGATAGTGAGGGAAGTGGGTGGAGTGCTCCGTGTAAATTGCAGAGTAGAAACTACTAAGGACCAATTGGAAGTGTTGTTTTCAAGTCACATGACTTCACATGCGCGTCTCAGGACGTGTACGCGGTGACAGTATCTGGTCACGTACGTCATTTGGAAGTAGCGGTCTAATTCAGTGAAGTTTCAAAACGTGAAAAGGAGTCAATCCAAACACATCCGGATTTTATATATCTTCTGAGCTCGATTCAAGCATAGAATTGTTAAACTATAAAACCTTTTATATATTTTTTTAAAATACGAAGGTGTGTACATTCGGTCACGCACGAAAGTTTGAAAAGACATTCAGCTCCATTTAATGAAAATGTTCATAATAACAAAAAAGAAGCCAGGTTTAGTCTCTTTGACGTACTGTAAGTTCTCTGATGGGTCTATGAAGAAATTCAATAAGTTCAAATTGCAAAGTTTTCACGAAATATATAGGCGGGTGCGCGCAATCGGTCGCGCACGTAAGCCTGGAAATGCGATATCCATTTTATTGAGAACTGTTGCCGAGAGTGCGCACACCGGGTCGCGCACGAAAGTTTAGAAAGGCTATTTTTATTTACAGACAAATTTTAATGCGTTCAAAAAAAGGCAAGGTACAGAGTTTCTAATTCTGTATCGCTTTACAAGGAGTCTCTATGCAACTTGAACAGTGAAGAAAACGGCTTGTTTCCGAAAATAATATTGCCAGAACTTTATTGACAAAAGTATAGGTTGCATACACGAGATATTTCTGAATTAGCATTTTAAAAACCAATGAAATTCACTGAAAAAACCATAGGTTTTACACACGTTATAGTTAGGAAGTAGCATTTAAAAAACCTATGAAATTCACCGAAAAAAACATAGGTTTTACACCAGTTATAGTTAGCTGGAAGTTTTACTCGCATAAAACCATTGAAATTCCCACGTTATAGTTAGTTGGACTCACTATAACTTGCGCGTGCAATGCACTGCTGATGACGTCACATATTACATCACTCATGACATGGTCAGTGACATCACTCATGACATCACTGATGACACCATCCTTGTGACAGAGTGACAGACCTCCTTTCACTGTAATGTAACCCTTGAAACACATATTCAAAAATAGAAACTAAATTTTTTTTTAAAAATGTAGATACCCATACCACTTACAACAACCAATTCAATAATTCCACCATCTATATATACATCCACTCATTCACCAACAGTTCTATATAGCCACTCATACATATAATCACTAATCATATGTAGTGATACACCTATACATCCTGTTGCACACCGACAGGCATCCAAAAGTTACTCACACATGCAAATAAACTATTGAACATCCATTCATTAGCATATACAGCTATACACACACTACCACTTTACTTCTAAGGAAACTTACACATACTTACTCTCTTAAACAATCACTTATAGAAACACATACTAATTTAAACAGGAACTCTTAGAATCCCTCACTCTCACATATAGTCACTTATATACATCAATATTCACATATACTAGATTAAAACATATGTAGTTACTGATAAAGACACTAGTGAGACAGTCATTCACTCACTCACTAACACACACATATACACACTCATCCACCCATACAGTCCTGCACATATGCTGTCTTCAAAACACATACAAACAGAGAGTCAGTCATTCATGCATCTATGTGCTAAGTAACACCCCCACCAAACATATAGACACTCATATTGATATTAAAAAAAATCTAATAACCCATATACCTACACATGTAGCTACTCACCAACCTATGCAGCCACTTATACACAAAGTGAAACACAAATACATATATTTAAATATTTAAACATTACTCACTAATATTTATTTTTCAGAAAGACACACATTCACTGGATGGTGTCATCAGTGATGTCATGAGTGATGTCACTGACCATGTCATGAGTGATGTAATATGTGACGTCATCAGCAGTGCATTGCACGTGCAAGTTATAGTGAGTCCAACTAACTATAACGTGGGAATTTCAATGGTTTTATGCGAGTAAAACTTCCAGCTAACTATAACTGGTGTAAAACCTATGGTTTTTTCGGTGAATTTCATAGGTTTTTTAAATGCTACTTCCTAACTATAACGTGTGTAAAACCTATATATATATATATAGTGCAACAGTAGGGAAAGTGTTGGCTAGCAGAGGGGTAAAAATTACTATTCCCACTCGAGCCAGTGCAACAGTAGGGATAGTGTTGGATAACAGAGAGGTAAAAAAAACTATTCCCAACTCAGTGAGTGAAACAGTGGGGAAAATGCTGGATAGAGGAGGGGTAAAACTTACTCTTCCCACTCCAGTGAGTACAACAGTAGGGAAAGTGTTCGACAGAGGAGGGGTAAAACTTACTATTCCCACTCCAGTGAGTGTAACTTTAGGGAAAGTGTTGGATAGCAGGGGGTTAAAAATTACTATTCCCACTCCAATGAGTGCAACAGTAGGGAAAGTGTTGGATAGCAGAAAAGACTTACTATTCCCACTCCAGTCAGTGCAACAGCAGGGAAAGTGTTGGAATGACAGAGGGGTAGCAATTACTATTCCCACTCCAGTGAGTGTAACAGTAGGGAAAGTGTTGGATAGCGGGGAGGTAAAAATTACTATTCCCACTCCAGTGAGTGCAACAGTAGGGAAAGTGTTGGATAGCGGAGGAGTAAAACTTTCTATTCCCACTCCAGTGAGTACAACATTAGGGAAAGTCTTTGACAGTGTAGGGGTAAAACTTACTATCCCCACTCCAGTGAATGTAACAGTAGGGAAAGTGTTGGATAGCACAGGGTTAAAAATGAGTATTCCCACTCCAATGAGTGCAACAGTAGGGAAAGTGTTGGATAGAGGAGAGGTAAAAAAATTACTATTCCCACTCCGTTGTGTGTAACAGTAGGGAAAGTGTTGAATAGCCGATAGGTAAAACTTACTATTCCCACTCCAGTGAGTGCAACAATAGGGAAAGTGTTGGATTGCGTAGGGGAAAAAATGACTATTCCCACTCCAATGAGTGCAACAGTGGGGAAAATGTTTGGTTGAAAAGGGGTAGCAATTAATATTCACACTCCAGTCAGTTCAAAAGTAAAAGTATACAAAATATTAACAACAAATTTTTTTTAATAAAACAAAAATATAAAAAATATATAAATATATTAACAATTAAAATACAAACATGCTTAATATTACAAATAATAAAACATATTATGTTAAATAAGTATGACAAATATGCAAATATTATATTAAATAAAATAAAAACTATATTCAAACAAATACATATTTTTAATTAGAAATTATTTAGAATCAAAAACATTAATTATTACATACATTTACTTTTTTATTCCCTTCCCTATAACACCACCCAATAAACAATCAACATCTACATTCTATTTAAAAAAATTACTTACATAGGTAACATAATTAATTACCAACTAAAGAAATATTATTAATTAAAAAAATTAGAACTATTAAAGTTAAACTATAAAAAATTAATTACACAATTAAAACTTATTTTCAATAAAAAGACTAACAGTATATAAAAACGAGTTATAAAGCAAGTAAATTAATTTACCCCCACCCTTTATCCCATAAAAAGTAAAACACACACAAAAAATATATAGTACTCTAATTAAATATCAATTAATTAATTAACATTATTGATCAACCAATTATTAATTAATTAAACATAAATTACTTCCCACACTTTACACCTTTAAACCCCATAACCCACACCTAGAACAATTACACAAATTCCATATTTAATTTTCAATTAATTACTCAATATTAATTAAGAACTAATTATTAATTAATTAAAAATAAATTACTTCCCACTCTTTACCCCATAAATCCAACAACCCACACCTAAAATTAACTACACCATTTCCATAATTAATTAACAATCAATTAATTTTTATTAATTAAGAACTAATTATTAAGTAATTAAAAATAATTTACTTCCCACCCTTTTCCTCAGAAACCCCACAGCCCACACCTAAAACAAATCTCATAATTACCATAATTAATTATCAATTAATTAGTTAATATAAATTAACAATTCATTATTAATGAATTAAACATCAATTACTTCCCACCCTTTACCCCTATAAACCCCACAACATGCACCTAAAGTTAATTACGCAATTTACATAATTAACTTATAATCAATTAATTAATATAAATTAACAAGTACTTATCAATTAATCAACAATAAACTACTTCCCACCCTTTACCCCTATAAACCCCACAACCCACACCTATTTTTTTACACAATTCCCATAAATAATGATCAATTAATTGATTAATAATAATTAACAACCAATTAATAATTAATTACAAATAACTTCCAACAATTAACACTATAAAATCTAAATTAAATAAATAAATAATAATCATTAATTTATTATATTTAAATGACTTCCCACTCTATTTCCCTATAAACCCACAACCCGCTACAGAACTAAAAAATGCAAAATGTAATTAAAACAAAATTGATAACTTCTAAAAATGTAACACATATACTAAAAACATAAACAATACTTATACAAAACACATATATCACATTTAAAATATAAACTAAAATACATAACACTAATTTAAAAATCGATATTTTAAACAACTATTGTTTTGCTAAATATATTAATGACTTTTATATTTTAAAAAACGTTATTTCCTACCTTAGAGTCGGTATTCTTGACCATGATATTCTTGCTGTCGATATTTCTGAATCACAATATTTCCAACTCGATATTTGTGTAAGGCTCAACACCCCAAATGTTACTGAGGTGGTGGTGAGTGATGCAGTGGTGGTGTTGAGCAATTCTGTGGTGTTGCTGAGGTGGTGGTGATGCGCTGGTGCTCAGGTGGTTCTGAGCTATTGCTCAGGTGATGCTGAATGATGCTGAGTAGGTGCTGTGCTGAGATGATACTGCGCTGATGCTGGGGTGGGGCTGCAGTGGTGGTGGTGCACTGATGAGGAGGTGGTGCTGTGCTGATGCCGAGGTGGTGCTCAGTTGGTGATGCTGCACTGATGCCGAGGTTGTGTTGCACTGGTTCAAATCTGCGGTGAGGCTGCGGTGGTGCTGAGGTGGTGGTGTGCTTGTGCGGAGGTAGTGCTCAGGGTGTGCTGAATGATAGTGATGTGGTGCGGAGTAATGCAGAGGTGGTGCTGGGTGATGCTTTGGTTTTGCTAAGGTGATGATATGCTGGTGCTAGGGTGGTGCTGAGTGATCCTGAGCTGGTGCTGGTGAGAAGCTGCGCTGGTGCTGAGCTGGTGCTGCTCCAATGTTGAAGTGGTGCTCAGTTGCTGTTGAGTTGCAGCTGAGGTGGTGCTGTGCTGTTGCTGAGGTGGTGCTGCACTGATGCTGTTGTAGGGTAACACTGGTGCTGCGGTGATGAAATGAAATGAAATGAAATAAGTATTTATAAAGCGCGATTGCTGCCCAGGGGCGTCCAAGCGCTAATATAAGGTGTAATTACTGAACAAAAGAGGGTTAAGCCAGGAAAATTAATGATAAGCATTAAACAAAAAAGTTTTCAACTGTTTCCGAAACAAAAGAAGGTTGGGGGTGGACCTGATTTGGAGGGGAAGGGAGTTCCGCATTTTGGCGGCATTGAAGGAAAACATCCTTCCTCCAGTTCTTGCCCTTTTTATTCTGGGTACTGAGGCCATAAAAGCCTGACTTGATCTAAGATTTCTGTTAGGATGGTACTGAGTTAATAGTTGGTGACCAATTGCTGGTCCTATTTGCCAGAAAGCCTGGTGGGAAATGCACATCGCCTTGAAGGCGATTCTTTGCCGTATAGGTAACCAGTGCAACTTATTCAGTCCCGGTTTGGCTGATGGTCTGCGGGGCAATTGGAGCAGTGTGCGAGCTGCACAGTTCTGCACTATCTGCAGCTTTCACAATGTGTATTCTGGGGCACCTAGGTACAGGGCGTTATTATGGTGCACTGATGCAGAGGTGATGCTGTATTAATGCTGAGATGGTGCTCTGGTGGTGTTCAGTGGTGCTGAGAAGATGCTATGCTTATGCTGAGGTGGTGTTGAGTTGGTGCTGTGTGATGCTGCGGTGGTACTGAGTGATGCTGTGCTGGTGTTGTGCAGAAGATAAGGAGATGATGATGCACTGATGCTGAGGTAGTGCTGTACTAGCAGTAAGGTTGTGTTGCACTGGTGCAGAGGTGGTGCTGTGCTGGTGCTGAGGTGGTGGGTTGATGCTGAGGTGGTGCTGCCCTTGTAGAGGTGCCCTGATGAGGTGGTGGTTCTGTGCTGGAGCTGAGATGGTGTGGTATGTGCCATTTCTAGTAACAGGAAATTAACTTTTCAATACATTTAAAAAGATCATTAGGACAAAGTTTACCAGCTGTAAACAATTTAAATATGTTGATAAACCTGTAGCCAGATTTAAAATGCTTCTGTTTCTCCTGAAATTAGGCAGATTAATCAATCGAGACCTTTTAATTCAAACCTGAGCATAGCATAATGCAAGATTTCCAGCAGCATGGTGCCCAGTAATTGCGTGCTCTGTGGGAGAAGATAGAACTTCTTCTGGCACTGGATGCATCAATCCCCTTTTCCGCCGCAGTCCTTTGAATACACTGTTCTGCTGAACAACGCCACACCACCAACTGAGGGTGAGAAGTTATGAGAGTAGTGTGGCTACTTCATCTGCTGACACTGGGCACCAGTGCTCTATTTTGTATGGTTCATGTGCCTACCTGCTTGTGAGGGGGCATCTCCTACATACACACAGCAGAAGTGGCTATACCATTTGATTGCAAATTGCATGTACAACAGTGCAATAGGAAATGTGTTTGCTTATTGTGACACTCTAATTATACCCAGGTCCCACTGCAACAGTTTAACAAATAGCTTGTGAATAGATCGTTTAGATGGGGTGCAGTAAACACACTGGGTAATGCCAGCCCCTCAGGGCTGGAAAAGTGTACAACCTGGGTAGTGTGAGCCCCTCTGGGGCTGAAAGAGGAAAGGAACAGCTTACCAGAGTGAGCACAGAGTCAACCTGGATATGAAGGAGGCATGCCTTGCCAGTTTTTGGAGTCAGTTTGTTGTGGTGAATCTGAGATCATAAGCGCTTCGTTTGCTCTTAAACCCGGTCCATGTTATCCTGCCAGAAATGTCATAAAGGGCCCAAAGGCACAATAGATTCTAATCAGATGCAACGTTTTAATTTCAAAAGAAGGTAAACAAATGATGCACTCTGAGACTGCACCTAGCCTTCAATGTAATATCAACGCATTATTATTAACATGAACACCCATATTTTACCACCAGATAGACAATCTTCCGGTCACAGCACTAGCAACGTGAAGTCAGGAGTTTTTCGGATAGCTGTGTTACAACCAGGCCCCACATAAACAATAAGACCAATGTTTCTGGAAAAAACACTTGAAACATGTTCCAGCCTACATAAAGATATCAATTGATTACTGAATGTGAGCAGCTACGGTGAATACTTCCGGAACATATGTTATCAGCAATTATCAGTTAATTTATAGCAAGATTAGATACTTCTTTCTCTTCAGTGCGAGTAAAGTACATTAAATAAACAATGCACACCAGGGGTGATTGTACTACAAATCAAGGAATAAATACATAACCAAGCAGTCCAAATTTGCGAAGAGGCATTTAGAAAGGAAACAAGCAATTTTTGGAGAGAAGATGTGCTGAACATGTAGAGCTGCCGACTTTGTAAATGGGGACCTGGGTTCGAGTCGCCGCTCTACATTGGTTCTCCCAGCACCTACTAAAAAACAAACCAAGCGAACGGAAAAAAGAGTGCTAGGAAACAAACAGAAATAGACAAACAATCAGTAATACATGTAACAGGGGTAGTCGCCAGGGGCAAGAACCACCCATGAAAAGGAGGGACAGATGTGAACAATTAACCACAGAAAGGAAAGGAAAAACACACACAGGAACAAATGGCAAGCGAGGGGGCACACTCAAAGCCCACAGAGGAGATACAGCATGACTCGATGCATTACATGCACTGCCTAGGCGAGACCTATAAAGGTCTCTTTCTGGACCAGGATTTAGCTTTATGCTAAATTTTGTGTAATTCCTTTCAGCGGTTCGGGCTATAGGTGTGCCTAAAATCTCTATGGGAAATAACATGGGAAACACACTTTTTTAACATCTCTTTTTCTCAGCCCCTGCTTGATGGATCACAAAAAACTAAGTATGGGCGGAAAATTTGTTCCGCTCGTGGAATTTGCGGATTTTCCGCGATTTCGAGATCTGCAAATCGCGTGAAATCGCGCAAAATCCGCGAATCCGCGAGCGGGACGAATTTTGCTCAGAAAGCACTTACAGGGTTACAGCAGGTGCCCAAGTTGAAGCTAATTTCTTTGTAACCATTTACAAAATGGTTACAAAGAAATTAACTTCAACTTGGCAACCTGCTGTAACCCTGTAAGTGCTTCCTGAGGCGTCTCGTTGCCTACTTGCAACTATTCTCTGACCCTGCTCTGACCCTCGAAGCAGGGTCAGAGATTAGTTACAATTAGGCAACGAGGCGCCTGTCCCAACAATTAAACCTCAGCAGGAAGCACTTACAGATAAAAAAAAGCAGGTGCTTTTTTAAATTCATTAACGCATTATAATCAGCCCAAGAATCTAATGAGCACCGATGCTAGGCAGGTGTGCTTTCTCCCCAGATCTTCCGTCTACAATTAGCTGTAATCCGTGATGGGGGTCTAGGCATCCACGAGTTTCTCGAGCGCAATCCCCCTGTACTTCCAGTGACCAGGAGGCTGCTTTCTCCTCATCTGCTGGGCTGATCGGCCTCTGACCTTTATAAACAAGAGGCATGTGAACTCGCACAGAAGCCCAGCCCCACACGCACTAGGCTATGCAACCTCTTCCCTCCCTTTTCCCCACTGTGATGGACAGCTCACTCGAGGGACCTCGGTGCCTATGGGCGCGGTGGCAAAGTTACAGACACACATGGTCACTGAACACAACTCTTCTGGGCCTTTAAGCAGCTGTAGTGTCGGAAAAGCACGATACATTTACCCAATGAGGTAGCACTTACTGCTTTTTCTTCATCTGCTGCTCTGATCGGTGTCTGACCCTTTATAAACAAGAGGCATGTGAACTCGTACAGAAGCCCGGCCCCACACACAAGAGGCTATGCAACCTCTTCCCGCCCTTTACCCCACTGTGATGGACAGCTCACTCGAGGGACCTCGGCGCCTATGGGCGCGGTGGCAAAGTTACAGACACACGAGGTCACTGGTGGGCCTTTAAGCAGCTGTAGTGTCGGAAAAGCACGATACATTTACCCAACGTGGTAGTACTTACTGCTTTTTCCTCATCTGCTGCTCTGATCGGTGTCTGACCCTTTATAAACGAGAGGCATGTGAACTCGCACAGAAGCCCGGCCCTACACACACTAGGCTATGCAACCTCTTCCCTCCCTTTCCACCACTGTGATGGACAGCTAACTCGAGGGACCTCGGCGCCTATGGGCGCGGTGGCAAAGTTACAGACACACGGGGTCACTGGAGACAACTCTTCTGAGCCTTTAAGCAGCTGTAGTGCCGGAAAAGCACAATACATTTACCCAACGAGGTAGCATTTACTGATTAGAAAGTACTCCAGTCGAGTATAGTGCAATTGCCCAAAAATCTGCGGTTTCGCGGGGAAATACGCGAATTCGCAGATTTGTTTTGCAAATTCACAAAATTCACCCACACTTACAAAAAACTATCCATGCACAACTAGACAGAATGGGGAACATTTGGGGGGGGAAGATTTCATGAAGATTCATCAAACTGTGTTGAAGTTTCAAACAAGTAAAAAAACGCTTTTCTAATGGAAACTAGGATAGCTACCAACCCGTAGGTTATATATAAATAAATATTGCATTGGATTTTTGAGTTTGGATCATTTGATCATTTGATCATTGGTCCCAGAGAGATGTCCTTGGACTATAGTCCCCTATGTAAGGAGATCACTTTGAATACTATTTATTTTATATGTATTCCACTATGAGAACTGGAATACTTTAGAGCAATATTTGATTTATATTCAATAGGATAAGAGTCTCTGAAATTGGTTGCACTAATTGTGAAATAATGGCAACACAACAAATGTATATCAAAAATCCATATCAATGCTTCGCACTTTTAGAATTTTGATACAGTTTGCCTATCTATGAATACGATGTAACAATGATATAAACTTTCAAGATCCAGTTCCTGATAAAGTAAACTATGTTTTAACTTGGTTATGGTTGGAGGCTCAGGTCTCCTTTAAAAGGACACTCTGTACACACATTTCTATGGCCCTTTGCAAGGATACTGCCAAAACACGTGGGCTATACTACACCGTGTTGATGTACTTGGTAGAATATATACAAATATACTAAGCGGATGAAGCAAAACTTCAGATGTGCCATGTACTGTTTTGGAACTAATTTGAAGCAGCATTGCAGATATAGTTTGAAAAAAAACGACTCACTACGAATTTGTATGCGGTGACCGGACCGCACAAGCGAGTGCCAGGAAGTTAGAACAAGAAAAGAAGCTCTCTGCAGAGAAGTGCTGTGAGTGCAAAACCTTGGACTTCTGCCCTTCACCTCAAGGGACAAGGAATCAGCACTTTTGTGGAGGAATTCGGAAATTAAGGCGTCTTTCAATCGGTGAGTGGTGTATTGGTGTGCGGGGTGGGGTTATGGATTTTCAGTAGCGTACCAGAAGAGATGCAGTGAGAAGCTTCACCTTCTCCTTTCATCCCGGTTGCACCACTCACCAAGACAAATGGCTGAGAGACGAGGCGCTGCCTGAACTAAAAGTCAACATGGGAACCTGGGAGGTCTTTGAAAAGAGTATTTCTTTTTCTGGCCAGACACATTGCAAACAAAAATTGTTTTGGGCAATTGCGAGTGAAAGTACCAGGAATTAATTAATAACCAGTTGCATTTGCTCTGTGGCAATAGGGTCTGATGTTTTTTAAACTGGAACCTGTGGGAATCCACGTAACTCTTAAATTATGCATAAACAGTAAACAGATTTCAGGAAACGTGACCGATTATACTTGGAATTGAATATTAAGAGCTATCTGAAATACTAACAGATTTAACAAACATGAACAAACAGCAAAAGAAATGTCCTCCAACAACAATGTTTGTAGACAAATGATGATGAATCCTCATGACCTATATGTGGAACAAGATGGCGATCCAAAAAGAACAATGAAAGAACCTGAAAAAAATGAGAGTGATGGAAACAAACAAATGGTGGAAAAATGACATCCAGGAAATTAAGCAATACCTTAATTATTCATGTAGAACCTAATTTGCCAAAACCCTCTGAAAGAATAAAAGATCTGTAAAAGAATCTGGAAAAGTATGGCGAAACAGAGAAAGGTAAAAAAAAATTTGAAGAACTTGAGAAAAGAATGGATAAGCATGAAAAGGAGGTACAAATGAAGAAATTGAAAAATTTTAACAGGGATAAAACAAACTATTTAATGGGGAGAATCTAAACTATTGTGATACGATATGATGTATTCAACAATAGACAAAGCATGGACTAAATGAGAGACAGAGAAGAACCACCATCAAGTGTGGCAAGCTCAGAAGTTAGCGTCGGAGATTAAGGCACCTCCTACACCCTTCTGAAACTGGATTTTTCCGGGGACTTACATCTCCTTCAAATGACAACGAGGGGGAGAGGCAGGGGATCAACAAATAGCCGAACCAAAAGTAGGAAGAGGAAAACGTAGCAGAGGCGGAAAAAAATTTGACGAAGCCCAAAATAACAATGGAAGATGATTTAGTGATCAACCTATCAAGAATGCCATTGGAAATAAAACATAAGGAACTGCTCAACAAAGGTTTTTCTTTTTGTCCAAATACTGGGATGGCTTTGGCATGTGCAATGATCGATCTTTATAAATTTTGTAGGAAATTGAAATTAAGGAAGCACTTTTAAACATGAAAACAGCAAAAGATCGCAGTGGACGAACCTCAAGCATTGACTATATTAACAAGGCACAATATACCGCCCTTAAGAGTACTCACAGATCTGAAGGATGAATCTTGCATTGAAGGAGAAGAGGGCAACACCAATCCCTCAACTGATAAAGAATTGTGCATGTAATTGAACATAGATACAGATTTATCTGTTAGCGGTGAAAGGAAAAATAAATCTAGATATTGGCCCCAACTACCACCTGGTATCAAAATTGATCTCTTTCAAGAGCTAGTTTCTGATGGCTTTAGGAGTATAGCAATAAAAGGAAACAAGATGATTCCTCCTCAGGTATGCTGGTTTAACTGTTTTATACATCAAAGACATAGATACTTGCCATTGATGTTCCAGCGGTGTCTCTGGCAAGAATTTGCCCCACAGCTCCATTGGCAGAGTAAAAGCTCCATCCTCCGATTCGACCATCAACCAGTACACTATTGCATTTTCCTTCTTGGCAACAATCCCTTGCGTAAGTTGATCTTCTAGCTCATTTCGTTCTCCTATTGTTGTGCCGGGAGCTTGATTCCAACTCTGTATTTGAAGGTATTCTTGTGGTCTGATCTTTGGTTACGCATTTCCCAAGTACTCAAGTGTCCTACATGCATTACATGCTCCCATTGTGTAATACCTGCCTCAAGTAATGAAGCTGCCAAAACAACTTTTGTCATTCCTGGGGAACCGGGAGAGTCCCAAATAGGGGCCAGTAGGCTATGGTATGGTGGTTTTAATACCTTTTTGATCTTGTACCAAGTCTCAGCCAGCGCCTCCAACATTTTTAGCCTGACCTTTTTGAAGTACTTGGGGTCCACATATTTATTCATGAACCCATATTTGCCCCCTTCCTCCTACCTCGACATCACAGCCAGCAGTCTCCCAATTTTGGAGGCTGTAGGTCTATTTAACAGCATTTTCGCATTCTTCAATAAGAAAGCCCATTAATACAAAAGTAGATCTGGCAGAGCTAAACCTCTTTTTTCCACCCTCCTTCTCAATTTCTTCCATGCTATCCTTGGGCCTTTACATGACCAAATAAAGCTGCTAATCTGCATCTTTATAAACCATTCCTTCTTAAATGGCATGGGAATTGCGTCAAAAAGAAAATTTAACTTGGGGAGGACTATCATTTTCACTAAATGTACTTGTCCGACTAAGGTGAGCGGAAGATAAGACCAATCAGCGCCTTGAGACCCTTCGGGTAGGTAGCGCGCTCTATAAGTGTCATTGATTGATTGATTGAATTTTTCAAAAGGCAACCAACCTCTTTCTTAACTTTTTCAAAGTTTACTTTGGTTACTTTCTTAATATCCTGAGGTATCATAACTCCCATATATCTCATTTGCCCTCTGCTAACATCATCTCCTACCTCCAAGTTACAGGTAATGTTCTCTGTCTTATCTCTATTGATATCATAGCCTGAAATCTTTCCGAAATCTGCCACCAGGGTCATAGTATGCCTCAAGGTATTTTGTAGGTGAGCTGTATAGATTAGTATATCGAAAAAAACAAATGTGCAGAGGGTCAAAAGGGGAATAATTTAACGACCTGTCCACTCATGCCCTTATACTCAAGTAGAAAACACAGAAAGAGAAGACCAGGTCCAAAGTGGTGTACTGTACTGAGTGGTGAGCGAGGATCACACGGACACGACCGGGAAAAGACCCAGTCAAAAAGCATTACCACTAAAATAGTGGAGACTGTTAACACCCAGCGCTGCCTATACACATAATGAATGCTAGGAGACAGTCCTCTCCAAACTTACCTATCCGTCGGTGCCCGTCGCTCTAAGCCGAGCGGAAGGGGAGGCACAGACGGATCCACCCGTTCGGTTTAAAAAGCGGGGCTTCCTATCTGGTCAGCCAATTACGGCAACCACTGTGACCGTTAGCTTGCGAGTCTCCACTATTTTAGTGGTAATGCTTTTTGACTGGGTCTTTTCCCGGTCGTTTATCTTTCTTTGCTGCTACCTATCTTGGTACTAGCAGTGCCACTCAGGGCAATGCCCTTAGCCTTGGGTTTTGTTCCGGTTGGCAGCATCCCTTTGCTACTACATATTACAGCATTTGTAGTGCTATTTACAGCATGAGTTACGGGGCAACATACAGTTGCCACTGGCATTGGTATTACCTTAGTTCCAGGGTTATCCATTTACCTTTAAGATTCCAGGTTGGCTAAGTGACGGGGGAAGTCTTAGGCAGGGCAGTTATGAGTCTATCACACGTCCATTGGGTTTTGTGTATAGCGATTGCGCTGGACACAGATGAATTGTGCGCTAACTGTGTCCTTTTTTCTACACATCAGAGCGGGGCCTCAATTTCCCGAGCGGTTGCCGGGCGAGGTGAGGCTCTCACCCACACAAAGCTGAGTGAGTATCACTGGGAGGAAATGCCTCTTTGTGATGAAGCTAATATGCTTATTGGTAATGCGGAACGCAAATTGTTCTCGCAGGTGTGGTTTGTTCTGATGGTGTCTGTGGGGTTATGTGGACTCGTGTGTGTAAATGAATACATGGTATCTTTTTTCTTTTGTTTTCTTGACAGGAAGAAGACTTCTTTCCTGTCTTCAGTGAACATTGAGGTTCCATTTTCCTGGGAGATATTTGTCTACCTTAAAGTACATTGCACAATACTGATGTAACTAATGCTCTTCCACATTTGTATACTTTTCACACCGTGTTGCAGTAGCCTACTACCTTCAAGGTCCTGATGAAAGCTGGAGTAATACTCCATCTAGCTGAAACTAGTTGACCAACCTGCACAGCGCCATAATGTAGTCTCACTTTCTCACTACTAGGCGTGTTTTTAATCTTGACACCTACACTTATTTTGATAAGGAACTCCTTCAGTTTAGGTAGTCATTTTTAACTAGCACTTTTTCTTAAGCACTGCACTCTTTCTGTACTTTACTTTGAGCACAACTGTGGCTAAATGCGCCGCTTGCCATTTTCGCACCGTCACTCGATGGTACGGGCGGTGCATGGAGGTACTACCTATTCCCACATGATGAAATGCCGCCACGAGGGTGGTCTGATGGGATTTTCTTAGCCCAGTGTGACTCAACACACCTTTCTTTTCACACACGTGTCCGTGTGATCCTCGCTCACCACTCAGTACAGTACACCACTTTGGACCTGGTCTTCTCTTTCTGTGTTTTCTACTAGATTAGTATATCGTCAAATATATAAACCTAATTTCTTGCTCCTGCCATCATATTAAAAAGGTAAGATATCTGAGTCTCTCCTAATTTTTCTAGCTAAGGGTTCAATGTAGAGTTTGAATAAAAGTGGTGATAGGGGGCAACCTTGCCTCGTGCCCCTAGTAATACATACAGGGTCTGTCAAGGAGCCATTAACCAATATTCTAGCCTCTGGTGCTGCATAAAAACCTGCCAGGGCTCTGCAGAAATTTGTCCCGAGATTTAAAGACTTCACCACACCTTGTAGGTAGGCCCAGTTGATCCATTCAAAGGCCTTAGTGGCGTCCAGTGCCACTACCGCAAGCGGGAGCTCATAGGCAGATGCCAGATCTATGGAACCGATCAGTGTATAGGTCAACTCCTTTAGTGAACTTCCTAGAATAAAACCTTTTTGATCTTCATGCACAAGCTCAGCCATCAACCCATTGAGCCTTTTAGCCAGAATTTTGTAAAGATTTTATAGTCGCAGTTTAAAAGTGATATTGGCCTATAGGAGTCACAGTTTTTAGGGCACTTTCCTGGCCCATTCACAGTGCCTACTGCACCCCGCAGAAGCTGTCGAAGTTTGGGAAAGGAGGCGAAGTAGCCTGCCCGAAATGTGGTAGTAAGAGAGATGATGTGCATATGTGTGTGGATTGCCCAGAGATCCAGACATTCTGGAAGGATGTGAGTGAGGCCTTGTCTAGTATTCCGGAGATCAATATCAAGGTAAGCATCTTGCTTGTTATCTTTGGATGATTAGACCCACAGCTAAAAACCACCAAGAATCAGGCAAGGTTGATCTTTTATTCCATATTATTGGCATGCAGAGAGATATGTAAACAATGGGTGGCCTTGGCCCCTCCCAGATATGATGACCGGATACCTTCTGTTAAGCATATAACCAGCTTGGATATGTCAGAGTTTGGAAAACATGATTTCTGGCTACCCATGCTCAGATGGTGTGAGCAACAAGAAAGAGAACCGAAACAGGGGTCTAATGATTAAGCCTACCCTGCCTCGGCTGGCACTTTCCTAAAAAAAGCAGGATGGTTTATAGAGAAAGTGTGAAACTGAAGATGGGGGAGTTTATAACCGAGGGCGGCAAAGTGTGCAAGCCCCCCATCTTCTTCTTTTGTTTCCAGCAAAAAGGTCAGGATACCCCACTCAAGGTGCAAGTGGAATTGTGTTAAGAGGCAAATGAGGACAAAAAAAAAAAGGAAACAAGACACGCCACCATGGACACAAAGGGAACATGACCAGGTATTACTGGTCTGTTTTGAAAGAGCTACAAGGAAACCAGGATATAATAGTCAAACCTTCAGATAAAGGCGGGAATATCATGATAAATGATAAGAACAAGTATATAGTAGAGGCAACAAGGCAGTTAAACAATTGCGATCATTATGGAATGTTAACAAAAGATCCAACTAAAGCAATAATGCAGATTTTTCATGACAGATTAAGAAAATGGCATAACTGAAAACTCCTTGATGATGATGAATAGAAGTATTTAAGAAATATGCTTTCAATATTACTCACCATTTACTTTATTCTGAAAGTGCATAATTACACCAACAACCCACCATGTCATTCCATTGTTAGTTCCTGTGAATCACTGTTAGAGAACACCTCCAGATCTGTGTATGTGTTTTTATTTCCATACGTGTCCAGCCTTACGTCCTATATTAGATATTCAATTGACTTTTTAAACAGAATAAATGACATTCCTTGGAAACAAGACTATATCATGGCAACTGTAGATGTTGCATCTTTATACACATTTATAAAACATGAAGATGGACGGGCGGCAAGCAGACATTATTAGAGATCAAGATCTTTAAGCCTGATGGAACACTCAGAAATGTTGCTTGAGATCATGGAATTCTGTCTCAACAACAACATCTTAATATTTGAAGGCAAATTCTATATTCAGGAACAAGGAACAGCCATGGGCATATGGTTCGCCCCAACATATGCAAATCTAGCTATGGGCTTCTTGGAACCCAAAACTATTTTGACAGAAAGAAATGCTGAACAATTGAAAAAAGTAGTTCTATGACTAGGATTCATTGATGATTTGTTTTTAATCTGGGAGGGAGTTCAAAAGGAATTGGAAGGTTTTTTTTTTACAGTCTTTGAATGAAAATCCCTAAGATGTGAGGTTCATGTATATAACGAGCAACAGTGTCCTTACTTTTTTAGACATTGACCTATATATTGAGGAAGATAACATCTGTACAAAAATCTTTGGAAAACCTCCAAGTGGAAATAGCCTTCTTTTTGCGAACAGTGAACACCCAGCTTCCTTGAAATGGAGCATACTGCATGGACAAATCTGAAGAGTGAAAAGGAATTGCTTGGAGGATAAAGACTTTGATCAACAGTCAAGAGAGATGACACAAAGGTTCATAAGATTTTGCTGCATTATTTCAGTTCTAGCTGAGGCCCTACAAAGAGCAAAACAAAATAATAGACATGATCTTTTGATACCAAAATAGAAAAAGGATTCAAAGGAAAATAGAAAAAACAAACACATCATGGATTTCAATTAATCTGAAAAGGAGATAAAGACACTGATTAAGAGGAACTGGAAGATATTTGAACAGGATGAAGATCTAAAAAATCACTTTCAGACTCATCCAAATATAACATATCGAAAAATGGCATAATTGGGAGACATTTTGGTTCCAAGCTTCATGACCAACCAGAGGAAAACATCTAATTGGTTACCCTCAAGAAACATGGCTTTTACAAATTTAAAAAATGCAAAGCCTGCAAATGGGGTGACAACAGAACCACCATCAATTTAGTAGATGGAAGGACTAAAGATATCAAGGAATACATACACTGTGAAAGCACACATGTGATTTACATACCAGAATGTGAATGCGGCTTGAAATACATAGGAAGAACCATTAATAAATTGAAGCTTCAGATTCTGGGCAATTAAGAACAAAGACTTTATCTATGCTATTGAAAAACACATGTGGGACAAACACAATGGTGACATGAGTACATTTGTATTTTATAACATCAAACAATTGTCTTGAAACCAAGAGATGTAGGCCGTGAATTGAGTATATAAAGATCAGACTCAAAGTGGATTATAATGACTGCCACATAAAATCCAAGGAGTTTAAATACAGATGCTGAACTCCATTTCCAGGTAGAAAAATTAACTGAAAAGTATTTCAATATAATAACACCTCACATTTTAAAGGATGACTCCAACCAGTTTTGTATTATATTTTAATATGGCATTGTAAGATTTTATCGTTTTAGGGCAATATTAGGCAATGGTCAATTTGCATAAAGTTCCTGCACATTAAAATAAGGGAACTATATTAAGAACAACGGAAAATAGTAATTAAGTGAGTCAAGGACTTGCAAGACCTGTACAAATGCAAATTCTGAATAAAACTAAGTATATACCACCTTTTATGATGTAAATTAAGGAATGTACTTTTGTGTATTGATTTTTATTGATTATATACCTAAAATAAATAAATACAAATAAATGTCCATCTTTAGTTTGCAGAGCCACCAGATGACAGGAACAATTGCCCTTCCTTTTAGAAATTTGAACTGATCAATGGATAATAGAGATGAAGATGCGGCATGTGATATAGATACTTGCATTCAGTGGTCCTCTTGAATGGTGTTTTAGCAATATTTTCATGAATGTTTTATATCGTCGAGTCTTTTCCTTATCGAGTCAGCTTTTTTTAATTGAGTCCGTATTTTTATGATCGACTTTGGATTGATTATAATTAAGTATTGCGAATTTGGTTTTTTTTTGCGTGTTCGCAAGGGTTTTTGCCAATTCGCGAGGGTTTTTTACAATTCGGGAATGCGAACTTACATGTGTGGTCGCAATGGTCACGACCATGTTTTTTCTACGTGTCCAGCCTGTTTGCGACCCTGTGGTTCATCGCGGCCACCCTCCGGTTCATCACTGCCACCCTCTGGTTCACCACTGCCACCCTCTTGTTCACCATTGCCACCCTCTGGTTCATCACTATCACCCTCTGGTTCACCACTGCCACCCTCTGGTTCATCACTGCCACCCTCTGATTCATTACTGCCACCCTCTGGTTCATCACTGCTATCCTCTGGTTCATCACCCTCTGGTTCACCACTGCCACCCTCTGGTTCATCACTGCCACCCTCTGGTTCATTACTGCGACCCTCTGGTTCACCACTGCCACCCTCTGGATCATCACTGCCACCCTCTGGTTCATCACTGCCACCCTCTGGTTTGCCACTGCCACCCTCTGGATTATCACTGTCCCCCTCTGGTTCATCACTGCCACCCTCTGGTTCATCACTGCCACCCTCTGGTTCATTACTGCCACCCTCTGGTTCGCCACTGCCACCCTCTGGTTCATTATGCGTTTGCGAGTGTTTTTGCGTACTCGCGGGGGGAAAATCATGCAAACTTACCCACGCGGTCCTCAATGGGCGTGGCCATCTTGTTTTTCATTCATTGCTAAGGTTCTGTGCATGCTTTCTAATCCTCCTTTCATCTGTGCAATCCTTTGTTTCTTTGGACTTTTTTAAAAATCTTTTCTACTCTATATCTATCCCTCTTTTTTTCTAGATCTATATTTCGTGTTTTTTTCAACTTTTCGTTACTTTTAAAGCTACTTTTTTAAAAAAAAATGTTACTTTACTTTTTCCCTATTCTTTCGTTTTTTTTTCTTTCTGCTGTACAGGACCATGGCAAAGGGAGCCGGGAAGGAGAAGGGGAAGGGTCCTGCACCCCGTACCCGGCTCCCATGCGGGCGATTGCGGGGGGAGCAAGTCACAGTCCGGGAGATCTTCAGCGCGGAGGAGGTCGCCACACTGGTTTACTATGGGCAGATCCGCCTCCCCAAGACCATTGCGGCATCCGGTAGGATCGCTAGCTGGTACGGGCTCCTGGAGCGTCGGATGCTGTGGGAGAAGGCGTCCCGGGCCATGTACAAACACTCTCGGGTCCGGCGCACCTACAACCAGGCCACCCACCGGTGGTCCGACCTCCTGGACCGTGAACACGACCTGCTTGACCTGCTAGGCGTCGAGATCCCCGGGCTTGGTGAGTAGTAGTAGCTGTTTAATCACTACTCTGTTTTCTCCTGCTCTATGTGTTATCTTATTGCAATGTTTTTTTTCTGAAGAGCAATAATGCTGCTGATTACATTGTAGGTAAATTATGTTTCAAAATGTTCTGTGATTGCATTTCAGGTGCACTGCTCTCCTGCTCAGTGGCGGTGCTACTGTGCTTATTTGTTTTCGATTTTTTGTGCTCATTTCATTGGCCTGACTAATTATGTATGAGTGTACTTTACAGAACTGCGTAATGCTAGACACTAAGGGGCAGATCTACAATTACTGGCGCATCCCTGCAAATTAGCAGGGATGCGCCAGTAATTGTGTGCCACGCCTTCACCACCCATGGTGCACCGCATTTACAATGCGGCGCACCATGGGGCAAAAACGACACAGAAGCGTATAGCATCTGTGCCCTAACGGAAGCACATTGCTGGAGTTGCGTCGCCCCCTTGATCTGCATTCCTCAGCGCCGGGACACCCCCGTTGGGGGTAGCTGTGCGCTTAATAAATGTCTTAAATAAATAATAATAACCACGACGCAGCTCCAGCAATGCTCTGGGGTGCCCTATCTCCCCAATGCTGCGTCAAGTCGTACGTCTGCTTCAAGCAGCCGCAGGGTTTCGAGTGACGCAGCATTGGCCTAAAAGTGACTGAGTGAAATCTTGTAGATTTCACTCAGCCACTTTTAGGATGCGTTCCTGCGCAGGAACGCCCTCCCTTGTGCCTGAACGCCCCCTGATGGCGCTGGGCTTTACAACGTGATGCATCTCCCAGACGCCTCAGATTGTTAATATACCCCGCACCATGGCGCCTCTTTTGCGCTGCCGCTGCGTTACAAAAGTCACGCAACGACGGAGCAAAAGAGCCACAAGGGACTTGTAAATCTGCCCCTAGAGACTCAAGTCCAGTCCTTCCTTTTTACACCTGCCACTAAGAAGAGATAGTGGTGGTGGATTGATAGTTTGAGTATTTTAATGACTGGTTATGTTTAAGAAACTTACTTTTTAGTGTTCTCACTGGTCTGAAATCACGATGGACTTTGTCTGTCACTTCGCGTGCTGCGTAGTGCTGCCTGCCAGTCCTAGTCGAACCTTTTTGTAGTTGGTTTAGTGAGTTACATAACTTTTCAAGTCGACGGTCCGCGAATCCAGTAATACTAATATCCTAGTAGACCACATCAGATAGGTCAATAAATGTAGTGCAATTGTTGTCTATTTGCTATTTCCCCGAAATAATTTGTTATTGTTCTTTTGAAATGTTTGATTTGGTTGACAACAATCATCCATGTTTGGGTCTTTCTTTCATGTTGTACATCAGGTTCCCCCAGGGGCAAGAGGACAGAGGAGGAGGTAGCGGCGCCGGTGGAGGAGGACCAGGAAGGCCAGGATCGGTCCGGCGAGGGCTCCTGTGCTGGCCCCAGTAGGTTTTTATGTTAATATTAATAATTATACTTCCCTATCTTTTAGAGTACCTATTTTTTTAGTAACGTTCCTCATTCAATTTTTTCTAAATCGTCTTTGATCTCCTTGTAGACAGTTTCTAAATTCTTATCCTGCCTCTCCTATGACTCCCTGTGGTACTACTAGATTATTATTATTAGTCTGTCTGTGTAGCTAACTAAGCTTGCACAGTTGGCAAAAGGTGTTAAACGAAACTCCCATTCTATTCAGCAATAGCTCTATGCACTGAGTGCAGTCCTCTGGGCTGTCCATAATGTCTTTTGAGGTCTTCTAAATGTTTATGCTTTGACAATTCCCAACAATAAACTGTCAATAACCACCAAGAAAGAATAAGATACTATTTTACTTTTTGATTGGATAGGAGGACAATCCATACTACTATTGTTGCAGGGACAATTCTGCACAAACAGAACTATGGACACTAAATAGTGCATTGTTCATCAATTATAATAGGCGCAGTTAGACTTTCCACATACCTCAGTCATAACAGAATTTGAACCCCCAATCTCCTTACTGACTAGCTAGTGTAACAGAGTCAATCAATTCAATTCAATTCAAAAGACCTTTATTCGAATTTCATAAAATCCATAAAAGTACAGAGTCATTTAGCTCCCTAATTCATCAATGATTGATCCCCAATGATGATTATCCAACCCAGGACATAAGACTACAGAGTCAGAGTCCAGAACTGTCAGAGCCACGGACTCATGCTTGCAAATTGCAAACCCTTTCGCTCACTCACTCATGACTAAAAACCACAGAGTCTATGTAAGTTTTAAAGCTTTATTAAAAGTAAAAACATTTACTAAAATCAAGTTCATCATACAACATAAATGGTGGATTGAAAATGGAAAAGTGCTTAGTGATTTCAAACATTAATTGTGGGCGAGCCCTCACCTGGTTGGAACTTCAAATCTTCTTTGTGGTGCTGAATCGTTGCTGACTCCGTCTTAGTGATGATGATCTGATCTTGCTCTGGTTCTTAGAAGGGAATCTTCTGTCTGTTATGAGAAAAACTGTGCCTGTTAAAAAGTAAGCATTCATCAGTTGTGCCAAAAAGTGTAGCAAGACAACACCCATCCCTGAAAAAAGTGCAATTTTTAGTTTTGACTAGACAGTCAAAAATGATTAAATTTGTTTGTGTAGTCGTAGTGAAATTTTTTCATTCCTAGACAAAATACTAGGGAGTGGTGTATATAGCATCTAAGAATCTGAAATGTATTTTCTAGGCGGAACATCGGCACAACCATCCACCAGTGCCGGGGCCAGCGCGGAGGTGGTCACTCCTGGGGCGGAGGTGGTGCAACAGCCAGCGGAAGCTGTTGTGGGGGATGCCACGGTAGTGGCGGACAGTTGTAAGCTATTATATTCCTTACTTATTGAGATTGCAGACTGCAGAGTGTGCTCTCTGCACGGGTTTATATGTTGTACAGTACAAGTATACTATACTGTTAAGAAGACTTACAAATTTAGAACTAAGTTTTTATCAACCAGGTAGTAGCCTCCTCTAAATTGACTTCAACTCAGCTGTGAAAGTTTTTTTGAGAATCCAAGTCAGATCAGAGATGAACTTAATGGATGGGATTAACGAAAAGGGAAAGAAGGGTGTAAGTAAGTGTGGAAGGACGAGCAAGTTAAAAGTAATGATGACTGGCAAAGAATGATACGTGTTTTTGAATGCTGCCCGAGGTGGCTGGGAATATGATGCATGGCCGGTTGAAGGATGAAGCAAGGATGGGTGGAAGGAGAAAGGGAAGTGGACTGCCTGGGTGGGTGAAACAGAAACTCTATGTGTGCGCAATATATCCTTTGGTTGAAATTCAAATGCAAGTCAAGCACGGATGCATGGCTTGCGGTTTACAAAATAAAATGAAAATGTTGTTTTCCCGTGAGAAAAAGTAAGGTTTGTCCAGTTGAGACATTAAGAAGAATGATTGACATTTACTTTGAATGGATGGATGCCTGGATCATGGTACTATCTGACTCATAGATAGCATATGTGTATGTTGAGAGAGTAGACGGTCACTGGATGAACTAAGTATTACTTTGAAGAGCATGTAACACCGCACCCGCACGTCCGTTCCAGTGTAGGAAAGGCAAAGAAAAGAAGTTGTAATTTTTCCGAATACTACCATGAATAGTAGCAGTAGTTTGTATTGCAAGCACAGCATATATCCGGCGATTACGGGGGCCACTCAATACCTCTGTTAATAATGTTAGTACAACTCTGTCATTCATGTGTGGCCTATCAGTGTTCACTCAATAAAAAACAAAGCACCTAAAGTCATCCCATATGTAATCAAATGTATATCCTGTGAAGGGATAGATAATCATATTATTTATCTTCTTCATTTTCATTTTCTAGTAGTCATTGGCACTGTAGGGTGAAAGTTAAATTAATTAAGCAGTAGCCCTTGTAACAGAGTATTCTCAGTGCCACCGGTAATAGAAAAGTAAGAGCTTCACCACCTGCATGTACTGGACGGGTACAGTAACGCAAGCCTGTGTCATCATGGCGTGCGTCTGTTTTTCTCAGGTGCAAGTTGAGTGCGCTGGCATTATGCCGGCTTCCAGAAGTTTACGTACCAATTTCGCTAAACAAGAGAGAAGAAGAAGAATAAGACTGGTGTACTGTCATAGTCGACTCTAATGTAGTGAGTCCATAGTGCTCGTAGAATTGATTGCTGAAACTCCTCCCACTAATGTTAGAGCAAGGCTGAAGAAGTGGGAGGTTAGATAGATACAGGCCACAAATGTTATGTACGGTGCTTGCGAGTTGCTAGTTCTACTGTGACACAACTTTCTGCTGAATTATTTTGTGTTAATCTTAAAGGGCATTGGTTACAGACTATGTTTTTCTTTCTTCATATAGATGCTCCTTTCAAACTGTCACGGAAGGAGCTGGCTAGACGGGCCCGGCAACGGAAACTGGAAGCGACTGTCGCCAAATATCGGCGGCTGGTGGCCCAGGAGGAAGAGGACACGCAGTCGACCTCCACAACATCCACAGCGCCAGCTGCATCCCCCTCCGCGCTCCCTGGGTCAGCCAGTCAGCGCAGGCCTCCAGCGATACGGAGCCGTGGTACCGCAGCCACCCGCCACCGCCAAACAGCCAAAAAATCAGCTGCCCCCCACAGCAGGTGCAAGGCACGTGTGCACCGCCTAACCCTCAGGGTGTCCTACCTTGAGCAGGAGCAGAAGAAAATGATAAGCATGACCAGCTGGCCCAAAAAGTAGGAGAGACTGTCCCTTGCCCCTTTTTTAAAGACTTTTGGGGGTGGGAATTGGGAGTTGGGTTTTTTGGACTTTGGGGACTTTTTATTTCACGGTACATTCTTTGGGGTTAGGTAGGGGGGGTGGGTCGGGTCTTGCGACATAGTTTATTTTTGTTAGGGATATAAATAATTATTACTTTCAACTTAAACATAGCGTGCGTGTTTTTTCTGCAGTTGAGGCTGGAGGGGGGGTTTAACTGTAAGTTTGTTTTCCTGAAACTTAAGTGGCTTCTTGATTCAAATTGTGTAAGTAATTGCCCAAATGTTTACAAAAGTAAGTGCCTCTCACAGAGTTAGTGAATTCAATTGTCCTAGGACTTTACTGGTACTACCGCCAGTCTCTTGTCTCCCCCCAAATGCTTCTCTTACCTGTAATTCGTGTTTGAAAATAGGGCTAGGCATAGGGCTGGCTGCATGGCAAATGGCGATTAAGGTTGGCAATCCTGGGCGGTTGAAATGTCATCATTGTGGTGGTACTAGTGGTGGTACACAGTGGCAGTTGCAGCATATGAAAAAAAAGAAATTGAAACCTTGATTGGCCTAAGCGGAGCATGTGAGAAGTTGGCCTGATAGGTGATGTTTCCAATTCTGGAACCACCTGTTATCAGACCAAACAATCCCTTATGGTGTCTGGTTGTAAGTCAACCTTATTAGACAAGCTATCCTAGGGGTAGCATGGACTAAGCAGCCTAAAGGCTTAACTTAAGAGGTCGTGTTAAGCGAGCTGTTTTACCACATACAATCCTGTAATATCAAATGAAAGGACACCACACAAGTATATATTATAAAAATATATGTATTTATTACTAAAAACAATCCCCAGTATTCTTTATGAATAAAGGGGCACAAGCGTTAAATCAAAAGCACAGTATAACATACAAACTTGCACAAATATGGATGAGGGCGAGGGGCCACTCAGACCATATACTAAAAAAATGGTATAAGAGATACCAATCGATCAGTGGTTAGGCCTAGGGCCTAGGGAATCGCTGGGAGCAGTCGGGACAAGCAATGCTGAAGTCGGGAAAAGCCCGCGGGGTTCGGGTGCAGTGCAGAAAGTGCACGCATGCATCAATGTTAACCAATGGTGCGTAAAAGTTACAAAGTTAAAGTTTAAGGACACTTCCGCTGAACCTAGAGGAACAAAACTTAAGACACAGACCCTAGAGGTGTGTACCAGTGTGGGAACACCGGCGTTGCAATGTTACCTCACCCACAGGAAGCGGGTGCACAGGGTCGAAGTTGAGTCGGGTTTCGTCACGCAGGCTCTTGGTCCTTGAAGCTGAAAGGGCTGTAGGCAGGGTGAAAGAGAAGTGTCCGGTGGAGTCCAAGGGTGGACCCAAGTCGAAAAGTACCTGAAAGCAGAGGGGACAGAGTCTGGGTCACTCAGCAGTGACCAGGGTGGAACCAGGACGGAACCAGGCAATGTCGGGGGCAATCAGGTGGTTGTCGAGGAGCTTCTCTCCATTGTCACGTGGGCTCTGGGGCATCTGCGACGTCCAGGAGCGGGTCACGATCTGTCCCACGCAGGTTCTCGCTGTCGGCGCTGTCGGCTTCAAGATTGGAGCAAACAACACTTGGCAAAAGCAATCCACGTGGAACCGGGAGATTGCTTCTCACTGGAACCAGGAGGGTCAGAGTGGGGGCTCCTTTTCAGGGGAGCTGGTGCAGATCTGGAGCAACCAGAATCGCAAGTCGATTTTCAAGTTTCGTCGGCACAGGGGCCACTAGCCGGCTGGCAAGTGACCGGGCCAACGCGTTGAGCCAAAAGAAGCAGAAGGGCCCCACGCAGCACTCGTCAAGTGTGGAGGGCTGAACTTTGGTGCAAGAGTGGCTCGGGGTTGGGGATTCTCAAACCCCGGTGTACAGCTTCGAGGGTCACTTGTGGGCTGCACGTTCAGCGTCTCGTGGTCTTTTCAAGATGGCGTGCCCCACGCTTTCGGTCGCCTCCACGGGTCTCAGCTCTGCAGGGACTGTGGATTGGGCTGTGGGAAGGCAGGCAAGCTTAATCTCGTGGATCTCTGTCGCTCGAGTTCTGGCGGGAACTGCAACAAAGCAGACATTGATGGCTGGATGGTGCCTGTTTGCACAGGGTGGTCACTCCTTGACCACAAGGGAGATTCTTCGGGCTTCTACATCGAGTAAGATGTCGGAGGGTCCAGAGTTTCGTTTCTTATGTTTCATCAGGATAATCTGAAGTGCATTGGCACTGCTCCCAGTCTTATACTAATTTTGGGGGCTGGATTACATGCTAGGTCCCCTCCTACGGGTGGGACCCAGGAAGTGGGTGGATACACCCCCTTCCTTTGATCCAGGCCACCCTGGCACGAGGGCCGGAGTGCCCCAGAACCGGTTTGGCCGGATTATGCAAGGGGCAGCCTTGTGCTCCCCATGCAGTGTCTGGTTTCTTTCAAACCTCCCTGCTACAATCCACTATCTCCTGTCTGGGGGGGTGTAACACCTCCCTGCGACAGGAAACCCTTTGTCCAGGCCCCATTTGGCTGAGTTTCGGTCAGCTTCAGGGGGTCAGACTAGTGTCTGTGGCAGAGGCATCCATTTTGTGGATCCAAGGTCCTTTTAGAAATTAACCGCATTTAAGTAAAGTAACATGTCTTACCCCTCTAGAGAGGTGGAATGCTATCCCCGTCGCCAGAACTGGCGAGGGGATAGTATTCCAAATCGTATGACACCTTACACGACATGTTTTGATAAAGCCAAACCAAAGTTGCTATATAACCGCAAGGATTATAATGCACTTAAGAGTATATGGTATGGCATTATCCTGAAACAGCTTAGGGAGTTGTTCCCGACAGCTGCAGACAGGCTCAGCTCATGCTAGAGCTCCATCTCACATTAAACCACGCACTCTGCCTCCAGGATTGATGAGGCCTTCCATAGGAGTGGCTCACAGGTTTATATGTGTCCAGATATAGGTTTAGATATAGGTATACTATATCTAAGCAAGGGGTGGTTACACCACCTTACCCCAGCTGAGTGATCAGCCAGTTGTGTCAATTTAAGAACCAGCCAGGGGTGGCAAAAGATATGCTGCAGCCCCTGGTAGGCATTGGTGGCCCCTATGCCCTGGGCACCTATAGTGCATTATACAGGGGCTGACAAGGAGTCCATTTCCAATTGTGGTATGTGCCTATAGCACATGTATCATTAATTTAGTGAGAGAACAGCAGGCTGTGGGTCTGATCAGCAGGCCCACAGCCTCAGTAGTCGAAAACCAGTGAAGCAAAAAGCAAAAATTTGGGGTGACCATAGGATAGCAGACCCTACTCTCCTACAGAGCATTAGAACGGTACGATAGATACTATAGCATGTGACAGTACACTAGAACAGTGCCATAATGTAGCCTTACAGATGCTAAAGTATTGAAAGTATAACTACTACTTGCGTGGAATTTGACATTGGCTACTACTACAAGAAATAGTACTGAAGGTGAAGGACACAGCAGCGTAATCATTTGCCACGTGTAGGAGGAGGATGTTCTTCATGATCAATCCAGTTGACGGCGCCCATGAAAATCTGCTTTGATTTGCCAATAGTCATGGGTCTGTGTCAAGCTGAGTAAGAATATATCCTCAGATTCCTTCACCAGCCTTGAAATGTAATTCATTTTCAGTTGCTATGACCTTATCCTCCCCAGCAAGTATGTGGAATTATTGCTGTCATTTACTCACACATCAATGAAAACCACATAGCCCGGGGGAAGAGGGTTAGGGTTTGGAAATTGGATGGGAATGGGGTTTTTTGGGAAAGTTTTGTTGAGGGAGGAAAAAAAACACAGCATGGACAAACAACAAATGAAGATAAACAAATCTTTGGATACGAAGATATCCATAAATATTTGAAGGGACATAAAGGAAGTGCATGCACTGCTGCAGGCATGAAGTTGATTGCTAAATGGATTGTTACGTTACTTCAACTAAGTAGTACGTTCTAATGAATGAAAGAATGCGACAGTACAGGGCTGCAGTAATTACGCGTTTTCACTTGCCTCTCTCTGCACTCAGAGAAACACTTTGTCCATTAAATTAGTTTGAAAAAATAGCAAAGTAAAACTATACAATGGCTGGAGGGATGAATTTAGAAGCAGACAGCAAAGAAATGCAGAGTCACACTCATAGTTCACAGCAATAACATTACTTAAAAGATAAGTAGAAATGAATGGATACTGTTACTGTATGTTGTTGTACTTGTCTTGTTGAATTTGGGAAGTTGCATGCATCCAGCCATTCCTCTTATTTGCGGTACTCCTCGGTTCCATCTGACGCTCCATCGATCAATGTTGGTGACCAGAAGACACCCTGTCCACTGCCTGCCTGGCGGATGCTGAATTGCGGCTCGCTAATGTGAAGCCTGACTTCATCCTTTTCTCCATTGCACAGGGTGAAAGCCGCCCTGTAAATGTTGATGGAAAAACAGGAAGTGATATTAAAACACCACTGAGAAAAAAATATAAGGTACGTACGCTGTGTAGTGCAAAAAGTCACACTTTCAGTTTCAGAATCAACAGTACAATAGTTTCGAAAGGGCGTACTGTGAGTCTCCTTTTGAAGGATAAATAAGTATGGGTGAATTTTGCGGATCTTTCCCCTCAAGCTAGGTGTACTGTAAACTACAATTTTAGAACAACATTAGACCTTCCCAGCAGTGCTCCCAGACCCTTAAACACAGACACTAAAATGTAGAATACCCCCAATCAGACCCAAAAAACGTGCGATACTGCTACCTGTCTGAGGCCTAGTGGAAAATGGTGACAAAATGTACTTTTAAAGTAAAGTAGGCCCAAATCCCCCCTTTCCCACCATGGATTTTCTTCAAACCACTTGCAACAAAAATTAGACATTTCTCGACAAGTGCTCCAAGAGTAGACCCCAGAACATAGTTGCCAAAATCTCGAACACCCCCAAACACATGCAATACTGCTAACCCTAACGAGCCCTAATTTAAAAATAGTGTCAAACGCTTTCTTCAACTAGGCCCTAACTCCCCTTTGCCACCATGGATTTTCTCAAAACCACTTGCAATCAAAAGTATCCATACCCAGTGGTGCTCCAAGACTCCCCAAACAACCCCCCCCAAACACCAGGAACCCCCCCAAGCAGGCCCCCGAAA
This sequence comes from Lissotriton helveticus, assembly GCF_964261635.1. Lineage (NCBI taxonomy): Eukaryota > Metazoa > Chordata > Amphibia > Caudata > Salamandridae > Lissotriton > Lissotriton helveticus. Next base: position 1,598,273,948 of record NC_136057.1, read on the forward strand.
ACACAAAAGTGAGCGAAAACTCTGAAAAGTGAAAAACTTTTCCACCATGGATTTTTTCCAAAACACTTTTATCTGGAGAGACCATCTGCATTACCATGGTCAGTCCCTGGGCGGTGCTCCACTGTAAAGTCCATCCCCTGTAGGGAAATGGACCACCTGAGCAGTTTGGGATTTTCACCCTTCATCTGATTGAGCCACAAGAGGGGCTTATGGTCTGTCTGAACTAGGAAGTGAGTTCCAAACAAGTAGGACCTCAGCTTCTTCAGGGCCCAAACCACAGCAAAGGCCTCCCTCTCAATGGCTGACCAACGTTTCTCTCTGGGGGTCAGCCTTCTGCTAATAAAAGCAATGGGCTGGTCTTGACCATCTTGATTAAGTTGTGAAAGCACAGCTCCCACCCCCAACTCAGAAGCATCTGTCTGTACAATGAACTGTTTGGAGTAGTCAGGACTCTTCAGGATAGGTGCAGAGCACATGACCTTCTTCAGGTCCTCAAATGCCTTTTGACAGCTAACTGTCCACTGAACCTTTTTTGGCATCTTCTTGGATGTCAAGTCATTTAATGGTGTCACAATGGACCCATAGTTTTTCAAAAACTTTCTGTAATACCCAGTCAGGCCCAAGAAGGCTCTGACTTGTGTCTGGGTAACTGGAGGAGCCCAGTCCTGGATGGTCTGGATTTTGCTCTCCAATGGTTGAACCTGACCCCCACCTACTAGGTGGCCCAGGTACACAACCTTACTCTGCCCTATCTGGCACTTAGTAGCCTTGATAGTTAGGCCTGCCTTTTGCAGAGCCTCCAAAACATTCTTCAGGTGATCAGGTGATCCTCCCAGGTGGAGCTAAAGACAGCAATATCATCTAGATATGCTGCACAAAAGTCATCCAACCCAGCAAGGACTTGATTCACCAACCTTTGGAAGGTGGCAGGTGCATTCTTCAAACCAAAGGGCATCACCACAAACTGATAATGCCCACTGGGGGTAGAGAATGCTGTCTTGGCTTTTGACTCCTCAGCTAGTCTGATTTGCCAGTAGCCAGCTGTCAAATCAAATGTGCTCAGAAACTTGGCAGAAGCCAATCTGTCAATGAGCTCATCTGCTCTTGGAATGGGATGTGCATCTGTCCTAGTGACAGCATTGAGACCTCTGTAGTCCACACAAAACCTCATTTCTCTCTTTCCATCTTGGGTATGAGGTTTTGGCACAAGGACTACTGGGCTGGCCCATGGGCTCTCTGATGGCTCAATCACTCCAAGCTCCAACATCTTTTGCACCTCAGCCTTGATGCAATCCCTGACATGATCAGGTTGCCTGTAGATCTTATTCTTCACAGGCAGACTGTCACCAGTGTCCACCTCATGGGTGCACCAGTTAGTCTGGCTGGGTGTGAGTGAAAACAAATGCCTGTGTGCCTGCAAAACTTGTCTGCAGTCCATCTGTTGCTGGTCAGTGAGGCTGCCTGCCAAGGCTACTCCATCAACTGAACCATCATCAGGGTTCTGAGAAAGCAGGTCTGGGAGAGGGTCACTCTCTTGATCCTGTTCCCCATCTGTGGCCATGAGCAAGCTCATGTCCTCCCTGTCCACAAATGCTTTCAAACGATTCACATGGAGTACCCTGTGGGGGCTCCTAGGGGTTCCAAAGTCAACCAAGTAGGTGACTTCTCCCTTTTTCTCAATGATAGGATAGGGTCCACTCCATATGTCCTGGAGTGCTGCTGGGGCCACTGGCTCCAGTACCCACACCTTCTGTCCTGGCTGGAACTCGACCAGAACAGCCTTTTGGTCATGCCAAGCTTTTTGTAATTCTTGGCTGGCCTCCAGGTTTTTGGATGCTCTTTCCATATACTCAGCCATCCGGGAGCGGAGACCAAGTACATAGTCCACTATATCTAGCTTAGGCTTTTTGAGAGGTAACTCCCATCCTTCCTTCACCAAACATAAGGGACCCCTCACAGGGTAGCCAAACAAAAGTTCAAAAGGGCTGTAGCCAACCCCCTTCTGTGGGACCTCTCTGTAAGCAAAGAGCAAGCAGGGTAAAAGAATGTCCCATTTCCGCCTAAGCTTCTCTGGTAATCCTTTTATCATTCCCTTGAGGGTCTTGTTGAATCTCTCCACAAGCCCATGGCACTGTGGGTGATAGGGTGTGGTAAACTTGTAGTTTACTCCACACTCCTTCCACATTGCTTTCAAATAGCTAGACATGAAGTTAGTACCTCTGTCTGACAATACCTCCTTTGGAAAGCCCACTCTTGAAAAAACTGCAATGAGGGCTTTTGCCACCACAGGTGCTGTGGTGGTCCTCAGGGGAATAGCTTCTGGATACCTGGTGGCATGATCCACTACCACCAGTATAAATCTGTTCCCAGATGCTGTTTGAGGATCTATGGGACCCACAATATCTATTCCAACTCTTTCAAAGGGTACCCCCACCACAGGTAGTGGTATGAGGGGGGTCTTTGTTGTGCCACCTGACTTACCACTGGCTTGGCAAGTGACACAGGAGCGACAAAACTCCTTGACATTTTCTGACATATGAGGCCAGTGAAAGTGTGAAACAAGCCTGTCCCACGTCTTGTTCTGGCCTAAGTGTCCTGCAAGGGGAATATCATGGGCCAAGGTAAGAAGGAAACCCCTAAACTTCAAAGGTATGTACCAGGCTTGGGGTCTCTAGCCTCTGAATAAAGGGTCCATCCTCCCAATACACAGTATGGGTACCTTGGGCATCCCCAGCAGCCTCAGCAGCAGCCTGCTGTCTGAGGGGTTCAAGGGAAGGGAAATCTAATTGAGCCTGCCTCAGGTCTGCCCTTGAGGGTCCCCCTGTCCCCAGAAACTCAACCAGGTCAGGTTCAAGCTCCTCAGAGACAGTCTCCTCTTGGACTGCAGAATCAGTTTCCTGTGAAACCTGATCCTCAACCTGGGGCAAGGTGGAAGGCTCAGCCTTTCCTCTCTTGCTCCTTCTCTTGGGTTGTGGTTGGTCTATTGTTCCAAGATCCACCGCTGGTTCAGGAAGGCACTTCTTAGCCTGAGTCCTTGTCACTGCAAGGACATGTGCTGAAATCCCTAGCATTTCTGCATGAGTCCTGTACTCCACTTCTGACCAAACTGAGCTTTCAAGATCATTGCCTAACAGACAGTCGACTGGGAGGTCTGCACTCACAACAACTTTCTTTAGGCCATCTACCCCTCCCCAGGAGAAGTTCACAACTGCCACACTATGGGAAGTAGTGGAGTTGCTTGCATTGGTCACTAGGTAACTTTCACCTAGTACAATCTGTCCAGGGTCCACAAAGTCAGGTGTCACCATTGTGACACTGGCACATGTGTCCCTGTAGGCCTGAGCCAGTTTCTCATTGATTAAAGGCGTCTGCTAATATTTGCCCAGGTTACTGGGACTCACTGTAGTGGACAAAGCTAGGTCCACATCATATAGGAGAACTGCCTGAGTAGGGATTCTGACTAGGCCAGATCCTACTTCAGTACCCAGGGTTAACCCTACTACACCCTTTGGCTGTGTTCCACCACTGCTTACTGAACTAGGGGGTGCAGGTGCTTTAGGAGCTGCAGTGGTGGGGACTGGATTTGTCTTGGTGCATTCACTGCCCCAGTGTGAAACTGATTTGCAGGTATTACACCAAGGCTTCTTTGGGCCATTATTCTTCTTTTTCTTGTTTCCATTTTGGGAACCACCCTCCTTATTACTAGTTTGGGGGCCTGAAGACTTCTGGTCCTTTTCTTTATCTTTCTGATTTCCACCCTTCTGGTCTGTTTTCTTCTGGTCACCACCTTGGTTCTGGGGTTTCTGCTTAATCCTTGTTCTGACCCATTTGTCCGCCTTCTTTCCCAATTCTTGGGGAGAGGTCAGATCAGAGTCAATAAGGTATTGATGCAACAGCTGGTTTGTACAGTTATTAAGGATCTGTTCTCTCATGATAAGAAAGTACAATCCTGTATAGTCTGAAACTTTACTTCCCTGCAACCAACCCTCCAGAGCCTTAGTGGCACAATCTACAAAATCAGTCCTGTCTTGAGTCTGTGCTTTTTGGGTGTCTCTGAACAACAACCTGTATTGCTCAGTGGTTAGGCCAAACCCTTCAATAAGAGCACTCTTCAAGACAGAGTAGTTTTTGGCATTCTCAGGTCTAACTGTGAGGAGCCCGTCCCTCCCTTTCTCTGAAAAGGAGTACCATAAAATTGCAGCCCACTGATCCTGAGGAACCTGCTGTACCATGCAGGCTCTCTCAAGAGTAGTCATCCATTTGTGGATGTCATCCCCTTCCTTGTAGGGGGCCACCATTTTTGTCAGGTTTCTATTATCATAGCTCCTGTCTTTTTCTCTAGGAATATTGCTGCCACCAGTGGCATCTAAGCCACACAATTTCTGCTCTCTTGCCAAGGCAAGTCTAGCTTGAGCCAAGGCTACCTCCTCCCTCTCTATTTGGAGTTTGACAGCCCTCATTCTGGCCTTATGCTCTATCTTTTGAGAGGCAGTCATACCTCTCTGAGATTCCCTCGAGGCACTAGAAATATGAGAGTCCCCTGAGGGAGATCTCACTCTTCTGTTGCCTGGGAGAATGCTCTGGTGTGATCTGGGGAGGTGCTGCCCCTCTCCATTCCCAAGTAGGTCTAAGTTGGCCTGGTTAAGCCTGGCAACTAAGACGTGGCTACCCCTCTGATCCTGTTTTTCTGGGTCCTCTATATCTGAGTCCTCCTCCTCCTCCACTTCCTCCTCTTCTTCTTCCTCTGGAGGGGTATCAGTTACAGGGGGGTTCACTCCATCTCCTGACTCTAAGGGAACTGCATTCGCCTTTTCTAAGTCATCCTGTTCTAGAATGGCTATCAGGGAAGGACTGGTGAGACTTCTGCCCCTTTTTAACCCTCTTGAGATGCACAAGGCAACCAAGTCTTTGTGGGTTAGTTTGTCATAGCTGGAAGTTGCCTGGGTAAGGTCAACTGTCACAGGAGCAGACCCTGAGGCTTTTCCTGTGTCAGACATGACTCTAGTGTGGTGTAAGTGATGCACCTACCTACACTAAGTGTTTCCCTACTGTACCTTGCTAGTGAGTTGTAGTCAGGGTGTGCTAATCCCTTTAATCTACAACTACTAAATTCAGTAGAACTTAAATATGCTAAGCTTTTGATTTATATGTACCTAAGGTACTTGATGTGATCTTTCAATTTGATAAAAAAGATTGCAATGGTAAAACAAACAGCAAGCTCAAATCCGCACCGCTGCTCACCAATGTGAGAAGTTGGCCTGATAGGTGATGTTTCCAATTCTGGAACCACCTGTTATCAGACCAAACAATCCCTTATGGTGTCTGGTTCTAAGTCAACCTTATTAGACAAGCTATCCTAGGGGTAGCATGGACTAAGCAGCCTAAAGGCTTAACTTAAGAGGTCGTGTTAAGCGAGCTGTTTTACCACATACAATCCTGTAATATCAAATGAAAGGACACCACACAAGTATATATTATAAAAATATATGTATTTATTACTAAAAACAATCCCCAGTATTCTTTATGAATAAAGGGGCACAAGCGTTAAATCAAAAGCACAGTATAACATACAAAGCTGCACAAATATGGATGAGGGCGAGGGGCCACTCAGACTATATACTAAAAAAATGGTATAAGAGATACCAATCGATCAGTGGTTAGGCCTAGGGCCTAGGGAATCGCTGGGAGCAGTCGGGACAAGCAATGCTGAAGTCGGTAAAAGCCTGCGGGATTCGGGTGCAGTGCAGAAAGTGCACGCATGCATCAATGTTAACCAATGGTGCGTAAAAGTTACAAAGTTAAAGTTTAAGGACACTTCCGCTGAACCTAGAGGAACAAAACTTAAGACACAGACCCTAGAGGTGTGTACCAGTGTGGGAAAACCGGCGTTGCAATGTTACCTCACCCACAGGAAGCGGGTGCACAGGGTCGAAGTTGAGTCGGGTTTCGTCACGCAGGCTCTTGGTGCTTGAAGCTGAAAGGGCTGCAGGCAGGGTGAAAGAGAAGTGTCCGGTGGAGTCCAAGGGTGGACCCAAGTCGAAAAGTACCTGAAAGCAGAGGGGACAGAGTCTGGGTCACTCAGCAGTGACCAGGGTGGAACCAGGACGGAACCAGGCAATGTCGGGCGCAATCAGGTGGTTGTCAAGGAGCTTCTCTCCATTGTCATGTGGGCTCTGGGGCATCTGCGACGTCTAGGAGCTGGACACGATCTGTCCCACGCAGGCTCTCGCCGTCAGCGCTGTCGGCTTCAAGATTGGAGCAAACAACACTTGGCAAAAGCAATCCACGCGGAACCTGGAGATTGCTTCTCACTCGAACCAGGAGGGTCAGAGTGGGGGCTCCTTTTCAGGGGAGCTGGTGCAGATCTGGAGCAACCGGAATCGCAAGTCGATTTTCAAGTTTCATCGGCACAGGGGCCACTAGCCGGCTGGCAAGTGACCGGGCCAATGCATTGAGCCAAAAGAAGCAGAAGGGCCCCACGCAGCACTCGTCGAGTGTGGAGGGCTGAACTTCGGTGCAAGAGTGGCTCAGGGTTGGGGCTTCTCAAACCCCGGTGTACAGCTTCGAGGGTCACTCGTGGGCTGCACGGTCAGCGTCTCGTGGTCTTTTCAAGATGGCGTTACCCACGCTTCCGGTCGCCTCCACGGGTCTCAGCTCTGCAGGGACTGTGGATCGGGCTGTGAGAAGGCAGGCAAGCTTGATCTCGTCGATCTCTGTTGCTCGAGTTCCGGCGGGAACTGCAACAAAGCAGATGTCGATGGCTGGATGGTGCCTGTTTGCACAGGGTGGTCACTCCTTGACCACAAGGGAGATTCTTCGGGCTTCTACGTCGAGTAGGATGTCGAAGGGTCCAGAGTTTTGTTTCTTATGTTTCATCAGGATAATCTGAAGTGCATTGGCACTGCTCCCAGTCTTATACTAATTTTGGGGGCTGGATTACCTGCTAAGTCCCCTCCTATGGGTGGGACCCAGGAAGTGGGTGGATACACCCCCTTCCTTTGATCCAGGCTGCCCTGGCACGAGGGCTGGAGTGCCCCAGAACTGGTTTGGCCGGATTATGCAAGGGGCAGCCTTGTGCTCCCCATGCAGTGTCTGGTTTCTTTCAAACCTCCCTGCTACAATCCACTATCTCCTGTCTGGGGGGGTGTAACACCTCCCTGCGACAGGAAACCCTTTGTCCAGGCCCCATTTGGCTGAGTTTCGGTCAGCTTCAGGGGGTCAGACTCGTGTCTGTGGCAGAGGCATCCATTTTGTGGATCCAAGGTCCTTTTAGAAATTAACCGCATTTAAGTAAAGTAACATGTCTTACCCCTCTAGAGGGGTGGAATGCTATCCCCGTCGCCAGAACTGGTGAGGGGATAGTATTCCAAATCGTATGACACCTTACACGACATGTTTTGATAAAGCCAAACCAAAGTTGCTATATAACCGCGAGGATTATAATGCACTTAAGAGTATATGGTATGGCATTATCCTGAAACAGCTTAGGGAGTTGTTCCCGACAGCTGCAGACAGGCTCAGCTCATGCTAGAGCTCCATCTCACATTAAACCACGCACTCTGCCTCCAGGATTGATGAGGCCTTCCATAGGAGTGGCTCACAGGTTTATATGTGTCCAGATATAGGTTTAGATATATGTATACTATATCTAAGCAAGGGGTGGTTACACCACCTTACCCCAGCTGAGTGATCAGCCATTTGTGTCAATTTAAGAACCAGCCAGGGGTGGCAAAAGATATGCTGCAGCCCCTGGTAGGCCTTGGTGGCCCCTATGCCCTGGGCACCTATAGTGCATTATACAGGGGCTGACAAGGAGTCCATTTCCAATTGTGGTATGTGCCTATAGCACATGTATCATTAATTTAGTGAGAGAACAGCAGGCTGTGGGTCTGATCAGCAGGCCCACAGCCTCAGTAGTCGAAAACCAGTGAAGCAAAAAGCAAAAATTTGGGGTGACCATAGTATAGCAGACCCTACTCTCCTACAGAGCATTAGAACGGTACGATAGATACTATAGCATGTGACAGTACACTAGCACAGTGCCATAATGTAGCCTTACAGATGCTAAAGTATTGAAAGTATAACTACTACTTGCGTGGAATTTGACATTGGCTACTACTACAAGAAATAGTACTGAAGGTGAAGGACACAGCAGCGTAATCATTTGCCACGTGTAGGAGGAGGATGTTCTTCATGATCAATCCAGTTGACGGCGCCCATGAAAATCTGCTTTGATTTGCCAATAGTCATGGGTCTGTGTCAAGCTGAGTAAGAATATATCCTCAGATTCCTTCACCAGCCTTGAAATGTAATTCATTTTCAGTTGCTATGACCTTATCCTCCCCAGCAAGTGTGTGGAATTATTGCTGTCATTTACTCACACATCAATGAAAACCACATAGCCCGGGGGAAGAGGGTTAGGGTTTGGAAATTGGATGGGAATGGGGTTTTTTGGGAAAGTTTTGTTGAGGGAGGAAAAAAAACACAGCATGGACAAACAACAAATGAAGATAAACAAATCTTTGGATACGAAGATATCCATAAATATTTGAAGGGACATAAAGGAAGTGCATGCACTACTGCAGGCATGAAGTTGATTGCTAAATGGATTGTTACGTTACTTCAACTAAGTAGTACGTTCTAATGAATGAAAGAATGCGACAGTACAGGGCTGCAGTAATTACGCGTTTTCACTTGCCTCTCTCTGCACTCAGAGAAACACTTTGTCCATTAAATTAGTTTGAAAAAATAGCAAAGTAAAACTATACAATGGCTGGAGGGATGAATTTAGAAGCAGACAGCAAAGAAATGCAGAGTCACACTCATAGTTCACAGCAATAACATTACTTAAAAGATAAGTAGAAGTGAATGGATACTGTTACTGTATGTTGTTGTACTTGTCTTGTTGAATTTGGGAAGTTGCATGCATCCAGCCATTCCTCTTATTTGCGGTACTCCTCGGTTCCATCTGACGCTCCATCGATCAATGTTGGTGACCAGAAGACACCCTGTCCACTGCCTGCCTGGCGGATGCTGAATTGCGGCTCGCTAATGTGAAGCCTGACTTCATCCTTTTCTCCATTGCACAGGGTGAAAGCCGCCCTGTAAATGTTGATGGAAAAACAGGAAGTGATATTAAAACACCACTGAGAAAAAAATATAAGGTACGTACGCTGTGTAGTGCAAAAAGTCACACTTTCAGTTTCAGAATCGACAGTACAATAGTTTCGAAAGGGCGTACTCTGAGTCTCCTTTTAACCACTTGGCTGCTAAGGCACCTGAGGCACTTCCATTGACTTTCCATTGAAATCAATGGAAACTCCATGACGAGTTACCCTTGTCATTAGCACTGAAGGGGTTAAAGGATAAATAAGTATGGGTGAATTTTGCGGATCTTTCCCCTCAAGCTAGGTGTACTGTAAACTACAATTTTAGAACAACATTAGACCTTCCCAGCAGTGCTCCCAGACCCTTAAACACAGACACTAAAATGTAGAATACCCTCAATCAGACCCCAATAAAATGTGCGATACTGCTACCTGTCTGAGGCCTAGTGGAAAATGGTGACAAAATGTACTTTTAAAGTAAAGTAGGCCCAAATCCCCCCTTTCCCACCATGGATTTTCTTCAAACCACTTGCAACAAAAATTAGACATTTCTCGACAAGTGCTCCAAGAGTAGACCCCAGAACATAGTTGCCAAAATCTCGAACACCCCCAAACACATGCAATACTGCTAACCCTAACGAGCCCTAATTTAAAAATAGTGTCAAACGCTTTCTTCAACTAGGCCCTAACTCCCCTTTGCCACCATGGATTTTCTCAAAACCACTTGCAATCAAAAGTATCCATACCCAGTGGTGCTCCAAGACTCCCTAAACCCCCCCCCCCAAACACCAGGAACCCCCCCAAGCAGGCCCCCGAAAACACAAAAGTGAGCGAAAACTCTGAAAAGTGAAAAACTTTTCCACCATGGATTTTTTCCAAAACACTTTTATCTGGTATTAGACCTTCCCAGCAATGGCCCCAGACCTGTCAACCCGGGTGGAAACAAGTTTAACACCCACAAACAGCCAAAAAGCAAAACCGCAAAAAGTGAGACTTAGCAAATTTCGGGCCTACCTGGAATTCAGTCCAAATGCGCTCTGCAGCTAGGCCCTAACTCGCCTTTTCCACCATGGATTTCCTGAAAAACAAATGCAATCAACATTAGACTGTGCCAGCAGTGCTCCCAAACCCCAACCACGCACAAAAACCTAGAAGCCCCCAAACAGCACCCCAAAGACAGGCAAGTGAGCAAAAACGCAAAAACTTTTTCACCTCCAATTTTCTCCAAACCACTTTTATCCGGTATTAAACCTTCCTAGCAATGCCCCCAGACCCGTCAACACAGGCGGAAACAAGTTTAACACCCCCAAACAGCCAAAAAGCAAAACCGCAAAAAGTGGCACTTAGAATTCTATGTCAGGACTGGAGGCGAGGATTATGCCTTCTTTCTCCACTTTATTTAACAGCAGCGAAGATATCAAAGACTACATTTCGCATGGTTCCACAGGGACATGTAGTCCAACAAGAAAAAAACAGAAACACCTGGTAACAACCAATAACATGTCCAGACTCAATGTCCAATCAGGGCACTGGAAGCCCTCACATAGTCCCTCCACAGTGTCTTTTCCTCCTCTTTCTTCGCTGCTGCGCAGCAAGATGAGTACCCTTCAGGCTTTTCCTTTGTGGTGGCTGTTTCAAGGGTGTTTGATTTGTCTTTTTAAACAAAGCGCTGCTTTTGTTTGTTGATATATGGCTTCACGCTGTGTCAATTGATTGTGGATTCACGCTGTGTTACTGCTTTGTGGCATTGGTTATGGTAATTTAGCTTCACGCTTTGTTAAACACTTCCCGACAGGATTTGCGCTTCGGTTTCAGTGGCGGGTATTTCTTTTTTTTTACCGCGTTTGTTTTTTCTCCCTCTCTCGCAGCGGGGGACCCGCGGGGAGAGGTCGTGCTGTGGCTACGGGTTTCCCCGTACCTATACGGCGCATACTGGCAATTGCTCCCTGGTCCTCCCGCCCTTAGAGGGCGCGGCTGTGGAGATGGGCGCTGCGCGTCGTTTGATCTCTCTTCAGAGAGGTTCAAACGCCGCACGCGCGTCAGTTGGGAGCCCCGACTGAGGGAGAACGCCTGTGCGGTGTATCGGCGGTATTTCAAAGCGTTTACTGCGATCCTTGTGCCCACGCTCTGTTCCTAGGTTTTTCTTCTTGTGTGCTATCGGGCAGAGCCTGTATTTGCAGCTGTAGCTGTCACGCCTGTTTGGTCTGTATTGTGAGGGGCACAAGTGTGAGAAATAAAAAAGGGACATTACCCAGCCGGTTGCCGTGCTCAAAGAAGGGTGATTAAAATCCTGTTGCCAGTTGTCCCTGGGCTTGGACCCATTGATTGGCGGTTCTCTGCTACCTAAATGTGTTGGCTGCCACCCAGCCTTTGTTAAGCCTTTCTGTAGGCCAGGGGTGCCCACCCGATTAATTACTGCGTCATGGAGTACTATGATGATTATCAGGAGGAGGAAGAGGACCCCCTCGCTGACATGCCCTGGGGGAATGCCTTTTACGAGGCAGTGGATACATTCATTTATAGGGCAGTTGACCAGGCCATTTCCCCTCTAGAGGATAGGTTAACACGCCAAATTGACCAGGCTTTTCCTAAGCTTTCCCAACAAATTGCGCCTAACCCCTCCCAGGCTTCTGCTCCTTCCCCCCAGGACCCCCTTGGCCCCCCTCCGCCTAAGCGTTCTTGCGAGGGGGGCGTGGATGGGGATGCTTTTGACCGCCTTAGGCAGGCCTTTATGGCCAGTAGGCCAAATGCCCTCCCCCCCTCGATTCCAGGTCCGTCTCCCTCTCCCGGTCAGGTTCATCCAACCCCAGTCCCTCAAGCCGTTCCAGCGACATCCCAAGAGCCCCCTAGCACAGCGGATATATTGGATCCCAACGACATAGTCCACCCGCGGTCCTCAGAGTGGTCCCCTGCTGATAAGGTGGCAGCCTACGTGGCCGCCCATATCCGGCGCCCTCTTGAAAAAGAAGCTCTCAACTGTTTGCGGGCGGAATGCCCTTGCCCTTCTCTTGATGACAAGGTAACTCTTACACCAGAGATTGACCATAGGATGGGCACTTTTCTTCAGAAATTTATTAGAGATCCTAATAAAGGCATCGATCGATCCTGGAGGGCCTGCCAGGATAAACTCCTGGACGCCTTGGGACTAATTACAAAAATTCTAGATATGGCCGAGGAGGCTAAAGATTCCGGTTCTATCATTTCCCCAGAAACCCTTTCAGGCTGGGCACAACGAGTGGTTATTTTTATGGGCAATGCAAACTGTGCCCTGTCCACTGAGCGCCGCCGGTCGCTCCTTATCAAAATCGATCTAAAGCTGGGGGACCTGGCGGATTCAGAGGCGGGCGCTGTCGCCCAAGGGGGCCTGTTTGGCGAGCCCTTCGTGAAGGAGCTCGGTAAATTTGTGAATACCTTCACATCTCTTGACCGTGCTCAATCGACAATTAAGAAGGTGTTTCCCCGTGTTTTTCGCGGGGCCGGCCGAGGACGGGGCCGCTCGGCCGGTCGCCAACAGCAACACCAGACGAACCAGAAAGGCTTCGGAAACTACCAGGATCAGTCCAGATTTGGAAATTTTTATCCCACACGAGGGAAAAGGGGTAAAGGAAGAGGATACCGTGGAGGAGCTGCAGCCTCTAGCCCAGGTGAGAGTTCTCCCTTCTTCCCCACAAGACATAGGAGGGAGGTTGGCACAATGTTTTCAAGTGTGGCTTACAATCACGAGTGATGCATGGGTTCTGCACACCGTGAGGGGTTTCCACATAGAGTTCGAGGGAACTCCAGTGCAAAGTTCCTTGCTGTGCCCTATCCATTTCTCCGCGCAAGACAGCCTTCTGGTGGACGAGGAGGTTTCCTCCCTCCTCCGAAAAGGCGCCATTACACGCACCTCTCGGCATCCCCGGGGGTTCGTGAGCAACATTTTCTTGGTCGACAAGACCGATGGGGGAAGAGACGGGTGATAAACCTTTCCGACTTCAATCAATGGCTTGTTTATCGCCATTTCAAGATGGAAAGGATCCATCTTCTCAGAGATGTCCTCAGGCCTTTCGATTGGATGGTCCGCTTGGACCTCAAGGACGCCTACCTGGTGGTTCCAATTTTTCCTCCCCATCGGCGATTTCTTCAGTTCCTCTGGGGTCCACACACTTACGAGTTCACTTCTCTCCCTTTTGGTCTCTCGTAGGCCCCTTGGTGCTTCACCAAGGTGCTCAAGCCGGCGGTGGAGTTTTTGCGTTCCAGGGGTGTCAGAATGATCGTGTACCTCGACGATCTTCTCTTGATGGCGACTTGTCCGCGCCGTGTGTCGCAGCATCTGCAGATGGCGGTTTCACTCCTTCAGGACCTCGGGTTTGTGATCAACGAGAAAAAATCTCTGTTACAACTGACCCAGAACATTACATTCTTGGGATTCGTCATAGACTCCACGGTATCCACGCTCAGTCTTCCAAGCAGGAAGGTGACCAAAATACGTCACGAGTTGCGGCGGGTTCTGTCCAGACCCCACATCTCCCTCCGTCAGCTGGCTCTGGTGGTAGGCCTTCTGTCCGCCTCTATTCAAGCAATTTTCCCAGGCCCGCTTCATTACAGGGCCCTCCAACGCCTCAAAGGGTACTTCCTTCGGAAAGGGTATCCGTATTCTCACAAAGTCAGCTTGTCCGCAGAGGCTCGCTTCGAGATCCAATGGTGGTTAGATCACATGGAGGCGTGGAACGGGAGAGCAATCTTCGGGTCCGCCCTGGACATGATTATAGAATCCGACGCCAGCAGACTCGGTTGGGGAGCCCGATGCGGAGATCTTTCTACAGGCGGGTTGTGGTCACCCGACGAACAGAAGTTACACATAAACTGTTTGGAACTTCTGGCGGGATCTTTCGCAGTGCGGTGCTGGACGAAAGATTCAGTACAATCTTGTGTGATCCTCAAGATGGACAACATCTCGGTGGTTCGTTATGTGAACCATTTAGGGGGCACAAAGTCAAAAGCCCTGCCAGATCTGGCGGCCAGTTTTTGGCAATATTGCCTCGACAATCAGGTCTCAGTCACGGCGGATTACCTTCCAGGTCAAGACAATTTGGAGGCAGACTTCCAGTCATGCCACTTCCGAGACTCCAGTCTTTGGCATCTGGATCGGTCGGTGTTCAAGAGTCTGAGCGACCTATGGGGTCCTTTCTCGGTGGGCCTGTTTGCTTCCAGGCTAGATCACCAGGTGCCTCGCTTCTTCAGTTGGAGGCCGGATCCACTAGCTGCGGCGACAGATGCGTTTCTCCAGGACTGGAGGACAGAGCAGGGTTATGCGTTCCCTCGCTTCACCATGATCACGAGAGTGGCGGCGCAAGTTCGCAGACAAGCGGCAGAGTTGGTAGTGATCACCCCGTTATGGAAGTCGCAAGTTTCGTTTCCAGTTCTTCTGGAACTTTCTTGGGATTTTCCAATCCTACTCCCCCTGTTTCCTTCCCTCCTCCTGAGTCCGAGCGGCTCTCCTCACCCCTAGTATCCTCGGGGTCGCTGAAGCTCATGGCGTGGCGGATTTCAGGGGTCGATGGGAAACCCCTGGCCTTTCGCGAGAGGCTGAGTCCCTTATCTCTAAGGCGTGGGCGGACAGTACTGTCAAGAGATACAGGTCTGGACCCGTTGGTGTCTGCGACGGGGTTTCGATCCCTTGTGCTCGGACGTGGTCCACCTAGTCAATTTCTTGGCCCAACTGGCCTCTGAGGGCCTGGCTTACCGATCTATCAACACTTTCAGGTCGGCTATCTCTTCTGGTCATCTCCCAGTGGATGGGGCGCCGGTGGGTGAACACCCGTTGGTTTGCCGATTGTTATGGGGCATTCGTCTTTCCTTGCCTCCGCAGCCACGATATTCTGCGCTTTGGGACGTTAATCTTGTCCTCAACTTTTTTTTATCCTGGCAGCACAATAGATATCTCTCCAGGAAAGAGTTGTCGGCGAAACTGGCCATGCTCTTGTGCCTCATTTCTTGTAGGCGAGTGTCAGACGTGCGTGCTTTGGATATCTCTAGCAGAGTTTTCTCTCCAGAGGGAGTGACGTTTACGTTGCTCAGGCGCACAAATTGCCATACTAGGTCTATTTCCTATCCGCAGTTCACGGATTCCCCGAAGCCCTGCGTGGCAAATTGCCTCAAGGCTTATGAAGAGGCGACGGTGTAATTCCGTCCTCCAGGTGAGAGACAACTCCTCATTTCATTGTGAAAGGCCTTTAAAGCGGTTTCTTCCCCCACTATTGCCAGGTGGGTTCGTGGGGTGATGCAGGAGGCAGGCATCAGCCTTAGCCAGTTTGGAGCACACTCCACGAGGGGTGCTATGGCTTCGAAGGCCTTCAGTCTCGGGGCGCGTCTTGAGGACATTCTCAACGCGGCGGACTGGTCTTCAGATTCCACATTCAAGCGGTTTTATTTCAAACCGATCTTGAATATGGCACATTTGGTTGTGGGCAAGCTTTGAACAAGCATAATCCTCGCCTCCAGGCCTGACATAGAATGAAAAATTTCCTAGCTAACGTAACGGAAAGTTTCAATTCTATTAAGGACTCGGAGGTGAGGATTATCCCGCCCTGGCTTCCTGGAGGAGACCCCTCCCCGTATGTCAGTAAGTAAAAGGTTTATGCCTGTTCTAATTGATTTTTTTGCAATGTGTTGACTTTGTTTGCGTTCCTCTGTACTTCCTCTGGTAATATGGTTTCCTCTTACCATCAGGCTTGGATTCCAAGCAAAACGCCTGAAGAGATGAGAGTGACTGTCTACGCGCTCAGAAAGGGGAGGAAGAGGCACTGTGGAGGGACTATGTGAGGGCTTCCAGTGCCCTGATTGGACATCGAGTCTGGACATGTTATTGGTTGTTACCAGGTGTTTCTGTTTTTTTCTTGTTGGACTACATGTCCCTGTGGAACCATGGGAAATGTAGTCTTTGATATCTTCGCTGCTGTTAAATAAAGTGGAGAAGGCATAATCCTCACCTCCGAGTCCTTAATAGAATTGAAACTTTCCGTTACGTTAGCTAGGACATTTCTCATTATTTAGCCCTAGTTCCAAAATCACTCCATAGGCGCTCTGCAGCTAGGCCCTAACTCCCCTTTGCCACCATGGATTTTCTCCAAACCACTTGCAATCAAAAGTAGCCATACCCAGCGTTGCTCCAAGACCCCAACCCCCCCCCCCACAAACACCAGTAACCCCCCAAACAGCCCCCCAAAAACGGTAAATGGAGCTAAATGTCTGAAAAGTTAAAAACTTTTTCACCTCCGATATTTTCTCCAAACCACTTTTATCCGGTATTAGACCTTCCCAGCAATGCCCCCAGACCCGTCAACCCGGGTGGAAACAAGTTTAACACCCCCAAACAGGAAAAAAGCAAAAATCCAAAAACGGGGACTTAGAAATATTTAGCCCTAGTTCCAAAATCACTCCATGGGCGCTCTGCAGCTAGGCCCTAACTCCCCTTTGCCACCATGGATTTTCTCCAAATCATTTGCAATCAAAAGTATCCATACCCAGCGTTGCTCCAAGACCCCAAACCACCCCCCACCAACACCAGTAACCCCCCAAACAGCCCCCCGAAAACGCTAAATGTCTGAAAAGTTAAAAACGTTTTCACCTCCGATTTTCTCCAAACCACTTTTATCCGGTATTAGACCTTCCCAGCAATGCCCCCAGACCCGTCAACCCGGGCGGAAACAAGTTTGACACCCCCAAAAAGCCAAAAAGCAAAACCGCAAAAAGTGAGACAGCAAATTTCGGGCCTACCTGTAATTCAGTCCAAATGCGCTCTGCAGCTAGGCCCTAACTCCCCTTTTCCCCCATGGATTTCCTGAAAAACAAATGCAATCAACATTAGACTGTGCCAGCAGTGCTCCCAGACCCCAAAACCCACCCACAAAAACCTAGAAGCCCCCCAAACAGCACCCTAAAGACAGGCAAGTGAGCAAAAACACAAAAACTTTTTCACCTCCGATTTTCTCCAAAGCACTTTTATCCGGTATTAGACCTTCCTAGCAATGCCCCCAGACCCGTCAACCCAGGCGGAAACAAGTTTAACACCCCCAAACAACCAAAGAGCAAACCCGCAAAAAGTGGCACTTAGAATTATTTAGCCCTCAATCCCAAATCACTCCGTGCGCGCTTTGCAGCTAGGCCCTAACTCCCCTTTGCCACCATGGATTTTCTCCAAACCACTTGCAATCAAAAGTATCCATACCCAGCGTTGCTCCAAACCCCCCCCCCCCCCACAAACACTAGGAACCCCCCCAAACAGCCCCCCGAAAATGCTAAATGGAGCGAAATGTCTGAAAAGTTAAAAACTTTTTCACCTCCGATTGTCTCCAAACCACTTTTATCCGGTATTAGACTTACCCAGCAATGGCCCCAGACCCGTCAACCCGGGCGGAAACAAGCTTAACACCCCCAAACAGCCAAAAAGCAAAACCGCAAAAAGTGAGACTTACCAAATTTCGGGCCTACCTGGAATTCAGTCCAAATGCGCTTGTAGTTAGGCCCTAACTCCCCTTTTCCACCATGGATTTCCTGAAAAACAAATACAATCAACATTAGAATGTGCCAGCAGTACTCCCAGACCCCAAAACCCACCCACTTAAACCTAGAAGCCCCCCAAACAGCACCCCAAAGACAGGCAAGTAAGCAAAAATGCAAAAACGTTTTCACCTCCGATTTTCTCCAAACCACTTTTATCCGGTATTAGACCTTCCTAGCAATGCCCCCAGACCCGTCAACCCAGGCGGAAACAAGTTTAACACCCCCAAACAGCCAAAAAGCAAAACCGCAAAAAGTGGCACTTAGAATTATTTAGCCCTCCATCCCAAATCACTCCGTGCGCGCTTTGCAGCTAGGCCCTAACTCCCCTTTGCCACCATGGATTTTCTCCAAACCACTTGCAATCAAAAGTATCCATACCCAGCGTTGCTCCAAAACCCCAACCCCCCCACAAACACTAGGAACCCCCCCAAACATACCCCCGAAAATGCTAAATGGAGCGAAATGTCTGAAAAGTTAAAAACTTTTTCACCTCCGATTTTCTCCAAACCACTTTTATCCGGTATTAGACCTACCCAGCAATGGCCCCAGACCCGTCAACCCGGGCGGAAACAAGTTTAACACCCCCAAACAGCCAAAAAGCAAAACCGCAAAAAGTGAGACTTACCAAATTTCGGGCCTACCTGGAATTCAGTCCAAATGCGCTCTGCAGCTAGGCCCTAACTCCCCTTTTCCACCATGGATTTCCTGAAAAACAAATACAATCAACATTAGAATGTGCCAGCAGTGCTCCCAGACACCAAAACCCACCCACTTAAACCTAGAAGCCCCCCAAACAGCACCCCAAAAACAGGCAAGTGAGCAAAAACGGAAAAACTTTTTCACTATGGATTTGGTCCAAAACACTTGATTCCGATATTAGACCTTCCGAGCTATGCCCCCAGACCCCTGCAGCCACCCGTAAACAAGCAGAACACCCCATAACAGGCAAAAAGCAAAAATGCAAAAACTCATGCTTAGAAAATTTTCAGCCAACCAGTCAACATCGGTCCAAACGCGCTCTGCAGCTAGGCCCTAACTCCTCTTTCCCACCATGGATTTTCTTCAAATCACTTCCAATCAAAATTATGCTATCCCAGCAGTGCTCCCAGACCCCCACACCCTCCCCCACAAATCTAGAACACCCCCAAACAGCCCCCCAAAAACATGCAATACTGGTATATTCAAAACATGGTAAATTGTGCTGTTCACAAAACATTGCTGTTTTCAGCACTTCCACTACTTCGATCCTCTTGAAACTTACCTGGACAGTCACTTGTTCCAGCGATTCACAAGAATCTCAGCAAGGCAGAACAAAATCGAACCACTGCACTCTTTGAAGAAGAAGAAGAAGAAGAAAAAGAAGAAGGTCTACGACTAGTTTTCACTTAGTTTTCACCCAAACACACGCGCCCGCAAAACACCCAAAAATGCCAAAATTCTGCCAATTCTGGACCAAAGAACACCATACCCCCCTAAAACATTGCCAACATCATTATGAACGAGCCTGCATCGGGCCCCGAGCCCTAGAATCAGCGTGAACCATACCAACTTAAACCCAAAAACTCTAGTAAATCGCACTGAACCCTAAACCGTAGATATGCTTTGTCTGTCTGTGTCAAAGTGCATAGGTATGCTACATCAGGAGGATGCTTCACTCAGTGGTGCCTGCCTTGACCGTCTGCATGGCCCTGCCGCAAGCATGGGCCAAAAATCCGTTCCGCTCAAGAATTTGCGATTTTTCAGTACTTTTGCGAGATTTGCGAAATACCGAAAAACAGCAAATTTTGCAAACATATCGGATGTTTGGCCCAAGCTTGAGACAGTGCCAGGCAGAGGGTAAAGGCAGGCACCACTGAGTGAAGCAACCTGATGTAGCATACCTAGGCTCTTTGTCAGACAGACAAAGCATATCTAATTGTATGCAGCAAGCCACATAGCCCCAATTTAGTGGCCCCTGAATTTGAAGTACAATTTTAATTAAACAAGGTAAAAAAAACAGAGTTGTTGACATGAGTTACAATTACTGTGTGAAAGGTTAAATAATAACTAAGACAAGATATATGAATCATAATTTAATGCACAAAAAACAAACAGCATTTGGTTTCATCAGAGCCAGACAGCCATTGCTGTCCACTGCATGCCATCTTCTCAATTATTCATTACCAGTTCTACTTTTTGTCCGTATCTTCTTCGGAAAGTGAGGACCCACAGGGCATCCTCTCCTGTCAATATCAGAAGTAAATCTGTCAGCAATCAGCAAGCATGTAGTCAGTCAGTAATTTCAGTCCCACTTGAGGGGACTCGTCGTAATCCATCCATCTGCCTTGAGGGAAATGGATAGGGGGAGTCTGGAGGAGGAGTATAAAGGAGCATGATTGAGTTGTGAACTTGTGAACCTCAGGAATGCAGACTGCGGCACCTTCAAATCAATAAGGAATATAAGATGAAGACAGTGCTCCTGATGGACTTGTTGTGATTAGGTGATTAGAGTTTTGTTGTGGTAAAAGTTGCAAAACGAAGAAAGACACACAGGAATAAAAGTGAATAAGGACGAAAAAAAGGAAGTCATTTTCGGGGCTCGCTGTCAGGGAAGTAGAGCTCGTCCTCAAACTCCATCAATTGAGACGGGAGTAGGTCAGGTAACAGAGAAGAACTTCCGTCACATAAGTCAATGTCCTTTTCTTCCTGCGTGCATTCACGTACTTTGTAATCTGGTGGTATCAAGTGCTGATTCATGTTGATCAGTGTTAACCTCTCCACATTTTTGGCCGAGAGGCTGGTCCTTTTTGAAGTTACAATGGCACCAGCAGCACTGAAAACACGTTCAGAAGACACACTTGCG
This sequence comes from Lissotriton helveticus, assembly GCF_964261635.1. Taxonomy (NCBI): domain Eukaryota; kingdom Metazoa; phylum Chordata; class Amphibia; order Caudata; family Salamandridae; genus Lissotriton; species Lissotriton helveticus. Next base: position 1,598,294,441 of record NC_136057.1, read on the forward strand.
AGTGGGCACGACAAATAATTTATAGCCAGGTTGGTGATCAGTGGCCATTGAGCCATTTTCCTGTACCAATACAGCAATGGGTTCGTATTAACAAAGACCTCTGTTGGGTCATCCAGATAGGCCTGCACCATCAACTCAAGGTTCTCCACGGTTGCTCCACTTTGCGTACCATCTGTGGCCTTCGCAGCACTGGAACGAGCAAACCCTTGCTGAGTTAGCCAATCCACTTCCGACAATATTATGGCTGGGCCTGGTGCAGGTGAGGATGATGATACGGTTGCTGCTGGTGTCGTTAACGGCTGTGAGGGAAAGTGACTCCCTTCGCCCACAGATTCAGAAGTGGAACTTGACGCTGGATGGCCTGCTGATTAAGTTGGACTTCTGCCGGCTCCTTGAATTTTCTGCCGCTCTTTTTCGAACCGACTGGCTGACACAGCTAGCCAATGTTTGTACTTTGAAACATCTGCTTCATCAAAAGGAATGAATGCTTTGCTGGCCACTGCCTTTTTGTACCGTGGATCCAGAATAGTGGCACAAATGTAATGTTGTCCTGTATGTTTGTTTGTAAGCCTTTCATTGGCAACTAGGCGGCTAAATAAGCTCTCCGCCAACTGATATGCGTCTTGCTTTTTTTCACCAGCATCTCTGAACGTTGAAGACACCGCCTTCAGTTGATGCTCTAGCATGACCAACAATGGGATAGCTTTGCCCAAAGAACAGTCCTCCCTGCTGACTTCACGCGTGAAGACCTCAAAAGGACGAAGCATGTCTGTCAGGCTTTTAACTAGCTTCCATTCCTCCAAATCTAGCCTCTTGTCTTTATGATCAGAACCTAGTTGAAAGACATAGTCATTGATTACCACGCCCTGCTCAGACAGATACTCAAGCATGGAAAAAGGTTGAGTTCCAACGTGTTGCCACCTCCTCGATGAGTCCTTTGACTGGCACTTTACGTTCATGTTGAATGCTCCTCTGCTCCTTCCGGGCCTTAAAAGAATGGCTGAAATGTGTGCAGATTCTTCGGCAGGTGGTCAGTAAATTCTTGACTGTGTTTTCAGTTTTCAAGAAATCTTGCACAACCAGGTTTATACAGTGCGCCACTCTGAAATATTCACCTTGATGCATGGCATTAACTATATTACTGCCATTATCTGTGGAAACATAACCAACTATGCGATTTCTTGGTTGCAGCCATTCAGAGACCTTACTGTTAAACTCCTCCAAATTTTTTTTGCAGTATGAGATTTCTCCATGGCAAACATGGCTAATGTTGCATGTTTCCGAGTAGCTTGAAAAACTGTGTCCAGGTCAACAACTGCACTTGACTTGTCTCTAACCCCTACAAAAGACCCTGCAAAAGAGACCCAGTGTGCAGTGATGCACATTAATCAAGGGCTTTGCAACTGGTCCACATGTCTGTTGTCAAGTGAATAGTGTGAACAGCACTCTTCTGCAAAGCTGCCCCAATCATCTCCAGCACATCTTGATGTAGTGCTGGAACCGCAACTCTGGCAAAATAGGACCGGCTAGGAACCTTCCATTTAGGGCAGACTTTTGCCACTAATTCTTGAAACCCCACCCCTTCCACGAAAGAAAAAGGGAGAAGGTCCAGCGCTAGCATTTTAGCCAGCTTTGCGTTATACAGACGTACCGTTATGTGGTTGCGTTCAAATGGCGCCTCCGACCACAACATTCCGCGAATGGTGGGCTGGATCATTTTACATTATGATGATGATGATGAAGTCTTCAAACCAGTTAGGCCCAGTGATGTAGTTTTTCGCATTGGTGTCTCTCCCATACTCTTAGTGTGCCTCATAGATGTTTCAGGGGTAGAGTGTGTGGGCGATACCACTGCAGTGCTGCTGCCAGCAGAACTGGGTGTACCAGAAAAAATGTCTGTTGCTTCTTCACTTCCCCCCTGCATGATCAGCCTCTCGTCATCATCAGATGCAATATCAAGGGATACATTTGGATTTGTTTTTCTTTTGCCTTCCTCGATCTTCCTCATGTGTGCTTCCCAAATGATAGTGTGGTGTTGCTTGAGATGACCTCTCTGGCCTCCGGTACCATAGTTGGTACCAAGCTTACCCCGACTAACTATTGTTTTACAAATCGAACAAACGAACATGTTTTGCACCCTTTGGCTAACAGTATAGAAGTCCCAAACTGGGGACAGGTGATGTCTGCTGAAGGTGGAAGTGCTACTTTGACTTTCAATGCCAGATGAAGTGGAGGATGGGCGTGGCTGAATTTGTTTCTGTTGTTCACTTACAGCACCAGTACTTGAGGTCGAGCTGGATGGAGGTCCATGCCGGCCCTTGTGACTAAAAAAGATGGAAGCTGTAGGTCGTATTGGTGTTGTAGTTAACGATGGTGATACCAGTGCCACGCCGCCCATATCCCGCTCAGCAGCCATTCGGTATAGGATCAAAATGTGTGTCTGCTGCATGCCCGCTTGGGCTGGAGTGACGACTGTGATGACTGGGTCATCGTCAGACTGTTCATCAGCAGCAGAAGACATCACTTCTTGTTCGTCGTCATCACCCATAGGTCGAAGCTTTGCGGGAGCCTTCCTTTTAGGCTTAGCTACCTTTGTTGGCTCATGGCGTGACTCACTCTCAGACTGCATGGCTGGGTTCCAATCACGATCAAGGTCATCAGAATCAAGGGGGCTTGAAGAAGAACTTTTAGTAGTAGTAGTATCCCTCCTTGACCTTTTTCTTGCTGGGGATCTGGAAGACAATGGATAATCATCATCAGGAGGAGTGGCTTCCTCGGATGATACCTCCTCTTGAATATCAATTTCCTGATGTGCCCCTACTTCTGGAGGAACAAACGTTGTAGGCAGTTGTGCCGCTCCATGAACCTCTAGTTGCACCTCTCCATTCACCTGTCCATGCGCCTCTCCTTGCGGCTCTACTTGCGCCGCTCCTTGCGGCTCTACTTGCCTCTCCTTGCCCATGTACTTGCGCTTGTACTAGTTGCACCTGTGTTTGTGGCTGTGGTTGTTGAACACTCGTCAACTGAGTTACACCCAGCGTTGATTGGATGGTACTTTCTTGTGATGAGCCAAGATCACTGGTCGATGGTGATTGAACAACCAAAGTGGCTGCTGCAGCAGCACTCATGGTCTTGGACCTAACTTGGTGTGGTGGCACTGAGCCCAATGAAGCGAAGGTGCTGCTTCCAGCTTGGTCCCCGGCGGACACCGCTGCTGCTGCAGGCGTAGTTTTTTTTCCCCAAAAAAGGTGTCAGTGGGCACACCAGTCTCCTTGGTAGGTGGTGCCACTTGCTTCTTCTGCTCCTTCTTACTGGCAGTGGCACTGGCAACTTTTTTCGCTGAGGTGCTACGGCCAACTTTCTTTGGGGCCATCTTCTTGAGATGTCAGAACAGCAGGCCGCAGTTGTATGAGTTGCAGAGTTGTCTTGTCTGTGGCCACACGTGACGTCACATGAAGTTGTGCTGCACACACCGCTGCAGGACTTCTTCCTGTCACTGGTGGTTCTCTTGTGCACCTAAAAGCAATGAAAGCCAGAGGAACATCAGTTAAACACCCCAAAAAGTAAAAAAAACACTCAAAAATCACCACAATCCCATGCCATCCATGCCCTCAATGATGTTTAAATTCAAGACACCCCACAGAAAGACTAGGCCCATGCACCACTGAGTACCCCTGGGCATAATGGTTGAAAGCAAGGCAAACTGGGTGCAGGCCTGAGCACACTGCCTGGCTTCAAAATAGCCCCTTGACCCCCACCACATGGCCAGGCCCTGCCTGTACCAGGCCTCAAAATGGCCCCCGCCCACATGGCCAGGCCCCAACAACACCCCAAACAGTCAAAAAACACATACAAATCACCACAATCCAATGCCATCCATGCCCCCCTCAATGATGTTTAAATTCAAGACACCCCACAGAAAGACTTGGTCCATGCACCACTGAGTACCCCTGGGCATAATGGACGAAAGCAAGGCAAAATGGGTGCAGGCCTGAGCACAGTGCCTGGCTTCAAAATGGGCCCTTGACCCCTAGCCACATGGCCAGGCCCTGCCTGGACCAGCCCTCAAATTGGCCCCCACCCACATGGCCAGGACCCAACAGCACCCAAAAAGTAAAAAAACACACAAAAATCACCACAATCCAATGCCATCCATGCCCTCAATGATGTTTAAATTCAAGACACCCCACAGAAAGACTTGGCCCATGCACCACTGAGTACCCCTGCGCATAATGGATGAAAGCAAGGCAAACTGGGTGCAGGCCTGAGCACTCTGCCTGCCTTCAAAATGGCCCCTTGACCCCCACCACATGGCCAGGCCCTGCCTGTACCAGGGCTCAGAATGGCCCCCACCCACATGGCCAGGCCCCAACCACACCCCAAAAAGTCGAAAAACACATATAAATCACCACAATCCAATGCCATCCATGCCCTCAATTATGTTTAAATTCAAGACACCCCACAGAAAGACTTGGTCCATGCACCACTGAGTACCCCTGGGCATAATGGATGAAAGCAAGGCAAAATGGGTGCAGGCCTGAGCACAATGCCTGGCTTCAAAATGGGCCCTTGACCCCCAGCCCCATGGCCAGGCCCTGCCTGGACCAGTCCTCAAAATGGCCCCCACCCACATGGCCAGGCCCCAACAGCACCCAAAAAGTCAAAAAAACACACAAAAATCACCACAATCCAATGCCATCCATGGCCTCAATGATGTTTAAATTCAAGACACGCCACAGAAAGACTTGGTCCATGCACCACTGAGTATCCCTGGGCATAATGGATGAAAGCAAGGCAAACTGGGTGCAGGCCTGAGCACACTGCCTGCCTTCAAAATGGCCCCTAGACCCCACCACATGGCCAGGCCCTGCCTGTACCAGGCCTCAAAATGGCCCCCACCCACATGGCCAGGCCCCAACAACACCCCAAAAAGTCGACAAACACTCAAAAATCACCACAATCCCATGCCATCCATGCCCTCAATGATGTTTAAATTCAAGACACCCCACAGAAAGACTAGGCCCGTGCACCACTGAGTACCCCTGGGCATAATGGTTGAAAGCAAGGCCAACTGGGTGCAGGCCTGAGCACACTGCCTGGCTTCAAAATGGACCCTTGACCCCCAGCAACATGGCCAGGCCCTGCCTGGACCAGGCCTCAAAATGGCCCCCACCCACATGGCCAGGCCACAACAACACCCCCAAACCTCGAAAAACACACAGAAATCACCACAATCCAATGCCATCCATGCCCTCAATGATGTTTAAATTCAAGAAGACACCCCACAGAAAGACTTGGTCCATGCACCACTCACTACCCCTGGGCCTACTGGCTAGTGAGGCTTTACAGGCACCCTAAAATTAAAAAAAAATCAGCATATAACAGTGAGCTAAAATTCCATGACATAAATGAGAATTAAGTGAAAAAAAATCACAGAAACAGTTGTATCATGCACCCATGACTAACCCTGGGCCTACTGGATACTGTTGCTACCCACCGCAATATATATTTTGTTAAAGTTATGAAAAAAGTTTTAGAACTGGAGTTGCCTCAACTGCAATGCCCCAAACAAACAACACAAACTTACTTGTAAAATCTCAAGTCCAATAGTGATCCAAACTCCAAAGTCCAAAAAGTCCTCAAATACAAGTATCCAGCAGCAGCCACAAAAAGTAATCCTTCCAGCTCCACAGCCAAATGAAAAGTGACCAGGACATGGACAAAGCACTAGGAGGAGCTTGCTGGACAGGAACAGGAAGTTGGAGACTCTGGGGCACTTTCTTCCTCCCACCCCACCCCAAAAAATGGACTCCTGCACCAAAAAGTGCAGCCAAATGTCAATCTGAGGAGTTATTCTGATCAAAAAAATCTTTTTCACAAGGTTTATGCTTACTGCGGTGGATTTCTTGTGCAGAATTGCAATTTTTGCAATTCCGGGAACGCGAGCTGTTCAAATCACCCGCCGGAAGTCAGCTGCGCGCCGCATCTACATGTTCGGCATTGTTTACTCCCGCAATGCGTGATCGTGGGCCTTTATGACATACTCGCGTTGTCAAACTCTCGCTGTGCAAGATGGCAAGCGGCGATAACGTAATTGCGTTCGAAAAACTCTCGCGCGATCACGCAGCAAGACCAAAAATGGCGCAGCACACGCAAAACCGGGAGAAAAACAACTCGGCGGACTCAGAGTCAACGCCGCGCACGCAATATTGTATTTTTCAAGCGCGACCATGCAAAATAATTCGTAGCTTGCAAATTTGCGGATTATTGGGAAAATTTGCCCGATTCGCGGATCGCGAAATTGTAAAAAGTCCGCAAATTCACCCGTGAAACGGATTTTACGCCCACGCTTAATTATAATATTTGGCCCAACCCTCAGAGGACATCTCTGTACAACAGTATGAAGCACAGCACAAATTGAACCCTGTTTTAAGCTTGAGAGTAGAAATGTTGAACTGATTATGGTTGTTTTAGAGACAAGTTGGGTTTGCAGAGAAAACATTTGTTTTCCAACTAGCTTATGTTTACGCTTGCACATATGAACTGAAGTTGCACAATGTCCATATCAAGATTTTGCATTGAGAACAGTTATGTATTATCCAGCCTATGTTTACATATGCGAAAATTAATTGAATGTGTATAATGTTTATAATAGGATTTGCACAGAGAATGTCTTTTACCTACTAGTCCATGTTGACCTCTGCACTATCCACAATAGGATCTGTACAGAAATCATTCGTTCACGGACTAGCACATACTTATGCTTTGCACATCTGAGTGAAATGTTTACATGGTTAATGGAGTCAGCATAAATTAATTTAACGTGCATAATTTTTACAACAGGATTTGCACAGAGTATCTTTCATTTATCAGTTCATGTTGATCTTTGCAGTTTCCTTAATACGAACTGTAGAAAAATAATGGCTCAATATTGTAGGCCATGTACATGTGTTGCACATAAAGGTGAAATGTTTATATGGTTGATTGATTTCTGAATAAGGAGTGTACCTACCAAGCCAACTTAATTTATTTCAGGTTGACTTGGTTGGTATTTTACCGATTCAAAGCTGTAATACTGTGCCTTGAGTGGTAAATGATTCAGAAAAGGGGGTGGTGATGAACAGAGTGTCTGAATTAAGCAGACCACTCTTACCCAGTCCAAAGATCAGGGCTTGATCCATCACCGTTATTTAGCTCACTGCCCCATACAAGCTCAGAACCTGGCTATATGCAAATTAGTCTGTCCCTGGCCCAGTGCATCATGGGAACAGGGCAGACCAAACTACCAAGCCAATTCTTCACCAGAAAGGAGACAAGCTACCGGGGACCGGTTTCTGGCATTTCAGCCTCGTCGGCCCGGCTTGCTTGAATCCTGATGGAGCAGTGAGCAAGGGACTCATGTCTGAGTATACCCTGCCACACCTATAGTGGCCAAAAACGATTAAGAAAAGGGGGTGGTGATGAACAGAGTGTCTGAATTAAGCAGACCACTCTTACCCAGTCCAAAGATCAGGGCTTGATCCATCACCGTTATTTAGCTCACTGTCCCATCCCAGCTCAGAACCTGGCTATATGCAAATTAGTCTGTCCCTGGCCCAGTGCATCATGGGAACAGGGCAGACCAAACTACCAAGCCAATTCTTCACCAGAAAGGAGACAAGCTACCGGGGACCGGTTTCTGGCATTTCAGCCTCGTCGGCCCGGCTTGCTTGAATCCTGATGGAGCAGTGAGCAAGGGACTCATGTCTGAGTATACCCTGCCACACCTATAGTGGCCAAAAACAATTCAGAAAAGGGGGTGGTGATGAACAGAGTTTCTGAATTAAGCAGACCACTCTTACCCAGTCCAAAGATCAGGGCTTGATCCATCACCGTTATTTAGCTCACTGCCCCATCCCAGCTCAGAACCTGGCTATATGTAAATTAGTCTGTCCCTGGCCCAGTGCATCATGGGAACAGGGCAGACCAAACTACCAAGCCAATTCTTCACCAGAAAGGAGACAAGCTACCGGGGACCGGTTTCTGGCATTTCAGCCTCGTCGGCCCGGCTTGCTTGAATCCTGATGGAGCAGTGAGCAAGGGACGCATGTCTGAGTATACCCTGCCACACCTATAGTGGCCAAAAACGATTCAGAAAAGGGGGTGGTGATGAACAGAGTGTCTGAATTAAGCAGACCACTCTTACCCAGTCCAAAGATCAGGGCTTGATCCATCACCGTTATTTAGCTCACTGCCCCATCCCAGCTCAGAACCTGGCTATATGAAAATTAGTCTGAACCCTGGCCCAGTGCATCATGGGAACAGGGCAGACCAAACTACCAAGCCAATTCTTCACCAGAAAGGAGACAAGCTACCGGGGACCGGTTTCTGGCATTTCAGCCTCGTCGGCCCGGCTTGCTTGAATCCTGATGGAGCAGTGAGCAAGGGACTCATGTCTGAGTATACCCTGCCACACCTATAGTGGCCAAAAACGATTCAGAAAAGGGGGTGGTGATGAACAGAGTGTCTGAATTAAGCAGACCACTCTTACCCAGTCCACAGATCAGGGCTTGATCCATCACCGTTATTTAGCTCACTGCCCCATCCCAGCTCAGAACCTGGCTATATGCAAATTAGTCTGTCCCTGGCCCAGTGCATCATGGGAACAGGGCAGACCAAACTACCAAGCCAATTCTTCACCAGAAAGGAGACAAGCTACCGGGGACCGGTTTCTGGCATTTCAGCCTCGTCGGCCCGGCTTGCTTGAATCCAGATGGAGCAGTGAGCAAGGGACTCATGTCTGAGTATACCCTGCCACACCTATAGTGGCCAAAAACGATTCAGAAAAGGGGGTGGTGATGAACAGAGTGTCTGAATTAAGCAGACCACTCTTACCCAGTCCAAAGATCAGGGCTTGATCCATCACCGTTATTTAGCTCACTGCCCCATCCCAGCTCAGAACCTGGCTATATGCAAATTAGTCTGTCCCTGGCCCAGTGCATCATGGGAACAGGGCAGACCAAACTACCAAGCCAATTATTCACCAGAAAGGAGACAAGCTACCGGGGACCGGTTTCTGGCATTTCAGCCTCGTCGGCCCGGCTTGCTTGAATCCTGATGGAGCAGTGAGCAAGGGACTCATGTCTGAGTATACCCTGCCACACCTATAGTGGCCAAAAACGATTCAGAAAAGGGGGTGGTGATGAACAGAGTGTCTGAATTAAGCAGACCACTCTTACCCAGTCCAAAGATCAGGGCTTGATCCATCACCGTTATGTGGCTCACTGCCCCATCCCAGCTCAGAACTTGGCTATATGCAAATTAGTCTGTCGCTGGCCCCGTGCATCATGGGAACAGGGCAGACCAAACTACCAAGCCAATTCTTCACCAGAAAGGAGACAAGCTACCGGGGACCGGTTTCTGGCATTTCAGCCTCGTCGGCCCGGCTTGCTTGAATCCTGATGGAGCAGTGAGCACAACTGCGTCATGTGATCAAGGCTCCACGAGAGCCGAAACGCGTCGTGGCAAACTGGTGTTGGGCAAAATAAATCTCTGAGAAAACACCAAGAATTGGGTCTCGTCTCGTCTGTTACAGAAATTGGCTGTTGGCGCTACATACCGCATATATATATATATATATATATATATATATATATATATATATATATATATATATATATATATATATATATATATATATTTTTTTTTTGGGACAATGGAAAGAGTAAGGCATGCTAAATAATGATGAGTATCTCTTCCTGCTTTGCGAAGAACCAACTTTACCCACATTCTACCACTTTCCAAAAATTCATAAACATTATAAAAATCCACCAGGAAGACGTATTGTGGCCTCGAACAACAGCCTTTTGGAGAACACGGCAATATATGTGGATTCATTTCTATCTCCCTTTGTGAAAAACCTGGCGTCATACATACAGGACACACAGGATTTTCTTAGACATATAGAAGGGATTAGATGGGAAGAGAACTTATTGCTTATAACTTTGGATATCACTAGTTTATACACCTGTATTTGTCACTCCGATGGTTTAAATGCAATAAGATGGTTTCTGGGCCAAAAACATCCAAAATTCACACAGCACAATGAAATGCTTTTGCAGATGGTCTCATATTGTCTCCACAATAACATCTTTGTGTTTGACGGACAACTGTACCTACAAAATCGTGGTACAGTGATGGGTACGTGCTTCGCCCCCAGCTATGCGAATCTTTTCGTTGGCTGGTGGGAGAAGCACGTAGCCTAGGGGGAGGCCAATGACCAATGGTTAAATAGGATCGTGCTTTGGTCGCGATACATTGACGACCTGTTTATTATATGGAGAGGCGATCGACCCTCAGCGGAGGAGTATATCACATCTCTAAATAATAACAACCTGAACCTCACGTTTACAGGGAATATTAGCAATAGCGCGGTCAATTATCTGGACCTACAGGTCTACATTGAAAATAATGTCCTACTAACCCGTCTTTTCAGAAAACCTACTGCGGGTAATGCAGTTCTGCACGCAGGCAGTCATCATCCAATAAGCCTAATCAAAAGAATACCCTATGGGGAACTTTTGCGCTTAAAGCGCAACTGCTCCACCGAGGAGAGCTATATAAGTGCTAAAAATGATGCATTATCGCGCTTTTCAGATAGAGGTTATAGGAAAGGACACTTAAAAACTGCTGAAGTGAAAGTGCAGGAGATTGAGAGGAAAACACTACTATCTTCTAAAAACAAAAAAACTAAACAATCTAAAACTGAGAACAACATTGTACGAATGATCACAACGTACAATGACAGATCTGCACAAATTGTCCAGATTTTCAAAAAGAATTGGCACATCCTCCAAACCAATAATATACTAAAAGCCCACATTCCAGAACGCCCGCCTATCACATACAAAAGGTGTCCATCAATTGGAGACCATCTAATACACAGCCACTTTACTAAATCCAATGCCACACAGAACAAACTAGGAATAAATGGCTTCTTTCCTTGTAGGAAATGCAAAACCTGTAGATTTAGTAAAAAAATCACTACTTTCGAAGGTGGGCCAGGGGACCCTAGGCCAGTAAGAACAATTAATACGTTTTATAATTGTAATTCTGAGTATACCATATACTGTCTCATCTGTCCGTGCAATAATAGGTATATCGGCAGCACTAAGAACCCCACTAAAAAGCGAATATTAGAACATATGCGGGCCATTTCGAACAAAGACCCTACCTACCCCGTCGCAAGACATTTAGAATTATACCACCAAAGTAACAGGGATCTGTTGCAATATTACTGCATCGACGGGGTAGATAAACACGAAAGGGGTGGAGACAGGCTGAAGAAACTCAGAGCCAAAGAGTCCCGTTATATTATAGAGCTCCAAAGTATGAGTCCGGCTGGACTCAACAATGATAAGGAACTTTGGACACACCTAGAATAACTAGTGGCAGTGCTATACCTAGAAAGAAACAGCTTCATTGTAAGAAAAAGGATGTAATGTAAAATATGTAATTAACACATGTAAAAACACATATATCCTTGTACTCTCCCGAACCCTTTACGCTATATATTGCTGCACTATATGAAACAATAAAGATAGGAATGTCCTATAGCTGCAAGCTTTGTTAGACATATACATATAATAATGAGCCCATCCAGGGCACAATTTTGCTACCGCAACAGATTTTGCGACAATAAGAAATTGATCTAATGTTTACGAATTGTGTAGATATTAATTTGATCTTTCTTTGTTCCTGCTGTGGTTAAGATTTATAACAGGGAATATGTATTGCATGTAATGAATTTTTTCTGCTTAAAAAATTACACCTGTTTACAGAAAATGTTCTTAAATCCTTAATTTTGGTTTATATCTTTGTTAAAGTTTTCAGCACTTGCACTCTATAAATGAAATTGATATTTTTGCATTTTATTAACCCACTATAAGATGGCCACCACATAACTTATCGTTGGGGCTGGTGAAATGTCCATCTTCTGTTCTCATGGCTATGATGACGTATGGAGGGTTTAAAATGGTTGTGTCACTTAATGGCAATCGACATTGAAAAAGCCGCGATGCGAAACTCGTCTGTCGATAGGGGGGGAGAGGGCTCAAGCACCGAATAAAGCATTTTAAAGCTTTATAATCAACTCCGCGTGTGCCTTTCATTTCTGCAAGCCAGAAAATTGCCTGGCATATGAAGCAATATATATATATATATATATATATATATATGTATATATATATATTTTTCAAAAGCAAACGTCTCTTGTTGGAGAAGGAGCGGCCAGCCAGCTGGTGCAGGTGACGAGTCAAGGACAAGGCTCGTAAATTATTTGTAATTCAAGAAAAACACCGCACTCTTCTTCGGATGATTAAAGCAGATTTAATTCAGTTCAGTAAAACTTCCTCCACCTACGCGTTTCGAACAGTAAATGTTCTTGTTCACGGTAGTAACAAGTCCGTTTTTACTTTCTATTATTTATACCCTCCTTCCCACTGTGGCAATTAGGATGCATTGTGGGGGGGGGTAGTTTGTTGCATGATTACAATCCAATCTTGTATCAATTTCTTATCCACATGTTATCCAACCACTTGTTGTTATCAACCTTTACATTATGAAAACATAAATAACGTTTGTAGTGATGGGCTAAGTGCCCCACTTTGAAAACAATTTCGTTTCAATCTGTTCACTTATATATATATATATGTCTCTATGTTATTAATAGCTTAGTGCTTGTGACTGTTTGTCATTTTAGTGGCTAATGTATTGGTAAAGAAAATCGATAATAAAATACACATGTTAAATTACAGTTTGTAGACAGTCCAAAATTCAAACATAGATGTTTCGTTCATTAATTCAATATTGACCCATAGATCATTAATTGTTCTCTGCAAAATGTACTCCCTAGAGCAATCAAGGATGCATGGTGATAGCAAAAAGGAAATTCTTCATTGTATTTGCATAAGATAGTTTCCCATCTTGTCTAGTAATTCGTACTTCAGTTTTTCTGTTCAGAAGGTGTCTTATGAAGATTTGACTCATTTTTTATTTTTTATTTACATCTTACTATTTGGTTTTTGAAAATGTTCATAAATGTACATGCAATTCTTCGTCCCCATTGAGACCGATCGGGACCTTGGTCTTGAATCTTATTATTAATTTTGATTCCAACCGTCTCAATTTTTGTAAGCGATTCCCTCCTCTTATATTTTCTGGAATCATTGCGATGCCTGAGTATCTGACATTCTGCCAAGTTTTGTTGTTGTGAGTCATACACAAGGGAGAGGTCGCGGCAGAGGGAGACAGAGGGGACGAGGAAGAGGCCAATTTACAAACTTAAATCCAGGCGAAAAACCAGAAGAGCAAAACACCCCAAGGTATCCACTGCGCAATCGCACGCTCACCAGAAAATGAATATAAAATCTAATGACGCTGGTCCTGATCTAATAATAAATCTATCCGACTATACTCTAACAACAACTGAAAAGACTTTACTCAATAAAGGCTTGACATTCAGCCCGGAAAAACATTATGATAGTGTAGAAACCAAAATAGACATGTACAAGTATGTCCGGAAGTTGAAGCTGAAAAAATTCTTTGCCAAATCGACGAAAAAAACAGAGAAAGCTCCAAATACTATTGCAAGTCAGGAACAGAAAGGATATACTGTTTCAGACATTCCAGCACTAAAGGTAGCTTATGATCTGGCACATGATGACAATGATACAACAACAACGGAGACACAAGTACTTAGAGAAATGGAAATTCCAGTCAACGCACACCCAAAAACAACCTTCAAAAATCAATCAAAATTCTGTCCATCACTACACCCTGGCAACAGGATAGATGCATTTCAGGATTTGATAAACACAGAACTAGACAATATGAAAACTACCAATAACCAACAAAGAGAAAACCTCTCATGGGGAGAACGTCAAGCATTAAAATCTTTAAAAGAGAACCTAAAGATTGAAATTAAACCGGCTGACAAAGGCGGAAATATAGTGATTCTCAACAAATCAGACTACATAGAAGAAGCTTACCGACAACTTAATGAAACAAATAACTATACAAAACTGAGAGACGATCCCATGGCAAAAATGACTGAAACAATACATCAACAACTAAAACATTGGCAATCAAAGGGCTTACTTAATCAGGAAGAAACAAACTTTCTAACAGTTCACAATCCAACCACACCAACAATTTACTTTTTACCGAAAGTTCACAAGACTCTGCACAAACCACCAGCCCGGCCAATAATATCAAGCTGTGGATCGTTGTATGAAAATATCGCTTCATATGTGGATTATTTCCTAGCCCCAATAGTACCAACCCTCAATTCATTTATCAAAGACACTGGAGACTTTTTGCGCATAATCATGGAAACTGAATGGCAACCTACGTATTTACTAGCCACAATAGATGTGATATCATTGTACACATCTATTGAACATACACTTGGCTTACAAGCAGTCGCATACTTTCTCAAACAAAGACCAATTGGGGAACTCAATCATTCAGCTATGCTTCTGGACATGATACAGACGTGTTTAACAAACAATGTGTTCCTTTTTAACAATGAGATATACTCTCAGAATCGTGGAACTGCCATGGGAGTTTCCTTCTCTCCAAGCTATGCTAATCTCACCATGGGATGGTGGGAGAAACACATAGCTTGGAGAGAGGAAAACGATCCATATACCACCAAAGTGGTATTATGGTTGAGGTTCATTGACGACCTCTTCCTTTTATGGAAGGGCACAAGAGAAGAACTGCTTCAGTATATTGGGATTCTAAATACCAACAACATAGGATTGCAATTCACTTTCAACATCCAAGAAAAAGAAATTGACTTTCTTGACACTAAGGTATATGTAAAAAACAATAAAATACACACGACCCTTTTTCGAAAAAAGACCTCTACTAACAGCATTCTTCACGGAACAAGTTTCCACCCTATGTCTTTAAAACAAAATGTCCCCTACGGGGAGTTTTTACGTATGAAACGTAACTGCTCTGAACCCATTGAAATGGAAGCCAAATTTGAAGAAACAGCACAACGATTCTCACAAAGAGGATACAGTATGAAAACCATCAAATTAGGAGAGAAAAGAGCAAGACAAAAGACAAGAATGGAAACATTGATTAACAGAAAGAAAGATACAAAAGATTCAGATGATAAACCACGCCTCATACTGACATACTCCAAGGAAAGTGTACAAATTCGAAAAATGGTGACTAAATACTGGGGTGTGATAAAAAAAGATCCGGATATTGGCAAAATCATTGGAGATGCACCGCTAATTTCTTTTAGAAAAGCACCATCTCTTAGAGACACCCTAGTCAATAGCCATTTTGTAGACAAAAAAGAAGAAACTTGGCTACAGAAAAGGCAAAAAGGGTTCACCAAATGCATATCATGCAAAGCGTGCAAAATCGGAAAAAAACTAAAATCCTTGATTGATCCTAAAGGTCAACCATTCGAAATAAAACACAAAATAACATGTGAATCACATTACGTTGTGTATCTGCTTGAGTGTGACTGTGGCAAACGATATATAGGTTCTACTATATGTGCTCTCAAAAAACGGATGTTGGAGCACATCAGAGCCATACAAAACAAAGACCAAGCATATGCAATGGCCAAACATCTTAAGACTCACAACAACAAAACTTGGCAGAATGTCAGATACTCAGGCATCGCAATGATTCCAGAAAATATAAGAGGAGGGAATCGCTTACAAAAATTGAGACGGT
The DNA here is from genome assembly GCF_964261635.1 of Lissotriton helveticus. Lineage (NCBI taxonomy): Eukaryota > Metazoa > Chordata > Amphibia > Caudata > Salamandridae > Lissotriton > Lissotriton helveticus. The sequence goes on from NC_136057.1 coordinate 1,598,310,185, forward strand.
TGGAATCAAAATTAATAATAAGATTCAAGACCAAGGTCCCGATCGGTCTCAATGGGGACGAAGAATTGCATGTACATTTATGAACATTTTCAAAAACCAAATAGTAAGATGTAAATAAAAAATAAAAAATGAGTCAAATCTTCATAAGACACCTTCTGAACAGAAAAACTGAAGTACGAATTACTAGACAAGATGGGAAACTATCTTATGCAAATACAATGAAGAATTTCCTTTTTGCTATCACCATGCATCCTTGATTGCTCTAGGGAGTACATTTTGCAGAGAACAATTAATGATCTATGGGTCAATATTGAATTAATGAACGAAACATCTATGTTTGAATTTTGGACTGTCTACAAACTGTAATTTAACATGTGTATTTTATTATCGATTTTCTTTACCAATACATTAGCCACTAAAATGACAAACAGTCACAAGCACTAAGCTATTAATAACATAGAGACATATATATATATAAGTGAACAGATTGAAACGAAATTGTTTTCAAAGTGGGGCACTTAGCCCATCACTACAAACGTTATTTATGTTTTCATAATGTAAAGGTTGATAACAACAAGTGGTTGGATAACATGTGGATAAGAAATTGATACAAGATTGGATTGTAATCATGCAACAAACTACCCCCCCCACAATGCATCCTAATTGCCACAGTGGGAAGGAGGGTATAAATAATAGAAAGTAAAAACGGACTTGTTACTACCGTGAACAAGAACATTTACTGTTCGAAACGCGTAGGTGGAGGAAGTTTTACTGAACTGAATTAAATCTGCTTTAATCATCCGAAGAAGAGTGCGGTGTTTTTCTTGAATTACAAATATATATATATATATATATATATATTGGTCATCGCCAGGCTGTACTCGTTCCCTGACCTGCTGCAGTATGAGAAGATACACCTCTGCCTCATTAAAAAGGTGGTTGGCATTACCCTCTCACACAGCAATTGAACACAGGGATCGTGGGGGGAATGGTGGTGCTGCCTCTGCAATTGCTAAGGGAACTAAAGAACTAAGGGAACTAAAGACAAGCATTGGCAAGGCCAATTGATCTCGCCTTTGAGCTCTAATGACTTTTCCATTGGCTTTTTTAATGCTGTACAGCAATGCCAAAAATGGTGATGTTGTACAGCATAAACAAAAGGCCAAAAAGAAAGGTGTGATGATTCAGCATCATTTTGTAGGAGCGTGCAAGTATCACGACGCATGCGTGGAAGGCTGATACCATTTTTTTATTTACCCATCCAAGATGGATCAGAAAATAACAAAATATTAAAATGAAGGAGCATAAACGCACTTTTATTTATAAAGCAGAAAGGTTAGTAGCAAATTGATGCCTGGTCCAAAACAAAAACGATCATGAGGCAGAAACCTTCAATCAGACATTACCACTGATACCAGTACATGCACAGACTCAAGTGCCCACACTACATGCATTTTCTGGTATTTCAGGGGTTCATTTATTTGGCAAACCATGTGTGAAAATGACAGTGCATGGGGGAATTGTTACAGCAAAACCAATCTCATCTAAGACATGCTGCGCACCATTCTAAATAAGATACTTTTAAGATGCAACTCTGAACATACATCAAACACAATACAGCTCAAACATTCAACTTGTTATCATAATATCCAAGAATACATGCATCCACCAGCTGCAAAACAGATTTACAATCTGCCAGGGACTGGGCATGCACGCTGATCGGCATCCCTCTTGATTCACACTAACTCATTCACACTACTGATAAAATCTCCACACATGAAATCAAACTCCAATCTAGAAAAAAACACACAACCTCACAACAATTCAGAATAATCCCTGGACGACTGAAAGTGCTGTGATGCGACAGGGATATTCAAATTGCGTACTACACAAATACCAAATCACAACAAAGGGGCCCAACTGATTCGCGAGGTATCCATATTTTGACACAGGTACAAGCTAAAAGCGTCTCGCAGCTACAGATTGACATGAACCTGACGAAAAAAAAAAAACGAAGGCACTGTTATATTACAAAAATTAAATTGAAAGCAATATTGTGTAACATGTTTCCCTTTTCAAAATAGTATATCTTTATGTCATAATTAATTTTTGGGTAATGGACATGCCTGTGGGCGAGACAAAACATCCAAGGATATATTTAGTCTTGCCCATGGGCAATGGGGTAGGGTAGGGTGACCGAACGTCCCGGATTTTCCCGGACAGTCCCTGTTTTCTGCAGACTGTCCTGGTGTCCCGACACATTTCTTTATTTCAAATACATGTCCTGGTTTTTGGGACTAAGGTCAGGTAACTGTAAGGAGAATTGAAAGTATGCTCTCCTTTCGCGGGTGTTTCAGCAGACTGAAAAAAAATGAATGTATTCTGTTTTTGTCAGGGAGCACATTGGGAGTTCGGCTGCATACTCCCAGCTGAGGAGAGACAGGGTGGAGAACATGGCAGGGGCACAGGGTGGGGGTCCTCCATAGATAATGTTTAGTAAATTAAGCCTCGTAAATGTGTGCCTCCATAAACAAGTCTACAGTATATAAATATATATATAAACACACATATTTATAGGGTTAACCCGGACAGGCCAGATATTGTATTGTATTGTAATTGCATTTGTATAAAACACTTACTACCCCTGACAAGGAGTCGAAGCGATTTTTCAGCGAGTAGCACGCTACTCCGGAACCCATAAAGGATTAGTGGTGAATTAGTATAGTGAAATATGAAAGTAATTTGAGCGGTGGATATGTTAGTCAGTGACATAATGTTTCCAATTGACACACGTGAGTATTTGCGTTTTCGGAGCATTCAATTTGAGATGGCTCCACATCATCCGAGGATCCACAGCTCTGAGACAGATGAAGTAAGACTAAAGGATTTAGACCTACTTTTGTATCTATATCTGTTCTGGCCCAGTTTTCGGTTTGAAAAATCTGGTCACTGTACAATGGGGAAACAAGACAAAAAACGGTAAAAGGGGCAGGGCCGGACTGGGAACCACAACCGTCCCTGGCAAAGTGCTCGGCCGGACCCCCCTCCCCACTGGGGGGGTTTGGAGGTGCCGCCGAGCTCTTTGCGGGGCCGGTTTTCGGCCGATTTTGGTAGAGGGCCGATTTTGCAGCTATGCTGCAAAAATGGCCCTTTAACAAAAACGGCCCCCAGGGGCCCAAAACCGGCCCCCACCCGTGCGGTGCTTCGGGGGATTGCCCGGTGCCCGCTATGGCCAGCCCGGCCCTGAATAGTGGCCAGCAGAAGTGGGAGGCGGAAGAAATAGTACTTCACTTGCATCAGGAGCAGCGGACATGCACTGATTAAGTTTAATCAATCTGTACTTGGTCTGACTCCACAGCAAGCACCAGAAGTGAAGTTTCAGCTGAATTAGCCAATTAGGGATCCTGGAATGAAGAATGCCGCTGCAGCACACAAATGGTAAACATGGGAGGGCTCCAAGACCTTTTCTGTATAATACAGCAATGTGTGCAAGTGAAACGCATGCGCTAGCACATGTACTCACAGGCTTGACCCTAAAAAAGAGGGAAGATAGACAAAATTAACAATCTATGGACAAAAAATGAAAGATAAAAGCATGAGGCCTTCAGAAAAAAATAACAAAAAGTGAAAATAAATTTGAAAAAAGGGGAGAGATGAAGAGGAATGAGGTGGATGGGCCTAAGAAACAGGGAAACACGGCTACAAAAGGCAGGAGCAGGTTGGAGTGAGCAAAATGGTCACGTACTTGTGCAATAAGGCTTGCCATCTGCACTACTTTTTGAAAATTAAATGTGCATTCGACATCATTTGATAACATCCGGTGCCGAAATAATTTCACAAAATTTGGAAATTTTGCATAATTACATGATGGCAAATTTGGGGAATTTTTCACACCTGCTGTGGGAGATGTGCGCGGGGAGTTGCCCAGATGTCTGAATATTATTGCCTTTGTCCTGTCTTGGTTTTCGTATGGACAAAGACCTGCACCCCCAGGCTATGATGGGGAATGTGAGTTTTCTACTGTAATTCACTTTTGGTGTGTTTTATTTTCTGTTTTTTACGTCACCTATTATTTGTTCACTTTTCAAATGAACAGGCATTTTGGAGATGACAGATAGTAACCAAAGAGGTAATACAAAACTTGATTTAGGGTGGTACTAGGAAGGCACTGAAAGAATCTTCAAATAAATTCAGCACGTGGTGTTCTGGAGCAACGTTTTCTGAAAGTCCCTTGGGAAACCCGCAAACCCCAAACTGGGAAGCCCTGCCGTGGTTTAATTTCGGACCCACCCCGAGCTCGTTACAGAAGTACCCCTCCCTCGCCCCCACTCCCTCCGCCCCTCCACCCCCAAATCAAATAATCCTCCATCCAAAGGTCTGACAGACGGTTTCAGTTTGGAGAGCTGGAAATGCTGTAAAAACCGCAGCTACTTAGATTATCGCAGGAAGCCACTGGGACAGGCCCGGGCCTTTGAAGTATGTATGGTCTTCGGGCACGTGCTCTCCGCAGAACAGAGCAGAGCGGTCTTCCCTGGGTGGAGGTTGCGTGAAGGAAAGAACGAATGGGTGAGGGCACGAAAGAACTGAAGGAACAATAAAGGAAAGAACGAAGGAAGGAGCGAACACATTTATGCTAGCAGGAATAAATGCAGGGATAAAAGAACCTACGAAGATACAAATTGCACAGTGAATGACTGAGCGTGTAAATGCATTAATGCATAAATGGATGGACAGAGCACGGAATAATAGCATACTTTTTTTCAGTTGCATAAATTGTAATTATGCAAGCCTAAATTGTTTCTTTACATAAATGAATAACACTGCCCAAGACAATTGAAACTTCGAGATATGCAAGTCCACTAATAGACTCCTTGCTGTGGAGTGAGACAATGCTACAGTACCTCTGCTTTTATTCCTTCATCTGGTAGTTGATGCATGCGAAAGGTATCGTCTACATACAAAAAATTTAAGATGAAGCCAATTTAAGGTTTCTTAACAAGATAGTCCAGATCGCTTCAAATGGGAATGTAGGTATCTAAGGATTTCAACTCTAACTTTAAGGGAAAGGTGCCCCATTGTGGAATCCCCGCTAACTTGACATGGGGAGCTGGTACTGCTTTTATGTGCTTTGCTACTGAGGAAATCATTTCATTACTTTGGATCTCGTTCCAGCAAAGTGTAGAGATTTTGTTATGCTACCCAGTCGAAACCGAAGGAAGGTATCTTAATAAATTCACAAGCAGCTTTGTGAAATGAGGAAAGACCGAGCTGGAGTCTGGGTCATCCTATGGGGAGGAAGAGAGAGAAAGAGGAGGTCACTATACAGTTACAGAAGCAGTTCTCAATTGTTTCCCAGGAAACTTTGTGGTCTAAAGCACATAATTCCTCTCCATACAGAAACCGGGGCAGAATTTTGGGCTAGATGTACGTACAAATGGTTGCAAAATACTGGTTGCAATTTGCGATCAGTATTTTTCTGACCAGTGTGGTAATTTACCAAGCGACCTATGTACTAACAGGTTGTTTAGAAAATTACCGATTTGTAGTGGGTCGCAATTCGACCTACCTCATGAATATTAATAAGGTATGTCGCAATTTGTGACCGACTAGGATTTGCTGCCATCACAGGGATGGTGGCCTGCTGGGGTCAGCAAACCACCATGTCTGTGATCGCTTTTAAATATAGCAATATATATAGCTTTTTTAATGGAACCCGTTTCCAGAGGCGGGAACCCTCCCCCTCCCCTCAGCAAGCCCTCCCATTCAGCCGCTAGACACCCAAGCATGAAGGGAGGCGTTCAGCGGCCGGGGGGTTAAAAGGGGCGCTTTGTTTTTATTTTGTATATTTTTAAAATCTTTTTTTTTTAAACATTCTCAAACGGGAAGAGGTCACAAGAGGAACCCCTTCTCATTTGCGAATGGGTTACCAGCAACTTTGAGTTGGTGGTAAAGTATGAATGCTTAGCGACCACATTTCGGTCAGAAAACCTTAGTACATACCACTACGATTTGGTATTTGGAAGCGATGCCCTAAACACACCCCTTCCGAATACTAAATTGTTATTAGGTCGCATACCCAAATTACGATTCAGTAATGTGTTAATGAATCGCAAGTTGGGTTTCATACAATAGAAAAAGCCTTTTTGCATTCGCAACCAACTCAATTCTGCGACTGCAAAATCCTTCCTACATCTAGCCACAGATTATTAAAAACAGTTATCATGGACAGTACTGACGAATCAACAAAGTCAGCATTACATTTCAATAATACCATGATGATGCTATGGCCCCACATCAGGTTGATTTAAGTGCTCTATTCGTTTCAGGGCTCTGCAGAAAGTTAAACCTAACGACTTACATGAATGATCAACTTCCTCCACCCTTCATCAAGTTGCCAAGATAAATTCTACATGCCTATCAAAGACGTGGCTCTTAGTTTTGTCAATGGTTACTGTCAGATGATCATCTGAACAGTAAACATATAAAGTTGACAATTTCTTTTGTAGGCCAATAAAAACAGGTCTGCCATAATGAATACATACCCACAGCAAAGCTCTACAAATTGAATAATTCCAAAGCATTTACATGTAGATGGCAGTCAGTAAAAGCATATTTCTATACACGTAATCAAATTCCTTTCTGCCATTTTTACCCCACACTATTTTATACGTAGTTTATTTTAAAATGCATGCACCATAGAGTTTAATTGTGCGTGAATTGGTACGTGGGCCCAATATTTTGCCAGTAGGCCTGTGTGCATTGGCATAGCAAGGGTGTAATCTCCACAAATCACAGTCCACTCTTAAGCTAATCAATGACAGCCGTAATTAGGGTTCACTGGCCTCTCGCAGTCCGGGACCCCAGTGACACTGCACCTGCAGCACAACTGCCTACGTGGGGATTATTTCAAACCCAGAAGGCTTTGGGCACGTCCTTCAATGAAACAGAGCCGTGGACGTTACATGTGTACTTACTGAAGATTTGCACCTTTTCTAACATATTCTGGATGTTGCATCTGGGCAAATCACAGAGGGCCAGATGTAGGTCACCCAATACCGGTCGGTAATGGCCGAAATTACCGAATTTCGGCCGTTACCGACCGGTATTGGGCTTTTTAGATGTAGGTGGCATTTTTGTAGGATTCGGTATTTTACGGAATCGGTAATTTAAGGATTCGGTAAAATACTGAATTCTTAACATACCGATTTGATAAATTACCGAATCCAGGATGTAGGGAGCACTCAAGTTAGTGCATTCCTCAGTTAAGGATTCGTTATTTACCACCAACTACAAGTTGGTGGTAAATATTGAAAACCTTTGAAAAAGCATTTTTTTTGCTTTTCCAACAGTGCCATGTTGCAGACATACATGTATGTCTGCAACATGTGGACCCATACACAATTGAGGGGTGCAACAGGGTGTCAAAGTGACACCCTGCCACCCTTCAATGTTTTCCTCCCTTTTACCGAATCGGTATTTACCGATTCGGTAATTGCCATTCATTCCTATGGGCCTCCAGGCCCATAGGAATGAATGGCAATTACCGAATCGGTAAATACCGATTCGGTAAATACCGAATTTTACAGATTCGGTAAAATTTACCGATAAATTACCTACATACTATTTACCTATTCTTAAATACCGAATGGGTATGATTCGGTATTTAAGAATAGGTAAATAGTATTTACCTACATCTGGCCCACAATCTCCCCATGCCAACCAAAAACAAGCATTTGCAATGCAATAGGTCTCGCATTATAAACGTTTGAGCAGTTGGCATTGCTAATAGGAATGCAACACTAGCACCTGACTGCCTCAAACTAACTACACAACATAAAACAGACCACATTCTTCAAATCAGCCACAATACCTGAAACTGATCACAGTACGTGAAACTAACTGCAGTACGATATCTGAAATGGACCACAACTCTTGAAAGAAGCATATGTGGTACTGAGTGGTATTATGTTGAGTGTAGTTATGTTGTATTGAGTATAGTGTAAATATGTGTTGTAAATATGTGTTGTGTGATTATGTGGTAATGCGTGTTATGATGTGGAGAGTATTTATGTTGCATTGATTAGTGTGTAAATATGTGGTTTGTAATTGTATGGCACTGAGTGGTATGAGGGGTGTATTTATGTTGCCTTGAGTAGAGTACATAACTACACTCAACATAATACCACTCAGTACCACATAATTACACATCACATAATTACACTGTATTCAATACAACATAAATACACTCCACATACAACTCAGTACTACATAATTGCACTCCACATAATTACTCTCTACTTAAAGCAACATAAATACACTCCACACAATACCAATCTGTGCCACATAATAACACAACACATAATTACGCTGTACTCAGTGCAACATAAATACACACCTTTCACTCAAGTTCATGCTATATTAAAAAAACCTAAAAAAAAAACAATTGCAATGTAATAGGTCTCACATTACTGAATCTTTGAGCTTCTAGTGTTGCATTATTTTTAGCAATGCCAACAGCTCAAACTTGTATAATGCAAGACCTATTGCATTGCATGGGTGGGTGGGTGGGTGAGGGGATGGAAGAGGTGGGTGGGATTTGTGGGTGGAGGGAGGGCAGGAGTTGATCGGTGGGAGCGGGGAGGGCAGGGATCGGTGGGTGGAGGGAGGGCAGGGGTCGATCGGTGGGAGTGGGGGAGGGCAGAGATTGGTGGGTGAGGTGAGGCAGGGATCGATGGTTGAGGGGAGGGGATCGGTGGGTGGGGTGAGGGCAGCGATCTGTGGTTGAGCGGGAGGAATCGGTGTCGGGAGGGCAGGGATCAGTGGGGGAGGGCAAGGGTCGGTGGGTGAGGGGAGGGCAGGGGTAGGTGAACCTCTACGAGAGAGCTGAGATGCGTTAACGGTTAACAGAAAACCGGAATAGACTCATTATTTAAACTGGTTTCAACCAATCACTGTTGCACTTCCTGTTTCACGTCTAAAACATGATGTCGTATATGTGTATCCTAATCAGAAAGTATAGGTTCCTAGGAGATTCAGACGTAAGAGTGTAAACAACCATGAGTTCAGTCAAACCTTCCCGTTTTACCATGCCGCTATCATCCAATAATCGTGATGCTTCCTGTATCACATAATAACGATTACGTGCACCCTATTTAAACTCCTGGTGACTAAGGAAATAATGCCGGATGTACACAACTATGATTAACGTGAAAACCGAACCCTTCTCCAATTACGCTGACCAGCATGGTCTCAAGCTGCAAAACAAAGGCTTGAATGTGTATTAGACGTGGGAGTACAGAGTGCACTAAGATACGTTAACGGAGTTAAATGGGGGAAGTCGCCACAATATTGGTCGCATATATTAGAAATCAGCATAGCCTTTGAGGCAAAATTATAAAAAGACAAGGCGCTTTGAAGGAAGGTAACTTAGCAGGACGGGACTCGGCGCGGGGTACCTCGGACATGCATGATTCCCAGCCGGCCTCCTATGACCCAACAACAGTCAGCAATGTCACGTCCTGGACATGAGGACTAATGGCACTCGTCAGCAGTGTGGAGCATTCTACTAGACAGCAATATGATCATAAATAAGCTGAAGAACTGACGCAACATCGCGGGGCGAACTCCGGAAGTCAGGCAGCCTTCGTTTTGACGTGGGCAGTGCCTGCCAAAGAAACAGGAAGGAACCGCCGGGGAGAATGTCCGAAACCCTGCAGTTTCCGTGCTGAAGTCCCAGTCCCATCAGAGGGACCAGGTGAAGAGCGAGGGCAGACTGCATGGCACCAGAGGCAACAAGGGGCTCCTGAGTGGTGAGGAGCTCCCGCGGCGTGCCAAGAGACGGCCAGGCAACCTGCAGACCGAGCCAGTGAGCGAGAGCTTGTAGGCTGTCAGAAGAAAAAGTGCGTCGCTCACTGGGCTTAAGGACATCCTGAGTTGAGCGCGCTTGCGCATAAAAAACAAAAGTGAAATTACAGGAGGCTTGTGAGGACAGAAGGGGGACAGGAGATGTGCACGGCATGTTCACATTTCCAGTCCGTCCTGCGCGTGCCCATCTCCTGTCTCCCTTCTGAGCCAAGTCAGTGACAATAGATCTCGCTGGAAGCAGCGCTTTCGCGCTGCGGTTGCCAGGCGAGACCTAATGAATGTGTACTTGTGTAAAGTAACTGGTGCTCTTATAAAGCGCTCCAATACCTGCAGGTCGAGTTTGCGCTATATAATACTGCAAATAAATAAATGACATTTATATTGGGAGTGGTTACACAAATGTTTGTTTTCAGGGGTAAGGCCTCAACAGTAAAGAAGATGCAAACATTAGGCTCAGACAGGACTTGTCTGGCCTGCCAGGTGATTAACTTAAGCAGGGCAGTGCCAGACTGGTCCCCTGTTCCTTTAAGGCTTCGATGCAGAGGAGCACGTTTCTCCCTACTAGCATCACTGAGGTAAACATCGTTTTACTGCGTTGTTCTGGAGGGCACCTCTCTCTCAGTCACTGTGTTAACAAATACTGCTCACTCGCAGGCACGTCTGCACGCAGCGTGCAGGGCTGGGTGAAGGACATCCCGGCCATGCCCTTCAAAGCATTCCAGTCGTCCCAGCTTAGACATGTATTACCAACAGAACAGCCATAACGGCTCTTTGTGGGTGGTGGCTGAAGGGTTAGATTTGGTGTGTTTAATATGGCAGAGTTTTCCCCATATTAAAGAGCTGGGACTTTAGACGAATTTTACACTTGGTGAAGAAGGTAGTGCCTCTTTGTTGGTCGAGGAGAGCGTTCCAAAGGAGAAGACAACGTTTTCTGGACTGCCTGAGACTTAAAGGCCAATATCTGACCACCAAGAATCCCTCAGCACACCATGAAGTGGTGTCATAGTTATTACGTTCCACAAAACTCTCTCTTCCCGTCGCCAGACTGTTGTCTCTCTGAAAATGGGTTTGCTGCCACTTTCAGTTCCTGGATTGTTATAGCTACTATTGCAACATCTTGATTTGCAGTTTTTTTCTTCTTATGTTTTATATGATTCTCAGGATTTGTTTTACCTTATGCTTTTTTCTCGCCTTCTTTCCCTTATACTGCGTTAAGCATTTTTGTACAAGAGATTAATTTACTTTACCTGCCTTTTCCAACATGTGTTCTGCATTGCTGTATCATTGCATCTTTTGTTTTTGCATTTTTGTATAAAACCCAATAAAGTACTTTGAAATTAAAAAAGGGCTCATATCAGTTACGTTATGGTAATTGGACCTTCAAGGGTTTTAATTGTCTTTATGTTTCAAATATTATTTTAAATATCTATAATCGTACGACCTGATATATTTGATGCCGTTAATGCACAACAACTGTGACAAATGTTTTTTAAGTCAATTTCTGTTTGTCACTAAACAGTGATCTTTTTGAGACAAAAGAGAGCAAAAGAAAGGGTGTATATGAAAGAGTATTCAGATTTAATATTTGTTACAAGGGTACATGATAGATATACAACGTTGTAAGAGAACATACAAATAAATTGATCTACAAAAATTCTCTATACAACAATTGCAAGAGCTTTTCTACCTATTTACAATCTAATTTATTATCCGGTAGAAAAAGCAAGCGTCGACGTTTCGGTCTCTATTCTTACGTTTCCGAGACCATCCTCAGGACATAAAGAATCATATCTTGGGAGACCCTCAACCACGGAAGTTCTGATTATAGTGGTAATGTGCGACACGGCATAAATCGAAATGATTGTATCTCTCTTAGTAGAATAACCTGTTTGAAGTCCTTATTCGCCTGACTTCATAGGTGTATAGAAAAGGAATTGGGCAGATAAAATATCTAAGAAAATTGTGAAAATCTCCTATTGTGTTATTCTGGCGTTTGTAGTTACAACGTTGAGTCTATCGCAGTCAGCTCTCAACAACTGAAATTAGTTTGCTGCAGCCCTTCACTTCCAAGTCAGTTCTGAACTGTAACAAATATTAAATCCGAATACTCTTTCATATACACCCTTTCTTTTGCTCTCTTTTGTCTCAAAAAGATCACTGTTTAGTGACAAACAGAAATTGACTTAAAAAACATTTGTCACAGTTGTTGTGCATTAACGGCATCAAATATATCAGGTCGTACGATTATAGATATTTAAAATAATATTTGAAACATAAAGACAATTAAAACCCTTGAAGGTCCAATTACCATAACATATCTATTGCCCAAACCCTCAAGGGTATATTGGGTTGCTCACTTTTGTGTACCATATCAGTTACAGGCACAGCAAAGGGGTAGTATAGCAGAATATTGATAGCACAAATATCCCCAGACAATTATGCAGCTTAAAGATTGTTTCGCAAACAAGCACTATATTGTTTAATTTTCTATTATTAACTTCAATGGGGTAATATCATTGTAAACAATATTTTTTAGAGACATAAAAAAAAACAATTACCCTCCCGTAATGATTGGGCTGGATTTTCAGTTTCTTGCGCTGCAGCTTCTCCTTTTAGGGCTAGTGCTATGACACTCTTGGGTATAATGCGGAGTGTCTGCGAGGTCCTGGACCATCATGGGTTCCAGTTCGTCCACATATAGTCCCATCTGGATCCTAACCCAGGACTTCGAGTTCATCTGGGGTCCCCTGAAATGGTCAAGGGGATGGTGTTCGTTCCTGAGGGGCGAAGAGCAACCTTGAGGGGGAACCTGGATTGCCTCCTGACCTCGTATTACTCCACTGTCCGTTAGTGGCTGAGGGTGCAGGGGTTGATGTCTGCGGCTGTCAGTGTGCTTCCCTGGGCTTGTCTTCATCTGCTCCCAAGGGTGATCCATCTTTTGTCCCAGTGGGCTCCTTGTTTCGCAGATTCCGTTCTTCATGTTGTTGTGTCTACACAGATACGGTCTGGTCTGGGTTGGTGGTGTCCAATCTCTCCTGAGGTCTTCCTTTTCTGGTGTCCCCTTCACAGGTGGTTACGTTCATTACCTGCATGTGGGGCTTTGGGCAAAACTGGATTCACGGTCTGTGCAGGGTCGGTAGGATGGCCTGCAGGCAGGTTGCTCGTCCTGCTTCTGGGACAAGTAGGCCGTTCCTTTGGCTTGTCTGGGCTATGCTCCAGCCCTCCGGGGGCATCCTGTTTCTAGTCTGGACAGCCATTAAGGTGGTGATGGGCTGCCTCATTTAACTGGGTGTTGCTGGATTTGCTGCCTTTGGCTCCTTGCACAGATGTATCTGTCCTGGGCAGGGGGGGTGACGGTGTTATCACTCAAGGAGATTTATCTCCTGGGGAAGGAGAACTTCAGCAGGGTCTATCCTCCCATGGCTTCCATCTCTGTGAGGGGGGCGGTGTCCCATCTGTTGCAGGCGCCGGCTTGGGTACCCGACGGTGGTTCTGTTTGCTTACAAGTTCACTGCTCCCATGCCTCGCTTGTACGCTCTCCTCCGATGCATGGGGGCGTGGCGGCTGGATGCACTGTCGTTCCGTTGGCTGCTGTTCCCTGCTTTACGCCTTTCCTCCGTTTCCTTTGTTTGCACTTGTTCTGTGCATGATCGGCCTGGATAGGTAATTTGCTCTGTTGGTGGTACTCGGTTGAGTTCACTGCCCTAGGTTTCCTCAGCTGAAGGAATTGGCTGTCCTGGAGTGCTTGGCATTCCTGAATCTTCCTTCCCCATTGCGGGGCCCTCCGTTTCCTGTGGGGGATTCTGCGTCGTCTTTAACTTTGGCCCTGGCTCTTATATTATTGAGCCTGCTGTCTCAGTGTTGCTCCCTAGAGGTGGTGGCGTTGCTTCAGGGCTCTCATCGTGCGGCTCCTCTTCTGTCTTATTCTCACCATTGGGGGTCATTTTCTCAAAGGTGTGTTTCTAAGGGTTTATTGTGGCTCCAAGGGGGGTGTTAGCTTTCTTTTTTCTGTTGGCTTTGCCTTGGGCCTGTCCCCTTCTACTCTTCAGGCTCAGTTGGAGGCCTTGTGGGTGTTCCGCAGTCCTCTGTTGGTCAGTTTGGATCCTTTGGTGGCCGGGTTGCTATGGAATTGTTTCCTGCAGTGTCCTTGGGCTATTTGCCTTCCGCCATCCTAGGTTCCTCTGCTGGTGTTCTGGGCCCTTCCAGGGGGTCCGTTTGGGCCCCTGGGGCCTGTGGCTGTCAGGTCCTCACCATGAGGCTGGTATTTTTGATGCCATTGTGTCTGCGGGTCGGATAGGGGAGTTGGTGTCCTTTCTGCACTCCCCTCCATTCTTGTGGGTCCTGCCGGACCATATTGTGTTGTGTCCAGATCCTAAGCTTCGGCCCACGGTCACTTCGGTTGTCCTCCTTTCCTTCGATGGGTGTGTTGCCGTCTTTCCCTCCGGGACTGGTGTGGATTCTGCTCTCTCGCTGTTGGTTGTCCGACGAGTGGTGATGCTGTATTTGGAACGGACTGCATCTTTTTGCTGCTGTGTCATCTTTTTTGTCACTTTTGGGTCCTGTGCAGTCTTGTCGTAAGCCTTCTCTCTCCACCCTGAGTGGTTTGATTTGACTGACTGTCTTGCTGGCCTTTGGTGCCCAGGGCTCTGATGTTTCTGACTAGGTGCAGGGTCAGTTTACCGAGGTCTGTCTGTCTCCAGGGCCTCGTTCAAGGGGCTCTCTGCTGGGACATCTAAAGAGCCACTACCTGGTCTTCCCAGCACATGTTCATGGTTCAATACCAGGTGGTGTTGAGTGGGCCTTCTGTGGGGGACTTTGCTGAGGCGGTTCTCGGGGCTGGTTCATCTGGCTCTTGTTGATTGCGCCTTCTGTGCTTCTTCTTGGTTCTCGTCCAACTGTTTTGTTTTTTTGGATTCAACCTATTGTTTTGCATTTTTCCATTCCCCGTAATTTCTTGTGAGTTTCCATAAAGACGCTGGGCTTGGGTATGTGCTCACTGCATAACTTTGGTGGTGAGGAAGACTTACAAAGATGTAATGCCTCGGTTACTTACCAGTAATCTTCATTACTCTGAGTATTGTCTTCCTCGCCACATAAGTTCCCATCCATCCCTCCCTGTTTGGTTATCGGCTTCATGTGGTTCTTGGGGCTTGGTAGTTCTACTGGAAGTGGGAAGGGTCGACCCTCCCCTTATACTGGGCCAAATGTGACTAGGGTTAGCCATGTTGGGGAGGGATGGGAGGCATTGGATACTAATTTGCTTTCGAGGGTTTGGTGTGGAGCTAAAGCTCACTACGTAACTCATGTGGCGAGGAAAACAATACTCAAAGTAATGAAGATTACCGGTAAGTAACCAGGGCATTAATTTATGTAATAGTAGGATACAAATGTGGTCAGATTTTGCATACGTTAGATGAAATTATCATTGGACTGTTTGAATAACTTGCCTTGCAATAGCAACACCTACACCGAAGATGATATATATTTTGCACAAAAGAAGATGCAAGTTTCTCTGTTTAAAAAAAAAAAATGTTGTGACTTGATATATATACTAATTAGTTGTAAAATAGATGTGTCAGTCAGTTCAACCTTTATTTCAGCTCCTGGCCATAAAGGCACATAAAAACATTAAAATATAAATAAATTAATAAAGCTTAAATATACAGGTAAAAATACCATACCATATTATTACAACCTAATAACACAATAACCTTATTTACAGTGGTTGGCAATGGACAGAAGAGTATACTATTCACAGTCAAATTGGCAGAGAGGTGGGTGGGCAGGGGCAGTCAAGTGTGAACTTCCAAGACCGAAACAGGAGATGCCTAAACATAAGATTGCACAATATTTCACGTTCCAACATTACTGTAGGTTGCATGCCAAAAGGTGGCAGATTTTTTGCCCTAACCCTCCACATGGCCATCAAGTAACTGGTAAGGGCAAAATCAGGGGCTTGGTAATCTCTGTAGCTAGTATCCTAAGAGCAACTTTATACTCTCTGGTGGCAAACTTCCGGCAAATCGGTAGTATCCAGCAGTGCCTACAGATCTCAAAAGCCTTGACAGAAGAACAGAGCATGTTCTGAGGGTTCCGTGGGAATACCATAGACCGGGCACTGCCAGTCTTCAGCCCTGGGAACGTAAGCCCACCTAGCAGTAAAGGAGTGAATGGGTAGAGTCCTGTATCGAAATTGTAGAAACAAGCACCTAGCTAAGGGAGGTTGAATCTCATCCAGAAAGTGTTTTCTGCCCAAAAAGTGTTTGACTGTGAGAAATGCATCTGTCAGGTAACCTCGGCTTAACTGGAAATGTGATGTGGAGTCTTTGTGCTGCCAGTAGGCTATCTTTATGTTGTTCTTAGATATCTCCACTAGGTCCACGGGGGTGCCCCACAAGGTTATCAATCTATCAATCAGAGTACTTGTAAAGTGCACTACTTACCCGTGAGGGTCTCAAGGCGCTGAAGGGAGGGGGGAGCTGCTACTGCTCGAAGAGCCAGGTCTTGAGGAGCCTTCTGAAGGTGAGTAGGTCATAGGTCTGCTGTAGGTGGGTGGGGAGGGTGTTCCAGGTCTTGGCGGCGAGGTAGGAGAAAGATCTACTGCCGAAGGTCTTTCGTTGGATGCGGGGGACAGCGGCGGTGGCGAGGCTGGCGGAGCGGAGCTGGTGGGTGGGGGTGTAGAAGCTGACTCTGCTGCTCAGGTAGGCTGGTCCGGCGTTGTGGAGTGCTTTGTGTGCGTGGGTGAGGAGCTTGAAGGTGATCCTCTTGTCGACGGGGAGCCAGTGTAGGTCACTTAGGTGGGGGGTGATGTGGCTGCGGCGCGGGATGTTAAGGGTCAGTTGGGCGGAGGTGTTTTGAATGCGTTGTAGTCGACGCAGGTGTTTGGCTTGGATTCCTGTGTAGAGAGCGTTGCCGTAGTCCAGCCTGCTGCTGACGAGGGCCTGTGTCACTGTTCTTCTTGTTTCGGTCGGGATCCACTGGTAGATCCTGCGGAGCATGCGGAGGTTGTTGTAGCAGGAGGAGGAGACGGTGCTGACCTGCTTTGACATGGAGAGGGAGAAGTCGAGGACGAAACCTAAGTTGCATTCATGGTCGATGGGTGTCGGTGCTGTTCCCAGCGTGGTCGGCCACCAGGTGTCGTTCAAGGCCGAGGGGGTGGGTCCGAGGATGAGAACCTCCGTCTGAGTTCAGCTTCAGACGGCTGTTTCTCATCCAGTCGGCGACGGCCTTCATTCCCTCGTGGAGGTTGGTTTTGGCAGTGTGAGGGTCCTTGGTGAGGGAGAGGATGAGCTGGGTGTCATCGGCATAGGAGATGATGTTGAGGTCGTGTTGGCGGGCCATTTGTGCGAGAGGGGCCATGTAGACGTTGAACAGCATCAGGCTGAGCCCTGGGGGATGCCGCCGATGATGTCGGTGGCTTTGGATTGGAAGGGTGATAGGCGGACGCTCTGGGTTCTGTCGGAGAGGAAGGACGTGGTCCAGTCGAGGGCCTTCTCCTGGATTCCGGCTTCTTGGAGGCGTGTCTTTAGAGTGTAGTGGCAGACCGCGTGAAAGGCGGCTGACAGGTCCAGGAGGATGAGGGATGATGTTTAGCTGTTGTCTAGTTGGCACCTGATGTCGTCTGTGGTGGCGATGAGGGCTGTCTCGGTGCTGTGGTTTCGTCTGAATCCGGACTGGGAGGGGTCTAAGATGTTGTTGTCTTCGAGGTGGCGGGCCAGTTGCATGTTGACTATTTTTTCGATGACCTTCGCCGGGAACGGGAGTAGGGAGATGGGCCGGAAGTTCTTGAGGTCCTTGGGGTCCGCTTTGGGCTTCTTGAGGAGGGCGCTGATTTCGGCGTGCTTCCAGCTTTCTGGGAATCTGGCTGTTTCGAAGGAGATGTTGATGACCTTTCGTAGTTGGGGTGTGATGGCTGCGTCTGCTTTGTTGAATACGTGGTGAGAGCATGGGTCTGACGGGGATCCTGAGTGGATGGAGTTCATGACCTTGCATGTCTCATCGTCGTTGACACTGGCCCAGGAGGTCAGACGGCTGGTGTGGGTGGTGTTCGCAGGGGGGGTGGAGTCTGGCATAGTCGGGGCGGTCGTGGTGTTGAAGCTGTCGTGGATGTCAGCGATCTTGCGGTGGAAGAAGGTGGCCAGTGAGTCGCACAGTTCTTGTGAGGGCGGGATGTCATTGGTGTTGGCGCTGGGGTTGGAGAGTTCTTTCACAATGCTGAAGAGCTCTTTGCTGTTGTGTGTGTTATTCTCCAGGTGGTCTTTGAAGGAGGATCTCTTGGCTAGTCTGATGAGGTGGTGATGTCTGCGGGTGGCGTCATTGTGGGCTGCGTGGCTTTCCGGTGTGCGTTCGTGGAGCCATTTCTAGCCCCAGTGTCCGGCATGCACGTTTGGAGGTCTGGAGCTCATCGGTGAACCAGGTGGCCTTCTTGCTGGTGTGACTGTTGGAGGGTTTCTTGAGCGGTGCGAGGGTGTTGGTGCAGTCGTTGATCCACTGTCTGAGGTTGCGGGTGGCGGCGTCTGGGTCGGTGGGGTCAGTGGGTGGGTTCTGGGTGAGGGTGGAGGTCAGCTGGTCTTCGGTGACTGCCACAGCGGCGGTGGGGCAGCAGTTGGGTGCGGTGGTGCGTGGTTTGTTTCTTGAAGGTGAAGTGGATGCAGCGGTGGTCGGTCCAATGGAGTTCGGTGGTATGGTGGTAGGTGACGTGGGTGCTAGTGGAGAAGATGGGGTCCAGTGTGTGTCCGGCGGCGAGAGTGGGTGCAGTGACGAGTTGTTTGAGGCCGAGATTGGCGAGGTTGTCGATCAGGGTGGTGGAGTTGGTGTCATTGTTGTTCTAGAGGTGGAAGTTCAGGTCCCCGAGGAGGATGTAGTCTGTGGAGGCGAGTGCGTGGGTGCTGGCGAGGTCGGGGATGGAGTCTCTGAACTGTGCCCGGGATCCGGGGGCCTGTAGATGAGTGTTCCTCTAAGGGTGGTGTTGGGGTTGGTGTGAATCCGGGTTATAAACCCAATCGCCTCCACGGTGGCTTTCACATACTGTACCCAGGGTATTTTACAGGAACACACAAAACTAAGTATATCTTCTAGACCCGCCCGATACTAATGGAGCTCAGAGGTAACCCAGCTACTCCTACAATAAAGAACAGGGTGTAGGCCATTTCTGTCTGATAGTGCTCTCAACCATTGATCGCGTCTAAGGGAGAGCAGGGGATTGTTCATAGAAACACCTACTTGCTGACAAATGAAGCAGTTTGCCACAACATCTAGTGTAGATGCATCCAAATCACAATTCAGCACCATACAATGCTGTCCCCAGAGCTTGCAGCTGGTATACCTGTAGGGCTGACTGGGCAGGTCGAAAAAGCAAGCTATGTGCCATATTCAATATGCCTCCTGCAACTTGCTCCAGCCATAGCCTGCACTGTGTAATGTGTGCCCGCCACCCCAGATGGTCTGTTAATGTTATGCCCAGGTAAGTAAAGGTATGTATTCTTTCAAGTGGGGTCCCTGCTAGTATCAGACTGGCCCTCGTCAAATGCCCTGGATTTAGAATCATGTACTTAGTCTTGCCCACGTTGATCTCAAGGCCCAACACCTTACAGAAGTGTTCAAAGTGGTCCAAGAGTTTTTGCAGGCCCATGGGACAATAAAAGGGTATTTTCAGCAAACATGAGGGCATAGATCATCATGTTAGCCAACCTAGGGGCATCATTATTGTTCTGTCCCAGGAAGTCTATGAGCCCATTTATATAAAGAGAGAAAAGCGTTGGGCGAGTACACATCCCTGCCTTACCCCCCTGCCTGGGGGCTCAGGCAACTCACCAGCCTGGCTGCACCTGACCTGTGCGTAGTTATTTTTATGCAACCTCACAATGATATCAAGCAAGTAACTAGGCATCTCGAACTTCTGCAGTACCCACCACAGGGTCGGCCTGGGGACTAGATCAAAGGTGGAGCTTAAGTCTGCGAATATGACGTAAAGGCGTCCACCCCTCAACGGGACCACCTTCCAGTACACTATCAGGAACTGGAACACCTGGTAAATCTCACTTGTTGCTTCTCCAAGGCCTGCCTGCAGGGGATACATAATGTCATTACAAGTATAACTCTAAAAAGCAGCTTTTGAGAGGTGTCAGTAAGACTTATGGGTCTATAGTTGTCTTGTGATTCATGAGGACCCTTTCTAAACATGCAAAATATTTCGGCCCCTGCCCTCGTTCGGAGCAGGGGAGCCCCTTTCAGGAAGGCTGTGAATAGTGGTGCCAAATCACCACTCCAAATATCTGCCTCCCTCCGAAACACATCCCCAAGGATTTTATCTAAGCCAAGCGTTTTATTGGGTACAGTACCCTGAATAGCTAAGCATATACCCTGGGCTAGAATTCTCTGACCATTAAAAACACCGTCTAGGGCAGGTGCTTCAACGCTATCCTACAACTGGCTTGGGCCCTGGGTTCTTTGCCCCCAAATCCCTGTACTCGTAGGATCAATAACAATAGAAGGACAGTTCACCTTTATGCGCATAAAAGCTCAAAAGATGAGCCACCCAGTGATTGGCTGGGATGTTAGCTTCAATTGACCTGAACCCTTCCTTACTGCCAGTTGATACTATGTTCCACAATGTCTGTTGGTCTTTTATTTTTAGCTGCAACTAAGAGGCTTTCCCATCTTCCCCTCTCCCATTCCTTTTTGGCACCCAAGAGAGCTTTTCTGTGTGAGCCCCTAGCAGCTTGACTCAGGGTCCCATCTTGTTTTTTATTGCTTTGACCAATTTGATCCTAGCATCCCTACAGAGTTTATTGTACCAGGTCAGTGAGTACTTCCTCTCAGGCACTCGCCTGGCCTCAACAAAAAAGAGGTTCCTCAGTTTTCCAAACAACCCTATATCGATGTCAGATAAAGCCCCTAGCGATTCTTCTGGGTCCCCTATCCAGAGCAGGGACACAATTCCGTCTAAACTGTCTGCCACCAAATTGAAAATCTGGCTAAGGGCATCCTGCGAGTTCTCCAGGCTGCACCATTTGGCCCTACGCTTATTACTAGTGATTCCCAATCTTCTATCCAAAAGGGCTCTAAAATTACCAGATGTACCTTTAACATTTAGATTGAGCTTGAGAGCCAAGGCATTGTGATCACTATCCAGGCGTGGCACTACTAATATGTCCTCCAAGTATGGCCATAACTTAAGGTCCAGAAGAATATAATTAAATAGGTCGGTGGAATTGGTGAGATTAAATATATGAGACCCTGTCCAATTGAAGATGGTTCTATCATTACAGGCTTGTAGCCCCTGATTTAGAGTAAGCGCATTCATTTTATTTGCAGTCGAGGACCACTTTTTAATGGGTTGAATCTCAAGGGCTGGAATTGACAAAGGTCATCGTCATCTGCCAACAGGGTTGTGATTTCAGAAATTAAAATCACCCCCCAAAATGTTCTTAACATTAGGTGGCTGTAGGGCTAAGTGTGCACTTAATTGATCTAAAACAAGCCATTCCCCATTGCACCCAGTAGGTCTAAAGTACACATTGTAAATGTAGTAGGTTACACCCAGAGGGACTGATAGACATACACACAATGAGTCTGGAGAATCCATCTCAACCTCTGCCAGGGAGCCTAACAGTGTTATCTTCACCCATATCGTAAGGCCCCCTGAGGGCCTACCCTTCCCTACTGTAACAGCTTCCTTAGAGAAATTTACATAGCCTATATCGTATGGGTTTGTAGAGCAAATCTCTTGAAAAAGACAAAAGTCAAACTCCTCTATATACTCGCACTATTCCGGTGGACTAATTTGGAAGCCAGACCTGCTATATTTCAAGAAATGGGCTTGGTCTGTGTTTCCAGAATGGTGACTGGAGCCCCCCTCTCCAAACTGATCATATTTGGTTTGGGAGGGGTGTATGGTACCCCAACGGCACTACCTGCATTTAATGGCAGAACAACGGCGTTGGTGTCCCCCTTATTATTTATGCCAACCTGTCTAATACTATGACCCTCTGCAGGATATTTCCCACTCTTCTGGTTCTCTGGTAGTTGCCCTGCCACTGTTGTGTGTTTTATGGTGCACTCGTTCATTCTATCCTGACAGTGTTCTATATTTGCAACCCCCCGTTCCCCCCATGGCCCTTGTCCTCCAGATACTGATTCTCACCCATAAAGGATGAGGCTGTCTACCCCAAATGGTATCAATGAGGGGCACAGGGTCTATACTTGAGCCTCTCTCCACACTAGGGTGGCTGGGACCCTCGCCTTCGATTCTCTTTGGAGTATGGCAGGGGACTACACACTGCCTGTCTTCTAGTGGTCAATCTATCCCTGGCAGACAATCAAAACAATTGTGTAAAGGTAAAGAAAAGGTGTTAGTAGGCCTTCCCTGTTGGGATTGGACACTACCACCGAGAAAGGTGAATACTCCGTTAGTGCTTGTTGTGGAGGTTTAAAATGTTCCAGGTAGAGGAGTGGTCAAAGTAATTTAGGGGTGCAGGTCCCTCCTGGTGAGTTAATGGCACTGCCAAATAAGACCATTTGAGCCAATAATGAGAATCTGAAGTTGAATTGAAATTGAAATTGACTTGAACTGAATTGAAATTGGATTTATAAAGCGCAACTAAAGCCCAAGGGCGTCTTGGCGCTATAACAAACTTAGGACAGAGGGGGCATTAGTGCAGGTGACACTCAGAAGAACACAATTAATTCATTCAGGCAGTCTGTGTAAAGAGCCACGTTTTCCGTCCTTTCCTGAAACTCATCCGGGATGATGCTGTCTTAAAGGTGATAGGTAGTTTATTCCACAGCATTGCTGTTGATCTGAAGAGGCGCCTGCCTCCCAGGTGGCCATCTTAAAGGGGATAATTGCCATGTTCCTGGCCTTTCCTGACCGTAAGGTTCGGTTAGGAACATACCACCTTAATTTGTTCCTGAACTATACAGGGCCTTGATCGTGTAACAATTTAAAAGCCAAACAGAGGACTTTAAACTTATATCTCTGCCTAACCGGTAGCCAGTGTAGTTTTTTATAGCTTCTCACGCTGATACATTTTTGGGGATTTTTAAAATTAGGCATGCTGCCGCATTTTGTAGTATCTGGAGCCTGTTGGCCAGGCCTGAGTTAATGATGAGATAAAGGCTGTTGCAGTAATCTAAACGTGAGAGGACTAAAGCTAGAGTCACTGTTTTTAAGAGTTCCTCTGGTATGTATTTCTTAATTTTATTGATTAGTCTTATGGCACAGAAGGAAATGGATGTGACTTTGTTGATTTGATCCTTGAATTTGAGTTCTTTGTCAATGATGATACCCATGTCTTTTGTTTTGGTGGAGGGTGTGGGCAGCGCATCAAGTACTGGTGGTCACCAGTTGGGCATCCAGAGGGAGGGTTTATTACCAAAGATGATAACCTCTGTCTTTGATGCATTCAACTTCAGACAGTTGACATCCATCCAGTCACTCACATTCTTCGTACACGCACTAAAAGCCTCACCCTGGTACTTTTCTTCACTTGTTAGAGACACCACAATGTGTGTGTCATCAGCATAGGAAGCTAGGGCGAAACCTGCTTCTTTTATTATCAGGGCTAATGGCGCTACATATAGGTGAAAAAGTGTGGGGCTCAGGGCAGAGCCCTGAGGGACTCCACATGGTAAAGAGAACTGTTTGGAGGTTACTGACCCCGTCGCTATGTTTTGTTGCAGATCTGTTAAGAATGATTTTAAAAGTTCAAATGCAGTTCCTTTTATTCCTTCCTCCTGCAGACGGTCGGCCAAGATCTCATGACTGACCCTATCGAAGGCCGCCAAGAGGTCAAGCAGCACCAGAATGGCTGATCCACCTCCATCGAGAATTGCACGGATATCCTCAGTTGCCGTGATCAGGGCAGATTCAGTGTTATGATGCTTCCTGAAGCTGTGTTGTGTTTCATCTAGCAATGAGTTTGTTTCAATGTATTCTGTAATTGGTTCATTAATTTTTCAATGAATTTGGTGGCAAAAGGGAGTCTTGCAATAGGGCGATAATTGCCGGGTTCAGAGCTGTTAATATTGTCTTTTTTTAAGAGTGGGAGAATTTAGGTTCAGTTCCATTTAGCGGGAGAGTAATTCCGCTGGAGAATACTGTGTTAAAGATAGGGCCCAAATACACCGCCAATTGGGTGGGTATCAAGTGCATTATATTGGCTGGGCATGGGTCATATGGGGAGCCAGACTTAATTGATAGAACAAGGTCCTTCAGTTGGTCATCAGAGGGATTTCTTAATTCAAGAAGGCTATTTATATTTTTCTTAGTATTGGATGTATGTTTAGTCTGAGTGTTAATACTCGCCAATTCGTCATAGATGTTAATCACCTTCTCTTGAAAGAAATTTGCCAGTAGATCACAAAAGTCCTGTTTAGATTCCACATGGCTCGCCTTGTTGGGTTTGACCAACTTGTTGATAACCAAAAACATGGTTTTATTGGTATTACAAGCGTTTTTTATGTGTTTAGTGAGGTATTCTGTTTTAGCTTTTATGATTTTTTTAATGTTTTGCAAGTTTGACTTTATATGCGATTTTCTCCTCTGCCATATAATTTCTTCTCCATCTTTGTTCCTGTCTACGACATTCTTGTCTAGACAGTCTCAGATTCTCATTGTACCAAGGTTGGGACAGTTTCCTTTTTACTGTTTTACTAGTGATGGGGGTTATCTTATCCAGCGCCGTGTTAAGCCAGTGGGAGAGAATTTCAACGTTGCGATCTACATTATGCTCCAGTCGACAAGGGGTAGCAGTGATCGCCTCAACAAATTCATCTGGCAGGATCTTATGCCAGGCTCTACCAGTGGTGTGTTGTATAGTTGGTCTATGCTGGGCTACTGTTGTAGTCGTCATAAACCAGCTGACTACCCAGTGGTCTGAACAGGTTAATGGGAGGGATGGTGATATCACAAGTTTCTCTCAGTTGGAGAATATGCTGTCCAACATGTGGGCAGCTTTGTGTGTGGGACCCTTGGTAACTAGAGGCAGTCAAAATGAGTCCATTAAGTCAATGAGTCTTACAGAGTTAGGGTCCAAATGGAAATTAAAATCTCCCAGCACTGGGAAGTTCTCGTTGATGATTATAGCTTCCATCAAGGTGCAAAGTTTATCTAAGAAGCTATTCCTGTATCCTGGGGGCGATAAAATAGAATTCCTTTAAGGACTAATGAGTCTGGCGGTTCAATCGAGAAGGTAATTGCTTCGAAGTCTACTGTGTGTAGCGGTTCGAATCTGGGCTTGTAGTTGTCTCGATAAAGGATCGCCAGACCCCCACCACTTTTGAATTGCCTGTCTGATCTAAAAGTGGCGTACCCAGGGGGTGTAGCTGCAACTATATTAGGACCGGAGCTGTTGTCTGCCCACGTCTCTGTTAAAATTGCTACATCTATATTTTTTCGTTTGAGCAAGATCGTGCAACTCTAATTGGTGTTTTACAGAGATCTAGGGCCAGATGTAGGTATCCAAATACCGGTCGGTAACGGCTGAAAATCGGTATTTTCGGCCGTTACCGACCGGTATTTGGATACTGAGATGTAGGGCATC
The DNA here is from genome assembly GCF_964261635.1 of Lissotriton helveticus. Classification (NCBI taxonomy): domain Eukaryota; kingdom Metazoa; phylum Chordata; class Amphibia; order Caudata; family Salamandridae; genus Lissotriton; species Lissotriton helveticus. The sequence continues at coordinate 1,598,335,594 of NC_136057.1, forward strand.
TTAAAATACAGATTCGGTAATTTTAACGAATCTGTAAATTTACTGATTCGGTAAATTTACCGAATCAGTATTTTAAGAAGTTAGGGCCAGATGTAGGTAATTTTATTTTACCACTTCTTAAATACCGAATCATACCGATTTGGTATTTAAGAAGTGGTAAAATAGAGGGGGGGGAGATGTAGGTATTTCTGAATCGGTAAATACCGAATCGTTAAGATTCCGTATTTACCGATTCTGTAAATACCGAATCGGTAATGCCCATTGATTCCTATGGGCATTGAAGCCCAGAGGAATCAATGAGCATTACCGAATCTGTATTTACAGATTCGGTAAATACCAATTACAGCAAGGGTGCAGGGGGTGTCACTTTGACACCCTCTAGCACCCCCAAAACAGGGTCGGGTGCCATGTGGCAGGCATACATGCCCTAAGGGCAGGTCTGCCTGTCATATGGCACAGGTGTGCATGCACACATGTGCATGCACACCGGAATCGGTATTTTACCATCAAATTGAATTTGATGGTAAAATACCGATTCGGTAAGGCCTGTGGGACTCTGAAGAGTCCCAACTACATCTCAAATTTACAGAATCTGTAAAAATACCGATTCAGTATTTTACAGAATCAGTAAATTTACCGATCGGTAAATTTACCGACTCTGTATAAATATGCCCCCTACATCTCAAAATCCATTTACCGGCATCTGGCCCTAGGTGGCACTGTAAACAGTGGCTTTAAGGATTTGTTATTTACCACCAACTATTAGCTGGTGGTAAATAACGAATACCTGTGTATATGCAAATCTGTGCATGTACACCTGTGCCATGTGGCACACATACATGCCCTAAGGGCATGTATGTGTGCCACATGGCACACAAGCCCTAATCAGGGGTGCAACAGGGTGTCAAAGTGACACCCTGCCACCCTTGAATTATTCGGTATTTACCGAATCAGTAATTACCGATTCGGTAATTGACATTCATTCCTATGGGCCTCCAGGCCCATAGGAATGAATGGCAATTACCGAATCGGTAATTACCGATTCGGTAATTACCGAATCTTACCGATTCGGTAATTACCAAATCTTACCGATTCGGTAAAAAATACAGAAAATTTACCTACATCAGATTTACAGATTCTAAAATACCGAATCGGTAAAATTCGGTATTTTAGAATCGGTAAAAATTATTTACCTACATCTAGGGGCCCGATGTAGGTAGCCCTTTACCGATCGGAATCGGCCGAAAATACCGATTTTCGGCCGTTTCCGATCGGTAAAGGGCTATCGAGATGTAGGGGCACATTTTCGGTAATTTTACCAAATCGTTATCATTTCCGAATCGGTAAAGTTACCCAATCGGTAATATTTACCGATTCGGTAATGATGACGATTCGGTAGAACTACCGAAAATGCAATGTAGGTAGCCAATGTTCCATCAGCACATGGCCTACAGAATCGGTATTTTACCATGGAATACAAATCCATGGTAAAAAACCGATTCCTGTGTACATGCACATCTGTGCATGTACACATGTGCCATGTGACAGACAGACGTGCCCTTAGGGCATGTCTGTGTGCCACATTGCACACATGCCCGTTTTGGGGGTGCTAGAGGGTGTCAAAGTGACACCCCCTGCACCCTTGTGAATTCTTTAATTACCGATTCGGTAAATACCGAATCGGTAATGCCTAATCATTCCTATGGGCTTCAAAGCCCATAGGAATGAATGGGCATTACCGATTCGGTATTTACCGAATCGGTAATTAAAGAATTGTTAAGGATTCGGTAACTAATCCAGATGTTGGGACCTACATCCCATTTACCGATTTTTGAATACCGAATCGGTAGGATTCGGTATTTCAAAATCGGTAAATGGGATTTACCTACATCGGGCCCCTAGTCCCTAGGGTTTAGAAGAAGGCTTGATAAAGCAGTCACCAGCACAGTCCACCGTATTGGGCACAATCCATGCCACTCTTCTGGTAAACAAAATATTGTTTTATTGTATAAGGGGAAGCTTCTTCAAAAGTCTTGCTTTGTCCTTCCAGCAAAGGAGAAACTCCTGTTAGGACAAGTACATATGGATAAGATACCTGAGGGAGTTTATTACTGGCAGCTAGGAATTCCCCCGAGGAGTCTTTAATCTGGTATTGCCAGATCAAAATAGACCATTGGTAGGGTGCTCTGTCTTTCCATTACCTGTGGTGCCCAACCATGAAGGGAGACTATGGGTATTACAGTTCAGACCATCCAGCCCCTGGAATTGACAGTTGGGGGAGGGGGGGGGGGTCGAGGTTCTGATCTCAGGGAGTTGTGCTTCTAGGGACGGCCCTGGACTGTGTTGTAGTGGCTACTCCTTACTCTCGGTTCCTGGCACCACTCTTGTGTTCCCTAGATATATTGAGTCTAGTTAAATCGAGTGTAACCTGTGCCTGTCTCATAGCTGTTACTTCCTTCTCTTTGGATACAAAGCGGGCACATATTGGCGTTAATTGCTTGACTAGGAGCTCCCTAACCTTTATTAAACATTTATCCGTGAATTTGGTGAAACATTCAGGCAGGGTCACATTGCTGGACTCTGTATGGGATACACCGGGCAGACATTTCCTGCAAAATGACCAAGTGGGAGCTGGTGTGCAAAGTGCCTCTTGGCTCCTACGACATATGGGTTTGCTAGTTTTCTTCCCTCTTACTGTAGATTGGCCAGCGCCTTTGGTACATATAACTGAGGTGCTCAGAGGTTGAATTTCTGTCACAGTAGGGGGTGGGCATACAGGCGAGAGTATAGGTTCAGGAAATGGGGGTGAGGTGTATCCCTACCCAACTCGAAACTTGGCTGATGTCTCTGAGTGGAGAGCCACCCACCATTCAATAAACTCAATCTCTGTACTCATAACCCCAATGGCTCTATAAAGCATTCTATCACTGGAAGTGGTCTTAGCCGGTGGCATACTAGTACGCTGATGGTCCGTGGCTTTTCTCTTGCCCATCTTAAACTAAAAATGACTACACTCGGTCAGCCGAATTCAACAGACCAGCCCACCCCCCCTAAAGTGTACGCAGGGAACAGAAAGGATTTCTCAATCTAATACAAGACTGCAAATCATAGCAAAATCCTGCTTCGCAAGGTGCTACCACTACTTCTGAGGCGACCAAAACCACTACAATCCACCTTGGTGCCGCTCCACTTGTAAACCCCTAGTATGTGGATGTAGTCTGCCCTTCAACCAAGAGTCAGTGGTGGTTCGAGAGGTTGCCACTTGCTGATGGTCAGGTTGTGCAATTCCCAGGAGCTCTCTTCCAATGCCACTGTTCAGTCAATGTTTCTCCAATGGGTCAAATTTAAGTGGAATGCAGCCCACCGTGTGTAAGCTCCAAGGGTGGTGGGGCTCCGGGTGCATCCACAAGAACTAGCAGTTAGTTCAGCCGCAGTGCAAGGCTCCTCCTCTTTTCATTAGTGTATCCTGGGCCTAGTGGTCTCCTTAAGTTGTGGAGTTTATAGCGCCCTGTGATCTTATTGTGGGAGTTTAAGAGGACAATTTTCTGTTACCCGCCGTCACATTAAAGATATGCCAGATGCCAAATGGAAAAATAAATGGGGAGTGCCCTTGCTAAATTGATCAAGCTCAGGTGATGAGGAACACGGGATTGTGGGACATGTAGCCAGTCCCCAGTGGTAGTAGCAAAACCCAGGGCAGGTCTCCCCAGCAGATGTGAGCAAATAAGTGTCCTTCTGTATAGCAGTGCAGGGCAGGGGCTCGTGAGACCTCCAGTGAGCAAACAGCAATGGAAAGGCTAGCCCCCAAGCAAAATGCGAACAGAATCAGACAGGGAATAATTACTAAACATATTTATCCCTAGCAGTTATAGTAAATAAGGTGGGAGAAAAAATGCATTAAGTAATGTAATAGAAAGAGAAAAATGTGGTCAGATTTTGCATTTGTTAAATGAAAGTATCATTGGACTGTTTGAATAACTTGCCTTGCAATAGCAACACATAGACCGAAGATGATGTGTATGTTGCTCAAAATTAGATGCAAGGGCTCACTCTTACTTTGTAAATTTGTTGTGACTAGATACAGAGACTAATTGGTTGTAAAACAGATGTGAAAAGATTTTTGGGTTCAAATAGGGAAGTGTTTTATGTTTTGTATGCTAAATTGCAAGCCCTCAATATAAAGCATAGCATTATTTGGCGAAAGCATGGTGAATTAGTTAAAGAAGGAATCCATTCCTTAAAAGAATTGAACGGACACCCGTAAATAACAAGTCGGATATCATAACGTATTTGTTAATGTCTCCCCATCAGTGAATCTACGTGATTTTCGGTATAATTTCCTCTATATCTCATGGGGTCTTGGGTAGAAGTCTACCACTTCACATTAAGGTTAACTGTATTATTGGATTGCACAGTATGCTTTGAAGTAATCAGGTTTATTCATCACGTAATGGGTGATGTCTAGCAAGTGTATGTAACCTCATTCAGTACGAAATAACTAACTGCTTCAAATTAAAAAAATAATTATTTTTTTTCCTTTTAAAATAACTTGAGTACCTCAGAACCATATACGTTATACAAATAAGCAAGTACATAAATTATTCAATACCTCTTTGTTACTAATTGGAGCAGGCACAAGTCATAACGTAGCTAAACAAGATGACATAGATTGACCGAAGCAATTAAAGAAAAACAGAAAATCACCTCTGTACAAGCACATTTTGTACATCTTAAGAAGAGTACAATCCCATAGGGGTTTACAGCGAATAAGTCCTAACAAGCATTGGCATAGCCAATAGGTCTCGCCTTTGGGACCTTATAAGTGTTTAGCCATGCAACACTTGATGTTGTTGCACCAAGTATATTATGCTGGATAACTAAACACTTATAATGTCCCAAAGGTGAGACCTATTGGCTATGCCAATGCTTGTTATATTTAGAGTATGTTTGTTAAACAGGACCGAAGTAGCCTCTTTCTGAGCACTTCACATGCAGCAGCATATCACAAGAGATACAAAGTCAATATAGCACCACCCGAGAGGTCACAACACGATAAACATGTCAAGTTACCAGAGAGGCTCAAAACGAGTAGACAGTTTTCGGGTGTTATCTACGTCATTGAAGACTTCCGCAGCGTTGCAATACTTTGCAAAACTTTGCTCTGGACAGTGCCAGCACTTCGCTACAGAACTGCCATTTAGAAAATAGGATATTGCCAGCTCATGTCTTCTATAACAAAACATTCAGACTAATTGCATCTGCGCCCTCCCACTATCATTCACATTGGCAATGGGTAATCATCATCCACGATACAAAACAACACATTAGTTTAGTACGCGGACATCAGAAAATATATTAACTAAGAACCCTACGTGAACCTGTCTTTATGTTATAAAATGGCATATTTCCTATCTCAGCACTCCCAAATCAAGAGGCAGGTTCCGGAATGTAGACTTACCTCCGGTCTCCAGAATTTGGACCTTAAACATTTTCTTGTCTCCACTTTCCAATTCCAAACAAGTCCCATTCAAAAGTACCCGAAGACATGTAATCAGAAGGCTAGTTTTCAACTGATAGGCTGAGAGGTGGCTATAGGCGAGTCTTTGTGACAGTTCTGCCCAGTGAGCCCTGCTATTGGTTAGAGGTGGTGACAAGCCCAGAAACCATACGACCATACGACAAACATGTTATGGGGTCAGCTGTTCATAGCTCTATTGAGAACAGGGGGCGGCGATCCTCCAGACCTTGACAGCCTCAGCCAACATTACCGCATGATCCGGGCAGAGCCCACTGCTGCACTACCATCAAGCCCCGTGCCCGGAAGAACGCAGCACTACACTGAAGGGAGTCGGAGAATGAAAGGATGCTAGTACAAGACGGGACATCAATACTGCGCTCTGTGTGAGAAGGAGATGTGGTGAAGAGCGCGGGGTTGTGGGGAGGCGGGCGGGGCGTGGCGGCTGTTAGTGTGTGCACTTTGAGGGTCTGTGAGCTGTGCATGCTTTGTAGAGAAGCGTCACATGTATGACAACATCGTGTAGGATGTTAGTGAGCTGCGTTTGAGAAGCTTCTGTGAGAGAAACCTGAGCGAAAGCAACATGTATGCATGACCAGGGGGTATTGGTGAGTGAGCTTTGTAAGAGACTGAGTGAGAGTGCTGTGGAAATGCGCGTTAGAGAGAGGGGGGCAGGAGGTGAGCCCGCAAGTGGCGCGCACTCACTTGGGAGAGCAGTCTGCTCATTTTCAAGCACTGCACTTGTGCTTGTGGCGCGCCGCTGCACACTGCCGCAAAGTGGATGCCGCCACAAGCACGAGTGCAGATCTTAAAAATGAGCAGAGCGACGGCTAAAGGCCCTCCTATGCAGCCCAATCGCGCTGCATAGGCGAGACCTAAAAATAATAGTTAAGGATACTAGGTATCTTCACAGAGAGTACAGAGTACCTCACAGATTTTAGTAAAGTGGGAACTAAAAGCTCTAGGTGTTGGTTAGCTCTAATAATTGAATCATTGCTTAGAAGGCTTGAGGAGCAACTAAAAGAAATAGAAAAATTACAGCGAAACATGTTTGAAAAAACTAATATAAAAGATGCTCAACTATTAAATGAAAAGGGACCATGCAGAAAGAATAACATTTTCAAATAATCAGAAAAGCAAATTTCAAAAATATCTAAACATATAATAATGAAGTCATCTATCCCTATCAGAAAAAACAGTTTTAATGTGACTACATTTTCAGAAGCATCTTCTTATTCGGATTGGAGCAGGATGATTTGCATATAGCTAGGTCCAAACTGAGGTGACCTGGTATGCAAAATAACAAATGATTGGGATGGGACCTGAGTAATTACCAGTGGCTGAGATTAATTCAAGCATTCCATCCATCACTTTTTTGCATACTGTAGTTTGTCACTATACGTGGGACAGGTATGCCCAGACGTGGGTCCCGTGCATACTGTGTTACTGGAACCAAGCTGTACTGTGTTGCTGTACCAGGCTGATGATCCCATAACTAGGGTGAGACTGGACCTGGGTTGCTTGTGTTCTGGTTCAGGGAGGACCTGGCTTGACAGTTCGGGCTGGACTGCTTCGATTGGAGCAGGGACTAGACTGATTTGTATATAGTGGGTCCAAACGGAGGTGACATCATGTGCAAAATAACAATGGATTGGGATGCGACCTTGAGTAATTAACAATGACTGGGATAAATTAAAGCATTCTGTTGAAGTTGAAAGCAGTCAAGGCGGACGCATAAGAGCTCCAACACAGTACATTTATTCTGCTCTTCAGCAGAACGGGGATCCCAATGTGCTTCCTCCTTCAACCGCCTCTCTGAGAATGCTGTGCCTCCCTGGAACACCGAAGGAGTGTTCTACTGACGCTACAACATCCCCACGAGACGCAGGGAAGAAAAGACACCAAGACAGGTCCACATTACAACATATCTCCTTTTGTAATATCAGAACAACACAAAAGATAATGTAAAAATAATCCTTGAAAACATTACAAGTTAACAGGACAAGAACTGGTTACTCCTTGAGAGAACAATATAAAAACATCACAAAATAGTAAAAGTTCACATGAGCTTCACAGAGCAAATTAATACATAACAAAGTCTTTAAATCTCTCAAGAACATGACGTGACCACAGTTGTTTTCCCACACATGTAGGCCCACCACCATCCTTGGAAAGAAAGTGTGGGAAGTTCCCATTAACAAAATTTCCAATCAAAACATCATTATGTTTTTATACAGAGCTACTCGCCTCATGTTCCATTTTTGTCCATTCTCTAGTACTACATGCCACTTGTGTACTTCCTTCACCAACATGGGATCAGAAAACTTGTTTAGCCCATGCTCTCTTCTTCCCAACTTCACCTTGAAAATATAACCTACTTCTACCTTGCTACCCTTCCCCAGAATGCTTTACACAAACAGAATCACCAACACACTCTTGCATCCACTGAGGGGTAAGCTTGGTTTTCGGTATCTTCCCCCTCATTTTGGTAAACAGCACTTCATTTGTGACTCCATGTACAGTTGTGTTGTGAGACCACACCATGTCCTCTACACTCTTCTGAACATCTTGACTCCCTTGCATGGCCATTTGAATAGTGCCCTTGATGACTCTATTCATGCGTTCCACCATGCTGGAGGTTGTACAAGGAAGTACACATGTGTTTTATGCCATTGCCCATAAGAAAACTCCTCATGGCATGGGAGGTAAGTTGGGTACCGTTTGCAGTTACCAATACATGTGGAAAACCTTCCTTCTTGAAAATAGAGCCCACGCTCTTATTAACCGTACTGGTAGTAATGTTTCTTAAAAATTCTACAATAAGCCATCTAGAAGAAACATCCACCAAAACCATGGCAAAGCGTTTATCACCAGGAAGGAACTCCATGGGACCAATGAAGTCCAGGCATACCTTTTCCCATGGTAAACCCCCCTGTCCTCCAGAAATGGAACCCATGCCCTGCGAACCTACTCTCAGTCTTTACTCACTCTCTTTGCATAGGGAACAATTTTCCATCCAAACTCTTACATCTTCTTCAAGACTTGGCCACCAAAAATTGTTTTTAAGACGTTTCAAAGTGATAGTTTGACCTAGATTCCCTTCATGTGCCAAAAGGAAAATCTTCTTCCTAAGTACCCTGGGGGGAATAAATCTCTCACCCTTCAAAACGAAATCATCAGAGACCCCAATGTGGAGTTCCTCTTGCAATTTGACATAAATGCGTAAAGAGGGCTAAACATTACCTTCACGCCTCCAACCAGATAGAATAGAATTGACTAACTCACAATAGTCAGGATCATCAATCACAGATTGATGCCACTCATCCTTAGAGATGGATTTGAACTCATGCGTACATGCATCCTCAACACTTGCTACCACACAAATCACCTCCTCATCGAGCTCTGCATTCTCCTCCACTCTGAGAGATAATCTTGATAAACAGTCCGCCTGGACATTCTTCCAACCAGAGATGTATTCAAGTTTGTACATGAACTCTTGCAACCTTGCTGCAAACCTCATCAGGCGAGGGGAACCTTTACTACAGCCTCCCAGACTTCTTACACTTGTCCTTTTTTAAGGTTAGACCCGCCTTGTGTAATATCTCTAACACATTGGCCAAATTAAGGTTAAGTTCAACTTCTTCTTTTCCAGTGATAAGGATATCATCTTGAAAATAGTGAGTATTCCCTATGCCTTTAAGTAGACCATGCATCATGTGCTGGAATACACTAGCGGCTGATGCAAGGCCGAAAGGAAGCCTCTTAAATTGAAAGACCCCCTCCATGGTAAGGAATGCAGTTAATTTCCTTGAATCAGGATGTAAGGCATCTTAATGGTAAGCTGACCTTAGTTCGAGCTTAGTGAAAAACTTAGCTTTGTCCATGAGGAGCACCATCTCAGATATGTTGGGAAGAGGGAAACTATTGACAATAATATTCTGATTAAGGGACCTGAGGTCAACACAGAAACTAAGTTTACCATATTTTTTCTTCGAAACGATCACTGTAGAAAGCCACTCCAAGACTTCCACAGGTTCGATACCGTCTTGGTACTGCATGTCATCCAGCATCTCCCTGGCCTCATCGCGAATAGAGATGGGGATTTTTCTTAGGGGATGTCTGACAGGATGGGCATCATCCTTGAGCTTAATTTCATACATGCACCTCACTAGTTCTTCCAAATCCACACAAAAAACATCATTGTATTTTGACAAAACAGTATTGATGGTTGTATATTCCTCCACAACCAATACCTGTTCAGAAGACCTAGGATCAAGGGAAACATCCTTTACAACGCAACTTTTACCATGCAGTGCCTTTACGACGCAACTTTTACAACGCAAACCATTACAACGCATTGCGCTGGGGTGCGCTCTAGGATAGGGAATAGATTTAATTTACTATTCAACACCTTCCCTAGTGTCCACGGGGACTGGAGTTGGAATAGTAAATTAAACTATTCACTATCCAGCACCCCAAAGCGCTATGCGTTGTAATGGTATGCGATGTAAAAACCGCGTTGTAAAAGCATGCGATGTAAAAGCATGCGTTGTAATGTCATACATCCAGGATCAATGATGACATGGAAATCATGCTGTTGTACCCAACCAGAATAGCAGGGCCGTCATTGTAAACATAAACCTTACCCATGGCACTTCCACCCTTGAATTCAAACTTTGTTTCTATTACGCCTTTGATGACAATGGCTTCACCTCTGTACCCTCTAGGAGAAACATCACTGTTAATAAGTGAAAGATTAGACCTACATTCATTAAAAATGCAAAACGGAATAATAGTAAACATAGAACCCGGATCAACCATTAAAGCTACGGAGACTCCATTCAAAATGAGGGTAGCTTTGGGTCTCTGTAAAGAGCTTGGATAGTCATTATCCACACACAGTGAAATGTCTGGTCCAACACAATCCTTGTCAATAAAGGCAACTCTATTTCTTGAAGAGTTTTTACAAACTTTGCTCAAATGACCTTTTTTCCCACACTTCCTACATATTTTATCTCTAGCAAAACAACCAGTAAAATCTGCAGCATGACCCATGCTGCTGCATCTGTCACAACCGTTAAATTTGCTTTCATTATCGCCTGGCAGCCTATCTTAGATTTAGATAAGCCTGGCGTATATTGCTTATTTTTATCATCGTTGACTGAAGAAGTGTCTTTTTTCGTCACCACATTTACTGTGTCTTCCTTTTTTAACTCTAATGTATGCATTTCTTGCATGCATTTATCAGACTCTTCGACAATGTTATCGATTGGCCCAAAGTTTCTCTTGCATTTTCTTATTCTTGCGCTGTACAATTAGATGGTCTCTGATCAGTTGATCGCTCATGGCGCCAAAGTCACATTTAATTGCAAGCTCACGTAGGCGTGTAACCATTTGATGGACTGTCTCTTTTTCTTTCTGGGGTAGAGAATACAACTTGTGATGCTGCATGACGATGTTGATTTGTTTACCAAAGTATTTGGCAAGTCTTTGTTCTGCCTCAATGTTAGGATTGTCAATAGGTTCACCATCAGCACCCATAAACTCAGGAAGGAATTTGAAAACATGTTGGCCTGCTTTCCCTAATGAGTTTAATAACAAAGCTTTCTTTCTGGACGCTTGGAATCTGAGGCCACCAAAGGCTTCTAAGTAATTTTCGAAAATACCAATTCATTCTTCCCATTCTATGGATGGTGTTTCGCCTTTGAGTAAAAATACAGGCGGTGGAGATATCATTTGATTTGCAGCCATTATGTGTGACAGAGGTTTTGTTAACATAAAAAAATAAAAAAAACAGAACTTGGTTTGATCAGCACATGCAAGGTGTGTAGATCACCAAAGGAGAGCAAGCAAGAATGAATGGTGTGCAGATCACCGTAGAGGTTTTGCCAGAAAACTTTGAACACTGCAACTCAGTGACAGAAGTAGATGTGGGTACAGCCACAAATAAAGGATAAGGTGTGCAAATCACGGTGTAGATCTGCAATGTATATAGAATATTGCAATTAAATTAGAATTTTGCCAACAAGCAAGAACAAAGTCACAAAAAGTAGACAGCTGAATGAGACGGCTTACATAGCTGAGTGAAGAGGTGAACAGCTGAGGCGAAATAACACTGTGTCAGCGTATTGAAATGACAGAGAGAAAAGCGGCATAAACGAAGGTCAAAGTAAAATGTCCGCACGTTACCTGTTGACATCAGCAAAAAGAAGTGAAAAGTAGCCAGTCCCAAAATGGTGTCCCTGTCAGCGTGTGTGTGCTGATGCCACTACTGGCAGGGAGAAGACAAGTTGTGTGACGATGACATTGCTAAGCAACGAGGCAAGAAGCAAGAGACGTGTACGAGCACGAAACGGCTTGTCAGCGAAAATATACAAAACTGGAAGAAAACAGTACCTTAAGAAAGGCGAAAGTAACTGGCCTTGGACTTGGCCTCACCAACAAGACCTCACGGGAACAGGAATGCAGGGCTTCCTTCAACAGCGGGAACTGGAAATTCAAGACGTGTGGATTCGCTCCCCGCAGATGAAGAGCTGCTGCAGGCAATCGTCGCCAAAATGTTGAAGTTGAAAGCAGTCAGGGCAGGCCAATAGGAACTCCAACACAGTAAGTTTATTCGACTCTTCGGCAGAACAGGGATCCCAACCTGGTGCGTCCTTCAACTGCCTCTCTGAGAATGCCATGCCTCCCTGGAACCCCGAAGGAGTGTTCCACTGACGCTACGACATCCCCACGAGACGCAGGGAAGAAAAGACACCAAGACAAGTACACATTACAACACATTCCATCCATCACTTGTTTGTATAATTTACATTTTTAGAAGCTTTTTTCTGATTCTGTGCAAGAAAGACCAGAGTCATTGACACAAGGGAAATGCAATCAAAATTAACAACAGCAGCCATTTTTCAAAAAGAAGTAACAAAAGAGTTAAGGGTAAGCAAACGTACAATTCAAACAATGTAATAACATGCAAAAAAGTGAATATATGATCAATTCTTCTAATATGTAGATCTACAATATTTCTGAATATGAACTTTCAGACACCGAGAAATCATTATTCAATAAAGGATTGTAATTTGGAACTATACCAGAACAGAACCCACAGACATTAAAATAAAAAACTTGCAGTTCCTCAGAAATAGAAGTCTGAAAGTTTAATGCTATAATTTCAATCAGCCTGCAAACAGCGTTTTTACTGCCCTCCATAGTAAACCAACCTTTTGTCCCCCACTTACAGAAATACCACCAGAGGTTGTTGCATTTAGAGATGCAGTACTTTGAGAATTTGACAATATAAACACAAAGAAAATGTACACAAGGTCAAATTTAGTCCAATAGAAATACAAGGAAAAATACCTATTAACAAAGAAATCATGATGGAACCGTGAAAGCAGTGAGAAACAATCTAATCAACACTGATGAGTATGACAATGCAGTCGCTAGACAAATCAGCAATAAATATCACTACAGGGAATTGCAATGTGATCCCTCAATAGACCTAAAGGGACGAATGTCATAAATCACAGAGCAAAATGTTTAGAGGAAGGGTGGATTAGTAAGAGAGAATTAAACTTTTGATTTCAAAAACACAGGCTCATAATCTTAGTTCTTTTTGTGTGCTACCCAATGTAGATAGAGATATGGAGAAATAAGCAGGGCACCAACGGTTTTAGGCTGTGGCTCAATTTTGCAACCTCTATCTCAATACAATCATTTCCTTCTTCAATCACTTGTACATAAGACTCAGCAAGTTGTGAGGAACTCCATGAATTTGACCAACATGTTTGCCGGAATAGATTTTGAACCTGTATAATACATATGGTGAGACTGGATATTGACCCCCTTTAACCAACATACTGCAAAGAGAAGCAAAACTAGTCATAAGTGACATACTTAACAAAAGGGACAGTCCTATGATATTTCAATGGAGCGTACAGTGGATTTGATAAAAGTTACATTAGCAAAATGTTTTTCAAGTATAATCAGGATTTCAATTTGTGAATCAAATGAGTCACTAAGGGCTCCTCATCCGGTGCCCTCGAATGGCCAACCTACATGTTATATTTCGAAAGATGGCGGTATACAGAACAAAATCCATATCTTTATTTTGTTTTCAAATGGGTATACTTTATCAGTAAAAATTATTGGGGTGTGAGGAACACAGAGAAATGACTAAAAGGCTTAATGGAATGGTTAAACAATGGATCCCAAGAATGGAAATTCACAGTGAATCATGATAACTTCAAAAAACTGTTTCTTGGGCCTATCGGTCAAGCATGAAGATCATAAATGATTCACTTGCCTTCACATATAAATGACATATTGTTGTAAATAAGATGGTGATAGATGACAGGATACTTCCAGTTGATTACATTTAGATTTATTGTAGGACACAGCCGAGTACACATCTCGCCAGCTGACCAGATCCATCAACTGACCCACATGGAACCCCAGGGGATAAGTTAGAACACCCACAGGGAGACTAAGGAGGTGGAAGCACTAAGGAAGGGCTAATAACTACAGTCAGCCATATTACAAGAAGAATCAATATACAACACATCTTCCTTCTTTAGAAAAGAAATGAAACAAACATAAAAATCAAGCCTAAAGTATGGAAAACAGCAACAGTAACAATAAAGACAGAAAGGAGGTCTAAGACAACTTGAACTAATTTTAGTTCATGAAGGCAAAAGAGCTGAAACCCAACAGGTAGAGATGTACTTTAATTTGACTTTTGCTATCACTTTAGAAAGGCTACTTAACGTATCAATGCGCTTTAAATACTTGCGGCTGGATTATTCTGTTTCCACTGCGCTTCAAAGATTTCAGGTTACTTGACAGCTTTATTATTTTCCTACACCTTACTTCTTGATCAGTTAAGGTTGCGCCGTACTGCCAGAGATGATTATTGTACTCACAGTTCTTTACTTACTTTAAATTCCTCTTTGTTTTTCTTCATTCATCTGGTTACAAGCTTCTCTGAAAAGGTTACTGGCAGCAGATAGGTGGACCGCAGTAGGTTCTTTTGCGAGGTGTAGCTCAGGCTGTGTTAGATGGTTCTTTTTCTGATCTGGTCAGCTGAAACGTTGCCAAAATGTTGTAAATAAGATGGTGATAGGTGACAGGATACTTCTAGTTGATTACATGTAGATTTATTGTAGGACACAGCCGAGTACACATCTCGCCAGCTGACCAGATCCATCAACTGACCCACATGGAACCCCAGGGGATAAGTTAGAACACTCACAGGTATTCTGGGAGACTAAGGAGGTGGAAACACTAAGGAAGGGCTAATAACTACAGTCAGCCATATTACAAGAAGAATCAATATACAACACATATCATAGTACTTTATTACATTTTGCAAGTTTTCATCCTGTACATTGAAGGAAAATCTTCCCTACTTGCAGTTTATCCACGTCATGTGTATCTACTCAAGATAGGAGGACTATTTTGCTAATGCAGAGATCTTGAGAGATAAACTGGTTGACCTGGGCTACCCCTAGAGACTTACAAGCAATGCTTTAACAAAAGCATGGTTTACACCCAGGGAAACACTGTTGATCCACCATTAACATGTGTCACCTCCTATAGTCCTATAGCCAAAGGATTAACAGTATATCCAGGAGACATCGGGGCATTTTAGCCCATTTCAATTTGGAAGAGCCATTTTTTGCCTTTTAAAATGGGGAAAAGATGCAAGAATCACATATAAAGAAAGGAGGCATATGAAAACAACAACATTAACATCACACCCTACCAAATATAAAATGTAGTGCATGTAACCTTATGACTGATACCCAAAAATCTATAGAAAAAATTGAAATTGACATAACTTTATCAACTGCAGTTAAAAAATATATTATTTATGCTATCACATGCTCGTGTAAAAAAGCCCACATTTAGATGACCACACAAGAAATAAGGAAATATAACAGAGTTTAAGAAAATGTTTTTCAATACTTAATCTTTGTTGGTGACCCACCATAAAGAAGTGGAATACAGACAAAAATACTTGTACAAAACATGGAAGCTAGATACATCAAGGTTTTAAGAAAGGCAATCGGTGATCTTAAACCTTTGGAAGAAATGTATAATCTACTCTAAATATTGTAAAGAGAAAATATAACAATACTGTTGTTTAGGTACATAAAAATTTAGGTACAGCGAGTTTGCTGGCAGTATCATGGGCAAAGTATAGTTTATTTTTCATATTAATATATGACAAGTGTACTAAGGCAATCTGTAATGGACAATTACTTCCCTTGTTACAAGGGTGTATATGTGTAAGCTTCTGTGAGCATATATCATTGAATAGTTTAAGCTGTACTAACTACACACTATGTAGCTTTTAATATCATGAAATTTGCTTTGTAAGATCGATAGTAAAAATCAATATGATGTCAATTCTTTCAAAAGCTTCAGAAATTCATTATAGCTGATATGAAGACTCAATTTATCTTTGTGATTTGATAATAAGTGAAGTTCAGTCGAGTGTCAGTCCATTTGGAACCTATGATTAAATTAATTACAATGAAGAATATTCATAATAAAGAGTTAAGTTCCTAGTCACAGAGAGTAGTTTCTGATTTTACTACTGAATGGTATATCCGATATGCTGTCAAATCTGGGTGATTTAAGAGCAGAAACATGACTGCCAAGCAGGACAATTAGTTTTGGATGGTGTGATGGGCATGTCTGAAACCAATCCAGTTTCTCACATTAATACAGGTTAGATGAGTTGTACATGACTCAATTTTCAGTTCAGTTAAATTAGACACAAAGGAAATAAACTGGATACTGTTTTTTTCTAGTGTGACCTAGGCTTAGAGTGCCATCATCCCCTGAAGGAAGCTAGCTAGCTAGAAAGCTGAACTGCAAACAATCTAAACAGAATGCATCAGGTAACAAACGGACCCTATTGAAGTGTCTGAAGACATACTTAATACTCTTGTTTTATGTAAAAAGGAATTATTGCCTTCATGCATTTCAACGTTCATTCACCAAATTTTTATGCCAAGACCTACCTTAACACAATCATGTTTTCATAACAATAATACTGAACTCTATACATTTGGGGTAAGTCATGAATCCAGAAGGCTTTTTGTCTTTTTTGCCACTGATTAAGTCATTTTCAATTAAACCCTCATTAGCTCACAATGGAAAACTACAACCTTCAGGGGTTGATTCTGGTAACTAGGAACCGTCAACATTAGAAGGTGTCAAATACAGAGTCTATCAATACAGCATTGATAATGTGGTTTAGAAATACATTTTTCATTCTATTCCAGACTGGTTAACTGCTGGAGGGACTTCATTGCGATACTTTATGCAGTATCCAGGGGCAGCTGTGCTTGTGTTACTGATAGTGAGTACTAGGTCACCATTCAGCTCATGTATGAAGAAAGTGAGCAATTGGATGGATTGCAATTGCCTGAAGCTGAATGCCTCAAAAACCGAGGTTATCATCTTCGGTAACAAACCCTCTTTCTGGTCACCAGACTGGTGGCCGCCTGAGCTGGACACACGGCCTGTTCCCTCTGACAAGGTAAAGAACTTGGGAGATGTGCTGAACCGTGAGTTGAAATTTAAAGAGCAAGTTAACAATATAATATCTGCTTCTTTTTGCTCCATAAGGTTGCTAAGAAAAATCAAAAAGTATCTACCCCCCTCCCCCGATCTTCTAAAACCAGTGGCCATGGCTTTGGTCCTCACTCGGATAGACTATTGTAATAGTCTCTACCTAACTTTGACATCAGGCCTTCTGAACAGACTTCAGATTTTGCAGACTGCTGCTGGCACGCTTCATTTTCAAAATAACCAAATATGAATCAGCAAGTGAAGCCTTCAGAAGACTACACTGGCTGCCATTTTGACAACGGTGTAAGTTTAAAGCCCTTTGTTTGGCTTTTAAGTTTTTGCAGGGACTGGGGCATGACCGGTTCATGAAAAGTTTTAAACGATATATACCGGCAAGAACATTACGCTCAGCCAGGAATATGGTGGTTCCCCCATTTAAAAAAGTCACATGGGGGGGGGGGGCATTTAGAGGACAACAACAATGCTTTGGAATGATTTGTCACTTTCCCTAAAAACAGCCACTTCTCTTCTCAGTTTCAGGAAGACACTAAAAACGTTACTTTTTAAACAGGATAGATAAAACCTTTTTGCTCCCGTTTACCATAGTGTGTAGCTCTGCTGTCCCTGATTAGAATGTCAGAGCGCCATGACGCCTTTGGGCATGAGCAGCACTTTATACATTAAATTTACATGACATTTCAATTGGTCTATTGTCTTTAAAATCAATATTGTGTTTCTTATCTTCATAATGACTATTGTCGTTTACAAATATTTTAGATACTTGAGGTTCCCCAGTTTTATGTTTCATGATGAGGGATCTCTTTGGAACTTTGGATTTTTCAGATATTACTTTCACTGCATTCTGTTAGAAGAAACAGGATTAGACCGACTACGTTATCACCCTTTTACGTGGGTCATACAATATTTCACACATATTTGATATGTGGTTTTTGTACGTGGGCTTCATGTGCATATTTTCTCACGGGTTGTTTTGGTTGGTGCTTCTGTACTCTTGCACTTGCTGTTATAGCTACTTTTCTGATCATTTCATATCTAGGGGTCTAGGTTATTGCCTGACCTTCACTTTTGGGATTCTTTTAGATTGTGAATCACTATTGCTTTAAGTATTACATGGTTTCATCTGCCCTTTATCTATTCTTGATACTTATGAAGACATTCTTGCGTCTTTTCTTTATTATTACTATACAAGCTTCCTTGCTTGTGTTCGTATTTGTGACATGTTTATACTATGAAAGAACATCAATTCTGTAATGTCTTTACAACCTTGAAAAAGTCAAAGGTTGACGAAACACGTGTTGGCTGTGTTCCTTCTGGATTAATGAACGTGCTCAAAGATTGTAAACCAGATCATCTTTTGTCAACGACAATCCCTGTGCTTTTTTAACTCAATTGTTGTATTATTGTGCCTATATGGAACATTAAAGAGAACCTTACCTATTAAATAGGAGTCCATACTGTCTGAAATTACAACAATGTTTGGAGAGCGCTTTGGTGCCCTATGGAGAAGGAACTATTAACATATTAACATTTATGATTATGATGTTTTATTGAATTAGTATTTGGTGCCATGATATAATTGCAAATGAATATGGGCCTCATAAAAGTGCACTATTCAGTTTTTAAGAGAGTAGTATGGTGAGGTGTGAAAAATAGGCTAAACAAAATAAACACTTACTTTTGAATCCATTTGTCTTGGGAACAATCTACAAGGAAAAAAACTGCAGAAAGAACAGAAAGAGGACTACACACCAAGAACAAAAAACAAATACAAGAAACAGGAAGAGTAGGGGTCAGTGTTCCGCAAGCTTACAGACAGAGGCATCAGGAAAGAGCGTCTGTTTAGAGGGGCGGAACTGAACAGGAGAACGTTGGGAAGCCAGAGAGAGCAGAATTACAGGAAAGGTGGAGTGAGGCGGAGATAAACTTGCCAGCAGTTGCATCTCCTCAGCAACACCAAGATCGGGCTGGTGCCCGGCCCCAGCCCCACTCCTGGAAGACCATGGTTAACAAAGGTGGGTAAGATGTTGCGGGATTGGCCATGGGCCAGAGTGGGAGGCAGGGACGCTAAAGGGGAGCTCTGCTAACAAAGGGCCTCATTGAAATCTTAGCCGAGAAGAAACAACATTGCAACAGCAAAGGAGTTTCCTACCCATTGACACTTTGGTCTGCTTGGCCGATTTAAATACAGACGGGATATAGTTTGACAATGGTGGAGACTACTCTGGCTCAGTCAAACTTCTTCGATGGCCTATCAGAGTGAGGGCTGTTGGAGGTTTGGCTATATGTCCACCAGTCTAATTTAGATGGGCGGACATAAAGCCATTTTTAATGCCTGTCAATGCCAGGACAATCCTGGTGGTTATGGGGCATTAAAAAGTGCACAATGTGAGGGGGCAGTGGCCAAGATGCCGTCTGGATAGGATGTGTGCATAGGCCTCTCCCGCACCGGTGCGGCCCAGACCCTCGGTAGCCCTGCCAAAATAGCCATAGCGGAGCAGAGAGAGGCGACCCTTGATGGCGTGAGAGAGGGCCCACAACCATTGGAAAGCTCACTGTCGTGCAGCTGCACAGAGGGCCTGGTCGGACCAGACCTTGGCGGCAGCCGGCCTCATGGCTCATGTGGCCGCGGCAGAGTGGTGGTTTGGCTGGACGGGCCTGCTTGCCTATTCGGAGCTGCATGGAGGAGGGAAGCAGGATCCCCACTCGAGAAGCACCATCTGGACTGGCAGCAGCAGGAGATGACCCTGGGGCTTTGATACAGCTATGGATCCCCAGCAGAGACACAGAGGCAAGAGAGACCAATCTGGGCCACTCCAGCGGCTGAAGGGCCAGGGGGGCAAGAAGCCCCTTCAGCTGCGGAGATTGAGGAATGCAGAAGATAGGTGCGACAGCAGCCTCCTCCAGGTGAGACAGAGTTGTACCCTCTCGATCCATGCTGCTCAGAAGGGCCCCCATACAAATCATGCCTGTTCAAGGCCCAGGCTGTGGGTGATGGCGTCAGCAAGGACCAAGAAGGGGGCCACTATCAAAGGCATGTTGACAAAACAAAACCTGCAAGAGGGTACCACCAGGCCTGCTCGAGTCGACCTACCTCCCCACGTTGAAGACATGGAGGCCCCAGTCATGTGCCCGTATCATGAGTTAAAAGAGACCTGACACATGAACTACAAGCAGTCCGAAAGGAGGTCACTGATATAGGGGATAGAGTTGATGCACTCGAGGGCTAGGAGACTTATCAAGATGAAGATAAAGAACAAATACTGCTGGAAATCATCCGGTTATCCGACCAGCAACTCAACCTACAAGCTCATGCAGAGGATCTAGAAAACCGTTCTCGTAGAAATAACAAATGCATACGAGGAGCCCTGCGGGAAGCAGAGGGAGAGAACATTAAGGCCTACGTAGCTGCACTCTTTGCCCACATCCTGGGAGACATACCGGCTGAAGAGATCCGCCTTGATAAAACCCACAGAGTGGGTAGATGGGGCCGGTTTTTCAACGTACATTGGACATTTTGATCTGTGCTCATAATTTTTCCATGAAAGAACGGATCCTAAAAGTAGCCCGGACTTTGTCACCACCCGCATTCCAAGGCCAAACTCTACATCTTTATCATGATCTCGCTGCCTCCACTCTCCAGAAGAGGAGGAAGTTCGGCCCAATCACATCATTCTTAAGAAACCAAAGCATGTCATACTCCTGGGGTCAACCCTTCAGTCTAATTTTTCAAGCAACCTACTACACCAAATCCGCTCCTTGGCAGCAGCATGCAAGCTACTACAAATTGATGTTCAAGGAGCTGATCAATTGAAAACGTAGAAAGGAATCCAGAAACCAGCGGACAGATGGATATGGAGGAAAGTTCCAACAAAGCAGAGAGTGTTCGGCCTGGACCAGGCTACAAAGGCCTCCGAAAGCAAGGCTTTAATCGAGAAGCTCACAGAGGGCGTGACCTCAAATGAGCCTGCCTAAGGACTTGCATGTAACCTTTAGGGGGTGGTGGGGCGGGCGGCGGGGTTGGGGGAGGTTGAGGTTGTTCACCGAGGATTGGTCACGTTCCCTTCGATGACTGTACCACTGAGTGGGAAAAGGATATTGTTTGTCCTTCCCTGTCCCAGGGACTATGGAAGGTTTTTTTTCATATTGGGGGGGGTGAGGTTTTTGGGTGCCAACCATTATACCAGAGAGAGGAAGATGGAGAAAGAAAGAAGTGTCTACATCACAATTGGGCACTATGCTAGCAATACCAGGAGGCCTTTCCAATGCCTAGCATGAAGGTCCTCACCCTCAATGTTAAAGGCCTAAATAACCTATTAAAAGGATAGCTATTTTATCATACTCCAAGCTAGGGACTGGCATTGACTCAAGTCCAGGGTGTTCCCCCAGCAGTACTTCTCCTCCCTACCACGCAAAGTGGCAGGGATGACAATGCTGTTCTCCTGAACATTCTGTGGGAAGATAGTCCCAAAGGTAGCGGAAATAAAGGGTTGCCTGCAGAGCTATCGTATACACTTAGGCCTACACTCCATAGTGCTGGGATCCATTTATTCCCTCAATGAAGGCCAGGAATAATTTTTACATGGGGCGGTAGCGGAGGTATTGACTGCACAGGATCAATGGTTGGTTATGGGAGAGACTTGAATATGTTTTTTTAACAACGAAATGGACCGCTCAGCACACAGACATGGCTTGGTTGGGGCTATAAGCCCAAGGAAGGTGCTATCGCTACAGGAGAGGGGCCTTCGGGGCTTATGGAGGGCACCACACCCAGGCACGCGAGATTATACTTTCTACTCCCATGCACATAAATCCTATGCTAGGCTAGATTACTTCTAGGCTCCCGCAAGGTGCATTCGGCCGTACGGGCAGTGGAGATTGAGCACCGTTCATTATCAGATCACTCAGCAGTGCTACTGGACCTTTCACTACCGACACATACCCTGACATCTTGCACATGGCGGCTCCCAGAAACCCTTCTCCGCAGACCTGAGGTTATTGTGCAGCTGGAGTAAGAGATAGAAGACAATTTAGCAATTAACAATACTACTGAGGTCTCTTTGCCTATAGATTGGGACGCCATGAAAGCAGTCCTGAGAGGGAAACTTATTGCACTAGCCTCGGCCAATAGCAAAATAAGACGCAACAAGCAAGCATAGCTGCAACAACAAGTAAGGGAATTGAGCACATACACCACCGAACCGGGGCTCCTAGAGTATGGCGACAGCTGGAGGCAGCCAGGAAACAGCTGGCTGGCAGGGTTAGACCTCAAAAGCAGAGGATACTCAATCTTGCATCTCAAACACTCCTTCTATGTGAGGAATAAATAAATGATGTAGGATGCTTGCAAACAAACTTAGAGGGGTGTGACAGGCCAACGCAGTAGAGGCTCTCATATCGCTGGAGGGGGCTTTGATCGAGGGGGCAAAGCCATCACAACGCGATTCAGAGCTTTCTATAGAGAGCTTTACTCTGCACAGGACCTCCCTGATTGAGATATTTTAAGATACGCATGTTGAACATTTGACTTAGACATGAGCAGCAGAATTTGAGAAACCGATTCAGATCGAAGAGGTAATCTCCGTGATATCGAGATGACAGCCGCAAAAGGACCCCGGACCAGATGGCTTTCCTGCAACATTCTATAAAACTCTTTGCTGCATCCTGGTCCCCCTTCTCACTAGGGTTTTCAACTTGGTAGTAAATGCGGAGACGCTTCCCACCCCGAAGGAGACCTCGGTAATAGTTATCGCAAAACCAGGCAAAGGTAAGCGCCAGTACGGGTCCTACTGCCCAATCTCACTTGTAAATGTCGATAAGAAGCTATTTACCGGAGTCCTAGTGGCACGACTAGCGCCCTTGCTACAGGGGCTGGATGGTCCTGATCAAGCAGGATTTATCCCAAACAGACAATGCTCGGACAACGCTAAGAGAATCTTACACCTAGGGCTTCAGCCCGCACAATGGCGGACGCAAATTGAACTCGCTCTGCCGGTCGCCCGGATTATCCTTAAATTATTCCAGGAAAGGAGCAGCATCCAAACAACAGAACCCCCCTCCTGTCGCCTTGGGGTAATATCTTGAGTGCGGGGGGGGGGGGCCAAAACAAATCATGAAGGTAGTGGCGCTCGATGCCTTTGGTCGGAGAGGCGCAGACAACGGAGATCGAATGGGAGTCCTGTTGAGCCTTGCCCAGACCCGGGAGTCTAAAGAACGGTCCCTGTCCTGCGGTGGAGCGCTATGTAGGATTGCACTGATGGAGGAATAAGGAGGTCCGAGGCGAGTGCATGACCGACTCTAAGAACGGAGAAACGGCGAGACAGGGGGGGGGGGGCAGTTGGGTTGGGGAGCGGGCCAGACATACTCCTGTTGATTCGCATAGGTCTGTGCGCTCGCGCCTTTTTCTCCCCCCTGCAACCCGCGAGGATTGTTGGTGTGGGTGCGGTCGTGGGTGCCTCTTCTCTTAGAAGAAACAGAGATAGATACAGAGGGAAGGTATATATTTATAAAGGGTAAGCTAGATGAGAGGAAAATGCTAATTGGGAACATATACGTTCCTAACACAGAGCAGGGCTACTTCTGGAACAAGTTAAACACAGTGCTCTCCAGATGGTGTCACATACCATGGCTGCTGGGAGAAGACATTAATGGGGTAGTGGATGTATCACTTGACTGCTCCTTTCTGCCCCTCGGGGGAACTGCAGCAGCTAATGGGGCGTCCTTATTGAGTAACTGGGCGAACAGCTGGGGAATAGTGGATGAATGGTGACACCGCAACTCTGTTACACGGGTGTATTCATTTTACTCTGTTCGGCACGCCCTTCATGTTCAGCTTGACAGATTTCTATGCACAACAAATGTTCTACCGTACGTGAAACAAGTAGAATACATGGGTAGGACTCACTCGGATCATAATCCTCACTATATTGATATAGCCTGAGATGTGTGGGGACCCCTGTAACGCCAACAGCCCACCTGAGGCCTCAGGAAACCCTCTCACTGGAACATGCCGATGACTGGCAGCAGAAAGTCCGAATCTCTGCGGTGTCTACCTTGGTAATTACGAGGTCAGTGTGAGCTGGCAGACCTGTCCATGGAATGGGTGATGCAGACGGCTGGAGTAGTGAGATGTGGTTGTAATGGGCAGCACGGAAACGGATAGTGAGACATCTCCACCCTTCTGACCGCCATCATTGAACTCCCCCCTTCCACCTCCATTGACCGGAAGAGCAAAAGCTACAAGGATCACGTGGGCCGCAAAAGGTGTGGAATGATACACCGGAAAGCATTCCAGAAACAGGCAGGGGCCTGCTGGAACTAGAACTATCAGGAGCTGGCTCTACTGTAATAAAATAAGAGGAGAGGCACACTTGCAACTAGATCAAGCTGGGTGTGCGTGTAGGCAGTGCGGAGCGGTTGAACTCTCAACCAGAAACCAACTGACGTAGTGACGTACGGATCTACCATGCTAAACGTGAAGAACCGCTTATCGTCGAGAGGGCGAGAGGTGGATACACTGCTAGAGTTGTGAGGGCTATGAAGACCGCATTGTCGCACAGTGAGTCAACATGGAACAGCTTCACACAATGAGGCGCTCGAGGGGAATGGGCTCCCGGACCTGTTCCCGGGCCTCTTCAGTTAGCTGAGAAAGATCCTCGACCTTCCCAAAGTTGATGAAACTCATAGCCAAGCGATAGATGGACGCTATCCTACAAACCATTGAACACTCTAGAGTGTCGCTAGAATCCAAAATTGACGGCATTGCCACGGAACTTACGCTCCTTCATGCAGATCATAGAAAACTCACCGGGTGGTGTCGGTGGAGCATGCCGTGGAGGAACTACAACCGGCATCAGAACTTTTGGGGAAACAACTTACGGGTCATGGTGGCAAGTCTCAGACAACTTGAACAAGGAGCAGAGGATGGTGAACGCCGCTCTATAAGAAATAACGTCCGCCTTATAGGTCTGTCGCTGGGAAAGGAAGAACAAACGCCAGTGGACTTCATGCAATACTAGTTGCTGGATATCATGCCAGATGTGTCACTGTTTCCCTTCCTTCTGTACAGGGACCCACTCCGTTGTCTTGGAGGCTGAAGCCCTCCTTAATGGAGGATCCTCCCTTCCGGGACTCTCTCCGCACCTCTATAAACAATTACTTTACACTGAACACTGGCATGGTGGGATCGGTACTCTTGGAGTGGGACGCTTTTAAGGCAACGCTTCGGGGCAACTGCATGGGGCTGGGAGGTGGTATGCTGAAACAAGTGGAGCAGGAACTTGGGGAGTTGGAGAGAACACTGCTGTCCCTAGAGACAAAATTGGCTTCGGACCCCGATTGCACACCAGACCTATTAGCATTGAGGGAACAACATACCACGCTGTTAGAGAGACTGCGCAGTCTTAACTATGCAGCTCATTCTGTGGGGACACATGCGAAGGCAGATAAGTCGGGATCTATGATGGCATGGCTGATAAAGCAGGACCAATCGTGCAGCCCTATCAGTGTGCTTTATTCTGCTGAGGGGGAAATACACTACACCCAACATGAGATACATAACGATTTAATCTCTCACTTCACCACGCTGTATAAATCCACCACGGTAGCAACGGAAGAGGACATAGACAAGTTCCTTGGTGCGCTCCCTCTCCCACAGCTCAGTCCCGATGAGAGCACTGAACTAAACGCGCCCATAACAGTTGAGGAGATCCAGGGCCCAATCAAAGCCCTGGCATCAGGGAAAGTACCAGGGCCAGGTGGCTTTCCCTCTGAGGTGTATAAAACGTATGCAGATTTATTAGCCCCCAACCTCCTGCGGGTGTTTGAGGAACCACTACAGGGGTCTAAGTTATCAACCACAAAGTGTGAAGCCACCTTGATCACCCTTTTTGAAGCCTGACAGAGATCCCACTAGTCTGGGCTCATATCATCCACTGGCTCTATTGAACGTAGATTATAAAGTATTGGCTAATATTTTAGCCAGGAGGGTGGGTAAAATGCTGCCCCTGTTGATCCATGAGGACCAGAATGGGTTTGTCCCGGATTGGTCCACCTCCCTAAATCTACGGTGATTGTTTGGCATCATAAGATATGCTCCTCTTACTTGGCCCAGATCTGGCTGTATGGGGCTGGATCTGGAAAAATCATTTGACACAGTGGAATGGCCATACATCTTTAATGTGTTGCCTCGATGTGGCCTGGGGCCATACTTTATTTCACTGATAAAACTGTTGTATCGAGGGCCGGCGGTCATAGTGAGAATGGGCCAGTTATTATCAAGTTCCATACCGGTATGCAGGGGTACCCTGCAGGTTTCCCCCTTTTCCCCTCTTCTATTTGCCATGGTTGTGGAACCACTGGCCTTAGCTATGTGGGCATCCGCGGAACATTGGGGCAGCCATATGGGTGACTTGACTCATGCAATATCTCTGTACGTGGACAATATTTTGCTATATAGAAAGGACCTGGGCGAGATTCCCAACTCCATACCGGACCTACTTGATCAATGTGTTCATCTCTCAGGCTTGCGGGTTAACTGGGACAAGTCCCTTCTGTTTCCATTCAAATCCACTAAATCTGATCCGAGGTTCGTTATCGGTGCCAATTGTGTCATGTGGCAGCCCTCAGTGTTTCGCTATTTGGGTATTCGTATATATCACAATGACCAAGATCTCCTGGACGGCAACCTCACTAGAGCTCTCATATCTATGTCGGCACAGGTGACTTTCTGGAAATCGCTTGCAATCTCTGTAGCCGCTAGGGTATCCCTGGTTAAAATGGTGGTGCTTCCTTGCCTTCTATATTATTTTGCAAATCTGCAGATATATTTACCACCCTCCATCTTTAAGCCGATTGAATGCATGATACGGGGACTCATATGGAATACCTCTCGTTGCAGTGTAGCGCTTACAAAGTTGTATCTCCCGACGGGGCAGGGAGGGTTAGCAATGCCGAACCTGGAACACTATTACATAGTGTCCCAACTACAGTGGGTGGCCCGATGGGTAGAAGGCAAACACATATCAGACACTTTGGCGTGGGGGGGACCCTATGGCGGTATCCAATATTCTATCCATTTTTCATCCCTGCAACAGGTACAATAAATCACTTCCACTCTTACCACAAGTAGCTTACAGATGCTACCGCAGGGCACTGTTCCTTACTAGGCATGTGACACCATATGCACTGGTGCTCCCCTGCTTGGGATGCCAAAGGGTACAGGGTATACTACACCTGTTGATTTGATGGATTGGCACACGGTGGGCATACATACACTAGGCGATTTATACAATGACAACAGCCTGATACCTTTCAATACATTGGTGCAAGAAGAGGGCATACACCAGGGATACTTTCTGCTACATACTTCCTGGGTTAGGTGCTTACACAGCAAATGGGGAGACATTATGCAACAACTTCAAACAAATATGGTAGTTCAATATATTCATGCGATGGGAAAGGGTAGACACCTGATACAATGGTTTACAGACGCCCTTCGACAGCACACAGCGATGGGTCTGACCCCACTGCATGAGAAATGGGAGCAGGATATGGCCCACTCATTTGCAGAGGTAGAATGGAAAATGGTATTACAAGGCCCTACACGAGTGCCGCCGAACGCAAGGTTTTCAACTGATACAGTTTTATATAATACTCAGGACTTATCTCACCCCGGAAACAATTAACCGATATTTCCATAGATCAGACTCACACTGTCCCCGTTTCACTCTCTTAAATGCAGATATTATACACATGCTCTGGGCCTGTCATAAGATCATAAGATCCAGCAATTCCGGGATAAGGTGATAGAGCATCTATCAGACTACACAGATGGGAAGCTTCAAAAACCTTGGGAATCCTGTTTAGTGGGACTCTTTCATCTGGGCAAAGCACACAGGGCCACAAGTAGGTTTATAGATTTGGGCTTTGTAGTGCCTAAAAGACTCAAAGTCAGGGGAGCCTCCCGTGTTTATAGCCTGGGTCCGCTCTATGCTAAACTGGACATCGGCCGAGGGAATGTCACTCAGGAAGTAGGATACACTGGGTTTGCGAAAGTTCCCACTTTCGGATAGTTGGGGCACAATCCTCACGACACTGCAGCTCAAGCTACATCTCGAATTCGAACTCTCATCCTCACAACAAGGAGGGCCAGGGGCTATACAAAGTTAGGGATGGGCAATATTTGATGTTTTGCTAGGATGACTACTGAGAAATTCATGACGATTCATTGGAACGGGATAAGGTTCTGACCAGGGAGAGAAACAGTGCATAATATTCTGTGTTTCTATAATGTGTACATATAGGAGGGATGCTCTTGAATATTGTTGTAACCTGCGAAAGTTTAAGTTGTTGTATAGATGCAAATATTGATCTACGAATTACGCTTGAGGATCTGTAATGACACAGTGGCAAGATGCGGAAAGCACAGAGGACATTGTAGATTTATTTCAACGTGGAAAGACCAGTGAAATAGATAATTCCCTTCTAAACCATTTTCATTTCCCTTTCTAGTGTGCTAGCTATCGTATTGTGTTTAAAAATAAAATTGCTCATATTTGTTTTTTATCTTTGATAACTGAATATTGTGCACTGCAAAAATCACTGTCGTACTGTACCAGTATGTTATGGAAAACAAAAATGACAATAAACAGATCAAACAAAAAAAAAAGAATCTTACACCTAATCGATAAAGCTACCCGCCTTCAACAGGAGACTATGCTTTTCTTTATCGAGGCTGAAAAAGCGTTTGATCGAATACATTGGCCATATTTGGCCACAGTGCTAAGTCACTTTGGCTTTGGAGACTGCTTCTTCTCCTGGATTCTTAGCGGATATAGCTCCCAGAGACCGTCTGTCTGAGTAAATGGCACAAACTCAGAGAACTTTCTGACCAGAAGGGGAACGCGGCAAGGATGCCCGCTCTCCCTTTTGCTGTTGCCCAATATATGGAGCCCTTTGCACCGAGGGGTCGGGACAACCGCGAGATCAAGGGTATACAATTTGTTATATGTCGACGATGTTATTGTGGCCCATGGGAATCTGAGGGAGGCTCTACCGGCTTTCTTAGCCGAAGTAGAATGATTCGGAGCTCTATCAGGCTTTCACATCAACTTGGCTATATCTCAGGCCCTGGGTCTCACAGCGACACCAGGTACTAAGGAACTCTTAACCCAAGTTCACTCAATACACTGGGATTTAGGCCTTATCACATGCCTTGGCATTCAGCTGGCTCCCTCAATTTAGGAAGTGGCCTCTCTTAATTACCACAAGTTGCTCGGGAGAGTAAAATCTGACTCAGCTCATTGGCAAGTCACTCTTGTGGATGGGTAGGGTCGCGGCCCTGAAGATGACTGTCATCCCCAGGATCTTGTACAGATTCCAAACACTACCTATCTGGCATCCATCGGGGACGCTACAGTCCTTGCAGAAGGCTTTTCGAAAACTTTGTATGGGCTGGTCGTTGCTCACGGATTAAATGTGCCCATAGCTGGCGACCCCATGAGGAGGAACTTTTGGGCATCCCATGTATTGCACGCTATTTTCAAGTGTCACAACTTAGATACCTAGTGGAATGGTCCAGGCCAGAATCTGAAAAAGGATGGCTAATCATTGACAGGGTGTTAGCGGGTGTGGCACTGTGGAAAGTCCCCTTTTTGGCTCGTGCCCACCTCTTTTTGTTGCAAAAAGCACAATTGATGGACAGAATGGAGAACTATGTCATAAATTCACCTCAGTACAGAGATCTGGGCCTAAATCCCTTGTTTTTTTGCTCTTCATGTCATTCCAGTTTGGACACAACCATATGCAAATCAGTCTTGACCCTGCGCCCAATGGGAACAGTCCATCCCGAACTGCCAGGCCAGGTCCTCCCCAGACTGGAAACAAGCATCCTAGGACCGGTTTCGGGCTTTCAGCCCTCACCAGCCAGGATAGCTTGACTCAAGTGGCATGGAGAGCACGAGACCCACGTCTGGGCATACCCGCCCCACTCAAGGTGACAAATGCAAAAAGAACAATTTATGGACAGAATGCAGAACAATGTTATACATTCACGCCAGTACAGAGATCTGGGCCTACATTCATTGTTTTTTTGCTCATCATGCCATTCCAGTCTGGACCCAGTCATATGCATATCAGTCTTGACCCTGCGCCCAATGGGAACAGTCCAGCCTGAACTGCCAGGCCAGGTCCTCCCTGGACTGGAAACAAGCATCCTAGGACGGGTTTCGGGCTTTCAGCCCTCATCAGCCAGGATAACTTGAACCCAGTGGCATGGAGAGCACAGGACCCAGGTCTGGGCATACCTGTCCCACTCGGGGTGACAAATACAAAAATAACAATTGATAGACAGAATACAGAACAATGTCATACATTCTCCCCAGTACAGAGATCTGGGCCTAAATCCATTGTTTTTTGCTCACCGTGCCATTCCAGTTTGGACCCAGCCATATGCAAATCAGTCTTGACCCTGCGCCCAATGGGAACAGTCCAGCCCGAACTGCCAGGCCAGGTCCTCCCTGAGTGCTTGCAATGTTCAACACTCCGACAATCATCCCATTTGGTTTCGCTTTGTTCGCCTAAGTTGGGAGGGTATGCCCAGACGTGGGTCTCTTGCTCACTTTGCCACTGAATTCAAGCTAGCCTGGCTGATGATGGCTGATTAGCCAGAAACCGTTCCCAGGATGCTTGTTCCTGGTCCAAGGAAGACATGGCTTAGCAGTTCGGGCTGGACTATTCCCATGAGGCACAGGGTCAGACTGATTTACATATGGCCATGTCTGAACTGGGGTGGCGGAGTGAGCTATAGAACAATGATGGATTAAACCCAGATCAGTTGACTGGGGGTGAGTGCTTGCAATGTTCAACACTCCGACAATCATCCCATTTGGTTTAGCTTTGTTCGCCTAAGTTGGGAGGGTATGCCCAGACGTGGGTCTCTTGCTCACTTTGCCACTGGATTCAAGCTAGCCTGGCTGATGATGGCTGATTAGCCAGAAACCGTTCCCAGGATGCTTGTTTCCGGTCCAAGGAAGACATGGCTTGGCAGTTCAGGCTGGACTGTTCCCATGAGGCACAGGGTCAGACTGATTTACATATGGCCATGTCTGAACTGGGGTGGCGGAGTGAGCTAAGGAATAATGATGGATTAAACCCAGATCAGTTGACTGGGGGTGAGTGCTTGCAATGTTCAACACTCCGTCCATCATCCCCTTTGGTTTTGCTTTCTTTGCCATAAGTTGGCAGGATATGCCCAGACGTGGGTCCCTTGCTCACTTTGCCACCGGATTCAAGCTAGCCTGGCTGATGATGGCTGATTAGCCAGAAACCGGTCCCAGGATGCTTGTTTCCGGTCCAGGAAAGACATGGCTTGGCAGTTCGGGCTGGACTGTTCCCATGAGGCACAGGGTCAGACTGATTTGCATATGGCCATGTCTGAACTGGGGTGGCGGAGTGAGCTAAAGAATGATGTTGGATTAAACTCAGATCAGATGACAGGGGTGAGTGCTTGCAATGTTCAACACTCCGTCCATCATCCCCTTTTGTTTCACCTCTATTTGTTAACAATTACATTGCCTAACCTAAGGGTCTGGGGCTTGGTGGTGGCATTAGTGGGTCTGTCATCGTTTCCGTACCCCCCTCACCTCGATAGTGGAAAATAGGGTCTTCACTCCAGGTATGGACAGCTCTGCATTCTCGGTATGGTGGAAGTCGGGGTGCAGATCTATTGGTCATTTCTTTGACCAAGAGGGGCCCAAGTCGTTCTCGGACTTGAAAACTGAATTCTCAGTCTCCGAGGGTGAGCGCTACAGATACACCTAGTTCTGACACTGGCAAAAGCAGCCGATAGTAAGGGAGGCGGCACAGCGACACCTCACCATATTAGAGAAATGGCTTCTCCTGAGGGACTTAGATAGGCGCCTCACTTCTGATCTGTATGTGTTCCTAGGCAGAGAGGAGATGGGAAAGAAGATACCTGCCCAACTCTGCTCGGAAAGGGAATTGGGAAGGCATCTATCTCAGAAAGAATGGTGAGGCATATGCTATAGGGTGAGACACACCACTTCAAGCACATCTAGCATAGAAACAGCGACGAAGATAGCCACGTATTGGTATTTCACCCTGGTACGCCTGAAGGAAGGGAACCCCGACCGGGGGGACGAATGCTGGAGGGGATGCGGCAGTCAGGGGAACTTTGTCCATATTTTGTGGGTGTCCCAAGTTGACTGGTGGTACCTCATTGAGCGCAGAATGAATGACCTCTTTGTTGCTGAATTGCCCTAGTTTAGAGGGACAGGAAGTGTTTGAACCCTTGCCTGACTTAACAAATGATGAAGTCAATAATCTGAATGAGTATGAAGCATGTTAACTTAAACTTGATTTGCACTACTTATCGAAGCTAAGTACAGTTATGGAAAGGTACCACTTCGGTACGAGGATACAACATGTGGGTGAGTCAGTATAGGAATATATTTCAGTCTTGAGGAAACTTGCCTCGACTGGTAATTTTGGGATGACGTTGGATGAGAGATTGCGAGACCAATTCATGCTGGAGTGCAATCTTGACGAGGTGGAGAAGGCTAGCTTGTTGAAAAACACTCCTACACTTAGGGCCTGATTCACAAAAGTTATCTGAGACAAAATCCTAACTTTACGACTTTCTGTATTCACAAAAGGCATTTAGGAGTACTAAAGTTAGGATTTTGTCTCAGTTAATCTTAAATTTTGGTATTAAATTAAACTTGATACCAAGGAAATGTTGTGAGGAGAAACTTAAAGAAGCAGTGAGCATTAACAAAACTGATTTTAAACCTAAAAGGTCAGGTGGTAAACCAATAAAGTTATTGGGATACTTTGTAGTCACAATTGAACTGCAAGACAGATTGATTCCTGGGAAGATATATGTGTCACAAAGGGATGACTCCATTATAAGCTGGCATCACCAGAAGGATCTTGAAGTGTACTTAGAGCAAAATAATACCCTGTCTGTTAAGCTTAAAAAGAGAGTTGTGAGTATTGCTAGTGTGTGTGGTCTCAAAGGATGTTTTGTATATCAAGCAGCAATTTCCAAAGATTTTTCAGGATAGTCTAGAATGCTTAGTGCAATACAATCA
Source organism: Lissotriton helveticus (assembly GCF_964261635.1). Lineage (NCBI taxonomy): Eukaryota > Metazoa > Chordata > Amphibia > Caudata > Salamandridae > Lissotriton > Lissotriton helveticus. Next base: position 1,598,368,819 of record NC_136057.1, read on the forward strand.
CTGTATAAGATTAAGACAAGAATCACTACCCAAGGTGTGCAAAGTGAGGAGTGTGCCCATCGTGGTGAAGGCAGCTATGAAGGAAGAGTTGAAGAGATTGCAGAAGGAGGGAGTTATACAAGAGGCTGAATGTACGGAGTGGGTGTCCCCAGGAGCGATGGCTAGGAAGGCGAATGGTGAGTTGAGATTGTGCTTGAATTTGAGGGAACTGAACAAGGATGTGGTTGTGAACCATAACCCCTTACCAAACAATACAGAAATGTTGTGCAGTTTGGATGGGGCAGAGGTTTTTTCTTCCCTAGACTTAACCTCTGCCACAATCAGATTGCTCTACCCCTGTCATCTCAGGACCTCCCAGCTTTCATAACTCTGTTTTGCACATTTTAAATACCTGTGCATGCCATTTGGGTTGATCTCAGCGGCTGCAGTGTTTCAAAGAGCTATGAAATGGGTGTTGGAAGGCATTAAAGGGGTATAAATATATCAGGACAATACCCTGTTGCATGGGAAGATGAGAAGTGAACATGATGCAAGGTTAATGGAGGTGTTAAAGAAGCTCAGTGCTAGTGGCTTGAGGCTGAAACTCAAGACATTTAAGTTTGGAGTGACGTAAATTGACTATGTAGAACACACATTTACTGGTGATGGTATTTGACCAAAGTCCAAATTAGTAAAAGCAATTGTCGACATGCTGAAACCCGCAAACAAAGAAGAATTGGTGACATTTCTGGGGACAGCAGAATATTACAGTAAGTTTGTGCACAACTTCTCAGAGAGGTGCGATAACATGAGGGAGTTATTAAAGAAAGGGACTGAATTTGTGTGGTCTAATGCCTGAAAAGACGAATCTCAAGGTGCAAAAGAGGTCCTTGAAGGTGCATCTGACTTGTGCAGTTTTGAACCAGGGGCTAAGACCACCCTGAGGATCGATGCAAGTGCCAAGTGTTTGGGGGCAGTTCTAGAACAGGAGTGGGGAAAGGAAGTCAACATTATATTACTGATTTCAAGAGGACTGAGTGGAGCTGAGGTGAACTACTCAATTATCGAGAAGGAGGTGTTAGCAGCAGTCTATTGGGCGACCAGGAAACTGAGGAAGTTTGTCTGGTGTAGTCCATACGAGGTCAAAACCAATCACAAATCCCTGGTAGAATTGTTTGGCAAGACAGGGATAGACGCAGTATCCAATAGAATAAGAAGGTCTGTTGCGGCACAATAGGAATTTAAATTTGCAGTGTCATATTTACCTGGTGTGAGAAATATTGTGGCAGATTGCTGTTTAAGGCTGTATGTTGAGGGGGAAGAGAGTGAGGATCAAGGAAAATGTGATGATGTGTTTGGAAATGAACAGGTTAAGGTGTGCTTGATTTCATGTGGGATAGAGAAAGAAGAAGAATGGAGGACTAAACTGGAGAAAGATAAAGTCTTACAGGCTGTAAAGGGCAGGGTGAAGGAAGGTTGGTTTGTCAGTGGTAAAGTCTGTGATTCACTCAAAAGTTACTATAATGTCAAGGATTAACTTTCGGAGGAAAATGGTATGATCATGAGGGGCAGTAGACCAGTGCCACCTGAAAGCCTCAAGGGAAGGCTGATTGAATGTGCACATGAGAGTTACCCTGGTATTTGTAAAGAGAGAATACAAGATGCAGAATCTAAATTTGGAAAGGAAAAAATAAAGATTCAGAAAAAAAAATGTCCCAAATCAGACGAACAACAGTTCCCACACAATTATGAAGTCTGGAGAGCCTTCTAGAACAGGAGTAGGTGTTTAGGAGGAGGCAGAGAGTCCTTCGAGCAAGCAACAAGCTAAAAAATATGCGAAATTGTATTGAATAAAGCACCCAATTCAGCTCTTTCTATTAATAAAAAGGATCTGAAAGTAATTTTTGAAATAAAAATGAAGTGAACTCACACGTTAGTGATTTGGGACAGCATAGAAAAAAGAATGATCTCCAAGGAATGAAATGACCCTTCAAATCCTGGGTTAGACTCCCTGGAGGAAATATATGATGAACTTAGATGACTCCCACATGTGCTTCTGGATAAAGGTAAAAATGTTTCCAGCACGTAGGCCATGTTTGAGTTGCAGCAATTAATCACCGCATAGGAGCTGCTCAGGTATGACAAGCCCCGGAGCAACAGCTATGCTGGAAGTCTTCAGAGCAAGAGGCATCCGGTCTGCAATGTCCACATAAGGACAATTTTGGAGACCAGGGTGCAAGATGTAAACACCCAGGCATAAAACACTGTGACCAAACGGCTTTAAAAAAACGAGAGCCAGTGGCAGCGCTGATGAATGCACACTAGGGGGCATATTATCAAGGACAGGCGATACATTATCGCCGCTTTTATCGGCAAGAAACTGCCGATAAAGCGGCGATAATGGCCTTGATAATTTGCTCTATGAATTCCAATGTGAACACATCTAACATGGGCTTCAATTGGAATTCATAGAGCATATTATCAAGGCCATTATCGCCGCTTTATCGGCAGTTTCTTGCCGATAAAAGCGGCGATAATGTATCACCTGTCCTTGATAATATGCCCCTTGGTTTGTGATGACGGCTTGTGTGCAGTAAAAGCTTAACACTCTTTCTACACAGTGCCCGCCTTTTTAGGGTGAGAAATTAAAATGTACCGTATCAAAACAGGAGCATGAATGTGTCGGCTGACTCTCACATTTGATCTGACAGAAGAAAACCTGTTGAATAAACAAGAAATGGAAGCTTCCCACTGACATAATCAGACTCACACATTTCTTTAACTTTAAACTATGATTGACCATTGACAAGTATAGATCCAGGTATTTTCATGTTCCAATCCAAAGAAGGGTGAACAGAGGTTGGAAATTTAGCAGCTGATAACCATATCTTATTACCCACCTTGTAGTACTAGGCTGATCTTCTGTACCGATTGGCCAGTCATTTTGTCTCATGTGACCCAGTTATAAATTTGTTGAGAGAATCTTTTAAATCTGATTTATCTCTCCAATTAGTTCTCTACCAGCATCTTCAATTCCAGAAATTAAAGAATATATTGGAGGATGATATCCACAAAAACCCAAGAATTGACTGAGACCTGTAGAAGAGTGTCCAGAACTATTGCAGATACCTTCTCCAATGAGTCATAAAACATTCTCATTTTCTTGATTGGGCATGGCAAAACATTTTTTAAGGGTTTTATTTACCATATAGATTTGCCTTTTAGTTTGCAGGTGAAATCCCAAAGTGAGAGTTTGTTGAAGGCCAAACTATTTCTTTACACAAATAACTCCAGAATATTGAAGTATTTTCTGGCCTGTGTTCAGAAATTATCTTTATGGATGTACATGTAGTCTAAAGATGTTTGTAAAATATTTATTTAGCATCTGTTGAAATAATCTCCCAAGGTTTAGATGGCAATTCTGGGTTCAAAACTATTCCAGGTTTCTATTGATCACTACTCTTGTGTTGAGCATGAAGATCACAAAATGAAGACCAAGACATAAGGACCAAATTATGTGGCAGGGTTTACTAAATTATGAATCAAGAAAAGGCAAATTAGGAGGCGTAATGTGGCACATTGTTTGACAGTAATATTTCCTTGTAAAATTGCATACCTATTTTGACATTTTTACACAGGTTAACACTGTGTAGGCAAAGGCAAAGTTTTCATTTCATTAGACACAGTTTATTAACCAAATATATCAATAAGCTAAAGAAAAGACTAAGGAAATGAAACAGTGGATCTTTGCAAGACGTGTTGCTGTGTTTTTATTAATGTTTTATCCCTTTATGCTTGATAAATCTTTTTAGCTACAATCTGCAGATTATGCCGCAGATTATGGATTATGTGCCAAATGTGGCAAACCTATAATCTGTGGAAAATGTCTCAGCCACAAAATCACACAATTCCAGTGGCCTTTTATGTAGGTTATTTATATTTGTAATCTTTATTTCGGCAAACAATGCCATAAAAGAATCCAGCACAAAAACATTACAATTATAAAACATTTTTTAAACAATTATACAATTCTTGCAAAGGATAAAAAAGAAAAAGGAGAAATATTAAACACATCCTTTGAAATATTACAATTATCACTCTACATAAGATAGTTGTCTGTTGGTTCATTTGTGGAAATATGCATTAATCATTTATAGCTGTTGTCCCTTTCTTTTCCTTAAGAAGAATATTGAGTGTAAGAAGCGACTAACACTAAATATTATTACTTGGTTGGAGTTTGTTTTTATTATTCTTAATGCCTGGTTGCATGAGTTAAGCCCTAGCAGTAAGCATAATGGTTTGATCCATTTTTTCCTGGCTGTCGTGTAGGCAGGACAAATAAAAAGCATGTGGGCCTCGGTTTCAGGATGTTTACATTCGCACATGGTACATAAATCATCAGCTTCCAGGGGAGGATCGTTTAACCTCCCAGACCATGTTGCTGTTATGCTTTTGATTAGCAGGTTGCCATACCTAAATTTTAGGAATAGGGTCTTGGCTAGGGGTGGTTCAATCTCGTCGAGAAAAGTCTCGAACAGGGGCTGGTCCTTGAAGCTCAAGAATTTAGTTACCAAAGATCCAGCTGCCGAAGCATTTGTTGCCCTGCTCACCATACGATTCCAGAATGCCCTTTTTAAGATTAATTTTGCATTGGGCGGTAAAAATTCCGGGTTTTCCCAGAAATGGATTAGACCTATATCAGTAAGCCAAGTCTTAACGTGCTTTATCCATGGGATAGTTAAGAAGTTACCGTATTCCATAATTTCTTTTAACCCATCCCTGTAATCCTGTAGTTCGGGCACTCTCCATAGTCTAACCCATAGCATCAGCGGGCGGATTATGGTGTAATGGTCGGTTCTTTTGATGTTCAGGTCCAGTTCAAGAGGTACTAAAGGAGTTCCTCTTGGAACTCTTACCAAGCTCCTCATGAAGTTGTTGTCTAAAAGACGAAAGGAGTCTCTCGACCCAGGCCCCCAGATTTCTGCGCCATATAGCGCTGATGGTTGAACCTTAAATTTGAATAGTTCGATTACTGGGGAAACCGCTTTACTAGTGCTCAAGCTTTGTTTTGCAAGGATTGGCTTGGCGTTCTGGGTGAATACTAGCTTACTTTTTTCCCTTTGAGCTTTCCAGGTAAACTTTGAGTCCAAAGTAACACCCAAATACATAAAATGTGAAACCGATTCTAATTTGGTTCCTTCCAAGGTTAAGCATCCTTTGGCTGTTTTTTGTGGGTTGAGGGACATACATTTGGTCTTGTTCCCATTTATCTCCAAGCCTTTCTTCCTGCAATAACTGCTAAAGGAATTCAATAGGGCTTGGAGACCTCTTTTTGTTTGGGATATCAAGATAGTGTCGTCAGCAAACAATAGTGACGTCACCCTTTCGCCATTTAATTTAGGTGAGTCATTTGTACATCCTTCTAGAAATTTTGGAATATCATTCACGAAAAGTGAAAAAAGGGTAGGGGCCAAAACACAGCCTTGGCGGACTCCGCGCTCGATTGGGATGTTTTGGGTTAATTCCCCATTAGGGCCCCATCTAATTTTCGCGAAGTTCCTTTCGTGTAGTTCTTTAATTTGTACCAATAGGTTATTTGGCAATCCCATATCATGCAATGTTTTCCATAAGAGGTTGCGAGGCACTAGATCAAACGCTGCTCTTAGATCGACGAAGGCAACGTATAGATGACCCTTTTTAATGTGAACATATTTCCAATAAAGACAACAAAATCTGAAAATCTGATCAATTGTGCTTACTTTACTACGAAACCCGGCTTGGAATTTCGTTAAGATTGTATTCTCATCCATCCAGTCAGTGACACGAGTTAATATGTGCCGTGAATAAATTTTCTGGAGGATGTCCAGCAAGCTGATTGGCCGATAGTTAGAGGGATTCTTCCGATCCCCTTTTTTTGAATTAAAACAATTTCTGCCCCGCGCCAACTTTCCGGGAATTCTAAGCAGAGGGATAATGCATTGCACAAGTAGTTTATATACGGTGCCCAGGTAATTATGTCATGTTTGTACAGGTCACCAGCGATCTTGTCCAACCCTGGTGCTTTGCCCGATTTTACTAATTTGATTGCCGATTCTGTTTCGGCTATTGTAAAACCCATACACTCTGTAGGGTATTCAAGACATGGGGCATCCACATCTGTTCCGGTGTCCTCATATTTTTTGTATAGATTAGTAAAGTGGCTAACCCAAGTTAGTTCGTCCAGATGGACGTCTTTAGCCACTCTCCCTACATGATTCCTGTTGGCAACCAACCTCCAGAATCCTACATTATCATTATTTTTAACTGCCAACAACATGTCAGCCCATAGTTCTTCTTCCCAGGCTTTTTTAGAGGCCTTTTGTGCTTGCTTGTAATTGTTCCTAGCGTTTTTTATCTCAAATAGAATATTTGATTTTATAGCTGAGATAAGAACCTTTTTGGATTCCCTACAGTTTCTATCATACCATGGTTTACTATGGGATAGATTTTGTATTTTTTGTTGGGCTTTCTTGGGCATTTTAGTCACGAGCATTTTTAATTCGTTAAAAAAGTTTGTGTGCAAGGAAATAAAATGGGGTTGCCCTCTGTATTTGTAAAACCTACAAGTGAATCTAAGGCTCCTGCAAGGAGTGTGTTTATATGTGCCAGGATCTCGCCATGGTCCAAAATAAATGGCCATTTAAGTGCTCGTCTGTTGTTGCTAACGTGTATTTCTGTATTACCAACGTCATCTACTGACACGGTACCCGCATCGCCCTGCAGTGATGGTTCTATTAATAGACTCAATGGAAAGTGGTCGCTTTCTGTTCTGTCTTTAACCTCGAAGTCTTGGATATAGGGCCAAATAGGAATAGATACTATAATAAAGTCAAGGTTACTCCTGCAATTATTTCTGCTGAAAGTTGGTTTTTTCAGGATGTCGGACGAAAAACGTCCATTGCAAGCCCTAAGAGAATGGGCCGCACATATGTTCGTTATCTGAACAGCCAGAGTTGAACATTTAATTGGTTTGGCGTGCTCTAGTGCGGGAATTTTATTTACAATATCCTCATCTTCGAAGATATCACTAAGACCCATTACTGGTTCATAACTGCAGTTTAAATCACCCGCCAAAATGACATATTCAACTTTTCTGTCTAGCCCCTTTAAGAAAATGTCTAATTTGGTTAAAGTTAGCGAAGCTTTTGTTAAGGGTGAAGGTCTGTTGTAGACATTTATTAAGTAAAGTGTTTTCCCTTCGCAAGTAGTAATCCTAAGTGCTAATATATCGGGGGAATTTGCGTCTACCACCTCGATTTGAATCTTTAAATCAACTTTTACCCAAGTTAAGAGACCCCCCGACGGTCTTCCACTCCTGGGTGGAATGGCACCTATTCCGAATGTTTTATATCCTATTCTATGTGGTGTTACAACAGCCCAAGTTTCTTGTAGCAAGCAATAATCATTAGCATCAATAAATCCTGCCCATTCAGGATCCCTCAGATGTTTTGAGACACCGGCTATGTTCCAGGAGATCAACCTTAAGGGCTCTTGCACCTTGGGCAAGATCGTGTGTTGCCCGGTCATGGTACACTCCTCAGGCATAGATCGGCATCTCAACTTTACTTCTCCCACGGCACCTGATACATCATGTCCCATTCCAACCTCCTCCCCGACATTTACATCTGCCAGAGGAACATTTGATATGGATCTGTGCAAAACATTCAAGCAACCTGAAACGGCCCCAACATCTATGCCTTGGTTGTTTCCCGTGGGGCACGGATCATCCGCCTCCCCTGAAGAATGTACTGCGTTTGAATTCCTTTAAAGTCGGCCATCCCTCAATATACTTATAGGGGATTGGGGGTCAACATTATGTCCTTCTAATTGCAAAGTGCTATAACACAGAGTCAAGGATGGTATAACCACAACTGCAGCCGAGTTGGTAAATATTGCTGATGTTAAACAATTGGCCTCAGTGCTCACCATCCCTTCTGTTACAACCTGTTTGCTATCTACTCTGGTGGAACTGGTGCCTCTTCCATAACTCGCACTGTTCATAAAGCGTCAATCACACTCATCAATTCCATTGAAGATATCATATCTATTAGTAATCTCCAAGGGCGTAAATGGGTGTAAATGATCCATTCTCCTATTATAGGAAAAGGTTGTCCTTTTTGGAACTTGGTTCCAACCATAGGGGTCTGGGGCCAGCAGAGGGTACATTGGGTAAGGATTCAACCTTCCATCATGAGTTGTTGATGGGTAAGCTTGTGTTTGCGTGGGTAGAGGTGGATGGTACTGAGGCAGTAGGGCCGCTGGTCTGGGATAAAAGTATGTATGGGGTCTGGGGGTAATATTGGTGTTATTACCTTTCTGCCAGTTTATTATAAAGTGAACTGCGTTGGGGTCCCTAAAGTTCACCACCACCACATCTCCCGTAAGATCCTTATGTTTTCCACCCAACCAGTGTGCTCGACGAACGTTTATAATGTCTCCGTCTACACCGCTTGGAAGTGGGCGATTTAGCCTGAGCCAATTAATAATCTTGTTTTTTAATTGGGCATAGCCTTCCCGCTTATTTTCCTCTAGTACTGGGACCCCTGTTAAGACTACTACAAAAGGGACTGCTTCCGGGGGTAGTTCTGGTGGAGGGACCCTGTGTAATCTTCCCTCCTTGTGCCTATAACCCTCCGTTTCCTGGGATGGTTTTTTCGGCACAGTTCCTCCTGTCCCAATTGAAGGTTTGAGCGTTGTAGTGGCCAAATTCTGGGCAGATTGTGGCTTTGGCAGGGTTGGCTGGGATCTCCCACCTTTATTATCAGCGGTTTTCACTATAGTTGGGACCTTAGATGGAACAGAACTAGGGGCAAGTGTGTTAGGTTGGACGGGCAGTGAGATGGTTTGAATAACCGTGTCTTGGGGTGGTGAAATGGAAATACCCCTCTTTCCTAATTCCTTTTCCAAATTCCCAAGACGTTCTTCAACCTTGTCTAATCTCCCCAGAATCGCTGTGGAATAATTTTTTATTAGATTTTCTATGCTTTCTAAAGTTACAGGGGTTTGGACTGTGTGGATCGTGGTGGTGTCTGGGCAATTAGAAATAAGCAGGTCCCCCTCAGGCTTGGATATTGTATTTAGGGACTGTAAAGGACCTGTTGCAGCCTTGTCGCACCCAGGAGTGATTTTTGTTTTTTTGCCAAAATCTGAGTGACTTAATTTTGGTTGCACGAGTTCCCCCCTTTTCCGCCTTTTTTTTGTTGGAGGTGGGCCATAATTGCTAGATAATGGAATTTTGGTTTTTGCCTTGTTCCGTTGATTGGTACAGGGTGGAGGCGCGGGGGTAATCTGGGCCTTCGTTATTACAATCTTACTTGGAGGAAGTGTTGGGGAAAGAACAATTAAGTCTGAGTTGGTAGGAGTTACAGGAGTGGGAGTACGGTCTCTGAATACTAAAGGCAAATCATCCATTTGTAATTGACTTTCATTGCTATTTGGGCTCCCTCTAACCGTGGAAGCAATGGATGCAGGTGACTGTGATACCGGCCTGATTTTCAAACTTTCCACGGAGCGACGGCGTTCTGCTCGTCGCTCTGCTAAAGTAGTTTCCTTAGGATCATCCCCCACTGATTTGATAAAGTACCTATCCAAGGTGCCACTAGACGTCCCCCCTATCTTGTCAGACATATCTATATCTACACTTGAGTGTAAAAGTGACATTGGTAATAGGTGGTCAACAATAAAAGGATACACAGGATAAGCTCAATGACAACTTACGCATTAACATTAAAGGTCCATAAAAATGTGCCCAGTCCAGTCTCCTCAGGCCTCTAAGGGCCACAGAGGGCCCGCCCTTTGCCCGGGCTTAGCCCCGGGCGCTCCCGCGCGCTCCCGCGCAGCGTAGAGCTCTAATATTTATAGGCCGAAGGCCATTGGACCATAGTGGTGGAGGTGGGGCGGGGCGGTCAGGGAGAGCGGGGCCAGCTGACTCGGCCACTGACACCGGGACTCCTGGGAAGGCGAGTCCCGGTTCACGCTCGCAGCCCTGCAGCCTCAACACGCCCCACAGAAACAGCTGGTGCAGGGAAGTCAAGAACGTCAGGCAAGGCAAGTAAAACCGAAGCGGGACCCGCGAAGCGGGTACCGCGAGGCGTGGGTTGTTAAGCCTTGCTCCTTGTAATTAGCAGCAGCGCCGGTTCAGATGTGGCAAAGGGTGTCCCACGAAGCAGAAAGTCCTTGACCCTTCTTAATAGGTGGAGGTGGGGCGGGGCGGTCAGGGAGAGCGGGGCCAGCTGACTCGGCCACTGACACCGGGACTCCTGGGAAAGCGAGTCCCGGTTCACGCTCGCAGCCCTGCAGCCTCAACACGCCCCACAGAAACAGCTGGTGCAGGGAAGTCAAGAACGTCAGGCAAGGCAAGTAAAACCGAAGCGGGACCCGCGAAGCGGGTACCGCGAGGCGTGGGTTGTTAAGCCTTGCTCCTTGTAATTAGCAGCAGCGCCGGTTCAGATGTGGCAAAGGGTGTAGGTTATTAAGAAGTTGTACTGTTGGAAAAAGAAAGTCCATCTTGTCTAACTGTTGTCCTACATTCCACTTGTTGTAAAATTTTCCATTTCTGGAGAACATTACGAAAAATTATTGTGTTTTGTGATCCCAGCAAAAGGTTTTGTCATTCAATAAAATCATCTTTTATAGCTAGCAGTTCTCCAGTGCAAATATTTCAATTCAATGGGTGAAAACATGCGAGAAAAAAGGCATCAGGATGTTCAATTCCAAGGATTCTTTCTTGCAATAAGACTGACAAAAAAGCATCATCAGTTTTATTGGTTCCAGTACAAAGGTCAGGAGCCATAGGGTGTTGTAAAATTGGTACTTCTATTAATTATTTCTTTAATATTTTTTTTTTCACAACAAATTTTATTTTTTACTAGAGTTAAAGCCGAGCAGAAGCCGTGGTTCTCCACAATCAGGAGAGCGCCACCAAACATTACAGCATAGTGTACATACATCACAATGAAACCAAGGAAAAGAAGAAGAAAACAAAGTAGGAATCCCCCTCCCCTACCCCTGTCCCCCCCAACAACTCCCAACGCCCAACATCCCCACTACCCACCCCTTATCCCACCCTAACCCCATGCACGTGCAGTAGACACAATAGAACATCGGTCGTAAGGCATGACATAGCAAGGAGGCACTCAGGTACCACCGTCTATAACTCTTCCTCATGTACCTCCGGGGGATCGAGGAGCAGCCCCCTGTATTCCGCCCACCTCTTCCAGATCTTAAAATGCTTATTGGGGCAGCCCCTCGCCTCAAACACAGGTCGTTCCAATCCCATATAAAAATCCATTCCGGCTTTCCATGCACATAGGGGGGGGGCCCGGACACTCTTCCACGCTCTGGCTAGATCTCTCTTGGCCACTATTAAGCCCAGTAGTAGTAAATGGCGCTTGTAGATGTTGCCACCCACACCCTCGAGTCTATGAAGTAAACCCAACCGGTGGGAGCGCGGGAGGTCCCACCCCAAGACCTCAGACAAACAATTCCACACGCCCCTCCAGAATCCAATCAATCTAGGGCATGTCCACACCGTATGCAGCAATGTACCCACAGCCGCGCCACACCGCAGACATTCCGACGAGCCAATCAGACCAGCTTTCCAGAGCCTTTCTCGTGTATAATAAGCCCTATGAAGGTACTTGAATTGCACGAGGCGAAGCCGCATCGCTATCGCGGTACCGCGCGGGGATTCCAGGGCCTCCCTCCAGTCATCCTCATCCAGGGGGCCTATGTCTGCCTCCCAAGCTGCCTTCAAAGGCAGTAAGGTAGATGAACAGTGGGTCACCATCGTCTGATAAATGCGAGAGATCTTCTTGTCACCAAGGTCCCCCATGAAGATCTTGGCTTCAATGGGGCTAAACTCAGGGAGCGAGGCAAGGTTTGTGACGCTGGGCGTGAGTGCGTGCCGGAATTGCAAATAGCGAAAAAACTGGGTCCGGGGCATACTGAACTCAGCGCTAAGATCCTGGAAGGATTTAAGAGTAGTCCCGGACATGACCTGTCCCAACGTCGATATCCCAACTGCATCCCAGCCATCGAATCCCGGAAGAGTCATCAGACTGGGGAGTTGTCCATTATGCCACAACGGTGTCTCAGCAGTTAGCCTACCCCACCAACCCATTCGGCGTAACGCCTGCCGCCACACCGCGAAGACTATCCTCGTGACGCATGGCAACGCCCGCCGCAGCCGAGCCGAGTAGAGTACCGTGTGCAATGTATGGTCACCCATTAAGGAGCGCTCCAGGGCATACGCCGGGTCCCCTCTGTCGCCATACCACCACTCATTGAGTACTAGCAGCTGCGAGGCCTGATAATATGACAACAGATCTGGGGTAGCCAAACCACCACAATATGTGGAGAGGAAGCACGTCTTCAGGGCCACTCTGGCCGCGCCCCCGGCCCACAGGAAGCGACCCAGGGCAGAATTAACCTGTCGAAACCACTGGGGAGGGATGGGGTGGGGGTAGTTCTGCAATTGGTACAATAGACGGGGAAGAGCCACCATCTTGAATATTGCCGATTTGCCAAAAATGGTTAAGGGCATCCGAGACCAAGTCTTAATATCCTCTTGAACTTTATCCCACACAGGCACGATATTGCGCTCCCACGTAACACTGGCGGATTCTGAAAGGAACACCCCTAAATATTTCAGACCGTCGGTCGCCCGCCGTAGGCCCGACGCCCAGAGGCCCACCTCCGCCTTGTCTCCCAGCACCCAGAGGGTAGACTTGCCTAAGCTCAAGTTAAGACCCGAGACCTCCCCAAAAATTCTCATTATTTCTAACACTCGGGGCCCAGAGCGGTCTAAGTCAGTAAAAAAGAAGAGGACATCATCCGCATACAAGGCAATCCTATCCACAAGGGTTTCAGACCATACAAAACCCCTGAGCTGTGCGTCCATGCGAACCCAAGACGCTAGGGGCTCCATAACCAGCGCAAACAAGTATGGGGACAACGGGCACCCCTGACGGGTCCCCCGTCCGATGGAAAATATCTCTGACGTGGCCCCAGCCACCCTAACGGACGCCGTGACGTCAGTATATAGCAGCGAGATGTATGACAGAAGCACCGGACCCAGGTTGAGGCGAGACAGGAGCGCGAAAAGGTACGTCCAGCTGAATGAATCGAACGCCTTATGAATGTCAGCTAACAGTAAAGCCGCCTCCTCTCCCAGAACCCCCATCGCGTCCACCGCCGCCTGCGCCCGCCGGATGTTGTGCCACGTCGCCCGATGGGGCATAAAGCCTGCCTGATCCGGGTGGACCAAATCCGCCATATATGGGAGTAAGCGGTTCGCTAACGCTTTTGCCAGAATCTTGGCTTCCATATTCAGTAAAGAAATGGGGCGATACGAGTCATGTCTGTCCGGGGGCTTGCCAGGTTTTTTAAATACAACGATTTCGGCATGGCACCAGTCAGGTGGCAATCTGCCCCGCTCCCGCGCCGCCTCCAGAGTAGATCGGTAATGGGCCCCAAGTAGAAGCTGGAATTTCTTAAAGAATTCACAAGGGTAGCCGTTCGGGCCCGGGGCTTTACCAACATTAAGCTGGCCCAGTGCCTCCCCAAGCTCCTCTGCTGTAAGCGGAGCATCCAGGTCCCGTCTGGCCTCATCCGACACCGCCCGGGGGGGCAAGTCGTCAATGAATTTAGCCACATCTTCAGCGCTGAGACCATCGTGCGGGGCATACTGTGACCTAAAGTAGTCGGCGAAACTCGTCGCAAGGTCGGCCGGCTCCGTAATCGTCACTCCGTCCTCGCCAATGAGGCCCGGCAGTGTGATCGGCTGGAGGCGCCGCTGACACAACCTATGGAGCATGGCACTGGACTTGTCTCCCCACTGGTATACTCTGCTCCGCGTGGCCAGCCACGCCTGTTTAGCCTCGTCCATCAAGAGAGTGGCATAGGACTGCTGCGCCTGGAGAAGCAGCCTTACCGCTACCTCGTCCCCTCCCCCCCGACTCCGCCGCTCCAGATCCTCCACGAGTTTAGCAGCCGTAGTGGTCGACTCCCGACGTTTACGACGGGCTTCAGCGCACCAAGCAATATCAACCCCCCTTATAGTAGGTTTCATGGCTTCCCAAGCTACCACAACATCAATATCCTCTACTAGGTTTTCTCGCCAGTAGTGTGCAACAGCTTCCCGCAGGTGTTGGACATACGAGGGCTGCTGGAGTTGCCACGTGGACATCCTCCACCTGAAAGGTTGCTTCTTCGTAAGCAGGTCTATCGTGACTGGAACAGGGGAGTGGTCTGAGAGCCCCCTCGGAAGTATCGCAGCGCCACGTACTCTACTCAGACAGACGGCAGGCATAAACATATAATCCAGCCTCGAGAACGAGCCATGCACAGCAGAGACATATGTGTATTCGCGCGCTGTCAGATGCAGATGTCGCCATACATCCACCCATCCCAATCCTTCAACCATGGCCTGCAACCGGGTAGGGGAACTTGAAGAGGGACCAGCAAGCACACCTTGCCGCCTCAGACGGTCCACATGCACATCCATCACCTCATTCCAATCGCCTCCAATGACCGCCAGGGACTCCGGGATATCATCCCACACCGTAAACAGCTTCTCGGAAAGGGCCCACTGTAGAGGGGGGGGGGCATATACACTACCAAACACAACCGGTTCCATGCCCACTGTGCCCTTGATGAATATAAAGCGACCTTGAGGGTCCGCCCACTGCTTCTCATGAACGTATGCAACCCTACGATGCACCAGTATAGCAACACCCCTAGAGCCCCTGACAAAACCCGCATGATAGACCTGCTGATACCCGAATCTCTGTAAGCTAAGAACCTTAGAGCCCATCATGTGAGTTTCTTGAAGCAGGAGTACATCAGCAGCTTCTCTCTTACCCCATCGCAAAACTGCCCCCCTTTTAATTACATCCAGCATCCCCCTGACATTCCAGGTGATTATTCGTAGGGACTCCCGGGGGAGTCCGCGAGGCGAGTCAGCCATAGTCAATCGAGGTCCAACATGACGGCCCCCCATGCCATCGCCTCCCACCGTGTAATACTTCCAGGTCTCCAACAAACAGCACGTGCATTCTCCCACCCCTCCCGCCCCCGGCCCCCCAAACAACTACAGGAACTACTCCAACACACCCTACAATTTCAGCCATCACTATCCCAACATGGCCTACCCCCTGCCCCTGTACCCAACACCCCCCACCCCAATACCTCATAGAACATTGAAGTACCTGTCGCGGCATGGGCCGCCCCGGGCCCAAAACAGAGGGCCCAAGACCAACCATACCAATGGATCCCAACACCCCTTAAAGACCGCAATTCCCACCCTACCCCTAACCAACACCCACAGTGCGTGGTAGTCGGAGGCCCAATCTAGGCACTCCCAGACCCCTATCTTCCACCAACATTACGAGCAAACCATCCCCAAGAACAAGAACAAGCATCATGGACATCGCCCACACTCCTCTGAACGGGTCCCAGCCTCGGACCCTCCGGCTGCTCAAGCACGCCACAACAGCGTAGTATCGCCCTTGGGCTCACGAATTGTCCTCGGAGAAGTCGGACACCCCAGCCCCATTGGAACGAGTCACACTGGCTGAGGCGGATCTCTTCCTCGACCTGGACCTCCGCTGCCCGCCCGTACGGGTCGGCTGACCCCTCCGCTCCTGCGACGAACCTCCAGGGGCATCAGGATTGAGTCCCGGTTGGGCATGGGGCCTGATCTGCACAGACTCGTCAGTCCACCTGAAAACATCCTCAGGAGAGTCGAAGAAATGGGTTCGGGACTGATAAACGACCCGCAGGCGGGCCGGGTACAGCAGGGAGTATTGGATCTTCAATCCACGCAGTTTGGCCTTAGCATCCAAGAATGAGCGATGCTGCTGCTGCACTAACCTGGTATAGTCAGGGAAGATCATGATCTTTCGATTCTCATACACGATGGAGTCTCTGGCCCTCGCCTCACGCAGAATCACGTCCCGATCATGATAATTCAACAGTCTGGCGATAACAGCTCGGGGCCGTTCTCCCTCCGGTGGTCGCTGCGTCAACGCACGATGCGCACGTTCAATCACAAAGCATGTGGAGAGCGCCCCCTCGGGGAGCCAGCTTTCCAGCCATCTGGTCAGAAACTGCTCCATATTGTCCTTTTCGCACCGTTCCGGAAAGCCAACAAAGCGCAGGTTATTCCTTCGTGCGCGACCTTCCGCATCTTCCACTCGGGTCGCAAGGGCCTTCTGAACGTGCGCCATCGCGGCCATTTTGCGTTTCAATGATCCCACCTCGTCCTCAACCACCGAGATCCTCGACTCCGTCTCGGTAATTCTCTCCACAGCATTCCGTAGATCCTGTCGCAGCAGGGTCACGTCTGCACCCACAGCCCCAATTTTTGCATCCAGCATGTCCCTGGACTGGGTGATTGCCGCCATGAGCGCTGCGTTGTCAGGTCCAGCTCCTCCACTCCCACCTGGAGCCCCAGATCCTCCGCTGGGTCCGGTAAATTTATCTATAGGCCCTTGCTTGGGCGGGCCGCCACCTCCCCTAGTCATAGCTGCACGGAGGTGTAGGGTTCCGTGTCAGGAGGCTCTACAGAGGAGAGGGGGGGGGGGGGCTCCACCAAAGAGCTGATCCGTCCGAGGTCCACAGCCCCTGAAGAGGAAGCGGCCCCCAGCCCGGGGTCAATGGAGCCGATCACTAGGCCAAGTCCCTCACGCCCCTGCCCCCAATGGCTCTGCAGGGCACTCAGCAGGGCACTCCGGAGTCACCGGTCCCACAGGACCCAGGGCGTCACGACCGCCACACCACCAGCCCCGCCAAGGATAGTCCAGGGGAGGGTCAACGTGGCCCACCCACCGCCTCTGGCCGGGTCCGTACTCCCAAACGTGGCAAGTCCAGCAGGTCACCCCAGCAGGCAGCTCAGCGGCGCCCCCCCCAATTGGCCACCACCTCCACCGGCACGGGGCACTCAGACACCTCCAGAGGTCCACGTCGGCTCCGCCAGCAGCCAGCCCCGGGAGAGCACCAGATCCCAGGCCCCGGCTTACCGGCAAGGATGCAGGCCACTATTCTCCCCAGGCTCACCAGGTGTGTCCCAAAAGTGCAGCGAGCCGATCAGCGTCCAGCCGCCGCACCCCGGGGCCGGTCAGAGTCTGTCCGTCTGCCGGATGGTCCGCCTGCCCGGCCGGACCGCCCCCACCACTTTACAGCGGCAAGGTCGGAGGTCCCGAAAATCTAGTGCCCGGTCCCGTGGCTCCAGCGCAGGCCTCGTCGCGCTGCTGCCCCTTCCACACCTCAGTAGCGGGCACCCACCACAGCCAGAGGGCCCCTCCAGCAGCCTTTCACTCCGCCTGAAAGAAGGATTCCGCCAGCCCCCGGGGGACGGCCCAAAGCCGGTCGGCACTTCGACTCCCCGGCCGGGGAGCGCAAAACTCGAGGTCCCGGCTCTACCCCGGGGACCAGGCCGCAGACCGCCGCCGCGGCTCTCTGCTCCTCCAGCAATTCGGGAGCGACAACGATTACGCCGGGTGATGCCTCCTGCCCTCTGCACTGCTTGCCAGCCGTTGGGGGATCAAAACGGGTCCGGAAGCTCGGATTAAAGGTCGGATAAGGAACGGGCCGGTGGGAGCTTTAGCAAGCTACGTCCACCATCGTCGCCCGCGTAGCCACGCCCCCATTTCTTTAATATTTTAAATGTGAGGCCAGCTTGTGGAAACCATGGAATTTGTTTATTATTTTTCAATAGGTCTGTCATTTAGATAACAACTGTTAAATAATTTCAGATTACTTTTCTGTAATAGTTAGCAAATCCTAAAAAAAACTTAGAGTTTCATTAAGATTTGATAGAATGGGCCAATCTAAAATGGCTTTAACATTACAATTATCATCAACAATTTTGGTAGCTGTAAGAACATAGCCTAGGACCTTCACAGTGGATTCATTGAGCATGCACTTTTCAAGTTTTGCTAACAACTTATTTTCGCTTAATGTAAGTACAATTTCATTTGCAGGTCTTTTGTGTCCACTTAGATATTTAGAAAGAATGAGAATACTATCTAAATATGTGACCATTGTGTGTGTATAAGAAAATCTGATAAAATGTATTTATGAACTGTTGATGAAAAAATATAGGATCATTATAGGGAACAAAGGGTATCACGTAATATTCAAAGTGACTAAATAGTGTTCTAATGGCAAGACTCCTCCCATCACTATATTTTATTCAGAATATGTGACGAGCTTTTCTTACATCTAACTTAGTAAGAATATTTGCATCATGTACAACTTTCAGTATATTGACAGTTAGAGACAACGCATGAAGGTATTTTATGGCTGCATGCTTTAACCCCCCCATTTCCTATCCATGAACAAACTTCTGAAGTATCATTCCCAGAAATGAAAAAAAATGATGTTCAGGCTGGAGACTTAGAATGGGAAATATTTTCAAAAAGCCTCCTTCTACTGCATTGACAAAGAGAACATCCTTCCTAAAGGAACAACCACTTAATGTACCAATTTAATTGAATAACTGAATGGTCTATGAGTTAACAACTCCTTTACATTAGGCTTAGTAAGACATCCAAAAAGTCGGGATAAGTTGTTGGAATTACTTATAGTTGTGATGTGGTCACAGAACTGTCAGTTATTCATTTTTGCTGATTAGCCAATGTAGAATTATGAGTTTGTGTGCAATGGTGTTGGATTTGGCAATTTCTGCAGAATCATGCCCAGACTTTTTTGCCTTCATCCTCCATTTTTGCCGAATTTGTTTTTGTTGGCCTTAGGACGCTGTACACTTTACCACGGCTAACCAGTGCTAAAGTGCTTTTGCATGCCACTTAAAACATGTTAGATTGGCTTATTCCAAATTAGAATACTTAATTTACTTATATGTCCCAAGTAAAGTGGTTCTACGTGTGCCCAGGGCCTGTAAATTAAATGCTACTAGTGGGTCTGCAGTACTGATTGTACCACCCACTTAAGTAGCACTTTAAATATGTCTCATGCCTGCTATTTCAGAGTCTGTGTGTACAGTTTTTGAACTGCCATGTCGACCTGGCAAAATAAACCTTTTGCCAAACCAAAACCTTTCTTTTTAATAAGCCCGGGCAGAGACCTCCGCTCCGTCCGCAGAGTGTGCGGAGATTTGCCTCCTCCGCGTTCCACGGAGAACACGGAGAAGGCAAATCTCCGCACACTCCGCAGCGAAGCAGAGTTGGCCAGCCCTCGCCTCCACCCCCGTATTAACAATGAATTCTACATTACTTAAAGTAAATTAAAACCACTTACCTCTACTGCGCTGTTCCCGGGCTGCCCTTCTCCTCTTACTCGCCATCTGAATAATCCTTGAGAAAACTGCACATGTGCGCGCACATGTGCGCGCGCATGCGCATTGCTTGCAAGAAATGTGCGCCCGCTCGCTTGCTAGCAATGCACGAAGCTCCATCAGCCCAACTCGTTGCACTTACAATTGAGCTGGTGCTTGCATTGCTGGCTGTGATTTGCTTCCTCAGCTTAGTTTGTGGTAACTACAGTGGTCCCAAGTTTCATACCACATTTCTGCCAATTTGTTAATCCAGAATGTACTAATAGGTCACCAATTATCAGGTTGTCGCTATGCTTGTACTAAACTGATTTTCAGTTGCTTTGGCCCACCAGTCGCCTACTGGGGAATAGGTTAAGGAGTCTTAAGCCCTGTATTAGGGCAGCAAGAGCAGATGCTCAGCACTGATATTTGTTCCAGGCTATCTGAGTTCGCAGTGATTTACAGTGCTCTGGGGTTCAAATGGTATACACAGCCAGTATCTACTGCACAGGCTGATTAACTGAGCAGGATTCTCAGCTGTGCGATTTGGAAATGATAGCTTCTTAAATATAATAAGGTAAATCCAATGCTATTCTATGGAAGAGGTACGGCTTGCAGTAGTAAATCACGAATGTAAACGTTTTTCACTACCAGGACATGTAAAACATAAAAGTGCATACCCAACTGTTTAAATACACTGCATTCTGCCCTCTGGGCTATCCTGGGCCTACCCTAGGGGTGACTTATATGGTTTTATTTTGCCAGGTTGAAGTGGCAGTTTAAAACTGCCCACACAGGCTGTAATGGCAGGCTTAATACATTTTAAAAGCGATACTTAAGTGGTTGACAAAACCAGTGCTGCAGGCTCACTAGTAGCATTTAATTTACTGGCCGTGCGCACCAATAGTGTCCTATTACTAGAGACTTACAAGTATAGATGAATAGAGGCAGAATAGCATTGGACAAATTACCAAGTTAAAGTTGCCGACAGAGAGGTGGAATGGAGGCTCCAGAATTTATGGGATATTAATTAGAGCCCAACTGCAAAGTGGGACACCATATAAGCGAAACAAGCTATACACAAAGTTAATTACAGGAGGAGTCTCCCCAAACCTTTTGTCTTCCTCCTCCTATTTTTCTGGCCGTCTTTTTTTTGTACTTAGGACTCTGCACACTTTATCACTCCTGACCAGTGCTAAAGTGCATCTGCTTCTACCTTAATCATGGTATCATGTGTGTATACACAATTCACATATTTAATTTACTTGTAAGTCCCTTGTTACAGGCCCTGGGAATATGCATTATACCTAGGGCCTGTAAATTAAATGCTACAAGTGGACCTGCAGCACTGATTGTGCAACCCACACAAGTGGCCCTCCAAACATGTCTCAGAATGCCACTGCAGAGCCTCTGTGTGTGTGCAGTTTTACTGACACTTCGACTTGGCATTTAAAACCCCTTGACAAGCCCTAAACTCCCCTTTTATTACACATAACTCACCCCTAAGGTAGGCCCTAGGTAGCCCAAAGGGCAGGGTGCTGTGTAAGCAAAAGGTAGGACATGATCATTTAAGCTATGCATCTCCTTGTAGTGAAAAATACTTACATTCGTTTTTCACTACTGTGAAGCCTACTCCTCTCATAGGTTAACATTGGGAATTCCTTAATACCCTTTAAAGCTGCAGTTCCTGATTAGAAGGGAGAAGCTATATCATGTTTTGTATCTCTGAAATGGTAATGATCAATCCTCTTTATTGGGAAAGCTGGATTTGACTTTACTATATTAGAAAAGCTCTGTGTGCCTGCAGCCTGTCTCCACTACACGTTTGTGGTGGATGACAGCTACATTCACTGCATTCTCTCTAGACAGCCACCAACACAGGATGGTTAGGTGTGTCTGAGTGCTCATCTGCATTGTGATGGCTCTTTCTGAACTGACTCTTACAACTGAATAGGCAAAGCCAGTAGCGGCTCCTTCATTGTGGCTGAGGAGCATCGCCCAACTGTTTTTAATCAGTGTGAAGAAGAAACATAAAATGATAATAACTTTAAGTTATTATCATATTATGCTTCATGTCCTGCTGCTTTGTGGGGGTGGGTGGGCTGCTTTGCTCTCGGTACAGCAGAGGAGTGGTTTTGCCCACTTATAAGTGCACGATGACTGTTTGGTTGGCCCACTCAAACCATTCAGGCACAATTGCCCCATTCTCTATACAGGCTACATTACAGCCTGCATGGAGAACATGCCTATCCCTTCAGCCCCAGGTGCTCTGACCAATCACAACACTGCATTGCAGATTTGTGATTGGCTTAGGGGAGGGAGCCTGGCTGCCTGCTTCCTGATCCTGGAGTTGGAGACAGGAGAGCAGGAGGAGAGACGCGGGACACGGGCTGAAGGTACGTTTAAGTTTTTATATCCCCCACACGACACCCCCGCTGGCCCCCGCACCGTCCCCCCACCCGCGAGCTTTGTCTGTGGCTGCTGGCAGGGTGCTGTCCCGCACAAAGGTCTGATTGCCCCGCACAGCTAGTCTGGAGCCAGGACTGAGAAGAAAGGGCTTCTGTGCACTTCAAAGACCCTTCTTTGAAGTCACCTCCACTTCAAAGACACAACTGGGTACAAGCACTGGGTTTCTGACCCCACTAGATCAGACACTTCTGGACCTGTAACTGAACTCTGTCAGAAGGACTGCCATGCTGCATCAAGAAATTACATTCTGCTGGATGGAAGACCTGCTTTTCTGCTGTGCTGTCCTGCTGCTACCTGACCCTGCTGAGGGAGAGCTGGACTCTGCCTTGCAACTTAAGTGATCTTCAAGGGCTTGCCTTTCATTGCTTAAGAGTCCGGGCTAACAAAGTCTCTACCTCTGCTCCTGTGGCTGAGCGGGTGCAGAACCTGATGGAGCCCCCTCTGAGCCTCTGGGAGCCGAAGGTGCACCGGAAGGGTCAGGCCATGCAAACGTGCGGCATATGCTGTCATAGAAAAATTCTTTAAACTGGCCGGGTGTTGCTCCGGCTCCTGGAAATCCAGGGAAGCGTGGAGCCGACCCAGGCACAATTTCCGCAAAACAAGGAGTAGAGCGCTGAGCCTCCTCCATCGCGTCGGCTGACAGATAGGGAGACGTGGAAGCACGCTTCGACTTCTTGTGTTTCTTATGCCTCTTACCTGACTGACATACAACTTTGAGCAGGTGGACGAGGACTTGAAAGTTAGAATAACAAGCAATAGAAATATTGATATAAATCAGTAAGTAGAAATAAAATCATCAGGTTAGATGTTAAGAGAAAAGTACATTAACCCAGTCAATATCACTATTAGACAAGGCACACAAATAAAAGTGAATAAGAAACACTCTATGGATCATTTAACTTACATAAGAATCCATAGACAAGGAATTAAAATTCAGTTAAAATGATCCCCCTGGAGTAAGACATCCTTCTAGTCTTTAAGGCTGTCTGTGAAAAACATGCTGTCGTAAAACATATAAATGGTGCTTTCAATTTTTATATTACTGCAAGAGCTTGTAAATACGAGCATGAGCTCAGTTTTCTCAGCAGTGGAATAATTAAGACTAGACAAAAAAATAAAAGGTGAGCACTAGATTGAATAGACTGATCGTCGCAAGGACCTAGAGGCAACTGCTTAACTGAATATGCTTGTGACGGATAGCCAACCAATAGAAGAAAAAAAATTCAATCGAAACCATGTCAACAAATCGTTGCATGTTATTAGAGACAAAGGAAAGATAACAAGAATGCCCAGTTGCCACAGGGGTCTATGCCTGATAGCTTATCACCAAAGATTTAAGATAATTTTTCTGCCACCTATCTTGAGCACACTTAGCAATAAAAAGTTATTTTAGTCTAGATTTGGTAAAGGACACACACTGGGTCGGTGATTCATTCAATGTTGCCAGGCCCAGGTCTCTAAAAGTCTGTTTCACATAAGCTAGCCAGGGAATAGAGGAAACTTGATCAAGAGTTAGGATGCCCTTTAACACAATTTGATTTAATTGGACAGAGTTTCTTTTCCATAATGATAACCATAGTAGTAGAGGATCCATTTTAATAATATAAATTATAAAAGGTAGACCTTGTTCCTTGTGAACAATAATATTCGGGCATGAACCTGAGTTAGACAATAGTCTTTTTTTAATACATTTATCTTCAATAACTTTGTAGAGCATCCACTTGAGCTGTTTTCCAGATTGCCGCACCATAGCTATAGATACAGATTTTGCCAAGTAGATTTCCACCATTTCCTTAATCAGTTTGTTTCCTAAATTCGAAGCAACCTTCCACAGGGCAACTAAACTCTTAGACATAAGATTCACTCTGTTGCTCACCTTACCGGACCAATTTAATTTGGCATCACACCCTTTTTAACCCTAAAGGGTTTTGAGCATTCCCCTGTTTTCCATGCCGCAATTCAATTCAATTTAATAAGCTTTATTCGGTCAAAGTGTAGCAACCAGAAAAGCAAATACCTAATTACTGCTCCCCACATCTCTATAGAGATCTCTGATAAAGAGAATTATGGAAGAATACACGCCCATTTACTCCATGATAGCCCACAGTTTACTGTAGGACACATAGTCAAACACTGCGGATAAATCCATAAAGGCCATGTAAACCTGGCCTTTCTTTGCAAGGGCATATTTGGCTGCACTTAGGGCTAGATTGAGGCACTGGTCAACTGTCCCTTTCTCCTTCCTAAAGCCATATTGAGCCTCCGCATGGACATTGTTCTCTGTCGTCCAGACCTCCAGCCTGTTGAGTAGTAATCTCCCCATTAGTTTAGCTGTGCTATCCAATAAGATTGGGCGGTAATTGGCAGGATCGGAGGGGTCTCCCTTCATATAGATTGAAATTATCAATGATTGTTTCCAAGATGACAAGGGGCCAACTTTGACTATTGTATTTTTTTGTGGAGTTTTATATAGCCCGAACTAGACTCCAAGGTACTATACATGAGCCCCAGTTAACGTTACTGTTGGACACATTAATTTCTTTTGTTAGGCACATGGAGATTAAGTGATTTGCCCAGAATCAGAGAATGTTGAGCGTCCCTGCCGAGACTCAAACCTGGTTCCCCCAGCTCCACGGTCGACCGCCCTATCCGTTAGGCCACATTCTCTCCCTAATTGAACGCTAAGGTCAAAAGTTGAACCCACAAAGGTTAATTAACAAGGGAGATATCTGACATGACTCCATTCGGGCCCGCAGCTTTCAAAGCAGACAATTGAGAAAGGGCGAGTTCTAGTTCATCAATATAGAACTCCAACGCCGAGGCGCCACATTGATATCAGCTTGCGACTTAAAATTATTCTGGAAATTACTTAACTACGTGTTCTCATTAATATGGAGATCCAGAGATGGCCCTCAGTAAAAAGGGAGAATTGGCCACTTTTAAAACACCTTATTATCTTTACAAAGTGAAGTTTGTCTCAGATTGTCCCATGCTTCCACAGGTAGCTGAATTTTCCTCCCTTACCGATTTATATAGTGCCCTAAAATTTCTAACAAGAACTTGATTTCTAGGCTGCTATTTGAGTGCCTTTCTAAGATTGATGGATGCCTTAGAGCAATTTATCTCAAACTACCTGATAGGTGGAGGATTGTTCTGTATTACAGGGCGAGATAAATAAGCTCTAATGGATGTTAGAATTTTACTAAGGGCTATCGATACCTGGTTGCTATTAGTTTTGAGGGTCTAAACATAAATAAACCTCCTGAGAGGTTGACAACACAACTTTAGACAATATAGAATGTGGCTCAATTTTAAACCATTTTAAAACGTTACAGTTTTTCCTAGTTATAAACGGTTTGGGGGCATATTGCCATCCGATATATAAAGGGTACCCCATTGAAAGATAAAATAAATTGAGGCATGGTCACTAAATTGAGTCATTTGCACCTCAAGCTTCTTGGAGCAGCTGCTAAAATTGGCAGGGATAATTATAAATAGATGGTCGAGGTAGTACCTGCCCGCAGAAAAGTAGGGGCCATTTGACCCGTAGTAGTGTGTTTTGAGTTTACGTCACTCAATAATGATAATCCTTATCTCAATGCAGAGAATTATCAAGCGATACATTTTGTCCATCGTTATGGCCGCCACCACTTTTATAGCTCCAGTGGACAACAAGAACTCTCCAATTTCACAAAATGGGGTCACTGTTGGATACCCCATACAGACATCCCGAGGGCTCTCCAAGAAAGAAAGAAAGAAGTGTGCAATTTGATATGGAACTTAGACCTGATAAATCTACTTATTTTTATCTACACGACCTAGAATTGTTGCCAGCTGTTCTAGTAAAGTGAAATAAAGATTAAAAGTAATGGGATGCTTCCATTTCAGTGTATTGGGTTTGGGATACACAAGCATTGCAAACTTAGGGTTCATACGCATTAGTTCCAGCATATATTGACCATGGAGAATGCATCTTTCTCAATAATGCAGTTCAGTAAGCAATGTGACTGAGATTGCTACGCATAAGGATGTGTGGGCTCCATAAACTCCTTAAGTTAATTATACACACACTTCTGGACCGAAAATGGGAAAGGGCCCAATTCTGATGACATTAAGACAATTCTTAAAAATGAAAGTTTTAAAGCATCATCACAAGCCACAATTGGTGTGATAACGTCGGATTCTTATCTTACCACATCTAAGAATCCTCGGCCGACTGGATCTTTTTATCTGCTGAGAAGTGTAAAGGGGAGAAAAACAATGCATTCACCACCAACAGTATGGACCAATCCACTTAGGCTTGAAAAGGACCACTGTCTCGGATTTACAATTTAAGGGTTTTATTACAAAGCCAAAAATAAATGAACAAAGAAGCACCACATAACGAGGTTGAAGAAATACATGGGCACTAATACAAAGTTCATCCTATGCAACAGTGTGATCCGGTGCAGCATAAAAAGAATAAGCAACTCTAAAAAGATTGCTGCAACGTCCAAATCGGTCCTCATTTGTAGCTATAAAGGAAAATGCGTTAAATCTGTCCCTACTTTATGCATCCCTACTTAGCATTTCCCCAGGCAAGATTGAGAAAAGGTGTCAGCTCATGAAGACTTCCTAAGAAGTACACTCAAGTTGCAAGGGTCAGTAGCCAAACTAAGTTTTCTTTCCAAGAATCGATCCCTCCTCATACCCTCATAACGGCTCTCTGCCGCCTCTTTCCCTGGGGCAATGACCCTAATACAAAATGAAAACTTAGTAAACACGCCCCTGGAACACCTCCTCTAGTTAGGTAACTTTCCACCAAAACTTGTACTCAGTCCAACAACGGTTGATATGTCCTTGGGTCTCAGGCTTCGTCAGCGAGCTTCTAATTATCAGCATTGTCAGACACTATGTTGCAGGTCTCCTCCATACCTATCTCCTAAAACAAAGAGCATTAGTCTAGCTAACAAGAACGATGTCCTTGCACCTGCAACAGAAGCATGTGAATGAAACAAACCTGCATGCACATGAATTTTGCTGACTGTCTTCAACTGAGAGCTCTTCCAGGGAAAGCATTGTCGGGCCCACACAAATCAGCTAACATAAGAAATTACAATTTGGCCTTTCATAGCAAAGTGTGAACATTCATTCTAGGCCTTTACACATCGAGACTACATGTATTAATAAATGTTATTTCTGTAAGCATTACATTTCTCCACCTTAAGGCACAATTAGTCATCTCTACTCGTGCAGACTTTATGGTGCAGGTTTTTAATCTAATGCATTACATTACATATAAACTAATTCATTAGGCATTTTGCAATAAGCAGTTACAGTTGAATATCGTTTTGCTTTCTCAACTAACACAAACTAATTTTCTGACATTACACTTACACTGTTCATTATTACATTCACATTTCTACTTATCAATCTTTAGTTCAACACAAGAATATATGCAGGTACGGACTATCCAGGATTATGAAGCCCCCCTACAATTTTCTGAATATCTTTATGCTCTATCAGGTGTGACCCTCTGGCTTATTCAAAGAAACAAGTGTGGTTCTTGCCTAAGATCCCTGGTGCATTAGCCAACAAACCTGATCCTAGCTGTATGTCTGGAAATGTCACCCTCTGTAGTTAGGGTAATTTGTGCCAAAAGTGGTTGCCGACATCTGACCTTCATTCTGTTAAAATTCACAAGCAAATGATGATTGATGAGTAGAATCTAATACATTTTCTTCACGACCGAGTTCCTTTTAGGAACAAGCGGGACCCGGTTTCTGTTGTAATATAAGCCCAACCACCACATATGTTCAAGGCAGTGTGAGGCCTTTGGCTAATGGCAGCGGTGGTACACTTAATTATTATTTTTTACATTTTTTCAGGGTAAACAGATCTTGTGAACCCAAGAGGATTCGCAGACCTAGCAAGGGCACAGGACACAGGAATCCAGTGATAAAAATAGTTTGTTAATATTTATTTTAATTTTACAGGGGTCTGTTTGGGGCGCTCCATATAGGCATAATGGCAGGGTCAGCTCGGCATCCCTCCTTGTGCCCTTTGTGTTTTTTTCCCCAGAACAGTGCCTGGTGCACAGCTATAACACATTTTATTTATGACGAGCACCCAATTTGGTAGATTCTCAATGTTGCAGCTGGATGTGTGAATCTGCAATGGCCGAGAGGAGAAAATGATACTTCGTTCAACATCGTCCCTCTATATTTTAATTGGATTTGCAAATGCTCCCTGGATTCATGAATCCACACAGGATCTGTGATATGATATCTGTACAATAACTGCCGATATACCTCTATCTTTCACCCCTTCAAGCCCGACCAAAATAAATGTACATACTAATTTCTTTAAAACTACTTACCAAATTTACACTAAAAAGGCAAAGTCAATTCCTTGAGGACAGTTCTACTTTCAAGCCAAGTTTGCTTTTTTTTCGTTCAACTGTACTTTTTTGTATTGGACAGAAAAAAATCCTATGGGAGTTAAATTGGAAATTATCATGTTTTGCAACCACCGACTTTTTTGGGCCGCAAGATCATATTACCACACTTAACTGTAATGTTACTTTTACCTTAGTTTATTCAGTGAATTTCAGCTTTTTTTTTTTTTACCATTTTCAAAGTTCAGCATACGTTCAACCACCTCAGGCAACTTACACCCAACCCTCCTATTGCGCCAAACACTCAAGGGTACCCAACCCCCTGCTTCACATACCATTTGGCTGTGCACAACAGTGGATGGGGTGCAGGGAATAGCCTGTTGTTGAGCCCTGTGCCCATCTTTCTGTGACCCCCACCCGCACTGCGGAAAAAAGGGTCCTAGGAGTGGCCTTTG
The DNA here is from genome assembly GCF_964261635.1 of Lissotriton helveticus. Lineage (NCBI taxonomy): Eukaryota > Metazoa > Chordata > Amphibia > Caudata > Salamandridae > Lissotriton > Lissotriton helveticus. Next base: position 1,598,397,416 of record NC_136057.1, read on the forward strand.
GCCAGGCCCTGCACCCAACTCCCACCAATGTAAGAAAATTGGTTATAAGTTGGGAAGTATGTTAGTCCTTCTCAAGTAATAAGTCTGCAACCTTCCTTCTACTGGCAGCCAAGTACCCCACTGTAGCACTCGATTCTCTCAGGATAGCTAGGCAGAGCAGTCCATGGCCTAGTAAATGGAATTAGTGTGGGCTAGTACCCCACCTCTGCAGGTAAGCAACAAACAACATGCAATAAATCACTGTACAGCACGTACTTTCATTTCTTTTTTTAAATGAAAAGTACTTTATTGAGCACACACTACTTAATACTTTAAATTACTTTACAAATACTTACAAGTAGGTAGGTGAAAATATTATGGTGACACTCTTGTAACAGTACATACCCCTAGTGAGCCCTGGACCTAACAACATGATACCCGGCACATATGTTACACTCAAAATGAGAGGGTGTGCTTATCAAAGGGTAGGCCTCTCGGCTTTGTTGGAGAGTCATCACATGTATAAAATCCACAATACACCGTTACCAATACAACATATTTAAAACTGTTTGAAATTATACCAACTTATAAAGACATTCATTAGAACTTATAATGACTCACTGCTATTCTGGTGATAATCGTTAAAACATTTCCCTGGCCTTCATTAAGACATATAAAGCATAATTATAAATGTTGTTGTTTTCAATAAAGCATCACAATTTCAATAAAATATGAGCAGAATTGTTTTATACTTTCAACATGCTGAAAGCAAAGCTTTAGGACCCACCAACAAGGGTTGCCATATGACTGAGCAAAAACCCAAGATCTAAGTAGAGAACTTGTAATGACTCACTGTTAAGTTGGTGAAAAGCTATCAGTAAAGCATTACAATTTAAATAAAAAAATAGATTTTTTTTTTTTTACTTTCAACATGCAACCCAGCAAGAGGGCATAAACAACATTTTGAAGTGCTTCAATCTGTATGAAAACTCTCATGCAGCCGCAAATGTAACCCCCTAGCAAACTCAAAGCAACTCTGAAAAAAATGTAGAGGGGCTCCTGCCACACTTTTGGCAATCCTATAAACGTGTATGAACGTGCTTATTTTGCCCCTGCCCTCTCTGGGGCATGCCGAGCAGACTATGAAAACTAAAATTAGCCCTTGCAGGGCTGAACTTATTCTCCCAGGCAGAATCTACTGTTCTTTTTAGGTCTCACCTGGTGTTTGCAGCACGCATGCGCTGCCCTAGCCATGCGAGGGCTTCTTGGAATCGATACGGTTCCGAAAGTCATGTCTGAGCTCCGCCCGCAATTGTGATTGGTGTGCATCGTTTGTCGTCACTTATTATTCTGAACAGACTTTGTTGATTGACCAGGAGTGTTTTTAGTCCCTCCTGGTTGCCACCCTGGCCGTTTTCTGCCACGCCCAGCGGGATTAGATCTTTTACTGGGTGCGTGAGACAGTGGATTTGATATTGACTTGCGGCACTTTTTTAAAACTGTTGCATGTGTTTGCATGTGAAAAGCAGTCTACACTATTTTGTTATTTATACTATTGCATGCGTTTGCCTGTGGAATGCATTCTGCACTATTTTGCTACCCTATTTTGTTACTATACACTTTTTTTAAATCTAAACAATGCGTGAATGTGCACATGCCGTTGGAAGCGTTTTGAGGGGATGTCCGTAACATTAGCATGCAGACAGCGGAATCTGCATAAAAGTTAAGCTCTTGCGGATGAGGGCTCGGAATAAAAGGTAAGCTTTAGTGGATTATGCGTTTCTGATTGGTTTATTTATGGCTTTTTTTGGAGATAGCCGTTATGCTATTAAGGTGCGGTCTCTGGCGCGTGGATGCATTTTGTTTGGTCTCTTGCGTGTGGGATGCATTTTGTTTATTCTACGCTACTTTTTGCTATATCTTGGGTATGGGATGCTTTTTCTTCATTTTATGCTACTTTGTTACTATATGCTTGAGGTGCCGTTGATGTTTTCTTTATCTAAAGAATGGTGAATGTGCACATGCGCTGCTGACACCCTGCTGCTGACATACCACTGCTGACACACCACTGCTGACACGCCGCTGCTGACACATCACTGCTGACACACCACTGCTGCTATACCACTGCTGACACACCACTGCTGACACACCGCTGCTGACACACCATTGCTGACACACCACTGCTGACACAACGCTGCTAACACATCACTGCTGACACACCACTGCTGACATGCCGCTGCTGACACCACTGCTGACACACCACTGCTGACACACCACTTCTGACACACCGCTGTTGACACTCCGCTGCTGACACCACTGCTAACACACCACTTCTGATACACCATTGCTGACATAATGCTGCTGACACACCATTGCTGACAAGCTGCTGTTGACACGCCACTGCTGACACCACTGCTGACTCACCACTGCTGACACACCACTGCTGACACATCGCTGCTGACACACCACAGCTGACACACCATTGCTGACACAACGCTGCTGACATGCCACTGCGGACACCACTGCTGACACACCACTGCTGACACACCACTGCTACACGCCGCTGCAGACACCACTATTGACACACCACTGCTGACACACTGCTGCTGACACGCCGCTGCTGACACCACTGCTGTCACACCACTGCTGATACACCGCTGCTGACATGCAGCTGCTGACACCAATGCTGACACACAGCTGATAATACACCACTGCTCACATGTCACTGCTGACACCATTGCTGACACACTGCTGCTGACACGCCGCTGCTGTTTGCATCACTGCTGACACAACCACTGCTGACACACCACTACTGACACACCGCTGCTGATACACCGCTGCTGATACACCACTGCTGACACATCGCTGCTGACATGTCACTGCTGGCACAACACTGCTGACACATCGCTGCTGACATGCCGCTGCTGACACCACTGCTGACACACCACTGCTGACACACCACTGCTGACACACTGCAGCTGACACGCCTCTGCTGACACCACTGCTGACACACCACTACTGACACCACTGCTGACACACCACTGCTGACACGCCGCTGCTGACACACCGCTGTTGACACACCGCTGCTGACACACCACTGCTGACATACCACTCCTGACACATCGCTGCTGACACACCGCTGCTGACACACCGCTGCTGACATGCCACTGTAGACACCACTGCTGACACACTACTGCTACAAACCGCTGCAGACACCACTGTTTATACGCCACTGCTGACAGACCGCTGCTGACATGCCGGTGCTGATACCACTGCTGACACACCGCTGCTGATACACCGCTGCTGACATGCAGCTGCTGACACCACTGCTGACACACCGCTGCTGATACACCGCTGCTAATACACCACTGCTGACACGCCGCTGATGACACCACCGCTGACACGCTGCTGCTGACACGTTGCTGCTGACACCACTGCTGACACACCACTGCTGACACCTCTGCTGACACAACACTGCTGACACACCACTGCTGACAAACCACTGCTGACACATCGCTGCTGACATGTCACTGCTGATACAACACCGATGCCACATCACTCCTGAAATGCTGCTGCTGACACCACTGCTGACACGCTGTAGCTGACTCGGCGCTGCTGACACCACTGATGACACACCACTGCTGACACGCTGCTGCTGAAACACCACTGCTGACACATCGCTGCTGACACACCGCTGCTGACACATCGCTGCTGAAACATCACTGCTGATGCCGTTGCTGACACACCACTGCTGATACATCACTGCTAACGCCGCTGCTGACACACCGCTGCTGACACATTGCTACTGACATGCCACTGCTGACACACCACTGCGGACACATCACTGCTGGCACACAACTGCTGACACATCGCTGCTGACACATCGCTGCTGACACATCACTGCTGACACACAGCTGCTGCCAAACCACTACTGACACATCGCTGTTGACACATGTTTTCTTTATCTAAAGAATACATGAATGTGCACATGCCACTGCTGACACACCGCTGCTGACATACCACTGCTGACACACCACTGCTGACACACCGCTGCTGACACACTGCTGCTGACACACCACTGCTGACACGCCCCTGCTGCAGACACCAGTGCTGACACACCACTACTGACACACCACTGCTAACACGCCACTGCAGACACCACTGCTGACACACCACTACTGACACACCGCTGCTGACATGCCGCTGCTGACACCACTGCTGACACACTTCTGCTGACACCAGTGCTGCCACACCAGTGCTGCCACACTGCTGCGGACACATCACTGCTGTCACTCAACTGCTGACAGAACACTGTTGACACATCCCTGTTCACACATCGCTGCTGATGCACCGCTGCTGACACACAGCTGCTGACAACCCAATGCTGACACATCACTGCTGACACATTGCTGCTGACAAACCACTGCTGACACATCGCTGCTGACACATCGCTGCTGATGCCACTGCTGACACACCACTGCTGGCATATCACTGCTGACGCCGCTGCTTCTACACCACTGCTTCTACACCACTGCTTCTACACCACTGCTGACACACCATTGATGACACGACACTGCTGATACATCACTGCTGACACACCACTGCTGACACACCGCTGCTGACAAACCGCAGCGGACATGCCGCTGCAGACACCACTGCTGACCCACCACTGCTGACACACCGCTGCTGACACATCGCTGCTGACATGCTGCTGCTGACATGCCGCTGCTGACACCACTGCTGACACCACTGCTGACACATTGCTGCTGACACACCACTGCTGACATGCCTCTGCTGACACACTGCTGACAAACCACTGCTGACACGCTGCTGCTGACACACCACTGCTGACACACCACTGCTGCTACACCACTACTCACACACCAATGCTGACACACCACTGCTGACACACCACTGCTAACACAACGCTGCTTACACATCACTGCTGACACACCACTGCTGACACGCCGCTGCTGATACCACTGCTGACACACAGCTGCTGTCACACCACTGCTGACACATCGCTGCTGAAACACCATTGCTGACACACCACTGATGAGACACCACTGCTGACACACTGCTGCTGACACACCACTGCAGACACCACTGCTGACATGCCGCTGCTGACACACCACTGCTGACATGCCGCTGCTGACACACCACTGCTGACACACCACTGCTGACACACCACTGCTAACACAATGCTGCTGACCCACCACTGCTGACACGCCACTGCTGACACGCCACTGCTGATACCACTGCTGACACACAGCTGCTGACACACCGCTGCTGACACATCACTGCTGACATGCCATTGCTGACACACCACTGCTGATACACCACTGCTGACACACCACTGCTGACACACCGCTGCTGACACACCACTGCAGACACCACTGCTGACACACCACTGCTGACATGCCGCTGCTGACACACCACTGCTGACATGCCGCTGCTGACACACCACTGCTGACACACCACTGCTGACATGCCACTGCTGACTCACCGCTGCTGATACCACTCCTGACACACCACTGCTGACACGCCGCTGCTAACATGCCACTGCTGACACGCCGCTGCTGATACCACTGCTGACATGCCGCTGCTGACACGCTGCTGCTGACATGCCGCTGCTGACACACCACTGCTGACACATCGCTGCTGACACACCACTGCTGACACATTGTTGTTGATACACCGCTACTGACACGCCGCTGCTGACACATTGCTGCTGACACACTGCTGCTGACACGCTGCTGCTGACACGCTGCTGCTGACATGCCGCTGCTGACACACTGCTGCTGACACGCTGCTACTGACATGCTGCTGCTGACATCACTGCTGACACACCTCTGCTGACACACCACTGCTGACACATCACTGCTGACACTCCGCTGCTGACACCACGGCTGACATGCCACTGTTGACACACCACTGCTGACATGCCGCTGCTGACACACCACTGTTGACACATCGCTGCTGACACACCACTGCTGACACATTGCTGCTGACACACCACTGCTGACACATCACTGCTGACATTGCTGCTGACGCCACTGCTGACACACCAGTGCTGATACATCACTGCTGACCCCTTCTCTGCACCCCACTGCTGACACACCACTGCTGCTGACACACCACTGCTGGGCATTTCACTGCTGACACACCACTGCTGACACACCACAGCTCTGCACCCCAGTGAGGAAGGCAGAATTGAATGCAGCCAAATTTGGAAGAGGTGGACATGCACAGCACAGACCCACGTCATCTGAAGGAGCCAGGGGAAGGAGGAGGGTGCAAGAAGCTTCCAGCACAGCTACGATAGAAGGAACACTAGACAGGTGCATGAAAGGCAGGTTATAAAATCCATTTGATCCCAAAGCGGAGTCACGCGGCGGGGGATAAGAAGGTGGGTGCAACTAAAAGAAGTGGAGTAGGAGGAGGCAAGAGGTATGATGTAAAGAAACAACTAGTTCCGTAGAGCAGATGGACAACAAGGGGCACTACCTGGTGGACGAAGCTTTACAGAGCAGATTAAGGCTGCTCGGCCTTCACTAAGGATAGTCGCAGGTGCAGGTAGAAGTGATGTTTGGCAAGGATTGTAGGGGGAGAGGACATGGGAGAGTTACACAAACAGAACAAGCATTGAAAATGCAATAGGTTTCACCTTAGATTAAGTTAAAGCCATTTGCTTTGCTAATGATATTGTATAGCAAAGCAAATGGCTTTAACTAAATGAAAGGCGAGACCTATTGCATTTTTAATGCTTGTTTTAGTAATGGGTGCTCAGGTCTCTCCACAGAATTTTTGTTGTATTGGGAGCTGTGGGGGAGCCCTAAAGACCCCATGGCCCTGTTGGCTCCTCTCATATATGAAGTTTAGGATTCTACATTCTTCACTGCTCCCGCCCATGCTGACTTCAGGCAACAGCAGGAACAAAACACTCTTCCCGCCCACAGGTAGTGTGGATGAGAGACTAGAGGCTGGGCACCCCAGTCCCTCCAGATCCAGACAGGAACGGGCAGCAGCAGTGCCCTGTTGATGTCCTTCTGGTCCCCAGAGAGACAGGGCCACAGTGGAGAGATACAGAAAAAGACTAGCACTGTTCATTTCCTCTTCTGATAATCCCAGGGAGATGGAGGTTCCTTTGAGCTAAAAGACATGTGTGGAAGCATCTCCAATCACACCTTCCAGAGTCTATAATTTGTTTTATATTCTTGCGTTGACCCCCGGGGCTTGGCCCTCCTGGGGACCCACGATACATCTGGGAGCAGAGCACCACTTGTGCCCATTCCTGAGCAGTCCCCCAAGTGGACTGAGCTTCTTTTGGCTAATTGTAGGCCCCTGGTGGGACACTTTGGACACGTTTGGTGTCCTTTTGTTCAAGGTTGCCCACTCTAGCCAGTAGTAGGAACCGCTTCACACTTCTTGTCCTACCACCACATGGCCATGTGAGTCAGGGTGTGGTCATCTTGCCCACCCTCCCCCCATGTGGCTATTAATTTTTCAGCAGTCTTCGAATGGCTGCCACAACATATTCTCCATGTTGTGGCTAGCAAATCGAGATCCATCCATCCATGTTGAATCGGCCAATCAGAGCATATCTTGACACCACTGCTCCAGATATCTCCAACTTTTTAAACAGATTTAACCCCCTCATGCCCAACTTGAGCCCCTCTGTAAATGCTAAATACTTGAAAATGCCTGAATGGATTTACACTAAATCAACAAAATATATTTACTCTGTTAGCATACACCTTCTTCCTATGGTCCATGGGAGTACGGGCCTTTGGTGGTATGAAATTCAACAGTCTGCCCTATTTCAAGGGGGATTTGGATGACTTTGTGTTACTGCCATTCACCGCCAGGAATATTCTGCCTGTGAGGGACAGTATAAATAAAACAAGCATTATCAAAGCCAATAGTTTTCTCCTATGCGATATCTATTGGTTTAGTCATTATTTTTAAATGTTGTACAGCAGTGCGAGCAACTGTGCTGAATAGCTTAAAGTAAAATAAAAGCAATATGACATGGCCAGACAGCATCACAGCTCTTTTTCATTTTACTTTAAGGTATGCACGTACAAAAAAGTTACAATTTTTATTTTCCTATTCTTAATATGCAGTTAATATTCGTGAAAAAATGCCCATTGCAGTTACCAGCATGTTAGAGTGTAGCTAGCTGGAACACTGAGCATGGAGAGAATGTGGCATTACAGCCATTGACTTTGGAGTTGGGGAACAAGGTTCAAGTCTTGGCGCCAGCTCAAACTCCTGTGGTTCTGGGCAAATCACTTAATCTGCCCATGCCTGTAAAAATGTAAGTGTCCTTGTGTAATGTAAATGGGGCTCCTGTAAAGCGAAGCAAGTCCGTCTGGTCAACTTTACTCTATGTATAACAAACTATGGGGGGGTGGGTAAAGGGCATGCCGTGGGCATAAACGCCCGACGCTGGTGCCGGAAACCAGGGTTCGAGCCTCAAGGTCGCGTCCACATCCTGTGATTCTGGGCTAATCACTTAATCTCCTCGTGCCTGAATGTGTAATGTAAATACGGTGCTCATGTAAAGCGCTCCAATACCTTCAGGTCGAGTTTGCGCTATATAAAAAATATGCCAAAAAAAATGGTGGAAGGGACAGGCCAGCAACGAATGGGGAAGGGGCTTGCAGCGGTGGAAGGTGGTAGGGACGGGCAACCAATGAACAGCATGCGGGTGCTGGGAAGTAGAAAAAAAAGCATTGCATGGACCAACATGTTAAAATTTTTATTTTCTGTAAACTTAATATGCAGTTTATATTCTTGAATAAATGGCCATTGCAGTTACCAGCGTGTCAAAGTGTAGCTAGCTGGAACTCTGAGCATGGAAAGGCTCTGCCATTACAGCTAGAGCTGCTGACTTTGGAGCTGGGGAAACAGGTTTGAGTTCCAGCGCTATCTCAACATCCTGTGATTCAAGACAAATCACTTAATCTCCCTGTGCCTGTAAAAATGAATGAGTCCTTGTGTAATGTAACTAGTGCTCATGTAAAGCGTTCAAAGTCCTTCCAGTCAACTTTGCGCTATATAAAACAAGCTCTGACTAACAATGGGGTGGTGAAGAGGCATGCTGTGATGGGAGTGAGGTGGTGGGAGGCACAGGCCAGCAACCACCGATGAAAGGGGCATGCAGCTACGGAAGTGAGGTGGTGGTAGGGGATGGGCAAGCAACGAACAGAACACGGATGCTGGAAAGCAAAAAAAAAGTGTCTTACAAGTGTGCAGCCAGAGGAAGGACACTGGCCACCAGACCCAGTACTTGGTCCAAGCTCCACAGCAGGATGAAGACGTGAAGTCGAGCAGGAAGCTGGAGGCAGGAGGAGGCGCTGACCAACAGGAAGAAAGGAAACAAGAGCGACATTGAAGCCAACCAAAGGTATGTAATGAGGGAGTTCTAAGCCCCATATAAGATTTTCTTTATGTTACAATAGATTTCGCAAACACGGTGCGGAAACATAAACAAGCACTGGCGTTGCCAATAGGTCTCACAGTAGGAAAGTTTGAGCTATTGGTTTTCTAAATGACATTTAATTTTTTTGTTTTGTGATTTACAATGCCCATACTTTTAACTTTTCGCATTAGGAAAGTGTGAGCGATTGGTATTGTAAATGACACTTTTTTAATTTACGTGTTGGTTTTGAAAATAGCACATCTACTGTTACTTACTGTGACCATGATGTCAAATGCTGATTTCTAGAATGGATATTTTAGTCAACAGAGCAACCAGACATGACTTATTTCACTGTGTTGCCCTCCGGTCACATTGTGCTTTTCCCATAAAGCATATTTGTTATCTGGCATGGTTTCAACACCAGAATTAACTCGAGATGCCTGAAGAAGTGTGAGCCACAGTTAGGACTGCCCTAGTTCCTGACAGGGTGTGGAGAAATCCAGGCCTAAATTGGCCCCTGAGCACACCAGATCTTGAGTTATAGACTGCGCTCTTTGCCTGTTTCCACTCAGGGTCAACCCAGTGACTCGAAATCAGTATCCATATCCATCCTGATCACCAACTATTAGCTCCAAACCCTTTCTTGTAAACAATAACCCTGCATGCAAGACCTCATGCAGGGCTCCAAGCTATGTATTGTAAACGATACCCCTTGCAAGCCATGGTTCATGAAGCGCATGTGCTGTCGCAGGTGAGGCCTAAAAAATTACCATTCTCATAAATACATTTTAAAAAACATGGATTAAAACAGACATGAAAGCAGCCGTGGCACTGATGTGGACTACTAGTGCACAAGCAAAATGCTGTCACTCGTCGTGCACGAAAGCAAGTGACTGAAGTTGGGTGACTGGTTGCTTTATGCTATATGTGGTAATGAGGGAAGCAAAATGTGCGTGACACTTGAGCAGACCAGTGGATGAAGAGGGCTGATCGAAAACCCTTTTATGTATATATAGATGCATGTATTTTTATTAGGAATATGTTTGAAAACATGAGCGTAGTGAGATTGTCCAGGCCACACCCAAAAATGTCAGGGTGGGACAGCTGGTACCATCTGCCCCTGAGTTTCACCACTGCCCTCCCATTTGCTTGACCTGGATTGAGGTGGGGTACAAACCTGTGATTTGCACCTGACAGATAAAACTGAAGAGAGATACCCATCCTGTGGATCTTCCAAAAGCACCGGCAGCAGAGAAAAAAATGTAAAAAACAAACGGCTCTTTCTAGAGTAGTGGAAAACTGTGAGAGAAGAAGCACTATTGGCCATAGCCAAGAAAGGTAATGTTTTTGGATATTGGTAAGGGTGATCAATTTGTTTGAGCAGCGTGTGTAACGTCACATCACACCTGAGGAGGAAAGGCTTTATTTGTGTGGTTGTGTGTGTCGTTGTGTGGTTGTGGTGTTGTGGGTGTGTGGGTGTGTGTGTGTGCAGTTATGTTGGTAAATACACAGTCATTCTGTGACGTTTGACTGATCTCGTGCGGGTTAGAGTAGGCCGATCTGTACTCTGCTAGGGGAGTGTCTTAAGGGGAGGTAGTCAGGATCTGGCCGTTAGATGTGAGACTGGCGGTGACAGTTTGTCACGGCACGCACATGCCCTCCTACTTTGATGTGCGATTGTAGGGAAAGGGAAAGTTCTGGGTTTGACTCCGAATGGTGAGTTTGAGTGATGGTCGAACACAGGAGCCAGGACATGGTTTCCCTGCAGCAGCGGACGATTTCCGACTGACAGCCTACAGTACTGTTTATATCTCATTTGAATAGCATTGTGCAGCGCTCGTGACTTCTGTTTGTATTTCATTTGAATAGCATTGTGCAGCGCTCGAGTCCTGCGTGATTTAATAGCAGTGCAAGAAAGTTTTACTGGGCTTTGTATGCAGCGCTCGTGTTGTTGGACAACTGACATTGATAACAGATAGCTCTGTGTATAACCCTACTTGCCTCACATTAATCTCCGCTAGCACTTTAATTGTGGTGCACCTCGAGGTGTGTAGCGCTTTGGATAATTTACTTTCGTGCATTTGTTTACCTTGCAGCCATTTTGTATTGACCCCTTGGCCCGTCCTAGACCCTCCCTGCACCTAGATCCCGCCTCCCAGCTGACCCTCCCATGCTCCGCCCCCCTCCACTCACCATTTAGGACAGATGAATCAACGCGCAGCGTCCACGCCGAAGGTGAGCCAAAGGTAAGCCCGTCTACGCCCGTCTGCGCCAAGCCCGCGCCCAGCGCCAGACCCCCTGGCCCCCACCCCACCCGCATTACATACGCCGCCTCCACCCTCCTAGCCCTCAACCCAGGTCGACTCCCCACCTGCGCCCAAGCCACCCCTGGACACACCCATGGACCCTTCACATGCAACTCCTGCAAATATGATGGCACAAAGACCAACTCCTCATCCAATAACACCAAACAGAGACCTGACACTAACCACCTAAAATGCATCCTGCTCAACACCCGCTCAGTCCACAAACACGCCATCGACCTTTGGAATCTACTAGACACCATCTCTCCGGACGTCGCCTTCTTAACAGAAACATGGATGAACGCCTCCTCAGCCCCAGACATCACCATTGCCATCCCGGAAGGCTACAAGATCATTCGAAAAGACCGCACCAAGCAAACAGGAGGAGGCATCGCTATCGTCCACAAGAAATCCATCCGCGTCTCTACCAGCTCAGACGTCAATCTCACTAGCGCCGAACACCTTCACTTCCAGATCCACACCGACCCCAAGACCACACTCAGAGGCACCCTCCTCTACAGACCACCAGGACCCCGTGCACAATTCAGTGAAGACATCACTGACTTTATCACCCCACACGCCCTCCCTTCTGAGGACTACATTCTATTGGGAGACCTCAATTTCCATCTAGAAAAGAGCAACGACAGCAACACCACCACCCTTCTGGACAATCTCGCCACCCTCTGACTTAATCAACTTGTTAATTCCCCCACTCACTACGCAGGTCACACACTCGACGCTATCTTCACCTCCAGCAAACATATCTCGTTCAGTGACACCACAGCTCTCCATTGGACGGACCACAGCTGCGTTCACTTTATCTACAAAAAGACCACAACCCACAACCATCCCCAACCTACTCTGCGAAGAAACTGGAACAAAATCTCCATCGACCAGATCTCCTCATCGCTTCTTCAAGACCCCCCTGCCCACTCTTCAAACGCCAACCAAGCAGCCATTAACCTCACTCAATGGCTAACCAACAGCGCCGACAACCTAGCACCCCTGAAAAAACGTCAAATCAAGCTAGGCAGCAAAAACTCCCCCTGGTTCAACGATGATCTTAAGAAATCCAAGAAACTCTGTCGCTCCCTTGAGAAGGCCTGGAAAAAAGACCCAAACACCAGCACCAGGGACTCCTTCAAAAACGCCACCCGCATACACCACCAACTGATCAGGACTGCCAAGAAAGCCGCTTTCAAAGACCGACTGGACAACAACGCCCACAACAGCAAGGAATTATTCAACATCGTCAAAGAGTTTACCAACCCCACTGCCAACTCCAACGACATCACCCCCTCTCAAGCCCTTTGCGACTCCCTTGCTTCGTTCTTCCACGACAAAATCGCAGACATCCACAACAGCTTTGACAATCAACCCGGAGAACAACCCACCCAACCTTCTGCCGTACCTTCACCCCCCTTGAACACCCTTAACGACTGGAACCCAATCTCCACTGAGGACACCATCCGCCTGATGAACTCCATCCACTCAGGATCCCCCACAGACCCATGCCCTCACCACATCTTCAACAAAGCAGATTCCATCACAGCACCTCACCTCCGAGACGTCATCAACTGCTCCCTCAACTCCGCCACCTTCCCGGAAAGCTGGAAACACGCCGAACTCAGCGCCCTTTTGAAAAAACCCACAGCTAACCACACAGAACTGAAAAACTACCGCCCCCATCTCGCTCCTTCCATTCCCGGCCAAAGTCATCGAGAAAGCTGTCAACAACCAGCTCGCCGCCTTCCTCGAAACCAACAAATCCCTTCCGAGCCAAACACAGCACTGAAACCGCACTCATCGCAGCAACAGACGACATTCGAACTCTACTGGACAATGGAGACACAGTCGCCCTCATCCTCCTTGACCTCTCCGCAGCCTTCGACACAGTCTGTCACAGCATCCTGTTACAACGCCTCAGAAACATCGGAATCCAAGGAAATGCACTGGAATGGATCACATCGTTCCTTGCCGGAAGAACCCAGAGAGTCCGCCTTCCACCATTCAAATCAGAGGCCCCTGAAGTCATTTGCGGCGTACCTCAAGGATCCTCACTCAGCCCCACCCTCTTCAACGTATACATGAGCCCCCTCGCGGCCATCGCACGCCAACACAACCTCAACATCATCTCCTATGCTGATGGCACTCAACTGATCCTCTCACTCACCAAAGACCCTAACACCGCCAAAAACAACCTACATAAAGGAATGAGAGAAGTAGCCGAGTGGATGAAGCTCAGTCGTCTGAAACTGAACTCCGACAAAACAGAAGTCCTTATCTTAGGTACCTCCCCCTCCGCCTGGGACGATTCGTGGTGGCCAGAGTCCCTTGGAAAAGCACCCATCCCAACAGACCACGCACGGAACCTGGGAGTCATTCTGGATTCCTCACTCTCGATGACCAGACAAGTCAACACCGTTTCATCATCTTGCTTCAACATTCTTCGCATGCTCAAAAAACATTTCGCTGGATCCCCACAGAAACTAGAAAAACGGTCACCCACGCACTGGTTACAAGCCGCCTGGACTACGGAAACACCCTATACGCGGGCACCACTGCAAAACTTCAGAAAAAACTCCAACGCATCCAGAACGCATCAGCCAGACTCATACTAGACATTCCGCGTAAAGACCACATATCCGATCACCTGAAAAACCTCCACTGGCTCCCCGTTAATAAGAGAATAACATTCCGCCTCCTAACCCACGCACACAAAGCACTTTACGAACATGGACCCGAATGTCTCAACACACGACTTTCCTTCTACACCCCCCCGCCAGCTACGCTCCTCCCACCAAGCCCTTGCTGCTACACCTCGCATCTACAAAACCACCATGGGAGGAAGATCCTTCTCCTACCTGGCGGCTAAAACATGGAACTCACTTCCCATTCACCTTCGCCTCACTCAGAACCACCTAGCATTCAGAAAGCAACTTAAAACATGGATATTCGACAAGTAATTCCCCACCCTTCTCCAAGCGCCTTGAGACCCTCTGGGTATGTAGCGCGCTATATAAATTAACTGAATTGAATTGAATTGAATCTCGTGCGGGTTGGAGTAGGCCGATCTGTACTCTGCTAGGGGAGTGTTTTAAGGGGAGGTAGTCAGGATCTGGCAGTTAGATGTGAGACTGGTGGTGACAGTTTGTCGCTGCGCGCACATGCCCTCCTACTTTGATGTGCGATTGTAGGGAAAGGGAAAGTTCTGGGTTTGACTCCGAATGGTGAGTTTGAGTGATGGTCGAACACAGGAGCCAGGACATGGTTTCCCTGCAGCAGCGGACGATTTCCGACTGACAGCCTACTGTGAACTGAACGGTCAATCCCCGTTGGTGGTTTTCCTAAAGTACTGTACACGTTTCTGTAGCTCAGCGTTGTTGGTAAATGACACACAAAGCTAGCTTCTATAGTGTTATGTTATCTGCAGTGGTGTGGTGTCCCACCCTCCTCCCAGTCACTCAAGTAGCTTACCCCACCCAGGTCTGTTCTTGTTGCTCACTCCTCTCCCTCACCTCCCTCGGCTTGTTTTATTTCACGGCTTTGAGCCGTCGTGTAAACTATGATTTAAGGATTACAAGGCACGGACTAGCTGTGTTTCTGTGGCTTATTATTGCGACTGTTAAAAAGCCTATTCGTTACATGGGTGCGACTGAACACTGCGTGTACAAAGGTTGTGTCTACATACGAGTGAATACTGCCTGACTGAGTTCATGATGGCGCATAAAGGAAATGTGCATAGTGTGTGGCTGCACGTGTGTACACTGATTGCTGGTATTTGTTTTAATTACCTATGGGGGGGCACATGTGTCCTGATTGCATAGTACACACTACTATTGTGTGCCTACTTTCGTCATAGCTGCCAGCAAGCCTTCCTCCTTTCATCTGCGTTGTTCTTATGTGCGCAATTCTTGTGGCTGCATGTAGGGGTTAGGTGGATTGTCTATACATGTGCTGATCTTGTATATGAACTTGTTTGCGTGAAGAGTGAAAAATGTGTTTCTACACACATGCGTGCACCACTGGCATCAGTATTGTGGTGGTTGTATATGTATGTTGTAGTGGGCTAAGAGCGCGCAAGTGTAACCGTGTGTTTGTTTCTGTTTACACGTGCATAGTCTGTAAGCATTATACCTCTGTGTTGGTTATGTAGAGATCAGAATGAGTGAATGCGCACGCGTATGAGAGGCACCCTGTCTCACATATGTATTTATAGTGTGAACACAAGCGTGTACGTGTTGAATCCGAATAAAGGGTCAGTGCACATGGGAGAGAAAGAAAGACATTGAAAATATTTGCACCATTCTGAAGACGATCGCATAATAAATCGCCAGAGTACACTAAGGAATTCATCATTCCATGTCTGCATGTGTCCGTTACAAATTAACCACTGACTAATAGAATACAAGGCACAGGCTCGCTGCGTTTCTGTGGCTTACTATTGCGACTGGTAAAACAAGCATTTGCAATGTAATCAGTCCGATTGCATTGCAAATGCTTAAGTTTAAAACTGAGCGCCGTGCCGCTTCACGGACATCACGCTCGGTTTCTTTATATATTTCTTAACTTCAACACTGAGCGTGGTGTCCTTGAAGCGGGCGCTGCACTCAGTGCTAAAGTTAAGAAATATATAAATAAACCGAGCGCGGTGTCCAAGAAGCGGCGCCGCGCTCAGTTTCAAAGTTAAAGTTAAACAACTGAATGGCAATCATCAATGAGGTCCAACAAGATCAGCGGAAAGGAAACGAGCCTGGGTACAATCTGAGGTGCCAAAAGAATGACGAGCTATAAAATGCGCAAGGTTTCCTAAACATCGAGCTGTTGCACCGAGATCATACACTTGAAAATACAAGAGCAAAGACAGGAGAGAAGAGCTGATACTTGGAGATGTGAAAAGAAAGGTAGAGAGGAACTGGAGTAGAGGGGATGATGAACAGACAGTGAGAGACAGGGAGACAAAACGACAGAAAAAAAGATACATGTGAGGAGTGATGAGGGAAAGTAGGGTAAAAAGGTAAATGCGTGACAATAGCGAAGACGTGAAATGAGAGAGAACGGGTGTAGCAAAGACCGGAGAGAGAAGCAAAGACAGGAGAGAGGAGCTGATACTTGGAGATGTGAAAAGAAAGGTAGAGAGGAACTGGAGTAGAGGGTATGATGAACAGACAGTGAGAGACAGGGAGACAAAACGACAGAAAAAAAGATACATGTGAGGAGTGATGAGGGAAAGTAGGGTAAAAAAGGTAAATGCGTGACAATAGCGAAGACGTGAAATGAGAGAGAACGGGTGTGTGAACAGGAAGAGCGGCCGGGAAACTGAAAGTACGGCCGGCCAGCCATGATTAATTAGGGGAGGAGAAGCCGCAGAGCGCACGCTGGGCGAAGCCCTTTGATGTGCTGTGCGGCCGTTAAATAAAAATGCAATTAGGAGAGATGGAGGCTGATGCGCGTGCTTGTTTGGTCACGTGAATTCACGTGAACTTAAAGAAAACCGCAGCAAGAAGCCCTTGGTTTGACGAGGATTTTGAGGACATGAATTCTCGCTCCGCTCAATGCGCTTGCGCGCATTGATAGGTCGCGAGACCTAAAAATGACCCCCACAAGCTGAGACAAAAAAATCCATGCTGCCAGGGCCTGCATATTTTTCCATTCCAATGACAAACTCTTGCTTTGGGACTTTACATTTAGAAAAGTATATACATTTCAAAAGTGTTGTTTAAGCATCCATAGCCAATAGTGGACAAACATCAAAGTTTTAAATGGCTTTGTTGGAACTGCTATGACAGCAAGCACTTCACACCAAACCAGAGAGTTCAATGCAGGGCCTGCAATTAACTCTAAAAGTTGGCAGGCAGAGTGAATACAGGGTACTGGACGCAAAGTCCTCCACGGGGAAACATCCTTTACAACGCAACTAAAACCACGCACTACCATTACAATGAAACTTTTACAACGCAGGATCCATTACAACGCATGCCATTACAACGCATGCTATTACAACACAGCTGCTATTACAACGCATGCCATTACAACGTAAGTATGGGTAAGTATTTAATTTAATTTTAACCCCTCACCATCCAACACTTACCCTACAATTACGCCCCCCTGGAGTTTGAATAGTAATTTTAACCCCTACACTATCCAACACTTACCCTACTATTATGCCCCCCTGGAGTTAGAATAGTAATTTTAACCCCTACACTATCCAACACTTACACTACTATTACATTCCCATTAATTAAAAAAATAAAAAATACTTACCCATACTTACGTTGTAATGGCATGCCAAAGTCTAAATTGGGCCATAACAAAGGAAACATTTCAACTATATCACATGTGTGTGCAAAATTCTCATATTTTGCTTTCGTGTATTTATGTGAAATTTCAGGAAAATGACATGAAATTATGCGTAACTATACAAAATGCTAATACATCATTTAGCACAAAATGAATCCTAAAATGAGGATGCATTTCAAGCTACGAAAAATACCACGAACAAACACAAGAGCCACCAACAGCTGCTTGTATTCTGGCTGTTCGCATTGTTCTCACATTATATTTTGTCACAAACGGCAGTGCAGTTATGAAACGTGGCGTAATGCCATACTTTAAGGGAATTTTTTATAAAAGGCAGAACAGGGAATTCCGAAATTACGTTAATCACACTGGCTTAATTTAAACGTTTACAAGTCCTAATTAAAGGTGTCTCCACTGCAAGAGGTAGAGAAAGAAGGGTTTGGTGGAAAGGTATATCCATTGAGAGTGTCAAAGAGTTGTTATGTGACCCTGACTATCCCGTTTTAAATCTGAAGAATTACTTTTAATGTATTGTTTTTTTTAAACTTATTCCATGATTTCACCTCATGACATGAGAAGGGTAGCCAAACCTCGACGCACAGCTTGAGAAACTTCAAGCTGGCAAGGAAATTGGCTATGAACATGCGACTGGAGGATCAGGCCCAAATTAAGAATGAACGTTTCTGAAGCGAGAGGTTTTGCAGGCCCAAGAACTTTTCTAAAATGGGAAACTCGAAGAATTATATAAGCAGAGGACTGACCGTCCCATCACACTCCCACCCACAGACTTGGAAGAGGTTGATTCAAATAGCTCTGAAGAGAAGTAGGAAAAACCCCAGGAAAAAATCAAGATTGCCTGAAAGTGCAGCACTCCTGTGGTCTGTGTGTCTGGGCCCCAGATTGCTTATCCAGTCAGACATTAAAGGCGCCATTTGAATGTATGTGGCTCGACACGCGAAAAGATGTAGGTGTTTCCTAACCAAGCCAAAGTAACCTAGAGGTTTAAACCAACAGCCGAAGCGCATTAGGAAAGCAAGACACGTGGGTTTCCTTTGCATAGCAACTATGTAATTTTTTTTAAATAATACAAAGGGCGGGAACATCAGTTCTATACCTCAGAACAGTGCTGGATTTGGAGAACGTTTTCTCCGGGAACTAAAAAATTGGGTGGGGGGGGGGGCAAGGTGTTGCAGAGGAAATGAGGAAATGGGAAGGAGTCACGAGGGACGGGGCTTGAAAAGCAGGATCTGACAGTCAACTTATACATTTTTTTTTTGTTCAATGCTGTAAAGAAATTGGCAACAAGCAGGGCTCCAGTCGGGATACCACAGGGGTGGATGCCGTGCGCCCCCACTTATTTTTCCAAACAACTGGACTTCACTCTTTGGCCTCTCTGGGACGAGGAGCTCGGCACTTTTCGTGACGTCACTTCCTGTCCTGTCGTGACGTCACTTCCGGTGACTGCGTCCCCCCACTTCTTTTTTTAGGACTTGTGCCCTGGCAACAAGAGCATATGTGACAGCATATCTTTTCTAGATTACTTAATTGGTCACAAAGAGGATGCATTTTAAACTGCCTTACACGGTTAAGCAGGGGCTGCTCCTCCGTTTGAGTGGAGGAGCGTCGCCCCAATGTAATGCCCCCGCAAGAGACGAAAATTAAATGGTATTGAAGTTAATTAATTATCATTTAATTTTTCGTCACCCTGTCCTGAATGATGAGTCAGGACGTGGTTGGGGCTGCTGCTGACTGGCAGCAGCAGAGAGAGCAGGGCACTTTCAGTTTAAAGTGCCATGTCTTTTTTGCCGGCCGCCTTCCAACAGCCAGCCACACATGCATGCTTTAATCCTCTCTAACCCAGCTGTCCTAAGACAACTTGGTTAGAGGAAGCAAAGGCCTCCAGTGCCCTTTTGAGCGCTGATAGAGGCCGCTCCCACCAATCCTAGCGCTGCTCTCATGCTGGTGAGAGCAGCACCAGGATTTGCTTGGGAGTTTGTAGTCTGCCTCGAGGAGAGAAGACCATCGAGGAGGACATTGTACTCACGGTACACAGTCAAAATATCGAGTTGTAAATATCGACCTACACAAATATCGAGTTAGAAATATCAAAGGTAAAGAATATCGATGTCAAGAATATCGTTGGACAGAATATCGACACTAAGGTAAGTAATATCGATTTTTTTTATATCGATGTAAGTAATATCAAAGTCAGTAATATCGATATCAAATATATCGATGTTAGTAATTTCGATGTTACTAATATCGATATTTGTACTATTGTTATGTATTTTAGTATGTATTTAATATGTATGTGTTATATGTTTTTTGTTAAGTATTTTACTTATTTTAAGTTATATGTGAACTATTTTCATATATTTATAATGTTATTTTAAGTCAATTTTATGTTTTAGTACCGGAGCGGGTTGTGGGTTTATAGGGGAATAGGGTGGGAAGTAATTTAAATATATTAAATTAATTATTACTTTTTAGGAATTATAAATTAATTTTAATTAATTTTTGCGTTTAAGTTCTGTAGCGGGTAGTGGGTTTATAGGGGAATTGGGTGGGAAGTATTTTAATTGTAAATAAGTAATGAATTATTTTTATTTATTGGTATTGATAATTTATGTATTTTTAATTAATTATTAATTGGCAATGAATAATTTTAATTGTTTATTTGGTAATTAATATTTGTAATTAATTTATTTAATTGGTAATTAATGTTTGTAATTGGTAGTTAATGATTGTAATTGGTAGTTAATGTTTGTAATTGGTAATTAATTTATTTAATTGGTAATTAATTTTTGTAATTGGTAATTAATGTATTTAATTGGTAATTAAAAATTTTTTATTGGAAATTATTTGTAAATAATTGGTAATTAATGTGTTATAAAAAGTCTTTTTTGGTATACAAATAATTTTATTGTTTAATGTTTTTTAATTGGTAATCAATTATTAATAATTGTTTTGTTTTTTACAGTATTTTATTGATTAATATTTATTATTAGGTAACTATTATTTATTAATTGATATTTATTGTTAATTTATTTTTAATTATTTATTCAAATCAATTTTGAAATGATGTTTAGTTATTTAAAAATTAAAATATTAGGGGGCGTGGCCAGCAGCCAACGATGGCGGCAGCTTAGAAGGCGAGCTCCGTGGTTGAAGCGGCCTCCTTGGAAATCCGACCAGTAATCCGTCAAACAACCATCGTCTGCGGAAGGGTACTGAAGCCCAGGACCGGGCGGCACAAGCGGAGACCAGCGGATTCTGAATCCGACAGTGAGAAATGCAGATCACAGCGTGACCAATCCGGGCCATTGATACAGGTTGGAGCCGGGGTGTCGATTACAGCAGAGATCGGACAGGAAGTGCAACGTATGGGGAGAGGGGCCGCCGGAAGTGCCCGCTCGGAGACGAGACCCGGACGATAACGGAGCCGGCAAGGCGGAACCGACACCGGACCAGAGGTACCCGGGTGTGGAGGACCGGGGACCGCAGGCAAGGACTCAACAAGACTCCGAGACTCGCCTAACTCACCCGGCCTGGCGATAGAGGCGGAGACACCCAGACAGACGCAGGAGCCGAGGACACCATCTTGTGCGCCGAACACGTTGAGGCCCGGGGACCCGGAAAGACTAGTGGCAGCACGGGCCTCTGTGATTCCCCGCCGCCGCCCAGGAGCAAAGAGAACCATCCTATAAACAACAGACTCCCCGGTGGGGAAAGGGGCCGACACAAGAACGTCTACCAGACGGCGAAGGCGCTAACGCAGGAACTGCCGAAACGGCGCTCGGCACACTCCAGTCACTAAGCAGAGCGCACAGTCTCCTGGATAAGAACCTAGCATCACGGAGCCCCATGTTCCATTTGGTGCAGGGGGTCGCCGCTGAGACACGGATTTGAGCACCGGGGCAAAAGTCTACACACAACTACACTTCAACTCATTGTAGGCAAGGAGCGACGCACGGCATCACCTGGGTGGCCTCATGGTGGCATCGGCGTTGTGACTAACGCGCAACCAGCGCCAAAATAGATCGTGCTTCCAACAACACCCGCCATTGAGAGACGGGGTAGATAGTGCCGACTCAGATTGCACGCACCGGGGGACCGAGGCTGGAGGGGCACAACAGACCATAGAGCGCTGTTAATTCGACATCCACAACATCCCCCCATACTGACAGCAAGCGGCGAGAAGCGAGGATCGCACCCACCGCTGGTTCAACGAGGCAGCAACAATACGAGGTCGGCCCACACGACTCCGGAGGGATCGACACAAGGGTGGCTTCCCATTAACCCCCGCACCATCAGAGACTTTGCACGGGGAAAAACATTCCCCTGAACGACACGTCGAGGGTGACCACCGGGATGGCTGGTAAAGGGACAAAAGGCGGAGCCACACAAGCTTGGCTGGAAAAATATGCCTATGACAGAGCTCCCTCCTCTTCACCAGATACATAAACACCACCGGGCAAGACAGTGGAGGCGGCGGGAGGCAAGAAAGCGACCATAGATGATGTCATGAAGGCCCTCGCGCAGGTACAGGTGACTGTGGGATCGATTTCGACAGATATCACACTCCTAAGAGCGGACTTCCATAAAATGTCAGAGAAAGTGCACTCGATGGAAGTAGTAACCAAATCATCGGTGGAGGATGTCTCGGAACTACAAATAAGCATGGAACGGATCACAAAGGAAAATAAGGCCCTACGCGACAAGCTGGATGATCAAGAGGGGCGCTCAAGACGAAATAACATACGTATAATCGGGGTTCCGGATTCGGAGGGCACAAGAGCTATGGACCTATACGTGGAGGAGCTCATCAAGCAACACCTGCGACCAAAAGGTCTCTCTGCCTTTTTCACAGTAGAAAGGGCGCACCGGGTTCCCGGAGGCCGCCCGAAGCAGGGAGCCAACCCAAGTCCGATCATCGCTCGCCTCTTCAATTTTAGAGACAGAGATGCGATCCTACAAGCGGCTAGGAACTCCCTGCCAGTTCGAATCCACAACGCTACGTTGGCATTTTTTCCGGATTATGCGGCGGAAGTTGCACGGAGGAGGAGAACCTTTTTCGAAGTAAAGAAAGAACTCAGAGCCAGAGAAATTCCTTACTCAATGCTCTTCCCAGCCAAGCTCAGGATAGTAGCGGACAATAAAACATGGTTCTTTGACTCTCCAGAGACAGCACAGGATTGGCTGGAGGGGTGGAGATCAACGACCCGCCCGCGCCGTTCTAACAGGACGACCATGCACAGCAACGGTGACTCCCGTCCGAGTTCCCAAGCATCCGGAGGAGAAGCGGACCACCGCTCACCTCTGCACGACATTCCGGAAACAGAAGACACGGAAGAATAATGACTTCTCACGACTGCAGGTACAGACCGACTGCTGCGCTGGCCGGGCGTGCCGCCATGGACACTGGGCGGAGGACCTCCGGGACTGAGGAAGGGGGCCGCTGACTCCGGAGGGTCCTTCACCCCAGCGTGCAAGTACTATGTTTTGGGAAGGGATCAGGCACTCTGCTGAGTTGGGGGGGCGGGCAGTTCTAAGTCCGTTGAGCAGGGGGGCAGGGTGGGGGGAGTTGGGGGGGGGGGAGGTTTTACGTTTTCAGGACGGTTACACTGGTAGAGATTGGAAATACATGGCATATTTGTATCGCTTAGCAGGTATTAGGCAAAACAGTCGAGCTCAGACGGGGCGACGCAATGATACATTCACATACGGACCCTATGGCAGGAACAGCACAAGTTGAGAATGAGAGGGAGGACACAGGATTGAGGCGAGCATCTCAGTTAGGCATTATGTCATGGAACGTATGAGGATTAGGGGACAAAGTCAAGCGGGGGTTAGTACTGCAGAGTGTAAGACGCTTTAGTCCAGCCTTGGTCCTATTGCAGGAAACACACCTAACGGGCACAGCTACACGGGCCCTAGACAGGAAAGGTTACCGTATGATCACCCACGCAGAGTTCACTAGGGGGTCCCGGGGTACTGGAATCCTCATGCACCGCTCCTCGGGGTTCATCGTTCGATCCACGAAAACAGACACGCAGGGCCGTTTTGCGGCCGCACATGGTCAATGGGAAGGAAGGCCGCTGAATGTAGTCTCGGTCTATATTCCACCGGCACTGCACGCAGTTGCTCTCCCTGAATTGGGGAAATTTCTGTTAGAACTACCGGAGGGAGATCTAGTCTTGGGAGGGGACTTTAACGCAGTGGCACACAATACACATGATAGATTCCCGGTACGGACGCACAACCCTGGGCCTTCCCGCCTGCATGGCTTCCTGGAGGCACAAGGTTTGGTGGATCTTTGGAGGCACTTTCATCCGGAGGTTCAACAGTATACATATCACTCAGCGGTCCATGACAGCCTGTCACGGATTGACTATTTCCTAACACTAGGGCACGGCCTCCTCACTATTAATGACGTACAAATTAGACCTAGGGGAGTTTCAGACCATTCACCGTTAACACTGACTATCTCAAACCCTGAACGGACCAGAACACGCGTTTTCCCGATCTACCCAGGGTACCTTAAAGTACCACTGGTAGCCAAAACACTGAGGGAGGGTACGAGGTCGTACTTTACCAAAAACGAGGGGTCAGTGGAGTCTCCCACTACCTTATGGGAGGCCTATAAAACGGTCCTTCGGGGGCAGGCCATCTCTGTGATCGCGAGACATAAACGTACACAAAAACAAGAACTTTTAGACCTAGAAAACAAATTGGACAAGGCCAGTACTGACCATGAGGCTGACCCGACGACGGACACACGACACACACTCCAATTGTGCCAGCAGCGTCACACTGACCAGCTACGCAGCAGGGTGATAGACAGTTTAACGGCCACAAAACAAAGGATATACGATGTGGGTGACAAGGCTGGCAGACTCCTTGCCTGGTTAGACAGGAAAAGAGATGGACAAAGGGCCATATTACATCTGAAGGATCACACGGGTATATTGCAGACCCACCCTTCTCTAATAGTCGAACTTCTGGCAGACCATTTTCAGGCAGTTTACACCCCTGAAACCGAGGTTACTCGGGAGATGGCGGAGACATCTCTCGTGGGGATACCCACCCGCACCCTGTCGCAGGCCGACGTAGATGAACTAGAAATAGACTTGACCACTGAGGAGATTCATGTAGCTATAGCAGCCCTGCACTCAGGGAAAGCTTTAGGTCCCAATGGGATACCGATAGAATGGTATAAGACAATGTCGGAAACGCTCTCCACACCCCTACTCAACATGTTTCAGGACTGTCTGGAAAGGGGACAACTACCGCCCGACCAACGAGCGGCAACTATAGTGACAATACCAAAACCCGGCAAGCCGCCTGAAGATTGCAGCTCATACCACCCAATTTCCCTACTAAACGCCGAGAACAAAATCCTGGCAAAATTACTGGCCAATAGGCTGCTGCCACATCTGGGGCATCTAATACACCCTGACCAGTCAGGGTTTATGCCGCATAGAAGCACGGCGATGAACCTCAGGCGGCTGCATGGGGTGATGGCACGGGCGCCGCTGTTAACGGAACCGGCGGCGATCCTCTCGCTGGACGCCAGGATGGCGTTTGATCTGGTAGAATGGCGCTACCTTTTTGCGGTACTAGAACACATGGGCTTCGGCCCGAAATTTATAGCATGGATCAAACTATTATACCAAAACCCGGTGGCGCGAGTGACGACAAATGTCCGTCTCTCCAGAGAAATATCATTGAAGAGAGGGAAGAGACAAGGTTGCCCGCTCTCACCGCTACTATTCGCCCTGGTCCTGGAACCTTTAGCTACTATCATTAGGACTACCCGGTTGCTACGAGGAGTACAGTGGGGTGACGGATGGGAAGACAGGGTGTCATTGTATGCGGATGACATGTTAATTTACCTGATGGACTTGCCGGTGGGTATACCGGCATTACTGCCATTGTGTGAGAGGCATGGGACGGCGTCGGGTTATAAAATAAACTGGACGAAATCAGTGCTCTACATGTTAAACAGCACACCGCCGGTTCTGAGCACAAACTGTCCATTGATAATGGAGAACGTCTCATTCAGATATTTAGGGATCCATATTACACGAGAGCATGATACCTTCCAGGACCTGAATCTACGACCGTTGCTCGAGAGACTGAAATCAGACGTGCGACATTTGAAGACCCTCCCCTTGACACTATTAGGCAGGGCAGCGCTATTCAAGATGATGGCGCTGCCCCGTTTCCTCTATGTCTTGGAAAATACACCGGCGATAGTCCCAGCACAGTTCTTCAGACAAGTCTCTAATCAACTATCGGGCCTGTTATGGGGGAACAAACCAGCGAGAGTGGCACATTTGAAATTGATCAGGGACTGGTATAGTGGAGGGATAGCCCTCCCAAACCTGGAACTGTACTATTGGGCAGCACACCTTAAGGTGGTCAACCGATGGTTACATGGACCGCAAGATGACCCGGCGTTGATGGCGGATAGACAGCAGCTAGGCACTGCCACCCTTATGGCCCCGCTCTATAACAAAGGAATGATTAGAAAACTGATAGGGCCCACTAGGCACACTGTGACACTGTGGCATAAAGCCCAGACGCGACTGAAATGGGAGGGTGTGATCACACGTATGACGCCATTATGGGACTCCAAGGTCTTGGGTAGTCTAAGACACAGAAAGGGCTTTGACCAATGGGACACCATAGGGATCTCAACGGTTGGGGACCTGTGGACGAGGGACGGAGTGGTGCCATTTGAAACACTCAGGGAACAATACGAACTGAGGGTAACTGAAACATACCGATACATACAGATCCGACACACGTTAATGACAGCATTAGAACCTGATACCACGGTCCCAGAGTCGGCTCCCCTGGAGGACCGACTATTGACAGACTACATGGAGAGCAAGGCTACTTCTCTCCCTTACCGTAAACTAATAAATAACCTGCCAGACCCATTGCTGAAACTAAAAGAAACTTGGGAGGAGGAGCTTGGGGAGTTAGATGAAGAGTGTTGGAATGCCGCACTAGCGTCTCCCAGAGAGGCCGGCATATCGGCGAGATTTAGACTGGTGCAGTTTAAAATACTACACCGGGTCTACTATACACGTACTATGCTTCACAAAATACATAGAGCTGAACACCCGCACTGCCTGCGACAATGCGGAGCACAAGGTACACTGTTCCATACTCTTTGGGATTGCCCTCACATCATGGATTACTGGCGGAGAATAACACGCACTATGGCTCAAACTTTACGACTACCCATCACACATGATCCCAGGATTTGCTTACTAAATATACTGGGCCCGAATGAACTGACGGCATATGGGAGACAGTGGGTGGTGGTCGGCATGATGTTGGCGAAGCGCGACATAGCGCAAAAGTGGGGTGCAGCGGAAACACCTACCCTGGCCCAATGGTGTAAGAACATGGACATAACTATGGTAACGGAGAGGGCGGTGTATAAACAAAGGTCTAACCCACGTAAATGGAATAAATTATGGCTACCCTGGAATACATATAGGGGGGATATATGCGAGCCTCTGCCAGAGGAAGAAGACATGGATAGCTCGGGAGAGGATGAAGACGAGGAATAGGGGGTGAAGGGGTAAAGGAATGATACAGACAGTGGGAAAGCTACAACACTATACGATCACCGGGCGGGGCTACAGACTACACAAGTCATAGAATGTTTAGCCTATACTACTGCTTAGATCGTGAACAATGTAATGATGATTGTAATAAGCGATGCCAAGTATCCAATCAGTGGCGTTTTTAGTTATTAGTTGGTAAAACAGAAAATGTAAGTTGCGATAATGGTCGATTGTGGCTGAATGTTGAAGCTACAATAACGACAGTCGATAAATATAAATATGAATAATACAATGCAACAATAAAAACATTTTTTTTAAAAATAAAAATTAAAATATTAATAAATTTAAATATAAAAATTATTTCTAGGTATGTTATATTTAATTTTTATGGTATCCAAAGCTTTACTTATTATTGTACTCTCTGGAGTGGGAATAGTCATTTTTACCCCTACACTATCCAATGCTTTCCCTACTGTTGCACTCTCTGGAGTTGGAATAGTAATTTTTACCCCTACGCTATCCAAAGCTTTCCCTACTGTTGCACTCTCTGGAGTGGGAATAGTAATTTTTACCCCTACGCTATCTAACGCTTTCCCTACTGTTGCACTCTCTGGAGTGGAAATAGTAATTTTTACCCACCCGCTATCCAACGCTTTCTGTACTGTTGCACTCTCTGGAGTTGGAATAGTAATTTTTACCCCTACGCTATCCAGCGCTTTCCCTACTGTTTCACTCTCTGGAGTTGGAATACTAATTTTTACCTCTATGCTATCCAACGCTTTCCCTACTGTTGCACTCTCTGGAGTGGGAATAGTAATTTTTACCCCTACACTATCCAACGCTTTCCCTACTGTTGCACTCTCTGGAGTGGGAATAGTAATTTTTACCCACCCGCTACCCAACGGTTTCCCTACTGTTGCACTCTCTGGAGTTGGAATAGTAATTTGTACCCTTACGCTATTCAGCGCTTTCCCTACTGTTTCACTCTCTGGAGTTGGAATAGTAATTTTTACCCCTACGCTATCCAACGCTTTCCCTACTGTTGCACTCTCTGGAGTTGGAATAGTAATTTTTACCCCTACGCTATCCAAAGCTTTCCCTACTGTTGCACTCTCTGGAGTGGGAATAGTAATTTTTACCCCTACGCTATCCAACGCTTTCCCTACTGTTGCACTCTCTGGAGTGGAAATAGTAATTTTTACCCACCCGCTATCCAACGCTTTCTGTACTGTTGCACTCTCTGGAGTTGGAATAGTAATTGTTACCCCTACGCTATCCAGCGCTTTCCCTACTGTTTCACTCTCTGGAGTTGGAATAGTAATTTTTAACCCTATGCTATCCAACGCTTTCCCTACTGTTGCACTCTCTGGAGTGGGAATAGTAATTTTTACCCCTACACTATCCAACGCTTTCCATACTGTTGCACTCTCTGGAGTGGGAATAGTAATTTTTACCCACCCGCTACCCAACGGTTTCCCTACTGTTGCACTCTCTGGAGTTGGAATAGTAATTTTTACCCCTACGCTATCCAACGCTTTCCCTACTGTTGCACTCTCTGGAGTGGGAATAGTAATTTTTACCCCTACGCTATCCAACGCTTTCCCTACTGTTGCACTCTCTGGAGTTGGAATAGTAATTTTTACCCCTACGCTATCCAATGCTTTCCCTACTGTTGCACTCTCTGGAGTGGGAATAGTAATTTTTACCCCCCGCTATCCAACGCTTTCCCTACAGTTGCACTCTCTAGAGTTGGAATAGTAATTTTTACCCCTACGCTATCCAGCGCTTTCCCTACTGTTTTACTCTCTGGAGTTGGAATAGTAATTTTTACCCCTACGCTATCCAATGTTTTGTTTACTGTTTCACTCTCTGGAGTGGTAATAGTAATTTGTATCTCTATGCTTTACAATGTTTTCCCTAATTTTGCATTTTCTGGAGTGGGAATAGTAATTTTACAATTTACGGTATCCAATGTTTTTAATACTGTAGTTTTTTTGGACTTTAAATAGTAGTTTTATTTAATTTTTAGGATGAATTTAGATAATGTATTATGTTATTAATTTTAAGTATATTTAATTTTTTTAATTTATTAAAAATAATTATTCACTTTTTTATGTAATTATTTTATGTGTGGAGATCTATTTGTAATTTATAGTATTTATAAATAATTTATAAGTAATTAAAGTAATTATTAAAATGTATTATTGAGTAAATATATAATATATATTTTACATATGTGTTTAATTAATGTTATATTATTATATATCTATTATTTATTAATTTTAAACATTACTAAATATTTTTAACAATGTTTATTTTATTTATAAGTATTATTTACTTTATTTTACACATTATATTTTAACAGATATAAAAGGATATTTGTAATTACGATATTTTTAACATAGATATTTTTGTTTCGATATTTTTGTACTTACCATGTTGTAGATAGGATGTCGATATACTTGCCTTCGATATTCCAGCGTCGATGTTTCTGTAGGTCGATATTTTGTCTGTCGATATTCTGTCATAGATCCGTACTCACAGGTAAATGTTTTTAATTAATAAAAAATGTATGTCCCATCATCCTCACAACCTTTGGGACATGGTAGCCACAACCTGCAAAGATCCTTGTTTGCCAGAAATTTTGAGAGGATTATAACTATGGTAAAATAACTGTCATGGTTAACACAGTTGTGGGAGTGCTCTGTGTTTTGTCCAGTCACAGTTCTGATTTATTAAGTAGTAGAGGGTTAATGTGCCAACTGCAACGCGCACTGTGTAACAAGGAGACCACAGATTTGTATTTTATTTAGATAAAGGGGCTACTGCTTTTCATAATAAGATCGTTCTGTTAGTGCAAACAACCACAATCATTGTGTTACGTTTTATATCCTGACTTCACATTTCTCCAGACCATTCACTCTTAACATATAGGTGCCGATTACAATGTCGGTCGGAGTCTCGTAAACGGGACTGACCAACCTCCGGTTGGCAGTCCCAACATTCTGACATTTCCCTATGGGAGCATGTGTTAAGGCCGTATACTGGTTGAAGTACATGCTCCCATAGGGAAATAGAAGGTGATGTTAATCCCTGCACCCCATGGCAGGCACCTCACAGGGTGCAGGGTTTGACAGGGAGCACCATAGATGCCCCCCTCGGCCCCCAACCGGAGGCTGTGCACACAAGGGGCCCTGCTAGGGGTCCCGGAACACACTTTCCAACAGGGTTCCATTGTCGGAAAGGTTGGCATGGCAACCCTTCCTGAAAACGTGTATCGTAATCACAAGGGCAGAAAGACTGCCCGTTGGGATTACGAGCTGGCTTCTGACTGGCTGATGGGCTCCTTGAGCCCATCGGAAGCCATCGGGAATGACTGGCTGGTTTCAATTCCGACCAGCTAATTCATAGTCAGCCAGTTGGAATTGAAACCGACGACCAAAGGTCAGTGGCTTTCCGACTGCCATCATAATAAGCCCCATACTGTCTACAAGTATGAGTGATATGTAATTCCTCAGTGCCATTTGTACATTTCATGTACATTGATTTCCACACTTGTGTGTTTTATTGTGCATCTGTGTGTGATGTCAAGCACTCTGTACACCAAGGTAAGTATAAAAGAACGAAATACATAAAATGAGTTGGTGCCATTTAAATAAATATTTGTGCAATTATTCATAAAAATAAATCTTGCATTCTTACACCACAAGCACATCTCTTACATAGAGAGCTGAACAAAGTTACAAATCCTGCCTCCAAATCATAGTTTCTCTTAAGTTTGTGTGAAGTGATACCAAACTGTGCACCTTTGTTTCCTTTCATTGTGTTGGCTCCGGATGGCTCCCAGCCAAAATGATACTCGAACATAAGGAGGGCTGATGGCCTTTTTAATTAGCTATTTGTTTTGGGCCCAGCTGAAATCTTAAATCAGAAACCCCCTATGTTGACTACAGGCTCCTACTCCAAATGAAATGCAGATAATGTGAGAGAGCTGCTAAACTGTCTCTCAGTGTCAGAAAATTACACCAGGACAAATTGAGAATGTTTCCGTGGGCTTACCAGAACCAATATATGGCCCAGACATAGCTTTCAGAACTGGGATCCAGCGGGGTTCCCCTACTTTCCAGCACTGCTTCAATTGGTGTACATTATCCACTAGCAGGGCAGTTCAGAGGTGCACAAATTCCACACATCACATTTGTGTTATCTGCCTTAAAAAGCAAATAAAGGACCAAATGACGCTACAAGGAGTATTGGTTTTGGGGAGCATGGGCCACTGTCATTACATCATCAGAAAATGGATCTCAAGGGCATCGTGGTTGAAGAGGTTCACGCTAAAAAAACTGCTGAAAGATTTGGTAGGGTATTGTCAGAATCTAAAGAGCACAGTGCATTTCTTGGCATGTTTACGTCATTGTTTTTATTTAACCCATGGAATATTGGAAAATTAGTTGAAAAAGGCTCCCTTTTAAGCACACTGGGCAGGAACATTGGTTGAAACTCGTTCAACGGTTTTATTGGTTAAGTGTGGATCATCAGTTTGTAATTTCCATGAAATGTGTGGCACATCATGTATTCCAAAACACCTTAGTCCAGTGACATTAGTTATAATGCTGATTTACAGGGGGCTGACTACTTGGCCCATGACACTTTTAGGTGAGTGTTAGCCAAGACATTTTGGGCGCTACGAATTTCGTAGCGCCCCTTGCATCGCAAAATGCGATGCAGTGCGCGCTATGAAATTCGTTTTATTAATTAAATTGTTTACTTACCTGCAATTATCCATATGCCAGTTTTTAGCACCCTCCCCCCTGCCCCTCCCCCTCCCCGCCTCCCTGCCCCCCGTAACTCCCTCCACGGCCCGCGGCTGATCACACTGTGGATACCTTTACATGTTAGTAAGGCCTGCCTGATCAGAATAGTATGATTGGCAATCATGTATTTGACTGCATTTTTAAAACGAGAATGGAACTTAACTGAAATTTTTAAATAAGTATAGACATATTTAAACATTGACAATTTAATAGAAAATTGTGAAAAATACTGAGGGGGGTCAATGATTTTTTGCTCCAATTGTGGGGCGCGGCATGAAAAAGTTTTAAGACCACTGATTTAGTCTATAGACTTTATTTGTGTTTACTATGCTGAACCGTGGCCTTTACAGTGAACATTCCATTGACCTTGGAACGTTTGTGCGTGACTGCTGACAAATTATATGAAATAGCACCCTGGCCCTCAGGTGGCTTATTAACCTCACTGACATATTTATGATTTATGTATCACATAAACTTCACCTGACAGCGCGTGTCGGATTTTGAATACATTCTGGTGATGGGGAAGGGATAACTAAGTGTAGGACACCACAAGAGTAGGAGACGTAATCCAGTGTGTGTGGGCGCGGGAGAAATAAAGAAAGCTCTTGCGGGGTCACTGGACCAGAGGCTCCTCACTGCTTTGCAAAAGCAAGACTCTATACATACACTAAGATATGAACACCTATGGATAGAGCTGCCCTTTGTTAAGAGAGCGCCCTGGGTGTAACTAAATTGGCCACTGCCCTCTTACTAGTCATCTTTAATTGTATATGTGTTGAAAATTTGGAAGTAGTAGGAGGAAGGTGAGGGGAGCAGGATTCAGTAGCAGCATGAAAATAACAACAAACAGACAGCAAACAAAGGCACCTGCAGTATTTAGAAAAAGTCTTAAAACACACTTTTCTTTGGACTTAAGTCCTAGGGAGACTGCTCCAGGGAGCTCCAGTGCATCTCTGGAAGTCAGCGGCATGGCGTGGCACCAGCTCAAACATGCTAAAGGACGGCCCGGCCTATGAAGGGAGGAGCCACCAGTCAAACCAGCACAGTTCTGATACGCCACTTAATGTCTAAGCTTCCACCAAGATCAT
Organism: Lissotriton helveticus; assembly: GCF_964261635.1. Taxonomy (NCBI): domain Eukaryota; kingdom Metazoa; phylum Chordata; class Amphibia; order Caudata; family Salamandridae; genus Lissotriton; species Lissotriton helveticus. The sequence continues at coordinate 1,598,430,914 of NC_136057.1, forward strand.
ATTTCTTCTCCATTTAAACTCCTGTCCTTGATGTTGTATACCTGTCCTCACCCCCTAACTCTGCTCCTTACCTCTATCACATACAGAGCTTTGTAACTAGGTTTGTGCTAAGTTAGACACACATTGACCTATGAGCTATTACTGAAGTGGTACTAAACGGATGTGAGGGACAAGAAGTCCTAAAATGTTATCACATTTACCTAAGGAAGGTCAATGCTTGAAATATCATTAGACTGGACTGCTAGCACAATGCTAGAAATGTTATCGCACTCATCTAAGAAAGGCGAGAATCCGAAATGTTGTTAGATTGACATTCGAAAGCACAGTACCACAATACCTAAAATTGTAGTACCCTGAACTGAGAAGAACTATCCCAGAGATGTTACTAAAGTGGCCTGAGCAAAGGCAGCACCTGAAATTTGACCGAACCTAAGGAAGCATTGGCAAAGCAAATATGTCTTCGTAATGCATGAGCTATTGGCCTTTTCAATGTGAATTTCTTTAAGCCTTGTTGTCTAGCAGCACATCTGATGCTGAAAGTTACTGAAAGCCTAGAATCACAGGATGTTGAGCCGAAGCCAAGTCTCTTCGCCCCCCCCCCTATGTTGAGTTTATTGTCCTGCACCACCTAACACAAAAATTTGCTATGACGTGGGCTGTGATGGCCACATCATAGCGCTTTTTTCAGTGGCTTTCAGCCATGCTGAACAGCAGATGTTCTGCTGGCCAACATGGCTAAAAGACATTCACATTGACACGGCCAATAGCTCGGGCATTACCGAGATCTATTATCTTTGTCAGTGCTTGTTCTATGTTGATGAGGGTCTTGCTGAACAAATGTGTAAGTGATAGTGAGAAACAGTTGTGGAGCTTTGAAGTGAAGTGAGGATGTGGTGTAAAGGCCAGAGCTGCCAATAGGGGAACTGGGGAACAAGGTTCGAATCTTGGGGTCGGCTGAACAATTTGCGATTCTGGGCAAATCATTTATGCTTCGTCCTACCTACGACAATTACTGTATCATTGTGTAATGTAACCGGTGAGCACTGCAAGCACTCCAATACCATTGGCAGTGTCAGAACTATCGCAAGATGGGGGATGGAACAAGCGCTCCATTACCATTGGATTGTACAAAAAAATAAAAAACTAGAAGCGACAAGGGACAAGGGAGGTAGTGGGGGGACGGGTCAAACAGAGAAGCAGGTGGTGATGGGGAGATGGGAAAGCAACGACGCAAAAACAAAATACCTTAATTGAAGCAGGAACAGCGACAAAAATGAATATGTAATTGTGTAATGTAACTGGTGAGCACTTAAAGTGTTCCAATATCATCAGCTTGTGTTTGCGCTATGGAAAGACTGACGACAGATCATGGAAAAAAAAATAACTGCGATGTTTGTGTTTTTACACATTTTTAAGAATTGCATTCATTTAGGTTCACACGCATGCATTTTAGTGGTGTGTGTGTGTGTGTACAATGGAGACGGTCTGAAAACACAAGTACTCCTATGACGTGCTTGAAAACAAAGAAAAAATAGCTCTACAAACCGGAAGCAGTGTACGGATCCATGCGCTATGAGAGGGCCAAACACAAGAAGAGGGCATGACGCTCACATGCAATGACAAATGGCATTAAAGAAAATGAGAGCGACGCTGAAGTTTACCAATGGAAGGAGATGGGCGACTTGTCAGCCCACAGATAGAACACAACACGTTTCTTCGATACAACTCATGCGCTGTCTAGCCGAGACCTAATAAAAAAAGAAGCATGAACTGAAGGAGGACATTGCAATGCTGCCTCACTGTCACAAATAGGAATTCTAATGACATCGTACTGCTCTGACATGAGGAAGGACAGTACCTGAAATGACCACCTAAGAAGTTTTTTTTTTAACCTGGAACAGAAGCTCTCCCATGAAAGCCTGCTGCATTTGTGGTCACACTTCCCAACTGCTGTCAGGATTTGGAAAATGTAAGCAGAAAAGGGCTCACATGTTAATCCCCTTAACTTGAGTGGTGATAGCGGCTGGATCAGTAACCACTGACCCAGTAATCTCACCCCTCTTTACTGGCAAGCTTGTGATGGCGACTCTTGATTTTGGTTGCACTAGAACTTTTGACGTAAACCTGGCTTTAACGATACTAGGTGAAATGTTGCTTCATTAACCCTTAGAAGGACAAAACTACACGTTTGATTATTTGACATGTTCAGTAAAGCCCGTAAGTGGTATTGCCTTATGGCATGCCTTGTGTATAACTATATGTGTGGTATACTCTATATCGCCCGCATTATACCACATGACACATTTCACATCCACCCCGCTGAAAGGCAAGCATAGGTAAGGAGATGCAGAGGTAAGAATAATATTTATACATCTACACTGACGGTGTAGGAGCGGGCAATGCAGGGGGAATGCTGTACCATTGTAGCAGTTACTGTAAAGCGCCACAACCTATGGTACTTCCTCTGTTGCCATAGCTGCCTGATTCTCACACACAGACAGCTGAGGGAGGAGCTTGCAGCCAGGCTGACCGGAGTCCATATTGGCAGTCACCCTGTGCTTCCTCGCTCCCTTCAAACGGCAGCGGGCAGTGCCAGACAGGCTCGCGCCCACCTCGCAGGTGTGCTCCACCGTGGGCAGCGGGTCTTGATGGGCCGCGTGAGAACTTCTGATAAAGATGCATTTCCCAGGCTCGCTGCTGGGACCAGTTCGTCCACATTCCAGCCCTCTTCCCCTTCCTATTGAGCGTGTTCAGGCCTGAGCCTGAGTCTCAGAATGCACATTTTAAATATCAAGACAGTTTTAGGCCAGTGCTAAAGGCACACTGCTAATCAGGCGCCATCAAAGTTCAGGGAGAGATTTCATGGAGTGAAACGTGAAAAAATCTGTTGTCTGTACGCATGTACGTTTGTACAGTAGCCTATGGCTAAAGCTATGTCCATACAGTAAAGTATATGTATTTGACAGTTGCCTATATGTATTACAGCTGTACAAATATAGGCACAGCTAAATCGAACTATGCTTTCTATACTTTCGTCTTATGAGCATGTGCTATTATCCACATTGTTGAATGCAGTTGCATGCGTGTATGAACATCAAATGTCCATTTGTTTGTGCGTGCTTGTCTAAACATTCATTTCTATATTTGTTCTATTTTAGGTGAATGGTCAAAGTGCGGAACTCTTCATGTCTTTGTGCCTTCTTGTGCCTTCTTTCTAAAACAATTACAATCCTGCCACTGGCTATCGGAGCGGATTGACGGGAACTCTGAGCCTGTGCATGTTCTCCACCCAGGATGTGGATTACAGGCTGGTGAAGAACATGCAGAGTGTGCATGTCTGTTTGACCGGCCGAAGACAGCCAGCCAAACCATCATGCACACTTGAGTGCTCACCACTCATCCCCCTCCCCCTGCTCTGCACAGCCCAGCCCCGAGAATTGAGCAAGTACAGAAAAATAAAATGATAATAACAATGCGTTATTCTCATTTCCTTTTTCCTTTTTAACTGCTCAAAGGGCAGTGGGGCAACGCTAGTAGAGCAACGCTCCTCCACCTTAGTGAAGGAGCCGCCACTGATTTGAACCCTCCTTAAATGACAGGTTTGACCCATTGTCCCATTCTTTGAATTTCAAACGCCTCCTACTTGCTGCTGATGGATTAAGAGAAGAGATGGTTAAAGAGAGATAACTGCAGAAACTAGATGAGGCTCCTATATCCCTGTTTACTTCCGTTTCCTGCTTCTGCATCCATCATTGTGCACACTAGTTGTAGCAAGTACAGGGGCAATAAAATGAAATGCAGTGTAGCTGCTACTACTCCTGGCTACTCCTAATCGATACCCTAACCTTATTAAAATGGCTACTCTAATGACTTAATTCATTAACACTGGAATGACTCTTCTATTTCAGCGGTTTTGTTTATGGTTTTTGTTTTTGTACACATTGATATATAGGCACTTATTCTGATTTACATGCATGTTGCTGGTCCGGAACAGAGGTGTTGTCTAACTACTGAGAAGCACATATGTAACTTTGCAGTGGGGGCTCGGGCATATGCTTTGCAAACCACTCTGTGTAGGTCCTCTCACCCCACCCTCTGTGTCAGTCCACCCGCCCGCCCTCTGTGTCATTCCCCCTCCCCCGCCCTTTGTGCCAGTCCCCCCGCCGATTTTAGTACTATTATATCTGGATATTCATGATAGTCTTTGTTCTCTTATATTTCTTTTAATACTCTAAGGATATTTCGCTAGATTTGAAAATGTCCAAACAAAAGTCTGACAAAAGCACCCCTGTTTTAGCTACTTTAGACAACTATCTAGTGAAATTCGTCAATAAAATCAATAATGGCCGGAGAGCTTCTTTAGGACGGGGGAGTCCTTCTGCTATATATCCAGTACCTCTCTCTCCCACCTCACCGGCTGCATTAGTAATTGATGACTGTATAGAACTGGCTAATAGGTTAGTTGTCACGACCGAAGCTCAGGTCCACTCCGATTCCCATCTGGATACTATGGATGTATCAATTGAGAAAACTGAGCATTGCCCACCGGCCTCAAGAGCCCCAAGAGCAATGAGGGCATGTAGGAAGCTGCAAACTAAACGTGGGGGAAATCGTTAAAAAAAAAGAGTTGAAACACCCCCAAAAAGCCCCCAGGTTGATGTCCCTGAACTTGCGGAAAGTCAAGATGTGCCTAAAATGAAAGTGTGTCCTCATGTAACGTAACTGGTGCTATGTAAAGCGCTCTGATAACTGATTCGGTTCGGTTCTAGTTCGCGCTATATAAAAAACTCTGCAAGATGCAGCCAAAATTAATTTTGAGCAACTTGACTTGCTAGTTAGAGTCATCAAAACTAAGATGGAAGAGATTATTAAACCTCTGGTACTTAAATTGGATATTATCTCACTAGAAGTTAAAAGATTAGAGGGGCTTTTGGGAACGCATCTGGCCGTGGCCAAAACATCTAAGGCTGCTATTGTAGGTCCGGCCTTAGAGGGTGATGGAACCTGTAATGCAAATGGTAATGGATCCAGTAAAAGCGTATTTAACCCAACTAGAGGGAGAATTTGTGTTACCCAAACTGTTATGCCTGACCCAACACCAATTAACTGTCAGAATAACCAGGCTACAGCTTTACCAGTGAGTAATTCGGGTTTTAGAGAAATAAAGAAAAATCGTTTCATTAATCTCCCCCCTGATTGTGCGCCCTATGTGGTCGTTTTGACCAATGTTCCACCTAATGAATCCCATAATGATCAGTCCCATCAGGAATCCCATGATTCGCTCAAAAATAAAGCGGTCTCTTGGCTAAATAAGCATTGTGGCTTCCCAATTGCCTATTCTGACCAAATATTATCTACCAGAAGGGTAAATTGGATTGGCCCGTCTAGAAAGTCCTGTAGGGGTGACTGTGTTATCATTAATTTTAAACACTCCCAACATGTTGCCACAGCCCTGTTAAGTGCAGCCTCCCTAGTATTCGATGTGAATAGCGTCTATGTGCGCTCACTTGGCTACTTTTATAGTCACCTCATTGTAGAATCCCCTGAGACTAGCAGAAGGAGACCCTTTTTCCCTAATGTCCGCCCAGCTTTTGAATTAACTATGCAAAATAGATACCAAGCTTTATGTTCCTTGGACACAAATGACTGACATTTACAGGGATGTGGGTCACCTGTAAGCACGATCATAAATAGTCAGATTACTGAACCTATCACCCTGTACCCTGGCCCGAGCCAATTTTGACGGGTGGCCCAATAGCGAATAATGACAGTGGGGATGTATCAAATGTTAATGTAAAGGTGGGGGACAGTCTACACACTTTTGTTCCCCCGGATGTCAAGAGTGTCATGCAAGTTACTGGTATTTCTATTGTTAGCTGGAATATCGCTGGTCTAAAATCCAAGGGGAATGTCCTGGGCTGGCAAGATTTTACCAATAGCCATGATATTCTTTGCTTCCAGGAAACTTGGTGTAGGGAAGACGTAAAGTATGAGGGGCTTGTTTCTTATTGTTTGATGGCACAAGGGTCAACCTCAGGGAGAGCTAAAGGTGGCGTTTTGATTTTAGTTTCTATAAAACAGCAAATTATAGTAAAAAGGTACCTGACCGTAGGTTCACATGTACAGCTTTTGTGGCTCACTGCGGATCAAGGGCGCAACATATTACTTGTCAATTACTACAATAATGTGTTTGATAACTCTAGGGTGACGGTAGTCAATGATCTAGCGAGTGAAATTGATAATTTTAGTACCGAATTAAATGTTTTATTTGACTTCATCTGGGTGGGTGATTTTAATTTACCACTATGCGAACTATCAACCCAAAAAGTCTGTGGGGCTATTAATAATGTTGGTTCAGATGACCTGCATTTCAAACATAACAGTTACGGTGATTCACTATACAAGCTTATGGGCTGCCATGACCTGGAAATCTTAGATTTTGCCAAAGATGATCTGGGTCGGACTATCCCTACCTTTAAGAATAAGCAGAGCAGCTCAGTAATTGATCACGTAATTGTTTCTTCGAATATTTCCCCATACTGTGCCCCCCCAAGGATTGAGGTCTCATCCTTAAGCGACCATAATTGTATAATTTTGAATTGTACACTGTGGGGGAAAAGCTCTGGGGATGCGGGTACCACAATTACTAATGTAGAGCCACACAGACCTAATGGTGTTAGAATAAGATGGGTAGGGGAAAAGGCTACAGACTTGTTAAGTTCTATTGTTAAAGAAAGTCTGACTGATATTAACCTAATTCTCGATACTAATGTAGATCACGGGCGGGTTTTAACTGCTTTTAATGACATTAATAAATTTATTGATGCCAGGTTTACTAGACCTAAGAAAACACAATGTAGAAATGGACCGGGTTGGTTTGACCATATGTGCACCAGTCTACTAACCAAGCTAAAATGTGCTGTTGTAAAAAAGCCTAGGATCTCAGGTGAAATTGTTAATTTAAGACTGGAGTACAAACTAGCATTAAAGAGGAGGAAGTGTGAGATGCAGCAGCAGGCATGGGGCTCACTTAATGAAGCTGCGGAGCTATCCAATAACACATTGTTTTGGGCAACAGTTAACTCCGCTTTTCTCAGAGAGGAAAACACGCCTGAGCTCACCTCCAATGTATCTAGCGATGACTGGGTCTCGCATTTTTCTCAAATATTTGGGCTGTCTAACCCTACTGATAATTATCCAAGTAGTTGGTCCACTATACCATTGGATATAAGTGCAAAAGAGGTTGAGCTTGGCATTGGTGCGAGCAAGGGGGGCAAAGCTCAGGGACCTGATGGGGTCTCTATAGACATTTATAAAGCAGCCCCAGAGTTGTGGAGCCCTCTCTTGGCAATTGTTTTTAATGCTGCTGTATGTACCGCGGCACCAAAAACTTGGGGGGAATACATTATTATCCCAATTCATAAAAAGGGCAACAGATCCGATGTAAGAAACTATCGGCCTATTTCTCTTCTAGACTCCTCAATTAAGATCATGAGTAGAGTTATGTTGGTTAGACTAGAAGAGTGGGTCGAGCAGGAGGATGTCCTGGCCGACAGTCAGTTTGGGTTTAGAAAGGGTCGGGGGACGCTTGATCAGTGTATTAACCTTGATTTATTGATAGGTAAATACACTGAAGCCAAACAGGGCCGATTATATCTCTGCTTTGCAGATCTCAGTAGTGCTTTCGATATGGTCGACCACACTATATTGTGGCCGACCTTGTTACAGCTAGGAGCACTTCAGGGGATAATTTTCTTTCTCGACAGATTATATGAAAAGTTAGAAACCTGTGTCCGTTATGGCACCAAAGGTGAATGCACCCCGAAATTTAGGGTCAAACGAGGGATTAGGCAGGGCTGCGTTTTAGCCCCCCTACTTTTTATATTGTTTATTAATGAAATTGACTCCATTTTAAAAGGCGTAAACGCTGATGCCCCTAAAATTAAAGGCGTTTCGGTACCAGTGTTATTGTATGCTGATGACGCTGTCCTGCTTTCAAGAACTCCTTGCGGACTACAGCGTCTGATCAACAGATTTTCTAACTTTATCAAGGATAGAAAACTGTCTATCAACAATGGAAAAACACATACTATGACCTATGGGGCTAGAAGAAATACCTCTAATGCCTTTTTTATTGAGGGTGAAAAGGTGCTGGAAGTAGATAAATTCTGCTATCTTGGGATAACCTTCTGGAAAAACAAAAAGTGGACTAATGAATTCAATAATGTTAGAAACAAAATGGCGAAAAACGCACACGGTGTTGTTAGATTTGCGGCAAAAGTGGGTGACAGACGCACAAGGGATATGCTCCACATTTATCAAGCGAGGTGTGTCACCACTGCAATGTACGGTGCTGGGGTCTGGGGACACACGCGCTCTCATAATTTGCAATTGGAGGAGAACTCTTTTAAAAAAAACTCTTATGTCTACCTTCTTCCGCCCCGACAGAGTTGATCCACCGGGAATTGAATATCCATTTCTTAGACGATCTACTGTCAATGAGGCCATTAATGCTATGGCGGTCGATATGGCTCCAGGACGAAAAGGCTTTTAACAGATCTATTATTGAGGATTGTTTGTCAATGGATAAATTCCGCAATATCCCGTGGTTAAAATATGTCGCCGACTGTTATTTGGAAATATTCAATATTGATGTATTGTTTGACCCCAGTGCCGCATCTAAGATATCCAAAGAGGAGCTGAAAACTACATTTTTGGCCCATAAAGTAAGGAAGCGGGCCGTAGTGTATGGATCTATGCCCACAGTCATGTTTTACAAAAAGTACAACATGAATGAAGGTTTCCCAGGTTATCTAGCCATGGTGACTAGGCCATCCCATAAGTCTGTGCTAACTAGGCTGAGGTTTGGCATGGCACACCACTTAGTGGCTTTGCCAAACCTGAAGAAACTTCCAACTGGGCCTTGCCTATGTGATGGCCTTACCAAACAAAGCACTTTAAACTTGTTATTGATTTGTAAATTATATATGAATTTTCGATTAGCCTATCTGAAACCCATGTTTATCAAATATGGTGTATGTACCGTTAATGAGGCAATGAATTTGTTATTTAACATGGAGTCTGCTGATATTTGCTTTTTTACTGCCACCTTTTTAAATCGTTCTATCAAGGCGCGTAAAGGTATGCTTTTTTAGGAACAATGTCTGTATTTTATGTGACCTGTATTTTATGTGACCTGGATATTGTAATATTGGAACTATATATGTTTTGTGCTTTTATGGTCATTTTTTATGTACCGAATAAAGCTTCATGAATTGAATTGACAGGTTTGACCCATTGTCCCATTCTTTGAATTTCAACCGCCTCCTACTTGCTGCTGATGGATTAAGAGAAGAGATGGTTAAAGAGAGATAACTGCAGAAAGTAGATGAGGCTCCTATATCCCTGTTTACTTCCGTTTCCTGCTTCTGCATCCATCCTTGTGCACACTAGTTGTAGCAAGTACAGGGGCAATAAAATGAAATGCAGTGTAGCTGCTACTACTCCTGGCTACTCCTAATCGATACCCTAACCTTATTAAAATGGCTACTCTAATGACTTAATTAATTAACACTGGAATGACTCTTCTATTTCAGCGGTTTTGTTTATGGTTTTTGTTTTTGTACACACTGAAGGAATCTTGACTCGAAAGGTGTATCCCAATCTTGAAAACAGACGATTGATTTTCGACTATATTCACAGTCATTTCCTGAAAGTTGCCCTTGAGTGAGTGAACCAGCTAGAAGTGACCAGTGACATGCAGCAGGTAGGTGGTGCTGTTACACGACTAGTTGTCCAAAGAAGAAAAAACAAGTGTGTAGTGGGAGCGCGCGGTGGGACGTGTGAGGCAGAGAGGAGACCCCATGCGCGTGCACATCGCCTGTCTGTGCGTGCACATGTCTAGTCCCATTCGCGCACCAAACCGACAACAATAGTCTTGCCAAGGTGATGCAGCGCATGTGCTGCGTTCGCTAGGCGAGACCTATAAAGGAAAGAAGGATGGAAGGTTGAAAGGAAGAAAAGAAGAAAGGAAGGATGGATATATGAGTGGGTAGATGAATGGAAGAGTAAGTGGATGAATGGGTGGATTGAGCAGTGGGTGAAAGGATGGGTGAGTGAATAGTTGGACGGACTGACAGTTGAAAAAATAGCAGAGTAAATGGCAATCTGAGGGGCTGGATGATGAAAGGATCAATTGATGAATGAAAGACTTTATTGATGGGCAAGTCAAAAGATGGATGTAGGTATGGGTGGATGTGTGGTTGAATATTTGCATAGATGAGGGATGTGTGGACGGATGGATGGAATATCCAAAGGATGGATGGAATAATGCTCTAATGTATGATGGGTGAGAGAATGCATGGATGACAAAATGTAAAGGTGAAATGGTGGATTTTAGCAGGTGGATGGAAGGATGAAAGGATGAATGGATGGAAGAGACAAGGGAGCTCTTTAAGGGAGGGCGGGCTCACTTGCTTCGCTTGCTTGGTGGCATCAGCGCTTTAATTCAAAGTGAGGGTATTCTAAGTTTCTGGTTACTCTACTGCACTCATGCACACACACACACACATACATATGAAATGCACGCACGCACTCTCATGTGGGAAACATACACATGAAAAATGCATGGATCACAACACATGCCCCACCTATCACCAAACATGGTAGGTAGGAATGGCCACATTTACTGACAGTAGGTGAGATCACAGTAGACATCGGAAGGAATTCTATCGTCATTGGTACCCAGGTATGGCCCCTCTGCAACTACAGTCTGCTACCATTACCTAAACCTTGGTATGTAGGGCGGATCGCCCTTTTTGACACAGTTACTCTTTGGGTGACCCTCTGTTGAATATCACTGCTGAACAATGAATCACCTTCAGTGGACTCATGGAGTGTCAAATCTTCTGTGGAAAAATGCAGAACAGGGAAGGAAAAATGAACAAGGCAGGAAGGTACAGTTTCCATAGCCATGTGATGATTTGTATTCCTACTATCCTTTCCAGTTTGAGAAAGGAAGTTTCTCATGTGTTCCAGGATGTGATTGGTAGCCAACTTTACCATCGGCCATAATGATTCTGAATATCTGGAAAATAAGCATGCGGCTTTAGGAACACTCAGTGCCAAACTGTCAAATGGAAACTTATTTCTGCCCATATTGCCAGCTTTTTGACTCCCTCCGCCCTGGAATTGATTAGAATGCATTTGGCTTCATATTTAGGGGTTCCCTATGAACAGTTTTTAGCTATCTATTGTCAAAAGACCTCTTATGGACCATACCAAAACCTACAGTGGAATTTGGCTCTGTCCGTTGCTTACAATTGGTTGGCTTTCTTGTCACTCTCATTTGCTTGCTTCTTATTTTACAGCTTTCCTTCTTCTTCTCGTGCTTGTCCCTCCGCTGGAGCATAACTTCCTTTGCACATCTTTGATTGGATGACGTATCCTTCTACTGCTCAAATTGAGGGAACTACATTTGGTTTTCCTATCAGCACTCCAAGAGAGTATGTGTTTTCTTGCTCTTGCTTTGCTTCTTGCTGGTGGTTACCCTTGCAAAATTCCGCACTCTCATGCTTAAAGTTGTTCCCTCCTTCCTCAACTCCAGCTCATGTGTTGCTTTTTCCCAATTCGCTTTTTAATAAAAACATTTATTTCCTTCTAAGTCGCTCTCTCGCCCTTTCCCCGTTGCTCTCCCTCCATCTATATTTCTCTCCCATCGGCTGCCACCACCCGCTCCTCTGTTGTTCCCCCACTTCACTGTCATGGTCCGATAAAAAATGAATTATTTGATTTTATTTGGTTTGCCAAGAAGCTGTCATTTGCTGTCAGGCCACACCATTGTTACAAAGCGCTATCACTAATATTTAAATTAATTTCTTTATTTACTGCTCCAAGTGGCATTCTCCACCTTGAAACAGATTAAAAAAGAAATTAACAAAATGGCGCCCATATCATGCCGTATGTGTGTGCCTGTGTGGTGATGCATGGGCATGCATGCGTCATCACCCTGGGCTATTATTCTGTCATGAAGCGTTTGAGTACATGCCAAGGACACATCATCGAACATTTGGATTTTAGTCAATGCTATATTTCTATTTGCTGATACCACAAACCATTTGAAAAAAGCATTAGCAAACCCAATAGATTAAAGAGGTGAGACTTATTGGCTTTGCCCAATGCTTGTTGTAAAACGATGCTTGCACCATAATCACACACAGGAACATGGGGTCATATAGGGCCTTCCAACATTTTCTATCAGATTGTCTTTGCATATCCATGGTTGAAAGTGGCTTCCCTAAGCCCTCAATGCAAGTGGTGATATTTTAAGTTTCTTTGATCTGGAATTAACGGGTCTGCAAACTCTGAACTCATTAATTCTGGGCCCATAGAGATTGGACCCCTGTATCATGCTGCAGGGACAGGATAGAGGGTAGCGGCCAGCAGGGTAGGACTGGGACAAAAAATAGGCCTGGCAGCAAAATAAAAGTGACCCCCACAAGCAAACAAGAGAGCTGATAATGCGGACCCCATTTGCAAATCAGGCCAGTTTTTAACTTGTAAAGACACGCTATATGGGTATTTTGCAAGGTATGTCGCTGCAGTGAAATCAACCGGGGAAAACGGCCCACCTGGCCATAAAACCATCCCATACACTGATCTGTGAGACCAGCCCATTGGGCACTGCCTGATTGCCCTATAAGACAGTCCAACCCTGGCTACCAGACTGTACCCTACCCCTGCAGCAGTAGCGGGGAGGGGTGCAGTAAATTCCAACTAGGACATACTGAAACTTGCTGTGCTTCCATTCCTCCCATCCCATCCCACCGGCCCTTCTGCTGACACTTTCTACCTGCCATAAAATGAGCGAGTGGAAAATGTAAGCAGGGTTCTCTCTGGTATCAAAGAAAAATGCGCAGAAATTGAACCCGAATTACCGGGTCCATGCAGTTATTTCCCATTCCAGTGAGAACAATTATAAAATGCTGACTTTGTTGTAGGTACACTTGTCATAATCTGAGATTCCCAGCCCCGAGTATCAAAACACCACATTCGAGCATTCTCATAGTGAGAGTCCTAGGTTAAAAACAGGATCTAGCAGTTTCATTAAATGGCAGTACCAGTTCGAATGATTTTTTACGAGGGGGCAGTACTGCCAGGAGCAAGATGGACTGTTTTTTCTAAGGAAGGTAATTGGAGGTTTCAAACTTCAGCAACCTTTAGAATGACACCAATTCTTAGAAGGAGAAAATAAAAAACATCTTGAAATTCACAGTCTAGGAAGGTATGTGCACAAACATTCCAGCTGTGTAACTCTCACTCCCTAGAAGCAGATTGAAATCTTTATTTCCAACTAAAAATCCACTTTTTGAGAATACTAAACATGGATTTAGATTGGTAAAAATTAGGCCATATGGATATATAAATGTGCAAATGGCTTGGGAATCTGGTCCTATGGGCTATTTTGACCAAACCACTCAGTCGCAAACCCAAACCATTAAGGAAAACATAGAAGGGAAAATCAAAGTGGAAATGCATAGAGAGCTCCAACTCCAAACGTCTGAGACGCAAATAAACAGCGAATGGATGTCACTAGTATTTTGCTGCTCCTCTATACAATCGTAACATCTAGCGACTCCGTGGTGGACCTGCTTGGGCTCCATCTGGTGCCAGTTGGTGTGTTGTGCCATGTGCACCATTGTGTGTTCCTTGCTTTTGTTTAAGGAAGTAGACATTTTATATCCTTATGTCATACCTAAGTACGTGCACAGAGATGTTTTGCAATAAAGACAGTTGTTGGCCGAAGATGGTTGAGTAATAACGCTAGTGCCTGGTGGGACATATGCAAGCGTTACCTTGACTTTACCAATTACCTGCAACTAAGTCGATAAACTGTTGTTCTACAACAGACCCAGCACTTTGGTTTTACCATGTGCAATTTAAGGGTTCACTGACATAATATTGTCACTTCTAATATCGGCCTACAAAATTATCGTCACATTAATATCAATAACAAAAATATTGTCAACGTATATTTAATTAAAAAAAATACACAAATATCAATGAAAAAATATTGCATAAAAAACATCGATATCACTAATATCGAACAAACAAATATCATGTTAAAAAATATTGTCAACATGAAATAAACATAACACATAACAAAAAGATCTAAACTAAAAATAATGACCACCATAACAACAAAAGAGTATGCCTTAAATATTTACAAACACATAAAAATGACCCCTACAAAACATTACATTTCACATTTACAACATAAATACAAATATTTAAAAAGAAATCACCCATATAAATAAATATATTATCCTTAAATAAATCATATTTTTACAGTTAAAAAAAAACACTACACATTTTCTAAAACTAAATTACTTACCAAAAAATAATTAGCATGTATTAAACATCAACAAAAAAATTAATATATTTATTACATTAATTAAGTTATATTCCACATAAAATAAATATGTATATTTTAAGAAATAAACATTTGAAGCCACATTTTCTTTCAAACAAAATTTAATAGAGTTTTCCATATACAGACATAACTGACAAAACAATTGAACAGACCCTATAACAACCAATAAAATACAACTACAAACAACAAGTAACACATTTCTACCAATTAAATAAACAACAGAAAAAACGCCAAAAATAACAAACTACCTCTAAAACCACAAACACTGGAGAAGAACGAAACTCTGCCAGATTTCTACCACAATGCAGAAACTTTAAAGAAATATTTCACACACCAACTTAACAAAGTAAGTATACTCTCTAATTTATTACACCTAAATAAATGTAAATTAATTACAATATAAAATAAGCCATATTTTTGCTCTATACAGTTTCTCTTCTCTACATACTATCCCAACTTCAGTCAACCCAACTTCACAGAACAACAAATAAAATCAGTCAATATCGTAAGTATACTTTAAATGCAAGCTAACACTCAACTAAAAAATCTGAAACAACTCCACCCACACCCTTACCCCCCTAAAACAACATATTATTTCTAAACAAAATAACAAAACCTTTTTTGTTTAATTCAACTGGAATAAACAACAAACTGAAAACAAGAAAAAACAACAGAAACATTTTCAACAAATCAAGAAATTCAACGCACATCAGATGTGTAAGTTTATTAACAAATGTATAATGTTAACATGTAAACAATTAATATAACATATTGATCTATTTCTACAAATATTTAATTGCAGTACAATTAACAAAATTACAGAAGGTGCAAAATGTATCTCGTCACAAAAAGGCAAACTTTTGCTTTGCTATATGGGGTACACATACAGCAAAGAGAAAACATCCACTAACCGTATTATTCGGAAATGTACCACATATTACTCAAATGCTTGCTATGGCAGGCCAACAACTAGAGAAACAACTGTTATATCTGTTTAAGAACAGGAAGCATGGCCTGACCCCGATGGTGGAGGCAGCGTAGTTTTGAGCTACTCTTGGCTGGGCACGATCTAGCGCCATCCTGTCCCCCGGACATTAGTCTATGGGCCTGTACCCTGACAGAGCACTGCCCTGAGACTCCAGCAGAGCAGCGCGACATACGACACCGATGTTATCCTGCTCACGGACAACTCCAGAGCCGATCAAGAGTGCCGATACCCAAGATGGCGACATCAGGCTGGAGCGAGCCTGGCGCTGAGCAGAGGTAGAGAAGAGGAAAGCAGCGGGCTTGGGACTCGGCCCTCAGTTGACCCAAACGGAGACCATTATCAGGCAAGACCACCCGAGGAGCCTACGAGAGGCTTGCTGGCCCGGACGGATGGCTGTGGTGCACAAAATCCAGAACCACTGTGGCCCGGGGGTCAGGCTCGGGTGATTGCCTGGAGAGAGCGCAGCCAGCGGAGGACGCCGCTTTGCTAGCCCCTCTGCTTCCAGGCCTGCTGTGTCGCTGTAGGTGCCTGTTGATGGGCCCACGACCACTACTGACGTCCCGGAGAGGACAGACCCGCCTGGCCGGGAAGACACGGTTGGTGAGAGGAAGCTGGATTTCCTGCGGCGACCACATCCACAGGTGAGAGGGGGGGTGCGTAGTGGAGATGGAGAGAGGTCCCCTACAATCGCTGCATGACTGACCAGGAGAGACCTGGAGAACGCAGCAGGGCATGCTGGGCCTACAAGACGGTGCACAGGGACCTGATGGGGGAAGGCCTAGCTGACCGCCCGTGCTATTGATTGGCAGGATTAGAAACTGGGAGCACTGGGAGCTGCATGTTTGGCTTCCTCACCAACCAAAGCAGGCTGATTACCTGAGGAGGGTTTGCTCATACCCTTATACAGAAATAAAACCACACAAAGCTGCATGGCTGGACCTGGCCCCCTGCCTATACAATTTGGGATTGCCTTGTCGGCAGAGAGACCTACACCCTCGCATGCCCGGACCCTTTGCCCAGAGCCCAGTGGGGGAACCACTGACACAACCCCCCCCCCCAAGTGTAGCGGAAAATAGGGCACTGAGCTCCCCAGAGGGGGCACAGTACCAATGAAGGGAGGGCAGATGCACACCCTGCCATTTGCCACACATGACTTCTAACAGTCCAGCAGAAGACGGGCAAAACATTGCAAAAGAAGGAGCAGAAGGAGCAGGCCCCGGCGGTGGGGGGAGACAGCAGCTCCTGCTATGGCGGGTTCCCCTGGTGATCCCACGGTCCTGGACATTCTACAAGCCATTACTATCTCGCGGGAAGCGCTAGAACTCAAAATTGACACCATTGGAACTGACCTCAACCTTCTTAGGGATGACCATAAAAAACTCGCAGAGCGAGTAACAGCCACAGAATGCTCCCTTGAAGAACTCCACCCGACTGCGACAGCGACGAAATAACGACTGCAAGTAATGGAAGCCAAAGTGAGAACACTGGAGATTAGTGCGGGAGATGTTGAAAATCGCTCATGGCGTAACAATATTCTGTAGTGGGCCTTCCAGAGAAGATCAAGGGAATAGATGCTGTAAAATATATGGAGCATTGGCTACGAACTGAAGTAGCTCCTGATGCACTCTCTGGATTATTTGCCCTAGAAAGAGCGCACCGGGTGCCGGCCAGACCACCCAAACCTGGATCCCCTCCAAGACCGTTGGTGGCGAGATTGCTTTACTATAAAGGGCGAGATTGCTTTGCTAGAAAGACCGAGATTGCATATTGGTGCAGGTACGGAATAAAGATGCGCTCAGAGGGGATAATGCCACTGTGCGCACTTTTCCGGATTTCTCCAGGGAAGTTCAGAGACAACAAGCGTCCTTCTAGGAGGTCCAGAAGAAGCTGCAACCCTCTTTCAGTGGCACCTAGATCCAGTGAATGAGGAGACCTGCGAACATATGCAGGCAGAACAATGGAGTGTGCCTGTCTCCCTGAACGATACAGCCAGGGCAGACATGCCCAAAAAGCTTGGGCGCGAACACTGGGAGCATTCGGGTCCCATATTACCACAGGCCAAGAAATCCATTCAAGAGGTTGGGCCTCCCCCCGGGGAATGTACGAAGGCCGGAAGAAAATGGCAATGCGTCACACCAAGAGTGTGGTGCCAGGCTAATCAAATTGATAGATACACAGTGGCAATAGGCCGCGAAGAGAGTGTTTCTGGTGGCAGATGACCAAGCCCCTGACCCCTCATTAAGGGACATTATGTTGGCAATTAGAGACTTGCGTGGAACTCTGGAACCAAAATTGGACTCTGTAACAGAAGATTCAACCTACTCAGGGCGGATCTCCGGAAGATGGCGGATAACCTGTCCACTGCCGAGACAAGCATTGGGGGCCTGCAGTCCAAAACAAAATGCCTAGAGGAGCAAGTGTCAATGCTGACAAAAAACCAGATCGAGATCTTGGCTAGATTGGAGGACCAAGAGGGCAGAGAGTGCCGGAAGAACATCCAGGTGGTAGGCGTTCCAGAGGGAATGGAGGGGCCATCAATGGATCTCTTCCTGGAAGACCTAATCCTGAATAAACTTAAGCCTAAACGCCTGTCCACCTTTTTCTCAGTGGAATGATCACATCCCGGGTTCCATCCCCGCAGGATCATAGCTTGTATACTAAACTATAGAGACAGGGATGCCATCCTGCAGGCAGCGCTCCAGCATGATGACCTACAGTATGAAAATGCCACTATCCTATTTTTCCACGATTTCACGCTCCAGGTCCAGGGTCAAAAACGTACTTTCAACACAGTGAAAAGGGCCCTCCGAGAACAGAATGTGAATTACATGATGTTATTTCCAGCAAAACGAGAGATTCTCTCCAAGGGGAAATCCTGTTTCTTCAACTCGCCGGACAAGGCAAGCGACTGGCTGGAAGGCTGGTGACGGTTGGATGGAATGGGGGTAGAATTCGAACATCTACTACAAAAGAGCAAGACACAGAGTGGCGAGATGTAGACCCCACACCCGACAGTCCTGCCCTGCGGCAGTGAACAGGAGGGGGGGCTACATAACCAGCGACTCTTCCTTCCCTATATTCGGTTTGGGGTGGAAGCGGAAGAACTTAGGGGTGGGAATATTAAAAGAACTGGCACAGAGTGACATTTGGAGTTCAACAGCCAATCCTAGTTGTTTAGACTCAAGAAGCCCTTGCGTGGTGTATCTGTTTAGGGCCTGTAGATAGGGATGCTCTCATGAGGAGTTAAGGAGTATTGTAACATTTGGCAGCATAATCATTCCACTTCATGCTGGAGGCTTGCTCACCACCCCTCACTAATTGTTACCATTGCACAGTCAGGGTGACAGGCACTTGGTATGTTGGGGAGGTGGGAGGTTTTCTACTCACCTAGCAGGGCGGCAGGGAGGGGGGATTTTGGTAAACTGTTTAATTTTGTTGTTTGCTAATGTATTGTTGCTCAAGACAGATATAGTTGTACCACGATTTTGGAAAAAGGGGGTGGTGATGGACAGAGTTTCTGAATGATGCAGAATACTCTTACCAAGTCAAGAGATCATGGTTTTAATCCATCACTTGTTTTTTAGCTCATTGCACCATCCCAGCTCAGAACCTGGCTATATGCAAATTAGTCTGTTCCTGTCCCAGTGCATGATGGGAACAGGGCAAGCCAAACTACCAAGCCAATTCTTATACTGGGAAGGAGACAAGCTTCCGGGGACCGGTTTCTGGCATCACAGCCTTCGTCGGCCCGGCTTGCTTGAATCCTGATGGTGCAATGAGCAAGGGACTCACGTCTGAGTATACCCTCCCACACATAGTGTGGATAAAAACGATTTTGGAAAAAGGGGGTGGTGATGGACAGAGTTTCTGAATGATGCAGAATACTCTTACCAAGTCAAGAGATCATGGTTTTAATCCATCACCTGTTTTTTAGCTCATTGCACCATCCCAGCTCAGAACCTGGCTATATGCAAATTAGTCTGTTCCTGTCCCAGTGCATGATGGGAACAGGGCAAACCAAACTACCAAGCCAATTCTTATACTGGGAAGGAGACAAGCTTCCGGGGACCGGTTTCTGGCATCACAGCCTTCGTCGGCCCGGCTTGCTTGAATCCTGATGGTGCAATGAGCAAGGGTCTCACGTCTGAGTATACCCTCCCACACATAGTGTGGATAAAAACGATTTTGGAAAAAGGGGGTGGTGATGGACAGAGTTTCTGAATGATGCAGAATACTCTTACCAAGTCAAGAGATCATGGTTTTAATCCATCACCTGTTTTTTAGCTCATTGCACCATCCCAGCTCAGAACCTGGCTATATGCAAATTAGTCTGTTCCTGTCCCAGTGCATGATGGGAACAGGGCAAACCAAACTACCAAGCCAATTCTTATACTGGGAAGGAGACAAGCTTCCGGGGACCGGTTTCTGGCATCACAGCCTTCGTCAGCCCGGCTTGCTTGAATCCTGATGGTGCAATGAGCAAGGGACTCACGTCTGAGTATACCCTCCCACACATAGTGTGGATAAAAACAATTTTGGAAAAAGGGGGTGGTGATGGACAGAGTTTCTGAATGAGGCAGAATACTCTTACCAAGTCAAGAGATCATGGTTTTAATCCATCACCTGTTTTTTAGCTCATTGCACCATCCCAGCTCAGAACCTGGCTATATGCAAATTAGTCTGTTCCTGTCCCAGTGCATGATGGGAACAGGGCAAACCAAACTGCCAAGCCAATTCTTATACTGGGAAGGAGACAAGCTTCCGGGGACCGGTTTCTGGCATCACAGCCTTCGTCGGCCCGGCTTGCTTGAATCCTGATGGTGCAATGAGCAAGGGACTCACGTCTGAGTATACCCTCCCACACATAGTGTGGATAAAAACGATTTTGGAAAAAGGGGGTGGTGATGGACAGAGTTTCTGAATGATGCAGAATACTCTTACCAAGTCAAGAGATCATGGTTTTAATCCATCACCTGTTTTTTAGCTCATTGCACCATCCCAGCTCAGAACCTGGCTATATGCAAATTAGTCTGTTCCTGTCCCAGTGCATGATGGGAACAGGGCAAACCAAACTACCAAGCCAATTCTTATACTGGGAAGGAGACAAGCTTCCGGGGACCGGTTTCTGGCATCACAGCCTTCGTCGGCCCGGCTTGCTTGAATCCTGATGGTGCAATGAGCAAGGGACTCACGTCTGAGTATACCCTCCCACACATAGTGTGGATAAAAACGATTTTGGAAAAAGGGTGTGGTGATGGACAGAGTTTCTGAATGATACAGAATACTCTTACCAAGTCAAGAGATCATGGTTTTAATCCATCACCTGTTTTTTAGCTCATTGCACCATCCCAGCTCAGAACCTGGCTATATGCAAATTAGTCTGTTCCTGTCCCAGGGCATGATGGGAACAGGGCAAACCAAACTACCAAGCCAATTCTTATTCTGGGAAGGAGACAAGCTTCCTGGGACCGGTTTCTGGCATCACAGCCTTCGTCGGCCCGGCTTG
Source organism: Lissotriton helveticus (assembly GCF_964261635.1). Taxonomy (NCBI): domain Eukaryota; kingdom Metazoa; phylum Chordata; class Amphibia; order Caudata; family Salamandridae; genus Lissotriton; species Lissotriton helveticus. The sequence goes on from NC_136057.1 coordinate 1,598,451,839, forward strand.
CTTGAATCCTGATGGTGCAATGAGCAAGGGACTCACGTCTGAGTATACCCTCCCACACATAGTGTGGATAAAAACGATTTTGGAAAAAGGGGGTGGTGATGGACAGAGTTTCTGAATGATGCAGAATACTCTTACCAAGTCAAGAGATCATGGTTTTAATCCATCACCTATTTTTTAGCTCATTGCACCATCCCAGCTCAGAACCTGGCTATATGCAAATTAGTCTGTTCCTGTCCCAGTGCATGATGGGAACAGAGCAAACCAAACTACCAAGCCAATTCTTATACTGGGAAGGAGACAAGCTTCCGGGGACCAGTTTCTGGCATCACAGCCTTCGTCGGCCCGGCTTGCTTGAATCCTGATGGTGCAATGAGCAAGGGACTCACGTCTGAGTATACCCTCCCACACATAGTGTGGATAAAAACGATTTTGGAAAAAGGGGGTGGTGATGGACAAAGTTTCTGAATGATGCAGAATACTCTTACCAAGTCAAGAGATCATGGTTTTAATCCATCACCTGTTTTTTAGCTCATTGCACCATCCCAGCTCAGAACCTGGCTATATGCAAATTAGTCTGTTCCTGTCCCAGTGCATGATGGGAACAGGGCAAACCAAACTACCAAGCCAATTCTTATACTGGGAAGGAGACAAGCTTCCGGGGACCGGTTTCTGGCATCACAGCCTTCGTCGGCCCGGCTTGCTTGAATCCTGATGGTGCAATGAGCAAGGAACTCACGTCTGAGTATACCCTCCCACACATAGTGTGGATAAAAACGATTTTGGAAAAAGGGGGTGGTGATGGACAGAGTTTCTGAGTGATGCAGAATACTCTTACCAAGTCAAGAGATCATGGTTTTAATCCATCACCTGTTTTTTAGCTCATTGCACCATCCCAGCTCAGAACCTGGCTATATGCAAATTAGTCTGTTCCTGTCCCAGTGCATGATGGGAACAGGGCAAACCAAACTACCAAGCCAATTCTTATACTGGGAAGGAGACAAGCTTCCGGGGACCGGTTTCTGGCATCACAGCCTTCGTCGGCCCGGCTTGCTTGAATCCTGATGGTGCAATGAGCAAGGGACTCATGTCTGAGTGTACCCTCCCACACATAGTGTGGATAAAAACGATTTTGGAAAAAGGGGGTGGTGATGGACAGAGTTTCTGAGTGATGCAGAATACTCTTACCAAGTCAAGAGATCATGGTTTTAATCCATCACCTGTTTTTTAGCTCATTGCACCATCCCAGCTCAGAACCTGGCTATATGCAAATTAGTATGTTCCTGTCCCAGTGCATGATGGGAACAGAGCAAACCAAACTACCAAGCCAATTCTTATACTGGGAAGGAGACAAGCTTCCGGGGACCGGTTTCTGGCATCACAGCCTTCGTCGGCCTGGCTTGCTTGAATCCTGATGGTGCAATGAGCAAGGGACTCACGTCTGAGTATACCCTCCCACACCTAGTGTGGATAAAAACGATTTTGGAAAAAGGGGGTGGTGATGGACAGAGTTTCTGAATAATGCAGAATACTCTTACCAAGTCAAGAGATCATGGTTTTAATCCATCACCTGTTTTTTAGCTCATTGCACCATCCCAGCTCAGAACCTGGCTATATGCAAATTAGTCTGTTCCTGTTCCAGTGCATGATGGGAACAGAGCAAACCAAACTACCAAGCCAATTCTTATACTGGGAAGGAGACAAGCTTCCGGGGACCGGTTTCTGGCATCACAGCCTTCGTCGGCCCGGCTTGCTTGAATCCTGATGGTGCAATGAGCAAGGGACTCACGTCTGAGTATACCCTCCCACACATAGTGTGGATAAAAACGATTTTGGAAAAAGGGGGTGGTGATGGACAGAGTTTCTGAATGATGCAGAATACTCTTACCAAGTCAAGAGATCATGGTTTTAATCCATCACCTGTTTTTTAGCTCATTGCACCATCCCAGCTCAGAACCTGGCTATATGCAAATTAGTCTGTTCCTGTCCCAGTGCATGATGGGAACAGGGCAAACCAAACTACCAAGCCGATTCTTATACTGGGAAGGAGACAAGCTTCCGGGGACCGGTTTCTGGCATCACAGCCTTCGTCGGCCCGGCTTGCTTGAATCCTGATGGTGCAATGAGCAAGGGACTCACGTCTGAGTATACCCTCCCACACATAGTGTGGATAAAAACGATTTTGGAAAAAGGGGGTGGTGATGGACAGAGTTTCTGAATGATACAGAATACTCTTACCAAGTCAAGAGATCATGGTTTTAATCCATCACCTGTTTTTTAGCTTATTGCACCATCCCAGCTCAGAACCTGGCTATATGCAAATTAGTCTGTTCCTGTCCCAGTGCATGATGGGAACAGGGCAAACCAAACTACCAAGCTCACGTCTATGTATACCCTCCCACACATAGTGTGGATAAAAACGAATTGGTTTTATCCACCCTATGTGTGGGAGGGTATACTCAGACGTGAGTCCCTTTGCTCATTGCACCATCAGGATTCAAGCAAGCCGGGCCGAAGAAGGCTGTGATGCCAGAAACCGGTCCCCGGAAGCTTGTTTCCTTCCCAGTATAAGAATTGGCTTGGTAGTTTGGTTTGCCCTGTTCCCATCATGCACTGGGACAGGAACAGACTAATTTGCATATAGCCAGGTTCTGAGCTGGGATGGTGCAGTGAGCTAAAAAACAGTGATGGATTAAAACCATGATCTCTTGACTTGGTAAGAGTATTCTGCAACATTCAGAAGCTCTGTCCATCACCACCCCCCTTTTCCAAAATTGGTTTTATCCACACTATGTGTGGGAGGGTATACTCAGACGTGAGTCCCTTGCTCATTGCACCATCAGGATTCAAGCAAGCCGGGCCGAAGAAGGCTGTGATGCCAGAAACCGGTCCCCGGAAGCTTGTTTCCTTCCCAGTATAAGAATTGGCTTGGTAGTTTGGTTTGCCCTGTTCCCATCATGCACTGGGACAGGAACAGACTAATTTGCATATAGCCAGGTTCTGAGCTGGGATGGTGCAGTGAGCTAAAAAACGGTGATGGATTAAAACCATGATCTCTTGACTTGGTAAGAGTATTCTGCAACATTCAGAAGCTCTGTCCATCACCACCCCCCTTTTCCAAAATTGGTTTTATCCACACTATGTGTGGGAGGGTATACTCAGACGTGAGTCCCTTGCTCATTGCACCATCAGGATTCAAGCAAGCCGGGCCGAAGAAGGCTGTGATGCCAGAAACCGGTCCCCGGAAGCTTGTTTCCTTCCCAGTATAAGAATTGGCTTGGTAGTTTGGTTTGCCCTGTTCCCATCATGCACTGGGACAGGAACAGACTAATTTGCATATAGCCAGGTTCTGAGCTGGGATGGTGCAGTGAGCTAAAAAACGGTGATGGATTAAAACCATGATCTCTTGACTTGGTAAGAGTATTCTGCATCATTCAGAAGCTCTGTCCATCACCACCCCCCTTTTCCAAAATTGGTTTTATCCACACTATGTGTGGGAGGGTATACTCAGACGTGAGTCCCTTGCTCATTGCACCATCAGGATTCAAGCAAGCCGGGCCGAAGAAGGCTGTGATGCCAGAAACCGGTCCCCGGAAGCTTGTTTCCTTCCCAGTATAAGAATCGCCTTGGTAGTTTGGTTTGCCCTTTTCCCATCATGCACTGGGACAGGAACAGACTAATTTGCATATAGCCAGGTTCTGAGCTGGGATGGTGCAGTGAGCTAAAAAACGGTGATGGATTAAAACCATGATCTCTTGACTTGGTAAGAGTATTCTGCATCATTCAGAAGCTCTGTCCATCACCACCCCCCTTTTCCAAAATTGGTTTTATCCACACTATGTGTGGGAGGGTATACTCAGACGTGAGTCCCTTGCTCATTGCACCATCAGGATTCAAGCAAGCCGGGCCGAAGAAGGCTGTGATGCCAGAAACCGGTCCCCGGAAGCTTGTTTCCTTCCCAGTATAAGAATTGGCTTGGTAGTTTGGTTTGCCCTGTTCCCATCATGCACTGGGACAGGAACAGACTAATTTGCATATAGCCAGGTCCTGAGCTGGGATGGTGCAGTGAGCTAAAAAACGGTGATGGATTAAAACCATGATCTCTTGACTTGGTAAGAGTATTCTGCATCATTCAGAAGCTCTGTCCATCACCACCCCCCTTTTTCAAAAATAGTTGTATCACGATGCATGTAGGCGTTGGGTCAAACTGGGAGGAGAGACGATCTGCAGCTGCCAACTGTCATGGCATCGATCATGGGGGAATCAGCTAACATCCGCGTCTGGACCTGGAATGTGAATGGACTGGGGAATAAAATTAAACGGACACACGTTCTTCAGCATATTAAGTTGCATTCCCCAGATGTGGTACTGATGCAAGAGGCACACCTCAGAGGGTGCCGATATAAGGCCTTAGACCGTTTTGGGAACATTCTGGTGCTCACTCGGGGTACTCGGCTGATGCCGGGGGTGGGAATTTTGATTCGAAACACATTGCCTCTCACCGTAGAGGGTACCTGGTCTGATGATGTTGGCTGTTGCGTGGCGGGCAGATGGGGGGCGCTCGATAATGCTGTGCTTGTTCTATATACCTCCGAGGCTCCAGACAACCAGGGCGACAGGCACAACCCACATGCTCTGCCGCTAGCGTGATCACTCCGCTCCTCCACCCCCGTCTGCTTCCAGTTTCGGTGTTGCAATGCTGTTGGCAGAGTCGCTGAAATGCTGAGAGCTCTGAAAATGCGGCTGAGTGGCAGCGGTCACATAATTGTTCGACTCTTGCCTGCCTGGGCGCATCGATATTCGTCATTGGTGGAAGGCTTAATAAGAGACATACTGTTGGACAAAAAAGGAAGAAAAAAAAGAAAAAGGAGATCTTGGCTGCTTCCCGGCCCCCTGCTCCCAAGCAAAGCTGAACTCACACAAAGAAGGTGGTGGCAGACGGTGGGGGCAGAGGCAGAGGTTGAGATTAGATCTAGAAGGCTCCTGACTGATGGACTGTGCCCTTTTAAGAACACCACAAAGGTGGTAAGTGCTGGAGCCTTATATAATTGAATTATGAAGTGAGATCGTGTCTTCACTGACCGTACTGGTAAACATCACTAATAGGTAGTCATATGGCAGCTGCTTTTAAACTTGATTTTGTCCTCCACCAGTTTGAAAATCCACCGGAAACTGGCAATGCTCCAGTAGTGTCCTATAAGGTGCAAACTGCATTACTGCATTGGAAGGGTAGGAGCACCCCCAGGTTTCACACCTGCAGTAAAAACCCAAAAGGAGCTTGTGCTTCTGAAGATGGTCCTGTCAGTGCGTTGCTGGTCTAGGTTCCTTCTCCCTTCCTTTTTTCTTTCGATATAGTAGAAGCACTTTGAGACTGGATGTAATGGGAAAACATCTACAAATCCCAATTATTCTGGCCAATGTGGAAACTGCGGCTAGCAACAAAATGAAAACGTGCACTGCTCATTTGAAGGCAGCAGCAGCAAGAGCCAAGCATAGCTTAAAATCAATATGTGGCTCTGCTACAGTCTCAAGCCTTCTGAGCTCTGAAGAAGATGCATTGGAGTCCAGAAGGGAGACTGTAATGGAAGATACAGGCATGGAGAATATACTACAAGGGCAGCCGAATGAGAGAATAAGGCTTGAGTAAGAACTCCACTAACAAAATGACAAACCGGGGACTTTAAATGAAGGCAATGGGGCCCGTGAGGTCAATGAAGGGGACCTCACTACAAGGACAATCCAGGGGGAGGAAAAAGATGATCCTGCACAAATGGACGCTAATGTAAAAAGACAACACCATCAGCCAGGTCTGTGAGATATCAAAGGAATATCCACTATTCTTTAAAGCTAAAATAACGCCAACTGCACCATCTGTCTTGCATGCCCCTTCTGTCGTTACACAATCCGGGATACTGCAAGGAGATCTGTCTGCTGCTTCGCATCTAATTCCTTCGAAAAACAAGGGCTTGCACAGGCCCTCTCAGCAGGAGATTAGTGTTTTAGTGGATTTCCAGCCACAGTCTCAACAAAAGCCCTATCTTCAAAATGCAGCAGGAGGTTGTGTCAAAGGGTCGCAAGGAGGGGCACAGGCAGGGGCAGGCACACTTCTATCCAAGCTACCGGGGCAGCTACAAGGAGTGGCTACTTCTATGCAATGTGATATGAAGACTATGCTAAACCTTATCGTGGATGAGATAAGAGAACTGAAGAGAACACAAGCAAGTGAGATAACATCTCTCCATCACTGGTTGGTGAAAATTGTGGCTGCAGTTGGAACCTTCCCAGTCAGAATGCAAGAGGCAGAATGCCGGATTTCCCAGTTTGAGGACCAGATGAACTCGATGCAGCAGCAAGTCAACTCGGCCAAAAAGGAGAAAGTCTCATTGGAGAACAAGCTCAAAGAGCTGGAACATCTCTACTGGTGACCTAATCTGTGTCTAGTTGGAATTCCTGAAGGATGTGAAGGGGGCCAAACCATTCAATGGGTCGAGACATTTATTTTAAAAAGTTGTAATCCCAGAATTTTCAGAGGACCTCACTATTACAAGAGTCCATGGGGTACCGTCTCACCCATTCCCCAACTCAAAATTGCCGCGGACAATCTTAGAGAACTTTGCAGACTACTGGATTAAAGATCAGATGCTCATTAAGTCATCCAAAAAAGCAATTTTCTACTGATGAAGAATCCAGATGCCGTATTTTCTCCGACAAGTTAACTTCTGCGGCTCGTCGGTGAAAGGAGTTTGTCAAGCTCCTGTATTTATTTAAAGCCCAGGGTGCCCAGGCTCCGATAGCACAGCAGTCTAGGTTAAGGGTCCTATTGAGAGGAAAATTTCATATGTTTGCTAACATAGATGAAGTTCAGGAATTATTGCAAGAAATCTCCACCCGAAAATAGATAAATGGGATCTTGGGCGGAGGGGAGGGATTGATCACACAGGGTGCATCACCATGGCACTCAGTAGGGGCATCAACCAGAGAGGAGAGGGGCACTGTGAGCAATTCCCCTTCCTCTGGGGGTGGGGTGTGGACACAGGGGGAGGGCGGCATGGCTAGAAAAAAATGAGCAGAATCATAGAGGGAAGGACACTCTCAAGAAATATTTCGTTGACGACACCTTAAATTTAAGCAACAACTTTAGGGATGGGTCTTAAAGTCCGTATGATTAGAATAATGCAAATGCATATCCAATAAGCAAAAATATGGTGGGCTAGTAAGATGGTTAACTTCATTTTCACGACAAATTCTGTTCCTCCAGGAAATTCATCTTAAGACAATACACCCAAGCTCTTTATCCCTAAATCCTTTTCTAAGGCATATTTTGCTTCAGCTGGGGTGGCAATTAGGGGGGTAGCCATTTACTTTGGGCAAGGGATAGACTGGAAAATTTCTCAAATCCAGAGAGACCCGTATGGTAGATGGATATGGGTTACAGCCAGGGTAAATGGCAATACATTTAATTTTGTGAAATACTATGCACCAATTGTAGATGACCCCACAGCTATTATGAAGATCAACAATCTAGCTAATGGGGCAATGGGTGCCATCATTTTAGGGGGGGGTTTCATTTTGTTTAAGACTTGGGAAAGGATACGTCGAATAAAACAAAGAAACAACTGAAGACTAGGACTAAAAGAGTAAGAGACGTAATAAAACAAGATTATCAACTAATCGATCCATGGCGAAAGGGTCATGGGGAAATTTTGCAATATACTTACTATTCCTGTCACTATCAGTCTGCCTCTCGCATTGATTTTTTTCTTATATCCCGCTCCCTGAAGGATCTTGACTTAGAAATATGGGCTAACTCATTTTTGGATCACGCGCCGGCAACATTTTTAATTGATTTAGATGTAGGAAAGAGGGTAAGATCCAGGTGGCAGATAGATCGACTCTTTTTAACGAACCAGCAATGGATGGATAATATGAGATAATGGATAAAAGAGTTTTTCCAGGTTAACAAGGCAACAGCAACATTCTTTTCTGTCTGGGGGCTTTTAAGGCTTCAGTACGTGGGCAAATGATGACTTTTATGTCTGCGCAAACAAAAACCCAAAGGTCTCGTATATTTGAACTTCAGCAGGCATTCAATACAGCTGGGTTGAGGAAAAGTAGCTCCCTGGGGGGTGGAAATCTAGCTGAGGGGCAGCTAAATAAAGCAAAACTAGAATTAAGGAAGTTTTTTTATTATAGAAGAAATAAAAAGTTCACGATCATTCCAGGAGAGTTTATGAGGAAAATCAAATGATAGGAAATATTTTTTTTTGCCTGAACAACAAAGGTAAAGCAGGAAGCTGCAGTAATTAATGAACTTTTGGAGTCAGGGACAAGGACCCTAGTGTCCAAAAAGGATACAATTGCTAAAATACTTTTAGATCATTATAATAAATTATACGCAACTGAGTATAAGGTGTTGAAACAAGAAATACATCAATATTTTATTGATATAAAATGTCCACATATTCTAAGTACGCAGAAAGAAGCATTGATTGCAGATATTTCAGCAGTTGAAAATTCAGCAGGCCTTAGACGCAATGCCAGGAGGGAAAACCTGTGGTAACAATGGCCTTCTGACAGAATTTTACAAGGCGTTTTCGGAAGAGTTAGTACCATTCTTGCTTGAGCTTTTTAACTATGTTTAGGCAGGAGGTGAGGTCCCATCAACTTTTAAAGAATCCTCCATTGTTCGTTTTGATAAGAAGTGTAAAAATCCCGAGGATGTTAACTCATATAGGCCAATCAGCGTGCTAAATTCTGATTACAAAATTCTAATGAAAATCTGGCCAATTGATTCATCCCAGTGGCCCAGTATGTGATCCATATGGATCAAACAGAGTTTGTGGCGGGCAGGTCAATGTCTTCAAATACGGGATTTTTTATTCAAGCACTTGACTTTTTTTAATATCAATGAAACATCAGCTCTTATAATGATGGTCGACGCTGAGAAGGCTTTCAATCTGGTGAATTGGGATACTCTTTTGTTTGGTTTTAAAAGGTTTGGGATTCCCCCCAGATTATTATCATGCTACAGAATATATATCCAGGGGCTCAGGCGCAAGTTTGTATAGATTCGAAATTACCAGGCATAGTTGACATAAACCGGGAAACCCGACAGGGATATCCCTCTATCCCCTGTTTATTTCACCTTTTTCATTAAACCCTTGGCCATTAGGATATGCGATAACATAGAGATTAAAACACCAATAGCAGGAATGTCGAAACTAAAACTCTTCGCAGACGAAATCATTTTGCATCTTAAACCAGAAAGACAGAATATGGGAACGATTTTAAGAGAATGTGCACAGTTTGAATTAATTGGTGTGTATAAAATAAATCATAAAAAGACTGAAATTCTGGTGTTAAACCTCCTAGCAATTACCTTCCAGATACTCTAAAGCGACAAGCTATTTCTCCCGATCCGATTCGATATTTGGGGATATACATCACAAGTCAAGATATGGAAATTTATAAATTGAATTATGAGACCATGTTGAAAAAAATTAAAGACCTACTGGATAAATGGATACTTCTTCCCCTCACAATGATTGGTCACATAGGCCTTATAAAGATGTCGATTTTACTGCTATTAGTTTTTCTTTTTACAAACATTACGATTAAAATATGGTATATTTCAAAGAGCTGGAAACAATCTTTCAACAGTTTATCTGGAATAAGAAGGCAAAATTGGTATTGATTATTACCGAACCACGGAGAGTCTCTCTTGGTCAATAATTTCTGGAGAGGATTAAACAGGAAACGAAATGTAGTTTCACAGATGGGGAGTGGCAAGCTATTTTGTAATATGGCAGCAAGGCATTAAGAGTGGCAAACTTTGAAAGAATGGCATTCTTATCTCGCTGGATGGCGTATTATACTCCCAATTCCCAGGTGCCGCTCGCAGCCTCGGACTGCTGAACCTGTTCCTGGATTCCTGTCTTCGTTCCTTTTCCCGGTTTGCCGAGCCTGAGGACCATCCACTCACTGGAATTTGACTGCTGATGACGGGGCCGGGACTGCGAGACCCAGGGTGCACAGCACTCTGACATCATAGCGCACCTGGTGTCTCTTCCCGCCCCCAGCTCCCAATCAGCGTGATAAGGCTCGCAGCCCCCGCTCCGCGGGAGCCGCTCGCAGCCTCGGACTGCTGAACCTGTTCCTGGATCCCTGTCTTCTTCCTTTTCCCGGTTTGCCGAGCCTGAGGACCATCCACTCACTGGAATTTGACTGCTGCTGACGGGCCCGGGACTGCGAGACCCAGGGTGCACAGCGCTCTGACATCATAGCGCACCTGGTGTCTCTTCCCGCCCCCAGCTCCCAATCAGCGTGATAAGGCTCGCGGCCTCGGACTGCTGAACCTGTTCCTGGATTCCTGTCTTCATTCCTTTTCCCGGTTTGCCAAGCCTGAGGACCATCCACTCACTGGAATTTGACTGCTGCTGACGGGGCCGGGACTGGGAGACCCAGGGTGCACAGCGCTCTGACATCATAGCGCACCTGGTGTCTCTTCCCGCCCCCAGCTCCCAATCAGCGTGATAAGGCTCGTGGCCCCCGCTCCGCGGGAGCCGCTCACAGCCTCGGACTGCTGAACCTGTTCCTGGATTCCTGTCTTTGTTCCTTTTCCCGGTTTGCCGAGCCTGAGGACCATCCACTCACTGGAATTTGACTGCTGCTGACGGGGCCGGGACTGCAAGACCCAGGGTGCACAGCGCTCTGACATCATAGCGCACCTGGTGTCTCTTCCCGCCCCCAACTACCTCTTATAGGCACCATTATTCCCGCGCACGCTGGACGCGCGCGGGATTGAGCCCGGGGCTAAGCCCGGGCAAAGGGCGGGCCGTTGGAGGCCGTTCGAGGACGGGAGTGACCGGACCGGGCCACCTCCCTAAACTCCCATCTCCCGGAATCCACACTGAAATCGTATGTATTGTTTCTCTATTGACTTTGCATTTGCGAGCTCTTAAAGACCCAGCTTTATTGACTTTCTGCTCATGCAAGACACTAACTTCCTGTATCGGTCTAATAGGTACAATGGTATTAACTAGAGGAAACAAAACCAAGGTATCGGGGGGTTGGGGGCAAACTGCTAGGCCCCATGGATGACTTCATAACCAAGGCAAATTTATTTATTGACCAAAGCATCACTTTGATGGAAGGTAGGGTGTCCTTGGACTTAGCGCACGCTAAGAGATCCTCTATGGGTAACCTAGCAGACGCAAGAACCCCTGTAACAGACAGCAATTCTGGGCAAAGGACCCTCTGTGAGGGTAGGCGTAGCCTACCAAACAATGTGGACCTGTCGGTTTCCCAGCTCTCGGACGCCCAGATAAGTTCAGATCTAGAAAGGACTCCAGAGCTGCTACCCCAAATCACTCCGGATGAAATAAGGCAAGCAAGAGGGAGGAGGGAGGGCACCATAAGGAAAAGAAAGAACGATCATAAAAATTCCATCCTCAATGAGATCGGAGATACGGCTAGTATGATAGAGAATGTACCTCCTAGAGCTGAACAGGTAGTAGTCTCTGCGATCATAAACCAGTCAGCACATGATTCTTCTGACCCTATTAGCTTGGAATCCCCTATCCATCTATCCTGTAGTAATGAAATGACTGATAGCAATAATTCACAGCTGCTAAATAACATCGCAGGCATACTGAAATCCTTTCTTGAGCCAGTAGAAGCAAGACTAGCGCACATAGAGAACCAGTTATCTAATCTCACAAATCTTATAAAACCCACGCGAAGTCCCGGGGGCCCAAAAAACGGGGGGAAACAAACATAACAAACAGATCATTCCCAAGCACTCAGTTACACAAAACAATGTTCCTATACCGTCAAATGTAATATCTAAACCAACTCCCCCCGAAACACTAAACAATAATAGATCAGTGAAACCCTCCACTAATGTCGCCATAACTCTACCCCAGGGTAATGCCCCGCCAGTAACAACATCGGCGCCTAAGACATCGGCGCCCAAAAAATCGGTGCCTAAAACTCCGGCGCCCAAAACTCCTGCTTCTAAAACTCCGGTTTTTAAAACCCCGGCTCAAAAAACCTTGGCCCCAGTATCCAACAGAGATGGCCCTAGAGGACCTCCCGAAGTTAGATTCCCTGTTGAGATGCCACCGGAAGCATCTCCCTTCGTGGTGGTAATGACAGGTGTCCCCGAGTTAGTGGATTACAATGCAGAACCTACGTGGTCATTGAAAAATAAAGCCCAACATTGGCTAAATACCAATCGCCCTATCCCACCAACCTGGCCATCCAGGATTCTGATGGTACGTAGGACTCCCTGGGTGGGAAACGGCAGAAAAACAATTCCGGGAGATTGTATAGTGATCACATTCGAAGACCCCCGAGTAGTAGACTATATTTGCTCTTGGGAGTACTCGAATGTAAATGGAGGTATAAGCACCAAGCCACTTTCCTTTTTTTACCCCGCAAGACAATGCAATGGTCCCTTCAACGATCATGACACCCCCTGGGAAGTAGCAGTTCCCCGTCTCTTTGAATATGGTAACACAAGGCAAATAGCGGGCCCTCGTCGCCATGATAATGATAGCTCCTGGCACACAGTGGGCCCACGCCATCGGGGAGGTGGATGGGATGATTGGGGTCCGCATACGCAGAGGACGGCCTATAGAGAGCCGCCTCGCTGGGATACTTGGTTCAGTGTCCCGACGAGGAATAGATTCAGTGGCCTCGAAATGGTTGACTGACCACTAACGGCGACCGAATCTATTAATCTTAGCCCACCCCAATTAATGACAAAAATAAAAACAACTTGTTCAGTAAATGAAGCTGTGGCGGTTAATCCAGAACCACCGCCCCTACCTATCCTCTGTTGGAATGTTGCGGGTCTCCGTCCTAAAATTGAGGATGGGACTGCCTTGTACTTTTTGGAGCAGGGTAAAATTATCTGCCTCCAGGAGACATGGTCTACGACGGAGCTCCATCTCCTGGGTTATAAAACATACTTCATTCCAGCTCTGGGCAGTAGTGCAGGCAGACCTAAGGGAGGGCTGACCACGTATATTGCAAACACTGTGAACCACCTAAAAGTGTCGATAGTCGATTCTAACCCAAATTTCCAATTATTTTCCCTTTCCTTCAAGAACAAGGACTCTATCCTTTTAATTAACCTTTATAACAACTTAGAGAGGGCCAATTTCTGACCCTTCTCTCTAATATACTGGAGAAACTAACCCAGCTTCATCAATCTAAGGCAAGCAAAGGGGCGATTCATCTTCTATGGGCAGGGGATTTTAATCTGCATCCATGCCCCCATGCTGAGAAAAATCGATGTGGGATAGTGGATGAACATGACGCTCCACTCATGCATTTTGCCCATACTAAGGTGGGGATTGCTATGAACAACATGGTATCGGACTTAGATCTCATAATAGCTAATAGGTTAAGCTCAGGCTCAAACTTCCTGCAACCAACATACGTGGGAAGGGCATGCCAAATGACAGTTGACTACATCCTTCTGTCGCCTGGATTGTTACGTATAGCTAGATCTTTTGAGGTCATGATTAACACACTAAGTGATCATTCTGCCCTGAGGATGGATCTTTACTTAATTAATTCCAAACCCCTAACTACAGCTATAGCGAAAACTCTTGCCCAGAATAAACTGGAGATAGGTAAACAAAACGGATACACATTAAAATGGGGGAAGATAAATCCGGCCGAAATTACCGGAAAATTGGTAAAAGCGGCATACCCAAATATAATCAAATGTCTGGATTTACTAGAAACGGGCGAAGAAGTCCTAAATAATTTTATCCAGATATTAGAGAAAATTAAGGGACTTCTTACAGTAAAACCCAGGAGCTTGAACTCAACCACCAAAGGGTGGTTTAACCATAGTTGTACCGTGGCCCTAACTAATCTAAAGCTGGCTCTAAAAAAACCACCCAGAGATTCGGATCAGATCCAACTCTTTAGACAGCAATACGGAAGGGCACGTAAACTAAGAATACAGGAACTAAAACAGAAACTATGGGACGATCTCCATACTAGTGCTGTCTCCAAAAACAGTGAGGCTTTTTGGCGAACAGTTAGATCTCCCTACTTAATAGACGATAACAGTCCCAAGATAGAAGTGGCTATAGGGGAAGACACCTGGGTGTCCCATTTTTCCAAAATCTTTAAAAATACAGTAACATCAGTAGGGACAGAAAACACACATCTAACAGTTGAATACCCAATATCCCTGCATTTTGACATCCCCGAGGTACTAGTCGCACTGGAAACAAGTAAAAATGGGAAAGCTCCAGGTACAGATGGGGTCCCAGTGGTTCTCTTTAAATACAATCTGGATCTCTGGGCCCCCATTCTCACTAGAGTATGTACCGCAGCCGCAAAAGTGGGACTGATAGAATCTTGGACCAATTCTATCATGGTCCCAATCTTTAAAAAAGGGGATCGTCAGGACGTCACATGCTACCGCCCCATCTCACTGCTGGACTCTCTGGGCAAGGTCGCTGGCAAGGTAATCCTTGAGCGACTCCAGCAGTGGGCTGAGGAGAAAGGCATTATCTCCGATCTTCAGTTTGGATTTCGGGAGGGGTTTGGAACGGTGGAGCAGGCCCTTAATCTTAGCCTGATAGTGGGCAAATATACCCAAGCAAAGAAGGACACGGTCTATATGGTGTACGTAGACCTGTCCGCCGCTTTTGATTGCGTCTCGCACGCTAAACTTTGGATAGTTTTGAGACAAATGGGAGTGAATCCCCCTCTCTTAGATTTTTTGAGAGAGCTTTATTCCAAAGCCTCTGCGAGGGTGCGCTTCGGAGTGAGGGGGGAGTTGACAGCATCTTTTGGAGTGGAGCGTGGAGTCAGGAAGGGGTGTGTCCTGGCCCCCTTCCTATTCTCATTGTATACGAACGGCCTGGAGGAAGAGATGTTGAGGGGAGGCCAGGATCTCCCACGGGTAAAAAAGCGCCTGATTCCCGCTCTGCTTTACGCAGACGATGCTGTCATTCTGGCACGCACTTCGCGTGAATTACAGAAGTCTCTGAATAGGTATACGGACTTCATGGGTGGGCTGGACCTACATGTGAATGTCAAAAAAACATTTGTCATGGTAGCAGGCAGTGGGAAAAAACGAGCAAAGGATATCTATCTCAAAGATCAAAAACTTGAGGTAACTGCCCAGTACCCGTATTTGGGCATTATGATTGACGAAAGGCTGAACTGGAGGCCAGCAGTAGAGGCAAGGCGTCATCTTTTTAAAAGAGCTATAGTGGCCCTGACGAATTTCTCTCAGAGACTGGGGAGGAGGGCACCAGTGGAGCTATTAAAAATTTACAGTGCAAAGTGTCAGGCGATTGCACTATATGGGACGGGAGTCTGGGGTCACGTAGATGTTAGCCCCCTCCAGGTGGCAGAAAACTCTTTCCTCAGATTTCTCCTAGCAACACCGAGATGCACCTCAATCTACACATCCCATTTGGAACTTGGTATCCCCTATGTAGAGGATTTGTTAAAGATTCAACTATTACTGCTCTGGCGGCGCATCTGGACCTCTAAAAAAAATACGCTGACACAGACAATCGTGGCAGACTCAATGGCCCTTGATCAAACTTTAAAAATAACATGGCTTCGGTATATTAGAAATTTCCTCAAGGACCTTGGCATTGAGAAGTATTATCTCCAACCCGAAGGCATCATCGATCGATCAAAGAGAGCGCTGAAACAACTGGCTCTGAGCCACCTAGAGTACCTGAGGCTGACCTCTGAGTCTACAAAACCCTCGGTCCTCCACGCCAACATGATCCAGGTTACATACCTTATCCAGCCTTATTTAACATTACAGATTAGTACGTACGATAGAATGTTACTGACAAGATTCAGGTTAGATTTTTTCATAGATTAGTAGCTTTTCCCGACAGAAATAGGTGGGACTCAACTCTTCCTGCCTGCCCCTGTGATGAGGAATCAATACGGATGAAACTACATACAACATTGTTTTGTAAATTCCATCATCCACATCGGAAAATCTGGCTACTCCCACTATTAAGGAGATGGGGACTTAGACAATGGCATCCTGCAATGCTACGTCTCCAATTGCTAGAATCTGAACCTGTTTGTTTTCATGTCCTGAACTTTCTAAAATACGTTATGAAGCATAGGAAAAATCCTAAACATATTAATTTGCCTCTGTCTGAATTTTAACCTGTAATATGATCTTTTTTAATTCTCTTTTAATATGAAATTGTCGCTTTTATGGTTTTCCAATGTGTAAAGCCGAATAAAGAAATTTATATATATATATACTCCCAATTCGCTCAATAAGATGTGTTCAGAAGTCGAGAATAAATGTTTTTGGTGTCAGCCATTTGAAGAGGGAGGCTGGCCACATGTTTTTTTTATATGCCAAATGTTAAGACAGTTCTGGGAGAAAGTTTGTGCTGCGTTTAGTCTTGGCTCGCAGAGATGGGTGGAACCCAAAGGCTGAACTAGCACTTTTTGGTTTATCAAAACAGAGACAAACTCAGCCAATAACGAGATGGGAGGAAATGTTCGTAATTACTTCCTTGGTGGCACGCTCCCTGATTTTACAGAAGTGGAAGACAATAAAAGTAGCAGCATACCTAGAATGGTCTAAAAACATGAGTTGAGTAAGAAAATTTGAAGAAGCTTATGCGAAAAGGGTTGGAGCTGCTAAAAGATATACTTCCGTATGGAAACATATGGATAAGATAGAAAGTCAGCAAGGGTAAACGTATCAAAGTAGCTCTAGACTAATTTATTTAAGCACAACTGCACTTTGCTCTAGGAACAACACTGATGCTAGGAGCAGAATACATGTTGATGCACTTAATTAAGGTCCAGAATATTCCAGGCAAGATGATAGGAAAATGCACTTTATTGGAGTTAAAATGCCCAGTATCTCATTAATGGCACTTGAAATTGTTTAAATGTATCAATTATGCATCTATTTCAAATATGAAGTATTGAATCTAATGGGCACATGCATCATTGGTTTTTGCATTCGCAAACGGTGCGAATCGCAAAATTCGGCCGTTTGCGAATGCAAAAAACATTTTTGGGATGCATCATTTTTTTTCATTTTTCACAATTTAAGAAATCGCAATTTTTTGCGATTTCTTAAATTGCTATAGCATTTAAGAAATCGCAAATTTTGCGATTTCTTAAATGCTATGCATGATTTTTTTAAATTTGCGAATTCGCAATTAGGAAGGGGAAAATTACCATGAAGTAAACCTTCATGGTAATTTGCGAAAAGTTTTAAAAATGCACAAAAGTGCATTTTTGAAACTTATATTTTACACATGCCCTTGGGACATGTGTGTGAGTAAAATGTACTTACGTGACATTTCAGGGGTGCAGGGGGGGTCCAAAGGACCCCCCCTGCACCCTTGAAATTGCATTCTCATTTTGCGATTCCTTAGTTGCGAATCCGCAAAATGAGAATGCCTTCCCATTGATTCATATGGGCCTCTAGGCCCATAGGAATCAATGTAATGCGATTCCTTAATTGCGATTCGCAATTAAGGAATCGCAAATAAAGAAAATTAAGGAATCGCAAAAACTTTTGCAATTTCTTGATGCATAGGATTTTGCAATTCCTAAATTGCGATTCCTTAATTTTCGCAATTTAGGAATCGCAAATTCCTACAATGATGCATGTGGCCCTTAGTGATTTGAATGAATGGAAAGCCTTGCTAATATAACAGTTTTTGCAAAAAAAAGATTCTATTATTTAAAATAATGGTGTTGATTGTATAATTATGAAATTGTTTTTGTGTAGAAGAGTATTGGTTCATCTATGCTTCTGCTCAATAAAAATAAAATTAAAAAAGAGGCTCCAGACAACCACTCTTCCAAAGATTAGTGAAATCCTAGTAATGCTTCCCACTGGCACCCTTTTGGTGGGAGGAGATGCCAACACAGTCTTGAATCCGGAGCTAGACAGCTCCAGTGCACAGTCGGGTCAGAAAGGAGAGTGGGTCCTCTCGGGTTTCCTGACTGCTATGGGTATGGTGGACCTCTGGCGGACGCACAACCCTCAGATACAGCAATATACATATTACTCAGGGCGACATGGCTCCCTCTCGAGAGGGTTATTTATTCACACATAATGATAAAGTGGGAGAGTTTTCATCACCAATACATATGGCTAGGGGAACTCTCAGACCATTCCCCGGTGGGCGTTCCTGTCTGGTGTCCGTCCATCAGCAGAGCATCATTTCCGAAGTTTGACCCCTGGCAGTTAGGGGACCCCATACTTAGTGATAAACTCTGTGAAGGAACGGAACTCTACTTTAAAGAAAATATAGGATTGGTGGAATCACACCAGACCATCTGGGAGGCCTACAAAAAATACTGAGGGGTCAGGCGCTAATAGGGGGTAAAAGAAAGGAGGAGGCATTACAAATGAGATAAAGGAGAGGTGACAGCCCGTGGGAGGATGAACCAGCAGCATCTATTAGCTTTGTGCCATTGTGAGCTGTGTGCCTTGGCTGATGGTGAAGGGCATGCATACACTCTGGCAACGCAGCACCGACTGTATGATGTGGGCGATAAGGCCTCTAGGCTACTGGCCTGGCTTGAGAAACCAGACAAGGAACGATCGTGGGTGGTCAGTATTAGAGACAAAGCTGGGGCCCTCCAAACGTCCAGTGTGTGAACAGCGGAGGCTTTCACTTCCTGCTATGAAGGGGTGTATTCACTGTGAGAAGTTGGCCTGGCATATGATGTCCACTATTCTAGTGGGTACCTTGCACCAGTCCAAACAACCCTTATTGATGGTAGGTTTAGACAACCTTTATAGAAAGCTATCCTAGTGGTAGCCATGGAGAGCAGCCTTCAGGCTAAGTATTGAAGGAATGTAAAGCAGCTTGTTTTACCAGTCTATAATCTCCTGAATGATCAAATGAAACAGCACCGCACCAGGTATATATAAAATATATGTATTTATTCTAAACACAACCCCTCTAGTCTCTTTATGAGGCTAGAGGCAAAAATACAATACAAGAACTTAAATAGCACACTGTAAATTAGCACAGTATATGTTTTGCCCCAGGGGTCTCACAAACCATATACTAAGAATGTGGTATAAAAACCACGTGAGGGATAGAACTTAGGCCTGGGGCCTGTAGAACCGCTGGGGCAACCAGGAACCACCCAAGTTAGGGACACAGGAGAACCACGGGGGACGCAGCCGCGAATCACCATTGACTTCTATGGCGAAAGTTAAAGTTGCAAAGTTACAGTTTAGGGACACTTAGGAGTGTCTAGAATTAAACCCTTGCAGTACTGGACACTTCGAGAGTCAAGACCCACGGGAGCACTGAAGTACTCGTGTTACCTCACCCAGGGAAGTTGGGTGCATAGGTGTCTTTTCGTGTCGGGTTTCGTCGTCGATTCAAATGGAGAGCTGCAAAGAATTGCTGAAGGCATCCAGGAGAAAAGTGTCCGAATGGATCCAAGGGTGGATCGGAGATCTGAAGAACCTGAAAGCAGAGGGGACAGAGTCTGGATCACTAGCCAGTGACCAGGATGGCGACAAGAAGATGCCAGCGATGTCGGGTGATTTCAAGTGAAGGAGGTGAAAATTAACTCTTCAGCCACGAGGTCCAGGAGGCGTCAATGACAACCAGGAGCTGGATTCGAGCTGTCCCACATCGAATGTCGAGTGCTGCAGTGTCGTTATCCAGATTGGACCCAACAAGCCTTGGCAACAGCAACCCACACAAGATGACAAGATTGGCTTCGGTGCAGACCAGCAAGGTCTGAGGGACTCACCCTTTGGATGGGAGTTAGGGCACATCTGGAGAAACCAGGAAAGCCCAAGAAACAAAGGATTGTCTTTTGTTGGGGCCCACCAGTTGAAGGACTACGGATCGCAAAGACACCTTGAGCTGAGATGATGAAAGTGGGCCCACGGAAAACTCGTGGAGTGTAGGCCCACAATCTTCAATGCAAAAGGTGCTCAGGGCTTGGACTATAAGTAGCACAATGCACAACTTCGGGAAAGCTCGGGAAGTTGATGCACTAGCAAATGTGCCGGATGTCCAGGAGTTCCAGTCCCACGTCTCTCGTGTAAGCTACAGGTCTCAGCTTCCCTGGAGACTCCTGTCAGCCTCGGCGATGTCTGGAAGTTTGTGTCCTGTGTCACAGATTCTTCGGGATCCATCAGGAGCCTTGAAAATGCAGACTGGCATGATGCTTCTTTGTTGCCTGTTTGAACAGGGGAGTCACTCCTTGACCCCAAGGGAGATTTCTTCCATCTTCCAGTCGATATGGAATGCCGAAGGTCAAAGGTTTATGTATCAGAGTTTCATCCAGGGTAATCTAAAGTCCTAGGGACTGGGTTCCTGTAATTATACCAAGTTTAGGGGTTGGACTAACTCTAGGGTCCCACCTATGGGAGGACCTGGGGAGGGGCTGGTTACACCCCTTCCCCTTTGTCCAGTTTCGCGCCAGAGCTGGGGCTGAGTGCCCCAGCAATCGGTTTGAACTGGGAAATGCATGGGACACCTTGTGTGCCCCAGGCAGTGTCTGAAAAGCATTTACTGAATGCAATCCACCCTGCCCCAATACACTAAAGCCTGTCTGGGGAGGTGCTGGCACCTCACTGGACAGGAAACCTATTATTCAGGCCTCCCCTGCCAGAGTTTCGTCCAGTAGCAGGAGGTCAGACTCGTGTCTGTGGCAGCATCATCCATTTTGTGATACTGAGGCTCTTTTAAACATTTACCGGGTAAGTAAGTGTGTACATGTCTTCTCCCTCTTGAAGGGTGAAATTTTACCCCTGCCGCCAGAACTGTGGGGGGGGGGGGTAGTGTTCCAAAGCGCTTGACACCAAACACGACATGTTTTGATAAAGCCATTCCAAAGTTAGCATTAACAGCGAGGATTATAATGCACTTAAGAGTATATGGTATGGCTATATCATAGAACAGCTATAAGGAAGGGATTCCGAAAGCTGCAGAGGGGCTCAGCTCATTCTAGGGCACCCTCCCACACAAAACCAAGCACTCTGCTTTCAGGATTGTCAAGGCCTGCCATAGGAGTGACTTATAGGTTTACGTGTGTCTATATATATAGGTAGATATAGGTATACTATATCTAAGTAAGGGGTGCTTACACCAACTTACCCAGGCTGCAAGTGCAGACCTGTGGTGCCATTTTGGAAGGCTTCCCAGGGGTGGCATAATACATGCTTCAGCCCCTGGTAGGCCTACCGGGTACCTATGCCCTTGGTACCTAAGGTACCATATACTAGGGACTCACAAGGGTAAACCAGTAACCAATCTGGAGTGTATCTAATGTACAGGTAATCAATTGAGAAAGAGAACAGCTAGCCTGGGGTCCTGATTAGCAGGGCCACAGCCAGACTAAAGTTGATAAACCAGTGAAACTCGGCAAAAAGTGGGGGTAACCATAGAAGGCAGATCCTACTCTCCTACACTCGCCGGTGAGTACAAGATCCGAGAGTGATTGTGACGAGCTGCTGAAAGACGTTTCTTTGCCAACACTGTCTGCAGAGTCACGGGAGGCCTTAGATGCCGACCTAATTGTCCGGTGCCCTGGGATTTCTAAAAACAGGGAAGGCAGTAGGTCCAAATGGTCTCCCAATTGAGCTATACAAAAGCCTTGCCTGCAAAATAATAGCACCATTACAAAACATGCTGGTGGAGGCCCAGGAGGATGGACAATTGCCCACTGACCAACGTGCAGCGACCATTGTGGTCATACACAAAGCTGGCAGGCCTGCAGACCAGTGCAGTTCCTACCGGCTAATTTCCTTACTCAATGTGGAGGCAAAGGTGGTGGGAAAGGCCTGAGCCAATAGACTGATGTCCGTCATCACTACTGTAATCCACATGGATCAATCCGGCCTTAAGCCCAGTGGAAGTACTCGTCACAGCTTGCGGAGACTCTATGGAGTGATTCACCTGGCAGAGGGCCCCTCCTCCCCGCATATGGCATTGATGGCGCTTGATGCATCAATGGCCTTCGATAGTATAGAATGGCCTTACTTATTTGCGGTGCCCACCAGGTTGGGCTTTGGCCAGGAGGTAGCAGCGAACCACTTCTATACGCCAGTAAGGTAAGCCCAGAATGGCCTACACATACTGCGATTGTAGTAGCGTGCTGGAGCGAGGCAAACAAGTTTCTGGTGTTACAGGGTAAACTAAGCAGTAGGACCATCCTGTGGGCCGGGGACCGACTGAGGGAGGTGGCAACACTAGGGGGCTTAAGAGGCTGGCAGACTATAGGCATGGAAGGTTTGGGAGACGTGTGGAGGAGCAGCGCTCCTCTTCCCTTTGAGGACTTACAACAAGAATATAGCTTGACTCGGGCTCAAAGATTTCCCTATCTGAGACTCATACACGCCCTGCAGAGACTCATACAATATGGGCACGCTCCTTCCCGACCACTCCTCTTTGGAGGAAAGGCTGCTGGTAGACCCCGTTTCTGAAAATGCGCCCTCAACGATATATTGCAAACTCATAAACAATGTACCAGACCCTCTGGCGGCCCTCTGCACTGCCTGGATAAACGACCTAGGCAATAAGGAAGATGAGGAATGGCTAAGCCACTGCAAACCTCGGCTGGTAGAGCTTAAGATACTACACCGCTCCTACTACCCAGGCAAACTCCTACACAAATGGGGTAGGACACAAACCACGCTTTGCAACAGGGTCTGTCAGCGAGAGGGCTCCTTTTTTCATATGTTATGGGAATGCCCCAGGGTCACCCAGTTCTGGCAGAGAGTCACAATAATAATGTCCAAAGTGTCTGGAACAGAGGTCACAATGTATGACAGACGGCTCCTTCTAATGATCAAGGGAGTGGCAGACCGACCCAGATATGTCAGTCTCTGGCTGGAGGCAGGTATTGCAAAACGAAATAACGTCAGGTGCTGGGGGTGCCACAACCTCGTCAGTGATTGATGGGAGAGAGATCTAGATTGGTGCCAGCGAGTGGAGGAGACTGTGTTTAAAAATGTAGGGTGTGTGTAAGAAATGGGAGAAGATATGGGCACCATGGCGCAAATACAGGAGGATATAGTGGTATCGGTGTCCTGCACCTTAGCTATATCCGATATGTGATGTATGATAAGCCCTCTATGTTCACTTACCTACGGCTTCTTTTGACAACTGCTGTTTGTTTTATGCCCTAGATGATGGAGTCATCTTCACCTCTCCTATGAGGTACTAATGTCACAAATCAACTTAGTGATGTACATGCATATTGGCTTAAGAATGTACTGTCTAGTGAGCGTGTTCAACAAAAACTTTTTAAAAAAAGAAGAGGCTGAAACAACAGAACCTCAATTACGCCATGTTGTTCCTAGCAAAACTAAGAGTAGTAGCCCCGGGTGGGGGGCGGTTGTTCACTCCCCGCAGGAAGTATGGGACTAACTGGAGAATCAACCTGAACCTGGGTGAAGACTTTATTAGATGGACCCAGCTGCTGTATACAGGACCCACAGCTAGAGTACGTATGGGACGAAGTACATTGCAGGGATGGCCGGTGGAGCAAGGCACCATACAGCGATACCCGCTCTCCCCACTATTATTCGCGATCACCATGGAGTCACTTGCGATTGCGGCTAGGATGGGGCAGCATTATAGGGGACTTAGCACAGGACACACTATTCATCAAACAGCACTTTATGCAGACAACCTGTTACTCTTCCTGCATGGGGGAAGGATCTACCAGGGCCCCGCTCTCTACCGGAGGAGTTTAGCTCCTTTTCTGGACTAAAAGTGAGCTGGCAGAAGTCAAGGCTTTTCCGGGTGACCTCCATTGGGCAACCTCCAGCTGACCTAGTGCAACTGCAGTGGGGACCTGCTGCCTGCCCTACCTGGGAGTCAGAATATACCACTTCCCAGGCATATACAAGGTAAATATAGGACGAGTGCTGTGAGGATTGCAAACTTCCATAGCCTTTTGAAGGACACTGCTTTTTTCAGTGATTGGTAGGATCGCACTACTACAAATTGATGGTACTTCCCCGCCTAGTATACTTTTTTAATACTCTTCTGCTTTGGATTCTCGCAACATTTCTCAAGGAACTAGATCGCTGATCTGGTCTTTTATATGGGGGAGAGGGCGGGGTGACAACACAACAACCGGTAAAGGAGGGCAGAATAGCAGTCCCCGACTTTGAGATCTATTACACGGTAGCTCAGTGACAATGGCTGGTCAGAGACATTGCGCAAAGAGAAAAACCTGATGGTGACCCATGCACAGCGACGCCACCGCTTCCCGATCTTTTGCAGGTACTCCTTGGGATAGTAAGGGCACCCCAGGGAAGTTTGTATGAATTTAAAGTACCATCCAGGTGCTTGGGTCGAGCTGTGCAGAAAATGAGGGCCACAGCCCCATACTCTCTGGACATACCATTGGACATGCTGAGGGCACTGCCGCATTGAGGTAACTGGTGGGATTTAGAAGCGTGACAGAGGCTGGTGTTAAAAAGATGGGGGATCTTTACAGGAATGCAGAGCTGCTCCCCTTAGAGGAGTTCCAAGCAGATTCCAATCCGCCCAGTGGTCACTTTCTACTACATAGAGCGATCTCATCAGCAGTTTGTAAGTATTGGTGGATGGGCGCTGCAGAGCCCCCACCGCAACAGAGCTGCTACTACATGGTCCTATCAGCAGGTACTACTAAGGCAGTATCCTGTCTGTCCAGCGCTCTACGGGTAGACCAGCAGAGCCCATTGGAGAGACTACGGGCCAGATTTACAAGAAATTGACGCATCTGAGATGCGTCAGTTTCCCGGCGCCAGCCTGCAAAATCCTGGCCACCACCATGGATGTACTGTATATACAATACAGCGCACCATGGTGCAATGACTGACAGGTACGTCAGAAATTCTGAAACATCTGTTGGTGCAAAAGTCACATATTGCTGGAGTCGTGTCACAAAAACGGCGCAAACTCAGCAATGCATGGGGAGGCCTATTACCCATACACTGCGTCACTCCTTACGCCTGCTCCAAGAAGGCATAGGGTTTTGACGCAGGGGCATCTTAGAAGTGGCGTAGTGAAATCTACAAGATTTTACTGCATCCCTTCTACGAGGCTTTCCTGCATGGGAATCCCCACCCTGCATATATCATACCTGACGCAGGTATAAAGTGACGCAGGGCCCTAGCATCAGGTTGTAAATTGGCCGCATTGTTTACGCCACTGCTGTGTCAAAAAAGTGACGCAACAGCGGTGGAAAAGTTTCTCAAGAGGCTTGTAAATCTGCCCCTTTGAGTCCAATGGGAGAAAGATGTGGGTGTCCCAATTCCAACAAAGGAGTAGGATAATATTTTGGCCGGAGTACTCCGAAAATCCAGTAATGCACACTTTAAATATATTAACTATTATGTACTGTATAGATCCTATCTGACCCCGGAGAGGATACACAGATACTTCCAGGTGGAGGAGGCGGCCTGACCCAGATGTAAAGAGGAATGGGTGCACATTCTCCATATGTTCTGGTCCTGCCAGAGACTGCATGAGTTGTGGGAGGAGGTCTTGCACCTACTAGAGAAGATAATTGAAAAAGAGCTCCCAGCACCCTTTCCCATTGCCTAGTGGGATGGTTCCCCCGTACCTCCAAGTCCAAAGTAACTGGCAAATTCCAAGACCTAGCATTTATCCTAGCTAAGCGCAAAATAGCTCGAAGCTGGAAAACAGCGGGGGGGATCCTAGACTGGCCACATAGAAGAACGATTTGACGAAGTGGGCGCGCTGTGAGATACGAATCCTAATAAGGGAGGCCCGGTGAGGACTGAGGGACATGGAATGTCTAGAGCCTGGGAGGCCCTGTGGACAACTTATTTCACCCTGACCCAGAGAACCCAGAAGGAACCCCTGTGATAGATTAACAAGCCCTCCATGAGAAGTACAGTACACTAGGATCAAGATCTTACTGCAGAGTTCTTCTCCCATCATAACCGATAGATTACTAGAGGGATTTAGACCTACCCTGGTCCCTTACACATACCCAACATGGGTACTGACTGCACCAAACAAGCACTTAACACATACGAATTACAGATAGCTGACTCATAAGGGGGAGAGGGATATAGTTAAGTTAAGAATTAACAATGCGGTCACAAGTTTAAACAGAAGTAATGTGATTTTTTTTTTATATTTCTTTTTATTGAAAACATAAAAACAGCAAGGTAAGAATACATTACACAAAGTGTCAATTCAAATGGGGAAGGAATAGTCATTACAAATGAATCAGCAATCCATATACGAAAGGGGGAGGGGAGGAGGACAAAAGGAAAATCAATACACATCAGTCAGAATGCGTGGTCAGGGGGAAGGTGGGACATCAGTATTATTTGCAATAGGCGGTGCACAAATATCTCCACGGTAGGTATTCCAGGGTCCCCATATTCTACACTACTTCCGGGGCCGACCCCGGGCCAAATACACCGTTTTTTCTCGGAACATGCACCAGTCCATATTTTCCTTCCATAATGCAACTGTAGGTGGCTTTTGGGATCCCTACAATTGAGCTATATCGCGCTTGGCGATCATGGCCCCCAGGGTCGCCCATTGTGTCTGGGCTACGTTATAATCCGTGGGTTCCCAGACATTCAATAGACATCGCCTAGCCTCTGGTAAGAGGGCAACCCCCGTTACTTCCTTCATCACAACATGTACCCCACTCCAGTAGGCAGCAACCTCACGACATTCCCAGATAATATGAAGAAATGACCCCATCTAGCCGCATCCTCGCTTGCACAAACCCTCTTCAGAAAAGCCCATGTGTACCAATCGGGGGCCCGTGACATATACCCTGTGAAGAATCATAAGTTGAACCAGTCTGAGTCGAGCTGGTATCGCAACCTCCTTGGGAGAGGATATCGCAGATTGCCAGTCCTCGTCATCTAGTTCAAGGCCGTCACGGGTCCACAAGTCACGAAGATGCAAAAGGAGACCCGACCTATCATTTATTAGTTTTTTATAGACAAAGGAAATAGTACTATCGGGCACATGACCTTTTAACCATCTATCTTCGAGCAGGGAATACTCCGGAATTACCTCCCCCACTGGAAAAACCGACCTCAAAGCATGTCGAACTTGAACTTAATGGAAGTACTCTGAATCAGCTAGTTCATACTCCTTCTTTAGTAGTTCAAATGATTTAATCTGGCCCTTCTCCCAGAGGTCTCCCACCTTACTGATACCGAAGAGATCCCACTTATCAAATGTCTAGGTCTTCCACAGTTTACCCAGTTTATCAGAGCCAAAGAGCAGGGTCGCCCGAGTCAAGCGACCTTTCCACCCCATCGAACTAGTTCCAGCCCGCCACAAACGCACTGCCGTCTTGGTAGGTCTCGACAAGTCCTTAATCACCGAGGTAGAATATAGTGCCCTGTAGTAGTTACCCCCAGGTAACAGCCATCTATCCATTGCAAAGGCAGGGTTCAATTCGGGACCATACGTAGCATGATTGATGGCTCCCAGTTGAGACGCCCAATAGTAACGTTTTATATCAGAGAGAGCAATCCACCCGTCATACCATGGGAGCGTCAGTTTAGCCAGTGCGATACGAGGTCTACCATCCCAGATCAACTTCCTTTGAAGACCCTCGACTGCACGGAAATAGCTGGCCGGAACTACATCAAGAGTGTTTTGGAGTACATAGAGAAAACGAGGCAGAGACATCATTTTAAAGAGAGCCGCACGACCCAACGGTGAAAGCGGAAGCTTACGCCAACCTGCGACATCTTGTTTCAATCTAGACAAGGGAGGGAGGAGGTTATACTCATACCCAGTCGTGGGGTCCAATGAAATGTAGATACCGAGGTATTTAAACCCCGTGTGTGCTATCTGGATGGGACAATTATTTGGGAGAAGAGGGACATCACCTGAAAGGACGTAAAGATAGGATTTGGTCCAGTTAATGATTCGACCTGAGTTTCTGCCAAATGAATTCAAAACATCGCACAATACTATCAGGGATTTCCGGGGCGAAGTCAAATACAATAAGATATCATCTGCATAAAGCGAGATGCGATCTTCAAACTCCGGGGGCCCACCGAATACCCTTCATCGAGGGCTCCCATCGGATCCACGCGGCGAGGGGCTCAAGAGCTAGAGTGAACAAGAGCAGTGACAGAGGACAACCCTGATGAGTTCCCCTCCCAAGACCAAACGGAGCCGAGACTCGGCCATTCACAACAATTTGCGCAAGGGGGTCCTCGTAGAGCAGCCGAACCCAGCCGATAAAACCGGGTCCAAACCCAAACTTAGACAACCCGGCCCATAAATACGGCCATTCCACAGTATCGAAAGCCATCGTGGCATCCAACAACGCCAAGATGGCCGGCTCACGCAGCGTTGCAGCTCTCGCAAGAACACCGTGAAGTCGCCTAAGATTCAGGGCAGTATTTCTATGCGGGATAAAACCGGATTGATCCGGATGTATCAAGTCGCTAATTACCGTGATCAGTCGGTTAGCCAATACTTTCGCAAAGATCTTAGGTTCCGCATTTAAAAGGGATATAGGTCGATACGACGCACACTTATCTCTTGGCTTCCCTTCCTTATGAATCACTACAATAGTCGCTAAACGCTGATCACGGGGGAGAGAGCCACATTCCCGAGACTCCAGAAACATATCCCGGAGATAGGGAGCCAACTTGTCAGGGCGTAACTTGTAAAGTTCGATAGGCAGGGCATTGGAACCCATTCTTACCCTGAACGCAAGCAACGAATCGCAAGCGCCACTTCATCAGGTGTTATAGCGGCGTCCATTTGGTCTCTATCAATGTCAGAGAGACGCGGTAAAGCAATATCTCGCAATAATAGATGTGAGTCCTCCTCCAGTCTGTCAGACACAGAGGAGTACACAGATTTGAAGTGATCTGCAAAACACTGAACTATCTCCTTAGGGTCAGAGATCCGAACACCAGCATCTGTCTCAATCACAGGCACCACCCGATTAGCTCGATCTTTGTTATCCAGCCACGCAATCAATTTACCAGCTTTGTCGCCCACGTCATACAGACGTCCCTGCTGCTCCCTACTCATGGCCTTAGCCGCGTCGGTAAACAATGTCCTGTACTCAAGTTGTTTGAGTCGCAAAACATGGGTCTTAGCACGGGTGATCCCCCGCTCCAGGTCAAGCTCCATGTCAACGATCTCTGTTTCAAGCCTAACCACCTCCTCCTCTCTCCGTTTCTTAGCACCCGCTATCAACGACAGGGCCTGACCCCTAAGGACGGTCTTGAAAGCCTCCGAAAGCGATACCGCTGATGAAACAGAACCCTCGTTTTCCAAAAAATACAGTTCAAGAGATATAACCAGGGCAGCGCGAGTTGTAGGGTTTCGGAAATACCAAGGATTA
This sequence comes from Lissotriton helveticus, assembly GCF_964261635.1. Taxonomy (NCBI): domain Eukaryota; kingdom Metazoa; phylum Chordata; class Amphibia; order Caudata; family Salamandridae; genus Lissotriton; species Lissotriton helveticus. Next base: position 1,598,481,191 of record NC_136057.1, read on the forward strand.
ATCAGGGCAACCCGTCCCTCGGACCCGGAATCTAAATCCATCTGTAGCCATAGTGGAGAATGATCGGAAATTCCCCGAGCTAAATGCTTGACCTCAGTGACAGAAGGAGCCTGCGCAGCCGGTACCAAAACATAGTCGATCCTGGAGAGGCTACCGTGAGCGCCCGAATGAAACGTATACTGCAGTTGAGTAGGATGTAACAACCTCCAACAATCTACTAGACTCAAAGTGTCAAGGAATCCATGGAGCCAGTTCTGTGATCCCTTTAGATCTCTGGGCGGGTGTCGATTGACCACCCCGGAAACTACTGCGTTAAAATCACCACCCAGAAGCAGTGACCCCTCGGGGAGAGCCAGAACGATCCGCCCCAAGTCCGCGAAAGTAGTTGATTGCAGGCCAGGGGGGACATATACCGAGACCAGAGAGAGGGTGCGGACCTGCCATCTTCCTGTAAGAGCGACGTAGCGCCCTCTATCATCAAGAACAATGGAGTCAATCTCCAGTGGGAGAGAATTCTTAATGAGGATTCCAACCCCTCTAGAACCGGAGGAAAACCCAGCATGTGCAACCAGACGATAACCCCTCCTATTCATAGCATGACAAGTATTACCAATCAAGTGCATCTCTTGAAGACGGACCACATCAGGGGAGAGACGTTTCAACAATTGCAACACCACCCCACGTTTTATCCTATCCCCCAGCCCATTCACATTCCAACTCATTAGTTTCAGCCCTATACCCCCATCCTGAAGAAGAAAGAAAATCCAACCCCAGTAAGAACTCAACACCTCGATGAAACGATTTAAGGATACAGTACCTTGCAAGAAAACATACTCACACCCCAACAGAACCCCCCATCCCCCCCAACATCCTGTTACAAAGCCCCCCACCCTGCACCCCTGCGTTAGACTAAAAAGCCACCAAAACTTGCAGTGTGCCTGTCGCCCCCACATTTAACTAAACTACAAAAAGACCCTCAGAGGAGGAAAAAAGACCTGCCAATAGCCCCGCCACCCCACAAATGTACATTAAATCACATATCAGGATTATCGAACCACAGTCCAAGGTCCACGAAAATATCCCAGGAACCAAGCAACCGGCGACTATTCTTGTTCCGCCTGTCCGCCCTCTGCCCTGCCAGATCGCTCCTCCGATGGATGTTGATTAGGTAGAGTGTCCAGCCAGTTGGCCACCACCTCTGGTCGATCAAAGAAATAAGTTCGCTCAGCATGTTCAATCCTCAACTTGGCCGGGAACAGCATGGCATATTTGAGTCCCATATCACGCAGTCTTCGTTTCACCCCCAGGAAACCGAGTCGTTGCTTCTGGACAGATTGGGTGAAGTCTGGGTAGAAGCTAATATTTGTGTTTTCGAACTTTGTAGGTCCACCCAACCGTGAGGCCTGCAGGATAGCATCTCTATCGCAAAAATTAACAATTCTCGCAATAATAGGCCGCGGTGGGGCACCCAGTTTCGGTTTGCCACCCGGAACTCTGTGAGCCCGTTCCACTGTAAAGAACTTGCTCAATCCTTTAGGTGCGAGATGTCCAACAATAAGGTTCTCAACAAAGTGGTCAGCTGCAGGATCCTCCGCCTTCTCCGGGACACCAATAATACGAACATTGTTCCGCCTGGCCCTTCCTTCATAATCCTCCAGACGACGTGTGAGGAGATCACTAGTGGTCTTTAGGTGACAGACCTCCGTCTGTAGGTCAGCGACATCACCCGCCAGACTAGAAGTCTCGATATCCAGTGATTTGACCTTCTCGTTAGTTTTTGCCAGGTCCGTGCGGATCAGGTTGACATCTATAGCCACAGTATCGAGCTTATGGGCGAGAGTCTCCATTTGTTGCCCTAATGAGGATTTAATCCCGTCGATGGCGGCCATGACATCTTGCAGGGTCAGTTCATTGGCCTGAGTAGGTGGATCTCTAGTGTCCTCCTGCGACCTACCAGATCCGCCGGGAGATCCCTTAGCTTGGGCATATCGATCCATGATGTTAGTCTGGGTATAGCCACCCCGCCGAGTGGTCTTAAGTTTCAGATTTTCGCCCTCTGGTTTCCCCGTCATTGCGGGGGATAAGTTAACTTAAATAGGAGAGACGAGTCAGTAAGATGGCGGCCCCTGGTCCCCTTGGGCGGAGGCAGCCCCAGCCAGGGGGCACAGGCCAAATGTCCTCCGGATTCGGCAAATCGATGAGAAATCACACTTGTGGGTGTCGCTGGGCGGCCGTCTTCAGGCTCAGGGGTGGGCTCGGTTCCAGTCACAGCTTCCCCTGAAAGCAAAACTGAAAGTGAAAGCAACCGGACCAGACGTCCCAGCCCCCTCAAGCGATGTTGTTCAACTACGACCCGGGCACCATGCCAACTCCACAGCCGGGCATCACGGAGATATAAACCGCAATCTTCAAATCGCCGTAACTCCGGTTCCCAGGGTTCGATTCAAAATCTGAAAGCAGATTTCAACTCAGTCGTGGTTCGCCTTCAAGAAGACATCAATGAGGGACAGGATAAATGACAGGATGGATGCGGGAGGTTGCGAGGGTCTCGGGAGCCCTAAGCTCAAGCGGCCATCTTGGTTGTGCGCTAAGCTCCTCCCAATGTGAAAGATTGATGTAAAAAACTAACTTGACATGGTGGACCACCAGCCATGATGTGTATGCAACAAAATCAATAAAATCTGTTTTAAAAACAAAATGTGTTAAAGAACATAACCACCCGTAACGTGACTGAAATTGAAGTTAGAGATGTGATAGAAAATATTAAAGAAGCAAGCACTAACTCCCTAAACCAACAACTGAAAGTCTAAAAGACATTTTGCCCCAATCCCCAGAGTACGTATCTGGTCAGTTACCTGCCATACCAACTTTAAAATTACTAATTTCCACAACCAAAAACGCCACAATCATACACCACCTACCCCAAAAACATTCACTGAGGTAGAAACTCCACCTGAACTCGCAATAACACACAAAGAGGAACAATTTATTTTATATGACAATAAATGTTTGAAAAAATAAATATTATTTTTGCTACACCTACAAACCTATTAAACCTAAAGCAATGCAAAACATGAATGATGGCTGGGACATTTAAAATATGTCCCAAACCATGGGTCCGATTAGGATCGCGGACGGATTTGAGTCCGTCCGCGACCCCTGAGGAGGAGGGAACGTCCGCAGGGGCTGCGGCGTTCCCTCCGAGCAGATTAGGATGTGACCGCCACCCTGGCGGTCACATCCTCTATCTTCAACATTGCAGCGGGTGCAGCTTCAAGCTGCACCCGCCGCAAGGTTAAAAATGCATGCATCGCATTTGCATGCAAAAAGCGGCAGGCACCGCGCGGTGCCTGCTGCTGTGTGCACGCAAATGCAGGGGGGTACCATAGGTACCCCCCATGTGCACCCCCCACACCCCCTTCACCCAAGGGGCCCGCAACGGGCCCCCGAAGTGCAAGTTCGTATGCTTTTCCACGGCGGAAAAGCTGCGGACGGAATTCCAGACCCACCAGCCATTCTAATATGGTGGTGGGTCTTTGGAGGCTCCGCAGCGGTTTTTCCGCATCCTCCGGGCCGGCATTGGCTTCCGCTGGCCCGGAGGATGCGGAAAAACCGCAATCATAATCGGCCCCTATGTTACCAGCTCTACACCATCCATTGGGAAATACACAACAGTAACGTCCCTTTCATCTATACACTCTTACCAAATAAACAAACAACTTCCTATATAGTACTTCTAACCCAAATAAAACAGCAAACTAACAATTACTACCCCCAAAAGATTATCATTGATTTTGAGCAATCAATGATACAAGCTATTCTTAAAATGTTCCCACACACAGCCATGGAAGGATGATATTACCATTTTAACCAGAGCCTATGGAGACACCTACAAAAATCTTCCCTGAGTGTAGAATATGCAACGAATAGCTACTTTGCATATGAGATCAAAAAAAGGTATAGCTCTAACCTATGTCCCCATAACTGAAGTGGCAAATCACTATAATCTATTAATCGAAAGTCCCTACTACCAAGCCAACGAAAATAAATATATCCCCTACTAGACTATTTTGAAGATACTTGGGTAGGAAGACTACATAGATCTGGACACAGAGGCCAACACAAATTCCACATTCCCTGGTGGAATGTGTACAGCAGTACCCTACTCGAACAAGCCAAAACCAACAACGCAGTAGAAGAATGGCCTAATGCCTTCCAATCCAGAATGGGAAGAAGTCAACCCTACGGAAAGCCGGCACAATTGCGCCAAAGTCGTGATCAGCCCCTTAGACTAGAACAATCAGTAACACAACTATGCCCTAAACTAACTAAACAAACTAAAACAATGTACTAACATTTACAATACAGTTAGACTATATCCAAGTTTAAAGGTCTCGAACACCTAGAAACCATTTCAAAATATACTCTAAACCTAACCTGTAACCAATACATAATTTACAAAACATAAAAAAACACACCAACCTAACTTATATACTCTTCGATGTGTCGGACGGCCCCAGGCAATGCGACGTCACAGTGGGCGTGTGCGAAGGACGGGCGGGGCCATACGAACCGGGCACGCGTAGTTTTTTTCAGCACCGCAGCGGAATGTCCGACGCGGCGAAGGGGTAAAACATTTAAATATACACATATTATTATTTTGTAAAATAAATATCATATTTCAGTAATATTTGACGTAATAAAAATATTTTTTACATTTAAAAAAGAATACAAATTAATGAAATTAAAATCAATAGAAAATAATCAGCCAAAGCTAATATAATTCTCCACAAACATTAAATAAAACAATACATTTCAGATTCAAACATCAAAATCAAACAAATAGATAACATTTCCTCCCTCATTTTGGGAATATTAAAAATACTTACAGATGATCATCTGCAGACCTTTATCCAAAAAATTATGTTTTAACAGAAATCCTTCCAAATCCATTTTGAAGAAGTTAAGAACCCCCAAAAAATGGAAAAATACAACTGTAAAAGCACAGGCCTGATTATGATGACGGTGGGACTCCAACCAACGTGGGTGGAGGTCCCACCGCCGTCATAATCATGTTTTCCACCTGCTGGGTGTCATGTGATTCTGCCAGACTCGTGTTTTTCATTGGGAAGACCTTAGCGTCTCCACTTTGGTGCAGGCACCATATTTTCACAAATTGGCCACAGTAATGAAGGTCATCATCCGTAAAGCATTAATACGAACGACTGCTTGTACTAAAAAAGAAAAATTTCGAGCGTCAATCTACCATTGAAATATGGATCATTCAGGTTAACAAGACTAATGCAAAGTGTCTATTAAGCCCATACTGATCCTGAAGTCACAACAGGATAGATTCGATAAAGATGTCACATCTATATGCGTTTATCTTTTGTCCTGAGGAAGGTCTGAAGGAGTTATACAATAAATGACCGAAACGTCGACCACTAAGTCCATTACTTTATCTGCTTTTGACCTTTACTTTATGTTAAATAAGAGTGATTTGTATTTGGTATGCATTGGTTTGGACTTTTATTCAAATGAAATGTATGAATAATTTCTTAAGTTCTTGTTCATTTGAAAGTATTATTAACAGTTTTCACTGTTAAAATGTACCCTAATAATTTCTGCTTGAAAAATATATAAAAGAGATATTTTTGATTAAAAAAATAAATTCTTGTGTTGCTTTTATCTTATTGAATAGTTTTTTCTGTCTAATTGTTAGACTCAAATTTGAAACTGCTCAGATACCAATTGGGTTGAAATAGATAAATATAGACAACAAGGTATTAATCTGTTATCTGCTATTTGCATTCTAAAGCGAAATCCCTTGCTGGCACCTTTTTCAAACTTCTATTAGGATGGGTGGCGGTCGGAGAGACCTACCAATACTATCCGATGGGCTCAAGGAGTCCATCAGACCATCAGAGGGAACTTGAATACCTACAATGGTGGCGGTGCCTGCCAGGCAACGCCATAGGGATTATGTTGTCCCTCCTCGCCGGCTGTATCATGGCGGCTTACCAGCCATGAAAAGGCTGGCGGAAAGGGGCATTTGGGGCCCGTAGCAGGCCCACCATCTCCATTGGCCCTCAGTTTTACATATCTCTGCACCATGCCTGCCACATAGTGTAGGGATATGCTAAAAGTGTATTTTTGTACTGCGGCGTGTGCTGCAGCCAGCAGCACACGCCGCAATACAAAAGATACACTTTGCGGCCGCCTTGAAGGTAGTCGCATTGTAATATCATTAGCCGGACCGCCAAAATAAAGTCAGGTGGCCCCGTCTCCGATATGATGGCATTCGGACGTAAGTCCGACCGCGATCATAATGAGGCCCATATACTCCAAAATATTCCTATGTAGCGTAGAACCATAAAAATAGAGTAAAATAAAGAAACTCTCCAAGAAACCCAAACAATAAAGGAACTGTTCAATAATAATTTGTTTCTATTAAACTAGTATACATTTACTTTAAAAAAAAAAAAGTAGAAGGCATCCTCCGACCAACTACAAATCGGGAACAAAGGCACCTGTTAAAATGAAAAACAAATCCCTCCTGCGCAAACATATGCATTACAATACTTTACATTTCACACAACACCTGCAATTACACAATACATAATCAAATACACATAACTAATAACCTCCAACACTATTTATCTTAAAAAATACAACACACTAATACTCCATATACTAGTACAAACACGCTACACTACACAACCTCAACAATACCACGCTACATACCCTATATAACACCTAACTACCCCTCTACCCTTAAACTATCTTAGAAATATGTTAAATCATATTTACCTTAAACTTTCGAAATACAGCTCCCAACCGCAAACTTCTTTCTCCAATATCGACCAAATAACAACAGTGACAGAATGCAAAATGAACCTAGTCATAACTAAAATGGCCACCGAATTAATCTGGAAAAAATACTTTTTCCCCATTGAACTGAATGTAAAAAATAACTAAAAGAAAAATGTGAATAAAAATGTTGCTACAAATTATTTTTTTTACATACGATATGAAAGTGCATTTTTTTAACAATATATAGTAAATAACACTATGATTTACATAATAATATTTACTATATGTTACATTTATATTGTTAATTGCAAGTAAACAATATGTGTACAAAAGTATAGGAAATGTTTAACAAATAATACATTACATACAACATATAACAATGTATCATTAAAAAAATTGCACTAAAAATGTTTTCTTTATTGTATTATTATGATTTAAAACAATAAAATATTAAATCATATTACAAAAATATATAATATTATTTAACGTAGATAAAATAAAAAATGTTACACATATAGAAAAATACAGTATTATGTCTATAAATGTTTGTAAAATATATTAAATAATAATGTAGAATCTAATAATTATTCAATATATATTAAAAATATACTACTCAGACAACAGTAGAAAATGTTCGTTACACAGCATGTTAACAAATATATCAAAGTGTATGTTACCATGCAATATCAACCCAAAAAGATCTATAAAATAGGCAAAATATATATTTTGTGTACAAATAAATAATGTAACTAAACAACTGAAAATGTAAATTTCATTACAATGCCTTCCCAAAAAGTTATACATTTATGTTAATGTTTATTTCAAATATAAAGTACTTGTATAGACTGTATATTAAAAATATAGAAAACAATTTTCTGTTTAAAATGTTAAGAAATATAAAATATAAATCCATACAATTAATGCAAAAATGTATACAATATGCTATATGTCTTAATAAATAAATATTTTCTCATTGTTAACATTTTTTAACAACTTATAAAAACATGAATTGAATGCTTGTATGAGTTAAATAAAAAAATATTTTAACATGTATGTGAGTTTTTTCTTTTCTATGGGCCTGATTTTGATGTCGTATAAAGGAAAAACAGTATCCCAACAGGTATGAATGGAAAGACAATTTATATTGCATGCACAATGCATTACAACGGTCAGAAAAAGGAGACACTTATTCACAAAGATTTAAAGTCAAAAAGTTGATCTTTAGTATCTTGATATTTAAGTCATGGAAGGACAAATTCATGAGACAGGAATTATATACAGCACACAGTTCAAAGATTCAATTGACAACCGATAAGACTTGGTGCTCAATATATACAAGTGATATGTGGCAGCACAAGTGAAAAAGTGAACAGCGATAAACGGCGCAGGGTGAGCAAAGTGAAATATATACAGTGACTAGCTCAACATGTGACAAGGAATCAGTGACTTTATGTTGCACAATTTGCAATTTTAATTGGAGTCACAACAGGGTGCGCCTATAATTTGTGCTGTGGAGTCGACGGCGTTTCGGTCCTTAACCAATGTGGACCACCTTCAGGACTAGGTTGTCTCGTTTGGGGTGCTGTGGGGCAAGAGGGAAAAGGGGTTAGGGTCCCGGGAAGGAGCGATAACTCAAGTTTGGCAGGAGGAATTGGGAGCCAAGAGGGAAGAAAGTGGTCAGTGAGAAGAAAGGAAATTAACCTTGGGACACCATGGAAGAACCAGCGGCAGGTGGAAATGGTTTGTGTGGGGCCTGTAGGTATAAACAATACAAACAAACACAAGGTCATTTGGAATCCCTTAAGAGTAGCAGGAATTGTGGTAAAGGCTTACAGCGGGCTATCCAACCCATAAGTCACCGTTAGATGGAAAGGGGGTGTCATGCTGGTTAGTGTAATGGGAATCGAGTCACCATTAATTGTGGGCCCAGCCAGGCAGGAGAGAGAGTTAACAAAGCGCACCGGCCTGAGGACGTGAGGGAAAGGAGCGCTGAAGACCGACGTTCGGTCTTACCTGTGGGCGGGTGGAAAATCAGCCCTGATCCGAAGGATCCGGCGGGAGTCGTCTTTTCATCTAGGTACTATGAGGGAAGGGACAGGCCATTACATAAGTCCAGCCCCACTGGGATCACGAAAAGCGACACAGAATCACATGTAAATTACCTGAGTCTTCTAGATGGATGGGTGAAGCGTCACTTCGTGAACGCGGTAATTTTAATATTGAAGGCCAGGGACCTACAACCAAAGAAATCCGTAAGATCCAGTATTGTGCATGAATTTACAAAGCAACGTGGGACGGGGCTGGAGCCAGCTTACCTGGAACAATACAGGAGCTGATCGTGTAATGAATACGGGTCGGCGTACCAGCCAGAGGTCAGGAAGCCTACGGTCGGCGTGTGAATCGCTAGCGAGGTAAAACGCTGAATGCAAGGGGAAAACTACTGGGGGGTGTGATTGCGTGACGGAAGGGGGAGGGATCATCGGTTGGTGGGCGTGAATGGGCAGGGCCCTATCTTGATAACACGGAACAATTTAAAGCGGACCGAAAGTTACTACTGCAGCCCACTGGGTAAATCAGGAGAATCCGGAGGTATAAACAAGCATTGCATATATACAGTACATTGAGACCAATTATTAGACCCAGAGAGAATTTATCGCATATATATCGTTTAGACAATCATGCATCAGATTGAACAGTATGTACATTTTGCATAGGTTTATATACAATTGTGGCCATGATAATTAAGGAGAAAGAACATCAGTTATAAATGTTTGAATTGAACAGTTGGATATTCATGGGAGGTGAAATCTAGCACCAGTGGTGCAGTCTGGAAAACTAGAGTTACAATGGGCAGCATTATAAATGGACCAGAAGCAGGAAGAACTATATAGGGAGGGGCAACTAGATGGTAACAGTGTTGTTCCACTCACCAAGCGTATTCAACCCGGATGACACCGAGTTACATATGGTCATCCACTTACATTCAGCTTTGTTCAACAGGGTCTTAATGTCTCCTCCACGGACAGGGAGGGACGGTTTTCGATCACTTGCCACATAATGTCTGTGTCTAAGTGACCCAGGTCCACGAAATGCGATACTAAAGGGGCAGTAAGTACTTTGCAGTTGATCCTGCTTTTATGCTGGATGATCCTTTGTTTTATCATTTGGGTTGTCTGCCCTATATAAATGAGATCACAAGGACATGTGATGGCGTAAATAACGTTCTGCGTCCTGCAGTTGGTGTGACTCTTCAGTTTGTATGTGCGATCCTTATTAATAAAGACCTTGGTGTTTTTTGTCAGTTCGCAGACACTACAGTTTTGACATTTAAAGTGTCCAACCACTGGGTTCAATCCCCAAGCAGCTGTAATGGTATGTTTTTCCTTTGTAGATTGTAGCCATGTAATGGCATGTACCAGGTGGCTGGCGATGTTTCGGCCACATTGGTAAGAGAAAAGAGGTAATTCAGTGAATGGTTCATGTGTTCGGAGTATTGGCCAATTTTTCTTGATGAGTTTATTAACTTCATTGCTGTGCGGACTGAACGTAGACACAAACGGGATCCTATTCATGATCTTTTTAGGTTGTGGTGAAATTAATTAATTATAAAAATAAAAAAAGAAATTAGCTATTCTATGTAAAATTGAAATACCAAAGGGAAAATACTCACCTATAACACATAGAAAATATACTATTCCCACTACAAATATAATTTCACTCAGGGATAGGACTTAACACTAAACATACATATTTTACTATTCCCACTCCAATATAACTTTAGTCAGAGAAGGCTCTGGGCACTAAACATGCATCATTTACTATTCCCGCTCAAATATAACTTAAGTCAGGATAGGTGCTGGACACCAAACATACATAATTTGCTATTCGCACTCGAATATAATTTAAGTAACGGAAGGTGCTAGACACTGTACTTTAAAAATGTACTATTACCACTCCAATATACCTTAAGTCAGGGAAGTTACTGAAAACTAAACATACATAATTTACTATTCCTACACCAATATAACTTAAGTCAGTGAAGGTGCTGGGCACTAAACATACATAATTTACTATTCCCACTTCAAGATAACTTAAGTCAGGGAAGGTGTTGGACATTAAACGTACACAATTTACTATTCCAAAACAACAAATACACACGGCACGAGGAAAATGGGACTGCACTTATCACTATAGTAGGACATGTGTAACATGTTATCCTTTGGTGCACAGGACATGAAGCTCAATACCTCCTGGGATTACAAAGCCCCACAAATAGCACAACAAAAATTCGGTCCGGGGCTCCTTATTACTGTTACTCAGATTATATCACATATTTATACACAACATTGATTCAGCAGGCCAGGTAAACTGCTCCAATGCACAGAGTCACGAGCCAGATGCGTTTCGGGAGTTCCATCTCTCTTGTTCACTGGCGGTAGAGAAGAGGAGAAAGCAGCGAGTGCACCACCTGTGCATAAAAATACCCCGCCCCAGTGGGCGTATGCACAATTGAATGCTGGTAGATGTAGTGCACAGAAAAATAAAACCCCAGTGGGTTGCTGCCTTAACCCCAAATGTACAAAAAGTCACCAAATAGGTTGCCTGAAGCCTGCAAACCTGCTATCCAGCCCATACACCATTCTGTCACCGGACTCGCCGTCCCTGCAGCGTCCCTTTATTTCCATCGCTGTGGGCCCGGAGATAGCAGTGGGGCTCCCTTGCGATCCAGGCTGGCCGCGAACATGAAAAAAAAACAAGAGTTGCCTCCAGGTGAGGTTGTCACAGCACGGCAAGTTGAACCTTTATTATCAGAAATGTTGCATGCCAGGTAAACTGCTCCAATGCACAGAGTCATGAGCAGCCGCGTTTCGGGTGTTCCATCTTCCTTGTTCACTGGTAGTAGAGAAGGGGAGAAAGCAGCGAGTGCACCTCCTGTGCATAAAAATACCCCGCCCCAGTGGGGGTATGCACAGTTAAATGCTAGAAGATGTAGTGCAATGAAAAATAAAACCGCAGTGGGTTGCTGCCTTAACCCCAAATGTACAAATAGTCACCAAATAGGTTGCCTGAAGCCTGCAACCCTGCCATCCAGCCCGTACACCATTCTGATACCGAATTCGCCCTCCCTGCAGCCTCCCTTTATTTCCGTAGCTGCGGGCTCGCAGATAGCAGTGGGGCTCCATTGCGGTCCAGGCTGGCTGCAAACATGAAAAAAACAAGAGTTGCCTCCAGGTGAGGTTGTCACAACACGGCAAGTTGAACCTTTATTATCAGAAATGCTGCATGCCAGGTAAACTGCTCCAATGTACAGATTCACAAGCCAAACGCGTTTCGGGAGTTCCATCGCCCTTGTTCACTGGAGGTAGAGAAGTGGAGAAAGCAGCGAGTGCACCACCTGTGCATAAAAATACCCCGCCCCAGTGGGCGTATGCACAATTAAATGCTGGAAGATGTAGTGCACAGAAAAATAAAACCCCAGTGGGTTGCTGCCTTAACCCCAAATGTAGAAATAGTTACCAAATAGGTATATATATATATATATATATGCGTGTGACGCTCCCCAGATGCACCGCGACAAACAGCACCACCAGGCAGAGAAACGGACACAACTCCGGTAAGTTCTGCAGCAGAATTTCTTTTATTTTTTCATAAATGCAGTGTCAAGGGTGCCGCGATCCGACGCGTTTCGGCGATACTGTCGCCTTGCTCACATATATATATATTGGATAATCTCTCTCCACAAAGAAAAGAAGTTGGATCGCACACAATACTCCTTTAAAGTAAATTCCAAATATTTATTTTTAAACCAACTCCAAACACTCCAAACACCAATGCGTTTCAATCTCTGACTGAGATCTTGATCACGGTGCCGCCCTTCTCTTTCTATTTGTTTTTAAAGATCATGAGTTACCTTGATAACCTCCCCCTTACTAGGCAAAGCATTGTGGTTATTGTAGTGCTATTTACAAAATCAGTGAAAGTTTCGAACAATAACTAAAAATCAAATAGTATTCAATGTTACAAATTATATGAAATGAAATAAAATTAACCAATTTGTAATGATTGATAAGTTGTAGATAATTAAATTAATTCATCACATTGTCCGCTCATATTTTATAACGAACCCTCGAGTTCAAACTCGTGCTTCTCATTATATTGTTTGTTTAGTTCATTTTTTTCTTTGTTTTTATGTTACTTTCATACCTTTTTCCATTAATGCCTTCAGTGGCCTTAAACTCATTGTTACCATTAATCACAATTTAGTCCATCAAATTGTTCATGTGTCACTACTAATCGTAGTCATATTACCAATGTCTTTTAGTTAAACCATGTAGGCAACTTACCAATTTCTTTTTTCTCATTACAAAGAACTTTTGTGCACTAAACTAAAATAATTAATCAGTTTTCAAATTTAAACATGATTATAATGTGATGCAAAGAAAAAGACGTATCTGTTTCCCTCTGCCTATGTTACATGAGTTCATGAAATTTCCAGTCCCAAAGTCTATTTACAAATGTATACACATTTCCTCACTCTGGTTCAGACCGTACGGAGTCATTGTTCGTAGGCTGAGAATGTATCTTGATTCTTTTTTTCTCAGCATAAGCTCTCTGTTTCCTCCTCTCAGTGTTTTTTTGCTGTATCAATGCCATAGATTTTTAGACTTTTCCAATCGCTGTTATGATGAGACTCCATGTGTTTGGCAACTGCATTGCTTCTATCCTGATGTACAGTTGCCCTAACATGTTCCAAAATCCTCTTTTTTAGTTCATTCTTTGTGCTGCCCACATATTTTAGTTCGCACGGGCATTCAATTACATAAATTACATATGGTGTTGTACATGTAATTAATAATAATAATAATCAAGTGTCACCATTTGACCATAGTGACATCCCTGTATATCGGGCACTCCTTTGGTTCTCGTGGAAATGAGACTCCAAATATAGTTCAAGAAAAGTGGCCATATTCAACCCAACGCCACAAACTCACCTGCATGTTCCCGTTCCCACTGTGACCTTTAGGCACTTTGGTATCACTTAAACGCCCTACCGCTAAACTCATCACTATGCACCTTTAGCATGGACCTGCACGGCACTCCTTTTTTCACTCACCCCACCTTTTTCGAGTATTTGTCGAGTATACACTTGGTCACGAGCGACGTTTGTATATTAGCACTAAGTCACCCGTTTCAGCAACAGATTTGCATGTCTTTATTTCACCGACCACTCGCATGATTCACGCGCTAACAATTGGTCTCTACGTTTCAGCTTATTTCAATCTTGTTCTGATAGCTATGTCTGGTTTAATTACAGAGGCTCCCCGATGAAGGGCTGGTAATGCCCGAAATGCATTGGAGCATTTGGATACATTTCTTTGGATGCATTTTACTCACATGAAAATTTGAAAATTTGAATGATCTAAACTCAAGATGAATGATTAAAATTCTTTTCTTGAACTATATTTGGAGTCTCATTTCCACGAGAACCAAAGGAGTGCCCGATATACAGGGATGTCACTATGGTCAAATGGTGACACTTGATTATTGTTTAGTAAGACGTGCCTAGGACGGACACGTTACCTGTTGGGAGCACCCAACCTTATAACCTTTGAGAATACAACTTTTCACTAACTTTTTGAATCAGCTGTGCGCCCCCTACTCTTGAACTTTATTGGTACATGTAATTAACTCATCAATCTTCCAGATTTTTCCATTTGCCAACATAATTTCTTGGATAGGTTTGCATATTTGACAAACCTTACAGTTGAAACATTTTTTAAAACCTTTTCCTTTCAACCATGCTTTCTTTTCCTCTTTGAAAAAGTGGCTCTTCGTTAGACGATCTTTTAGGTTTGGTGCTCGGCGGTATGTTATTTGTGGTGTGTCACCCACAATGTGACCAATGGTTGTGTCCATTTTTAAGATCTTCCAATTTTTCTTTAGAATATTCCTGATTTGTTTCGATTCATTTGAAAAGGTTGTTATGAATCTTATTACATCTTTGTCACTCTCTTCTTTTTGCCTTATTTGCAGTAAGTCATTTCTTTCCTTTTGGCTTGCTCTTTCCCAACCTTTCTTTATGTGACCTTTTGAATATCCTCTCTTTTCAAATCTTTTACTCATGGATGTACTTTATCCCATTCTGATTCTTCCGAACATATCCTCCGCAGTCTAAAAAATTCTCCATACGGAATATTTTCAAACAAACACTGCTGATGAAAACTACTAGCATGCAGTGTCGCATTGGTTGCGGTTTTCTTCCTGTGTAAGGTTGTATGTACTTCATTTCCTTTGATGTAAATTTCAGTGTCCCAAAAAATTATTTTGTTGTTGCTGAGTTCATATGTAAATTTGAAATTTGCAGGTGATGAGTTGAGGATTTGGAAATATTCCTTAAATTCATTTTCTGAACCATCCCATACAATGAGCAGATCGTCGATAAAGCGTACCCACAGTATCACTTTATTCAACATGATGTCATTTTCTGCTTGCCACGCCCATTTCTGTTCCCACCACCCCATGGTGAGACAGGCAAAGCTTGGGCTAAAAGAAAAACCCATAGCAGTGCCTTTTGTTTGGGCGTAGATTTCTTCTCCAAAATAAAAGATGTTTTGGTTCAGGCAAAGTCTCATCATTTCTTCCAGCATGGTGTTTTGACGTGAATAATGCATATTCCTGTCCTGGAGAAAGAATTTACAAGCTGCAATTCCCACCTCATGATCTATATTCGTATATAAGGATACGGCATCCATTGATTTTAATTTATACGAAGATTTCCAGGGAATTCCATTCAGCTGTTTTAACATGTCCGTCGTGTCTTTTAAGAAAGAACTTAACTTTGAAACATATGGGAGTAAGAAAAAATCCAGATAGTTTGCTATTGGCTCAAACAGGGAACCCATGGCGGAAACCATTGGTCGTCGTATATATATATATATATATATATATATATAAACACACACAACCAACTCCCACAGAGTGAACCATGGCAGGAGACACAGACTCAGGGTAGTAAGGATACGCATTTCGGCTTCGCTTGAAGCCTTTGTCAATCTGGTTTTTATATATATATATATATATATATATATATATATATATATATATATATATATATATATATATATATACATATATACATATATATATATATATATATATATATGAGACCAGGATCCCCAAGAGAGACCACGCCGGGTCAAACACGGGCACATACTCCATAGTAGGAGTAAACAAGAAATGTTATTGCATATCCATGTCAAGATTACGCATTTTGACCGCAGGCCTGCGGTCTTGATCACATAATATATATATCTATATATCCTACTGGCAGTCTCCAGTAAATAAAGATAGGACCGTGTTTTTCACTTGCCTATATCTTTGGTGCTGTTTGACGAATCCTTACGAAATTTGGCAAAAAAAGTGTGCCGGTGATGTTTCGGGGTGATTCGTCAAGACGAAGCCAAGAAAAAGTTTGGGGGGGGTAAAAAAAGTGCATTTCCCACGTTCATTCCCATAGAGATTTTAGACACAAGTACAGCCCGCGCAAGTGGACGGAATTATACCAAATTTGGTGGAAAGGTAGGTCTTGGTTCAGAAGCACACTTGTTTTTAATTGGTGTAAATCCATGCAGTAGTTTGTGAGATCCAAATTTTGGGATCTGGGCTGAGCTTAAGTACAGATCTCTTGATGAGATCTGATTGGCTGTCAGCACTTCAACCAGGACTTGCTGGCAGCCATCTTGGGACCAATATACATGATAGCACCCCACTGAAATGTATTGTAGTGAATCGCAGGTTTTGAGGGTCACATGAAGAAGAACTTATGAAGGGTGATAACAGATTTTAGTTACAATATTAATCATTTGTTGAAGGAACCATATTAATTTTAGGAAGTGTGTTGTGTTCTAATATAATTTTACCCTGCGGAAAGTCTTCTGATGTTATTCAATTAATCATGTTTGAGAGAAAACTATTATCTCATGATTTTCCCTTAGCAATTATCGAAGGTGCCCTGGAAGCTAAAATGGGAGCGTATTTTCTGTAAATTCACTCTATCCTTTAGCCATATGTGAATGAAGCCTGACATTCTCAGTGAAATATGTGCTTCCAACAGGATCAGCCTGTCAGTTGATTCCCTTGTGTTCTACTGCAGAATCCCCGGAGTGTTCTAAAGAACAACTAGAGCTCTAACAGTTTTACTAAAGACAAAAGTATGGCACCCCTGAAGTCATCTTGATTGTATCAATGTGGTAAAACTTAAAACATTTCATTTAGAAAGGAACAAAATGAGGGAGTTCATTTTGTCATAGAATTGATGGTTAATGCTGTAGAAAGATAAATTAGGATACGTTTTAAGTAAGTTCTCAAATGTCTTTCTCTTTCATTTCATTAAAACATTCTGACATACAGACTAAAACGTACTTTCAACACCAGTAGCAGACTGCCAGTTAACTCCCTGGTGATCAGCAGATTTACTGCAGTGTTCTAAAGAGCAACTAGAGTGCTAACATTCTGTATTTATGCCAAACTGAATGCAATCTTGATGGATTCGACGTGGAAAACTGAAAGCATTTTCTACTGAGGATACTGCAGTAAATGAGGAAATTAGGGAGCTTCATAATAAATAAGTCTCATAAGATGGTCACCAGAGGAAAAAGAGCCAACATTTTGCACAAATATTACCCAGATGTAGCACAAGTATTAAGTGATTTCCCAGAATCACAGGATATAAAGCTGACGCTGAAACTTTAACCTGGTTACCCAGTTGCAAAGTCTGTAGCTCTGGCCATAATGCCACATCCTCTGTGCAACATATAGGGACAGATGTACGACCCTACATTGCGGTCGCAAAAGGGAAGTCATCCCGTTGGCGACCACATTTTAGGGCATGGTCATGTACAAACTTCATTTTGAGAATCGGTAAATTTTACCGATTCGCAAAAGGAGGTTTGCGACTTGCTATTAGGAAGGGGCATGCCAAGGGCGTCCCTTACTAATGGTGACTCGCATTTGTATGCATGAATGTTTTTGCAAATTACCACCTACGTCAAGTAGATGGTAAACTATTCGTAAATGGGAAGGGGGCCCATTCCTCCTTTGTGAATGGGTCAAAGAATATTTTTTAAGGGCATGCAGTGGTCCCAGGGACCACTGCCTGCCCGTAGAAAATGAAACTGAGAAGTTTCATTTTTCTTTTTTTTAAATGCATTGTGTTTAACCTTAAAGGAAAACTGGCAGCATATAAAAAAAGGCTTTATTGACAAAGCGGTCACAGACATGGTGGTCTGCTTACCCCAGCAGGCCACCATCCCTGTGAGTGCTGGCCATTCCTAACGGGGTTGCAAATTGCGACAGCCTCATTAATATTCATGAGACAAGCAATTTGCAACCCCATTAAGAATCGCAAACAGTGTCTGAGACACTGTTGTACATCCTAATCTGGGAGTCGCAAATGCGACGCAATATACGAGTCACAAATTGGTGGGTTGTACATCTGGCCCATAGTCAAGTAATCAACTGGATAAAAAAACGTAAAGATAGCAAATAATTTAAAAGTGCTTTTTCACTATTTGAGAATTCAGTAAATAAATATGTCCTCATTTTAGTTTTTTAGAACACTAACTATAATTTCTATACGAATAAGACTCTCTCATTTTTATAATTTATAAAGGAAATGCTTTAGGTACTACAGTTTTGATTACATTAAGATGACGTCAGGTGTGCCACACTTTTGTAATAAATATAGAATGTTAGCAATCTAGTTGCTCGTTAGAATACAGTGGGGAGGCAGAGGTCAGGGGCATGGATTCGGATAACTGAGGGTAGGGAGGACGGTGCTGAGGCAACAAGTGGACCGTCCTGGGCAGGTGGGAGGGGCAGTGGTAACTAACCATGGAGGGCAGAGGAAAAGGGGGCAGGGGCAACAAACTAACCGTGCAGGACAGGCTAGAGTGGCAACAACAGACCAGTGAGGGCAAAAGAAGAGGCAGTGGCAGTACAACCCTAAATTCCAACAGACCCTAATCAGGCAGGAGACTTCTGATGTTTTTAAGCCCAAAAATTGTATGTAAGTCAATTCCCCAGGTTTGTTTGTCAAAATCTCCCTATTACCGAGTTCAAAATGTTGGCACATATGGTACATTGGATCACGGAAGACAGGAGGAATGGGCTAGGGACATGGACTCAGATAACAGAGGGCAAGAGGAAGATGGGCAGGAGCACCAATGTGACCTTACAGGGCAAGCGTCAAGGGTTGCAGCAGCACAGTACCCCACAGAAGCAGAAGGGTTAGTAGCAGCACAATGGCCATTGTGGGCAAGAGGGGGTGAGCAGCGACATGCACTAAGGACCATGTAGGTCAGAAGGAAGGGGTAGAAGCACACAAGAGGGGGTAGGGGAAAGGCCTTCCGAACATACCACGCAGGGCAGGCAGGAGGAGCATTTGCAGCACAATAGAGCATGGAGGGCAGAAGAGAGTGGCAGCAAAATGGAACATGGAGACAGAAGTCAGTGGATAGGGGCATGAGTGCATGGAACTCAGACAGGCAAGGTAGAGGTGGCAGAGACAGATGGCAGCCATCTGACCATGCTAGGCAGGTGGGAGGAGCAGTGGCAGCTCAACAGAACACTCAGAGTAGATAAGAGGGCCAGTGGCAAGTCCGTGGAACATGGTGGGCAAACAAAAGGGAGCAGGGGCATGCACACAGACATCGGAGGGCAGGGCGAAGGAGGGTAGGGGCAGCATGCTAAGCACAGAGGGGGCACATAATTCGGCAATGTAGGGCAAGAAGAGTGGGCAAGAATATCAAGCTAAATGGAGGGCAGTGGCAGCACATCAGACCATGCAGGGCAGAAGAGAGGAGGCTGATTGCTGGACTTGGACAACAGAGAGTAGGGAAGAGGTAGATGGAGCCGCAAGATAACTGTTTATGGTAGGCGGGAAGGGCAGTGGCAGAATAATGGCCACAAAAGGTTGTAATGAGGGAGCAGGGCCATGAACTTGGGCAATGCATGGCAAGGAGGAGGGGAGCAGGAAGCTTGGGTGGAGGCAGTACAACGCGTCTAAGCCCCCCCCTCCCCCTATTGTGCATTGCAATGGGCATCTTACACTAAAATTATCCTTGCCACCCAAAAACCCGAACCCATTCTAAACCCGAAAATTACCCTAGTCACCCAAAAACAGTCAATAGGTTCTGGACGTTCATCTTCAACGGAAAATGAAGCTACAGCTATTTTTATCAAAATATTCACAAAATTTAACAGAAAACAGAGCACCAATGCTTCTGAATCCTCTTTCTACAGAATTCACTGGAGACTGAAACATTTTGGGTATGGTTTTAAATGTACATGGGTGAGGCCCTAATGTGCCCAATCAAAAGGCAAGGTTTAGGTGTGTCATCGGGAGAATTTGCATTCCAGTCCGTAGAGTCACGATGTCATAAAACTCGTAAAACTAGTACATTTCCTGAAAAAACGATGCAGGGTGCCATATGTATACTTATAAATATGTTCACGCTGATGTCATTAATGAAAGTAGAGGGATGTACATATTTAAAATAATTTTAAGAAATGCTGGCGAATCTGCAATTCTCAATTTGCAGATTCATTACGATCACATGATTAGAATCAATAACCATACAGTTCTTGTGGTCCATTCTGTTTTTAGACCTGAGGAAGTACCGCAGTACCCCACATTTTTTTTTTTTAACGAACTTGTTCAATTACATTTACATCATATATTTTACATTAAGTAGATATCTGAATTTACCTTTAAAAATATATATATAAAGTATTTTTTTTACAAATGTCTAAAGTTTTTTTGAAAATATTTCAAATTAACAAGCAAAAAAACTGCAGTCTACTTAGTACTAAAAATAAACCCTAGAAATAAACTCAAAAAACTAAACATTACAGGGACTTTACTTTGAAAACAGAATTTGAAAAACCTTTTAAAATCACTGAAAAAAACACAGAGCACAGAGGGGGCACATAATTCGGCAATGTAGGGCAGGAAGAGTGGGCAAGAATATCAAGCTAAATGGAGGGCAGTGGCAGCACATCAGACCATGCAGGGCAGAAGAGAGGAGGCTGATTGCTGGACTTGGACTACAGAGAGTAGGGAAGAGGTAGATGGAGCCGCAAGATAACTGTTTATGGTAGGCGGGAAGGGCAGTGGCAGAATAATGGCCACAAAAGGTTGTAATGAGGGAGCAGGGCCATGAACTTGGGCAATGCATGGCAAGGAGGAGGGGAGCAGGAACAGGAAGCTTGGGTGGAGGCAGCACAATGCGTCCAACCCCGCCTATTGTGCATTGCAATGGGCATCTTACCCTAAAATTACCCTTGCCGCCCAAAAATCCAAACCCATTCTAAACCCGAAAATTACCCTAGTCACCCAAAAACAGTCAATAGGTTCTGGACGTTCATCTTCAACGGTAAATGAAGCTACAGCTATTTTTATCAAAATATTCACAAAATTGAACAGAAAACAGAGCACCAATGCTTCTGAATCCTCTTTCTACAGAATTCACTGGAGAATGAAACATTTTGGGTATGGTTTTAAATGTACATGGGTGAGGTCCTAATGTGCCCAATCAAAAGGCAAGGTTTAGGTTTGTCATCGGGAGAATTTGCATTCCAGTCCGTAGAGTCACGATGTCATAAAACTCGTAAAACTAGTACATTTCCTGAAAAAACGATGCAGGGTGCCATATGTATACTTATAAATATGTTCACGCTGATGTCATTAATGAAAGTAGAGGGATGTACATATTTAAAATAATTTTAAGAAATGCTGGCGAATCTGCAATTCTCAATTTGCAGTCACATGATTAGAACCAATAACCATACAGTTCTTGTGGTCCATTCTGTTTTTAGACCTGAGGAAGTACCGCAGTACCCCAAAAAATATATTTTTTAATGAACTTGTTCAATTACATTTACATCATATATTTTACATTAAGTAGATATCTGAATTAACCTTTAAAAATATATATTTAAAGTATTTTTTTACAAATGTCTAAAGTTTTTTAGAAATTTTTTCAAATTAACAAGCAAAAAAACTGCAGTCTACTTAGTACTAAAAATAAACCCTAGAAATAAACTCAAAAAACTAAACATTACAGAGACATTACTTTGAAAACAGAATTTGAAAAACCTTTTAAAATCACTGAAAAAACCCAAAAAGTTATAGGTCGTTATAGATAGGAAATAGAATTAAACTTACCTTAGAAATTCACTTAAAAAAAATAAGTGTTACAGTGATGTTATAATTAGAAAATAGGACAAAATACTTAGAAATTAACTGAAAAAACAAAGGTTATAGGGACATTATAGTTAGATTCAGATTTCACTTGTACAAAACCATTGATATTCAGCAGTTACAGTTACCTGAGCTAACTAAACATTATGCCTGCAATTCACTGCTAATGACCTCACATATTACATCACTTATGACATGGTCAGTGACATCACTGATTAAATCTCAAATTATATCACTGATGACATCATCCACAGAACCACTTATATACCCACTCACACACCAGCATAATTTCACACACACACTCACACACCTGTACAACTGCTCACACACCCACTCACTCACCTGTATAGGCACTTACACAGATACATTCACTCTCCAAAACAGCCACTCACATATCCATACAGCTGCTCACACACCCACTTATTGACCATTACAGGTACTCACACACCCACTATTTTACCCATACAGCCACTAACACAGAAGCTCATTCTCCAATACAGCCACTCACACACAAACTCAGTTAACCAAACACCCACTCAAACACCCACTCCGTTACCCACACAGCCACTCACTCACCCACTCACTCACCTATACAGCCACTCACACATATTCGGTCTCTCTCCAATACAGTCACTCACACTGCCATAACACATACTGATCTTATTCAACCATAGAGCCACTCACACACCCACACAACCACTTACATACCCACTAACACATCCATACAAGCACTCACACGTCTACTCACTCATCCATACAGCCACTAACACAGAAACTCACTCTTCAACACAGCCACTCAATCACACACCCACTAAGTTAACCAAACACCCACTCACACAGCCACTCCCTCGCCCATACATCTACTCACACACTCGCTCACCCATACACCTACTCACACACCCACTTATTCACCATACAGCTACTCACATACCCACTAATTCAAACATACAGCCACTCAAACACCCATACAGCCATTCACACAGATACACATTCACATAGCCACACACACAATATATGTTAGAACTAGCATCACTCATTGGTAGTACAGAGTATACTACTAATTTACCTTTGAAGTACCGTAGTACTTATGTTTGACGCTCATAAACTTTTAGAGAAAGCCCACAATTACTGGCTGAAATCATCAGTGATGTCATATGGGATGCTATTTGAGATGTCATCAGTGATGTCAGCATTGATGTCACTGATCATGTCATCATGACTGATGTAATATGTGAGGGTATAAGCAGTACATTGTAGGGGTATAAGGTATAGTTAGCTTAGGTAACTATAACTACTGAATTTCTATGGTTTAGAGCATGGATAATCTGGGCCTAACTAATGTCCCTGTAACCTTTGTTTTTTTGTTTAAAAAAATACGATGTCCAAATATATCTTCATACTTACCTGCAAGATACTTACATTTTCGTGTGTAAAGGCATGTATGGTAAATGCATATGTATGGTAAAATTCTGCATGGTATAAGGCATGCGTGGTAAAGGCATGTGCGTTGTAAAGGCATGCGTGATAATGGCAGGTGTGGTTTCATCATACATCCACTGTCAGGCGTATTGTTTTCTTAGTGCAACTTCATGGTCACCAATATCTCTGGATTCGATCAAGCAGTACTTTTGCCAATTCTCTGTCCCGTGAGAACCTTAGTCTTCAGGAAGCCCAACCTCATATCTTTTTTGCTCCACAACAGATAATATCTCTAGCCATCTCTTTTTTAGAGAAGCTCAAACATGCTTATCTTTCTTTGAAAATGGAAGAACTAGAAGAGATTTGTGAGCATTTAAGAAGCAAGGTGATTTACACTACTTCAATAAAACACTGTTTATTCCTGCTCCAATTTTACAAGAGTTGATATTGAAATTGTGTCATGACACCTTAAGTGCTGGTCATTGTGGTAAAAAAAACTAGTGTAGGAAGCTGGCTCTGTGTAAACTATATCAAAATGAGGTATCATGTTTATAGAGTCCAGTGGAACCCCAAAGGTAGGCAGAGGTAAAAGTAGATAGCACCTTACTCTCTATTTGTGGTCGTTTGGGCGAGCAGTAATGCTTTATCAGAGGGTAGTGTTAAGCATTTGTTGTACACTCAGGCAGCAAATGATGTCACACACGAAAAGACTTAACTCAGACCAATTTGTTTGCATCAAAAATATTATTACGTTATTTTATTTCTAGAACCAAGCCAAGCCTGGTGCTGGTAAGTGAAAGAAATGCTTTGCAAAATCTTATGGAATGTTTTACAAATGAATACAGGTTCAAATACAGTTGACTGAATTACAGTTAAGTCAAAGTTTCGAAATTACTTTTCAGTTACTTTAGAGATTAGTTTGTATGTTACTTTTTGGAATACTTTTTAATTTACTTTTTCTACTCAGTTGGATATGCCTAGATATAACACTGGGACATTTCCTAGAAAAAAGTGAATCAGTTTTTGTACATTGGCAGTTTTTCAGTGTTTCATAAAAACCAACTGTACACAAAGCAATTTTCAAGAAAAGTAGTCAATGCAATACTAAGGATGGAAATAGATTTATCGGTTTACAGGTAAGTAGTTATTTGTGGGAGTTGGTATTCTGGGGTTAGAACCAGGGTTCCCCCAGGGTGGAGGATGCACTCTCAAAGCACCCTTAGTTGAACTAGGGCGGCTGGGTGCAGAGTGCTGAGGCTGAATGTTATCCTCCGGTTGCTGGCAGCT
The DNA here is from genome assembly GCF_964261635.1 of Lissotriton helveticus. Classification (NCBI taxonomy): domain Eukaryota; kingdom Metazoa; phylum Chordata; class Amphibia; order Caudata; family Salamandridae; genus Lissotriton; species Lissotriton helveticus. The sequence continues at coordinate 1,598,505,972 of NC_136057.1, forward strand.
CATGAGCAGGCCACTAGGTTGTGGGAGCAAAGCTCCTTGACTTAAGCTCTGGGCAAAGGGGGTCCAGTTTAGCACACAAGGTGCACTCACAGTGGCACAGGGGCGGCCAGGCACAGGGTGCTGTTTTGGCATTGAGTGCCCTGTTATTTTCAAGAATCACTGACAGAATATCGACTTTGGAAATATCGACATCAAAAATATTGGAGGCAGAATATCGACATTAAAAATATCGAAGTCCTATCTACATTAAGGTAAGTGCAAAAGTATTGGAAAAAAAATATTGTTGGAAAAAAAATCTTTTTTTTAAATGTTTAAAAATAATATAAAGTTAAATAAAAAATACATATAAATAACATAACCATACTTCAAAATATATTTAACATTATAAATAATACATATAATATAAAAAATAAATAAACATATATATATATATATATATATAATATATTATATACCATTTACAATTAATTACTCTAATAACTGATCAATTGTTAAAAAAACATTTTATAATTTATAAATACATATATACACATACAACAATAATATAAATAAAAATATCACAACTATATATAACAACACTGTTGTCGTGGCAAATGTTCCGTTGATAAAGGAGAAAGATACAGAATCTTGGGCCACTCTGCGGAATAAGACCATCCACTATTTGGGCTCAAAATGTGGCTTAGCAAATGAGATGTTTAAAGCATTCAAAATGGTGAGGCGAATATCATGGGTGGGCAGGGACAGAAAAGTCTTACCTGGGGATTGTATAGTTTTAACCCTAGGTTCTCCAACACTGATCTGCGAAATTCTCAGTCGCTGTGGGGTAAACGTGATACATAAGGGCGAAATAAATGTCCTCCCCCTGGGTTTTTTCTATCAACCATGCGTGAATGCGAGGCGATACCAATACCCGGGTATTCCCCCTTATGTAAATAACTTGGGCTACAATATAGCAGTAAGAAATAGATACGAAGCACTACAGGAGCTAGAGGCTGTGGATTGACATTATGACTTTAGCTATGATATCGGTAGTCCTGCCCCAAAAAGGAATTTGCCCAAAAAACAATGTAAAACAAGAACCCAACATGAATGCCAGAGTGGGGCTGTTGTATCTAGTGCAACAAAGATAGTACCCCCCAAGCATAGGTCACATAAAAGTTATCATGATGCCCCTAAGGAAAAATGTATTATGCCAGCTAATAATTCAACTTTGTCTTTGGCTGTAAGAAGTGAAAATGGTATGGTGGTTTCTTCTGTTTTGTCCGCCCCGGATAAAGTTCCTGATGATAGCCCTTTACAGGAGGAGATAACGAGGGAATATGCAGGTATTGGAAGTGATACTGCCGATCTATCTGTACCTACCCCAGGGGCGGTCAGGATTCTCTTTTGGAATATTTGTGGCCTTGAGTCAAAAGTTACAATTAGCGAGTGGGGCAAATTTATTAGGAATTATGATATAATATGTCTGCAAGAAACGTGGTTATTATCGAAGCAACATCTAGACGGTTATATAACTTTCCACGTTCCTGCATTTTAATATAAAAAATAAATAAACATATATATATATATATAATATAATATATACTATTTACAATTAATTACTCTAATAACTTATCAATTGTTAAAAAAACATTTTATAATTTATAAATACATACATACACATACAACAATAATATAAATAAAAATATCACAACTATATATAACAACACCGTTGTCGTGGCAAATGTTCCGTTGATAAAGGAGAAAGATAAAGAATCTTGGGCCACTCTGCGGAATAAGACCATCCACTATTTGGGCTCAAAATGTGGCTTAGCAAATGAGATGTTTAAAGCATTCAAAATGGTGAGGCGAATATCATGGGTGGGCAGGGACAGAAAAGTCTTACCGGGGGATTGTATAGTTTTAACCCTAGGTTCTCCAACACTGATCTGCGAAATTCTCAGTCGCTGTGGGGTAAACGCGATACATAAGGGCGAAATAAATGTCCTCCCCCTGGGTTTTTTCTATCAACCATGCGTGAATGCGAGGCGATACCAATACCCGGGTATTCCCCCTTATGTAAATAACTTGGGCTACAATATAGCAGTAAGAAATAGATACGGAGCACCACAGGAGCTAGAGGCTGTGGATTGACATTATGACTTTAGCTATGATATCGGTAGTCCTGCCCCAAAAAGGAATTTGCCCAAAAAACAATGTAAAACAAGAACCCAACATGAATGCCAGAGTGGGGCTGTTGTATCTAGTGCAACAAAGATAGTACCCCCCAAGCATAGGTCACATAAAAGTTATCATGATGCTCCTAAGGAAAAATGTATTATGCCAGCTAATAATCCAACTTTGTCTTTGGCTGTAAGAAGTGAAAATGGTATGGTGGTTCCTTCTGTTTTGTCCGCCCCGGATAAAGTTCCTGATGATAGCCCTTAACAGGAGGAGATAACGAGGGAATATGCAGGTATTGGAAGTGATACTGCTGATCTATCTGTACCTACCCCAGGGGCGGTCAGGATTCTCTTTTGGAATATTTGTGGCCTCGAGTCAAAAGTTACAATTAGCGAGTGGGGCAAATGTATTAGGAATTATGATATAATATGTCTGCAAGAAACGTTATCGAAGCAACATCTAGACGGTTATATAACTTTCCACGTTCCTGCAATTCGGTCAACTCACGGGAGACATAAAGGGGGTATTGGAGTTTATATTTCAAATATGCTGACAGTACAGAATATAAAAATGTCAAAAAGCAACCCCTATTACCACATGGTAGTTATTCATTTGCCTCTGAATTTAAAGCTGTTAATTGTAAACTTCTACAACAATATTGACAAGGATAAGCATGTGAACGTGTTGAAAAGCCTAAGCGAGGACTTAATGGATCAATCTACGACTAAAGGTAGTGAGGTGATTTTGATATGGGGGGGGGGTTTAATACAAGCATTTGTAACCAAGATACGTGTGGGGGGGGGAAAATGATTTAGATGAAAGTGGGCACTCCATGCACTTTGCTCATACTGCCAGAGGGGAAGGATTTAATGATATTATGGCAACACTTGATCTGGGATTCGTAAACATGATGTGCACCCCAATTGTCAATTTTGGTCCAACATATATTGGGCGGGGTTTTAGATCCACGATTGACTTCATTATTATGCCCATTCGTTATGCCAACTTAGTGCAAAATTTTGCGATTCACTCAAGTGGTTTTAGTGACCATCTGCCACTTAGTGTAACCATATTGGTATCTGGTAAAAATGCAATCTCTACCGTAGAACGCCTGGTACGGTCTCAAGATTTGGTGCTGTCTCGTCAAAACGAATACTCTCTAAGGTGGGGGACAAAAGATCCTAAGCTGACGAACACGAATATAGTCTCAAAGGCATTAATACATATCTTAACATGCTTAAATGAAGTTACTACTCACATCGAAACATTAGATGCCTTTATGCAGATTACTAGAACTATACAGGATATCATGACCACCTTGAATAACAAGAATCAAACAATGGGCAACGGGTGGTTTGATACCCAATGTACTGAAACCTATTCCCTTCTTAAAGCAGCATTAACGTCACCAACCAGGGACAGGGAAGAAATTAAATCCTGCAGGAAGGCTTATAATGTAGCGAGAAAACGAGAAATAAAAGAGCAAGCGTGGGTGAACCTGTATGAGGCCTCACAACGTAGAGACTCTTGTCTATTTTGGCGGGCTGTTAATGCACCATTTCTTGCAACTAGAGAAAGTGCGAGGTTGGAAATTGCGATTGACGAAGATACCTGGATTAAATTCTTCTCCAGGGTATATAGCAGTGAGGGAAATGACGCTGTTAGTTACCCCGAGAATAGGGAGACGGGGGCATGCAAAGCGCTGCATTCCCCGATTGCAATTGAGATCTCATTTAAGGAAGTATTATTAGCGATTAATCAAAGTAAGGGAAATAAGGCCGCAGGCCTCGATGGGATTGCAATTGATGTATTTAAGATGACAACTGATCTCTGGGCTCCTCTTCTGACACGGGTCCTTGAAGCCTGCTGCGCAGAAGGGTTTATAGAATCTTGGTCCTAATCGGTCATCGTACCAATCTATAAAAAAGGGGACCGCGATAATCCATCTAGCTATATGCCAATATCGCTTTTGGATTCTTTCATGAAAGTTGCTGGAAGGGTGGTGCTAAATAAAATGCAAACTTGGGCAGAGGATGACAATATTTTTAACCCCGGTCCAATATGGTTTTAGGGAAGGGATGGGCACGATAGAGCAGGTTTTAAATATTACGCTACTACAAGGGAAGTATACCAAAGCAAAGATTGGGCATCTGTATGTAATTGTTGCAGACCTCACGGCCGCCTATTGTGTAGAACATAATATGCTATGGAGCATTTTAGAGGACCTAAGGGTAGACCCAGCTATTGTGCAATTTTTAAGGCAACTTTATTCAGGAGCCTCAGCAAAGGTCAGATATGGCCTTAAGGGTCAATGTACCAAGTCATTCCGCGTGGAGAGGGGAGTCAGACAAGGCTGCGTTCTGGCCCCATTCCTCTTTTCCATATATAACAACGCTTTGGGGGAGGAGTTGCGGGCCAGTGTCGTAGACTGCCCAAGATACAATAACAATCAGGTTGTCTCCCTTCTCCACGCGGATGACGCGGTACTTATGGCTAGAACCAAGATAGGCATCCAGAAAGTACTCCTCACATATACTGAGTTAATGGCCAAAAGGGGACTTAAACTTAATGCAAAAAAACCGTATGTGATGTCGTGCGGGAAAGGACATAATAAGGGCAAAGATTTGGTGGTGAACAACGTTAAAATTGATTACACCAAGACTTTCTCCTACCTGGGTGTTCTTATTGAGGGCTCTGGTTCATGCGGACCAGCCATTAGGAATAGGACCATGTTGTTTAAAAGATCAACCGCGGCTCTAATGAACTTCGCACAAAAACTGGGAAAAAGGCCACCAGAAGTCCTTATAAAAATGTATATAGCAAAATGTAGGAGCATAGTTATGTACGGGTGGGTGTTTGGGGTTTCTGTAATGTGGCATCGATTCAAATTATAGAAAATAGTTTCTTAAGATACATTTTAGCGGCTCCGCAGAGTTCATCTGTTTTTAATTGCCATGCTGAATTAGGGCTTGAATTTATCTCTGATCTTATTAAATCACAACCAATTTTATTGTAGCATAGTGTCTGGTCCACAGTAACCCTGGGATTAAACAGGGAAATTATTAAGGACATAATGGGACTGGACCAAGCACGAAAGATTCCCTGGCTAAACTACATAAGAAAATTGACAATTGATTTAAACAGATCTGAATTTTATAATAACCCTGCATCAGTTTGTGATATTTCTAGAAAGGCTCTGAAACAATTATGCATGAGTCACTTCGAAATGCTGAGATTGACTGCGGAAAGTAACAAAAAATCTGTCATTCAACACCAGATGACTCTGGTTTGCTTTACGATCCAACCCTATTTATGCTATTGCTTGAGTGGTTATGATAGATATATTCTAACTCGGTTCAGATTCGATTCATTTCACCGGTTGGTAACGTTCCCAATGAAAAATGACTGGTCGAGGGAGCTGGCGGTATGCCCCTGTGATAATGCTTCCCAGCAATCTACCATACATGTTGTGCTATTTTGTAAATACTACACTGAAGATCGTGTAAGGTGGATTAAATAGTATTTAAAGCGGGGTGCATGGCGACAATATCGCCCGGCTTATCTCTTTTTACAACAATTAGAAAATGAACACTGTACCATAATTATGACCGGCTTTTTAAAGAGCATTTTGAAGAGATGAAAAGTAATAATGTGTTACCCAGCTGATAGCTAGAGATAAGGGATGATTTTTATACAAAATATTTATTAATGTTGTAGATGTATAGTATCTTATTTTATAGAATGCCATGTTTTTTGATATTTTATATGATGAATTTGTATATATTGGATCATTCTTTTATTGTTGCTTTTATGGTTTTATATTCTTGCTAAAATTGAATAAAGCATTCTTCGATTGATTGATTGATATATAACAAAGTTTATACAATAATTTTGAGTAAATTACACACTAAATTAACTAAACCAATAAATAGTGTATAGCGTAGAGGTTAAAGTTACTATTCCAACTCCAGAGGGTGCAACAGTAGGGAAAGTGTTGGATAGCATAAGGGTTAAAATTACTATTCCAACTTCAGAGGGTGCAACAGTAGGGATAGTGTTGGATAGCGTAGGGGTAAAAATTACTATTCCAACTCCAGAGGGTGCATCGGTAGGGAAAGTGTTGGATAGCGTAGAGGTTAAAATTACTATTCCAACTCCAGAGAGTGCAACAGTAGGGAAAGTGTTGGATAGCGTAGGGGTAAACATTACTATTCCAACTCCAGAGGGTGCAACAGAATGGAAAGTGTTGGCTAGTGTAGGGGTTAAAATTACTTTTCCAACTCCAGAGGGTACAACAGTAGGGAAAGTGTTGGATAGCTGAGGGGTAACAATTACTATTCCAACTCCAGAGGGTGCAACAGTAGGGAAAGTGTTGGATAGCGTAGGGGTAAAAATTACTATTTCAAATCCAGAGGGTTCAACAGTAGGGAAAGTGTTGAATAGCGTAAAGGTTAAAATTACTATTCCAAATCCAGAAGGTGCATCAGTAGAGAAAGTGTTGGATAGCGTAGGAGTTAAAATTACTATTCCAACTCCAGAGTGTGCACCAGTAGAGAAAGTGTTGGATAGTGTAGGGGTAAAAATTACTATTCCAACTCCAGAGGGTGCAACACTAGGGAAAGTGTTGGATAGCTTAGGGGTAAACATTACTATTCCAACTCCAGAGGGTGCAACAGTAGGGAAAGTGTTGGATAGCGTAGGGGTTAAAATTACTATTCCAACTCCAGAGGGTGTAACAGTAGGAAAAGTGTTGGATAATGTAGGGGTAAATAATACTATTCCAACTACAGAGGGGGCATCAGTAGAGAAAGTGTTGGATTGCATAGGGGTCAAAACAACTTACTAATAATTAAAATATAATTTTTTCTGTAAAAAATAACAATTTAATTATTAATTTACAAATGAATTAACACTACCAAGAAATAATTAAAAAAATAATTAACAATTAACAATTAATCAACAATTCAAATAAATAGAATTGAATAATAATTATTAAAAATATCTTAACAAATAAAAATAAAATAAATAATAAAAAATAAATAGCAAAAAACAATAATTATTAAAAAACGTAGCAATTAATAATTAATTGACAATAATTTATTGGTTAACACAAATACATTTTAAAAAAGAAAATGTAATTACCAATTATTAATTAATTACCAATTCATTAAAAAAATGAAATAATTATTAAACATTTATTACCAATTAATATCTGATTAACATTAATTTAAAAATAAATACTCAACACTAATTTTCTTTATTACTTAATTACAATTAAATTACTTCCCACCCTATTACCCTATAACCTCGCAACACACATCATTAATAAATTAATACACTCAATATAATTACCAAGTAATCAATTAATCTAAATTAATTACCAATTAAAAAAAATAATTACCAATTAATAAATAATTAATTATTAAATAATTATCAATACCAATAAATAAAAATAAATCATTACATAATTACAATTAAATTACTTCCCACCCAATTCCCCTATAAACCCTCAACCCGCTACAGAACTTAAACGCAAAAATGAATTCAAATTAATTTATAATTCTTTAAAATGTATAATTAATTTAGTATAATTAAATTACTTCCCACCTTATTCCCCTATAAACCCACAACCCGCTCCGGTACTAAAACACAAAATTGCCTAAAAAAAACATTATTAACATATACAAATAGTATACATATCATTAAAACAAGTAGAATACTTAACAAAAAACATAGAACACATACATATTAAATACATAATAAAATACATAACAATAATATACATATTGATATTAGTAACATCGAGATTAGTAACCTCGATATATTTGATATCGATATTACTAACTTCGTTATTACTTACATCGATATATAAAAAAAATTGATATTACTTACCTTAGGGTCGATATTCTGTCCAACGATATTCTTGACTTCGATATTCTTTACCTTCGATATTTCCAACTCGATATTTCTGTAGGTCGGTATTTAGGATTCGATATTTAGACTGTGCACGGTTTTCAATAGGAGTTGCTGGTTTTGGATTTTGACTGCAGGCTTGGTCAACCAACAGCTGGGCAGTAACGTTGGAGGGCTCAGGGACGTAGGTGCACCTCGGGTTCTCTTCTCCAGGGCAGAGAGGGGCTGGATGTGGGATGTCTTTTGAGGTCGGATGTGTGTCATGTTGACTCTTCACTTTGTTCTGCACCAGACCACGCAGCCTGCAATGGCAGTGTGTTTGTCTAAACTTACAGGGCCTCTAAGGGTGGTACAATAAGTGCTGCAGCCCTTAGAGGCCTTCCCTGGCCACGGCGTCCTTGGTACCCATTGTTATGTTATGTTATGTTAATTTATTTCTTCTATAGCGCTCGGCTACTCCGAGGAGCATCCCGGCGCTTTGGTGAAGAAAGAACAGCAAGCAAAACAACCACATAACAACTAAAAGCAGACACAAGAGAAAGATCAAGTTTTATTTAGTAAAAAGCCACGTTTTTAGCTCTCTTCTAAAAGTAAGGAGATTGGGAGCCTGTCTGAGAGAGAGTGGTAGCTCATTCCACTCCTTCGGGGCTAAATAGCGAAAGGATCGACCTCCAATCCTTGCACGCCTGATCGCTGGGACTGTCATTTGAGATAGATAGGATGATCTCAGAGATCTGCTGGGTACATAACGGGAGAGGCGTTTCCTTATGTACTTAGGGCCAGATCCATGCAAGGCTTTGAAGGCAAAAGTCAGACACTTGAAAAGAATTCTTTTAGCGATCGGCAGCCAGTGTAAAGAATTCAGTAAAACTGTGGCTCCTGCTCTTCTCTGAAGTCCGTAAATAGCACGGGCTGCCGAGTTCTGGACTACTTGCAAGCGGTTCAAAAGATATTTTGGTAAACCCAAAAAAAGAGCGTTTGCGTAGTCCAGTCGAGATCCAATCAAGGCCTGGACAATAATCTTCCTATGCTGGAAAGACACTAGAGGAAGAAACTTCCTCAGCATTCGTAAAATGCCAAAGCATTTGCCTGAGAGGCACGAGATATGTGGCCCAAAGGACAATTCACTGTCCACAATCACTCCCAAATGTTTTGCCTTGAGAGACACATTGTCAGGAGGGAACAAGTCTTGTGGCCACCAAGCTTTCCAATCTGGTTCACAGGTGCATCCAAAAAATAGCAGTTCCGACTTATCTGAATTGCACTTTAGTCCATTACACCTGAACCACTCAAAGACCGCGCTAAGGCAGTCTCTGATCTTTACGCCGTCGAATGACCCGCCCCTATCACAAGTGAATAGGAGCTGGGTGTCATCGGCGTAAGATACGATCTGGGCGCCAAAGGATTCCGCGACTACCGCCAGAGGGGCCATAAAGATGTTAAATAGCATGGGGCTAAGAATGGAACCTTGCGGAACCCCTACCTCTAGCGGAGTCATATCAGCGGAAAAAGGGGGCGCCCAGATCGTTTGCCGGCGGTCGGCCAGAAAGGATTTAGGCCATTTCCACACCGTTCCCCGAATGCCGCTCTCCCAGAGTCTTATAAGGAGGCGATCATGAGGAACGGTGTCGAAAGCCGCCGACAAATCTATCATAACCAACATGGTCCTTCCCCCAGAGTCGAGTCCTTCCCTGATGGCATCAGTGACCTCGAGAAGAGCCGACTCCGTGCTAAAATTTGCACGGAATCCCGATTGCGTGTCATGCAACAGGTTGTTTCCTTCGATGAAATTGGAAATCGTCCGATGTGCAAATCTCTCGGCCACTTTCGCCAGAGCAGGGAGAAGGGAAATAGGCCTATAGTTGGCATGGATGAGGGGGTCCAAGGTAGGCTTTTTGATCAATGGCAGGATCAGAGCATGTTTCCATGCCTGCGGGACCACTCCCGTTGACAATGAAGAGTTTAGAAGAGGGTTCAACAAGGCATTTAAGGCAGGTGCCACCTTCCCCAGATGTTTAGCCGGGCAGGGGTCAAGTGGAGAACCTGATTTCAAGCCTGACAGAAGCTCTAAGGAAGTGTCAAGGCATAGGTGTGGAAATTGTGAAAGAGAAGGGCCTAGATCCTCCCTGAATGGGGAGGAGGATAAGGGACCCACAGCCGACTGAGAGCTGGAGTGGAAAAGAGAGGCCTGAATGGTTGTGATTTTATTAACAAAAAAATTAGCAAGTTGTTTTATCCATACTTCTGAATGAGTATGAGCTGGTGTAAAAGTAGCTGGAGAGGTGAAATCCAGCACAACTTTAAAGATTTCTTTGCATCCATTTTCAGCCTCATCGATCCGACGCTCGAAATAAGCCTTTTTTTCATTCCAGATTGACTGGTGATAGGCTTTAGTTGTTGCTCGAAATTTCAATTTCTCAGTCGGGTCATAGGCCCGTCTCCAGACTCTCTCGGCCCTTTTACAACCCTGCCGTTGCTCCCTTAATTGGGGAGTGAACCATGGGACTGACATGTGGCCAGAGAGGTGCCAATTGGAGGTACAAGGTACAGTTTGGGTAAATAACACAGGCCCTAGGAACCTGATTGGCCGGGAACCAGGGCACATCAAGTTAAAGTGCGGCAGAAATCTGACAAAGAAGTGGGGGGGTTACTACAACAGACACCAGGCTTCCTACACCTAGGATCTAATCCTGCGATCTTTTTGGTGGCCCACTATAACAAGGGATATGGAACAATCTGTATTTTGATTCCCGATCTGTAACCAATTCAAGTCTTCTCACTCCAAGACCTATGGTCTCTTACATTTGTTGCCTGTAGCTCCCAGACTCTGTCATATCATATCAACAGATGTTTTAAAGGAAGTGCCCAAAACCAATAGATTTACAGTGATCATGGTAATTGTTGATACAATCTCCAAGATAGCCCATTTTTCAGCCTTCAAGAAAGTGTCAACACCATCTGATATGGCACGACAATTTATCTCTGATATTTTTCGCTTCAATCATAATTTCTAACAGAAGACCATACTATGTTTTCAAGTTTTGGAAAGCGGTCTGTGCTGCCCTTGGAATTTCTAAAGCCTTATATTCAGGTTTCGATCCACAGATGGCCTCACAGAATGTACTAATCAAACTCTGGAACTATACCTATGATGTTTTTTTAATACTACATATGATAACTAGGCTTCATTATTGCCCTTTGCGGAATTTGCCTACAAAAAAATTGCACAGTGCCACTAGAGTTTCCCCCTTTTATTGTTTGTAAGGTCTTCATCCTAGAATGAGCCCCAAAAGAGTTCCCACTGACTCTCTGGTGCCAGGTGCCTGAGAATATTTGAAGCATCTAGTGTCTGGAAGAGATACTGTTAGAATTAACTTAAAGGCAGCATGAAAACTCAAGCTGACAAGCATCGTCGCCCTGCTCCTAGTTTTCTGTGGGAGATAAGTTTTGGGTGTCTTCCCATTTTTTGCCACTCCATGGTAGGCACTATAAACTTGGCCCAAGTTTTCTTGATCCTTTTTCCATTGTTAAGCTTGTTATTTCTGTGGCTGTCTAGATTCAATTGCCTCCTTCTTGGAGCGATCATCTTGTGTTCCATGTTTCAAAGTTGGAACCCTATTTTCCTAATCGTTTCTTGAGTTGGTCCACCTCCTCCCCCAGTGTTACTTCATGGAGTTCCTGAGTTTGAGGTCTCTGACATCTGTGATTCCCATATCCATCAAGGGAAATTACAGTTTTTTGTGCATTGGAAGGGTTACCCCACCAATGATCAATCGTGAGAACCAGCTATTGCTGTCCATTCCCCTAAGTTGGTACGTAGAGTTTTCTCATTGCATCATCATAAACCTAGAGCCTCTGTAGGGAGTATACTTTCGGAGGCCCTTGTGGGATGCGCCTTCTCAAATAGTTGGCACGCCTTCCAAGTGCGTCCCATCGGCAGAAGCACATGTGCTCTTCAAAAGCTCCTGCATACCACATTACCTGCTGTGGTCAGGGTTGCCGCTGGGTCCTCCTCCTTGGCAGCCATTTGGGGGTGGGAGTTTAGGTTCCTGAGAGCACCATGCTTCCAGCAAGGAAGGTCTTGGCAGAAAGTGATGTCACCATTGGGCTGAACATCCTTTTTTCTTATACCAATCCATCATGGCTCCCTTTCCATTGATTTCGATGGAGTTTTCCCAAAGTGTGAAGGGAATAACTTCCTTGATTCCTGCTTGCATTCTAGGTCCTTCTTTACAATATAAACCTCTCAAAAAGGTATTTTGGTGTACCGCAATGCTCCCACATGTCCCTGTTCCGTTCTTTTTTTATTTACTTACTTCTCCATGTGCTGTGTACTACTGTTGTGGTGGTGAATTCTGGATGTTTTTTCTGCTTCATGCTTTTTCCTCCGGGCTGTTTCCTTAGAGGACACATTCCAGCTTCATGTTTCCATCACTGGCTAGCAAGGTGGCTTCTGCAGGCGATCATTCAAGCTTCATACCCAGAACTTCCAGAACGTCAACCCTTGCATCCAGTTGTCGAGAGGCCTTCGACATTCAGCTGCAAGAGAAAGAGATGGGTGGGCTGCTTGAATGGATTTCAACCATTGGTACTCACTCTGAGCCGCATTCCATGCCGCGGCTGTTTAGCTTCTCTGAATCATTGCAGATACAGCAATATAAAAATCAGTCTTGGCCCCTCTCCACAAGAGATGGTCCACACTGAATTACCTGGCATGGTGTACGCAGAAGAGAAACACAAGCAGCCTCAAACCACTGTGCATAGTCCTGAGCATGCACCTCACAAATGAAGCTCAATAAAGCTAAAACAGTCAGGGAGTTTTGCTTGTATTCCATTTGGAAGGGGACAGGGTCTGGCACTTTAGGTTGTACTCTTGTAATTGGAGCAAGACCCAGTCTACTTGCATATGGTTGTGCCATATCTGTAGTGGCAAGGTAAGAAAAAAAGAAGGGCTGCAATGTATTCAGAGGAATTGCCTGTAGATGAGACTAAGTGAAGCATTCCCCCATGTTTTTGTTTGTCTTAGTAAATGCATTAAGTCCCATAAGTATGCTCTGATGTTGATACTATGCTCACGGTGCCATAGACCTCAGAACAGGCTGAACTCATCAGTGGATACTTTTGTTGTCATTCAGGGAGACTGGGCTTGGAAAATCTGTGTGGTCTGTTCCTACTGAAGCAGGACCAGCTTTGATTTGCTTTAGGTTTGTCCCTGTCTCTAATGCACAGGGAGTAAACCCATTAATCCCTGTGCTTACTGCCTCTATTCTCCGTTTCCATTTTCTTTATTTTGTGAGTTATTCGAGTGGTCGATGCCTAGATAATGAGATTCAGGGGCAGCTAGTTAAGGCTACGTTATGACACAATTGCTTAATTTAATTGTCCGATTTCTTGTATAAGAGGCACAAAACCTCGACTCAATATAACAAAGTCAATTGAAGTTGTGTCTGAGCTTCCTATTGGTCCACTGTGGATTATTAACTGACTGCTGGACTTCCTTCAAAAGAAATGACAGCCATCCTTTGATATAACAGTGAAAGCTAGTATGCTTGGAGATGAGGATGCTTCCTTTTCTACTTTTCTGTCTAGAAAAGGCAGTGACCATATCATGTTGATGACCAGGACAATACATTATATCACAGTGCACTCAAAATAACAGAATCAAGACATTGGACATGTCAAGCATAAGCACACGTCATCACTGTCCAGTGTAGATTTTTATGATCAGTCCATAAATTTAGCTTATGGGTAGCTCCAACTAAATAATGGCACGAGTGTGAAAAGCTTCCTTCACTGCCAATAGTATGGGTCATATATGGTGCAGTTTTGTTCTGTACTAGCCAGAGGGTGAGAAGAAGAGGCAAGATGTAGAACTTCTGTTTCTGTATTCCTCTAGGATAAAACAGCTCCTTCTGCAAATTAAGAAGTATCACTTTCTACTATGAAATGAAGCTGAAAATCAAGGGGTCAAAGAATAGGAACGGGAGAGAGTGATCTTTTTCACACAAAAGGCCACGTCTTTCTCCTATGGCCAGTGAAATGTCTTTCTTTTCTAAGTCAGGCCGATGTGCACCCTGAATATTGACCACAGAATAGTGATGAGACACAATATCGGGGACATTATATCCAAAAAGAATGCCAACAGGTAAGTAGTTCAAGATTTTCTATACTTGACTCTACATATATTTACTTATGTGGTACATATATGTTTGAGGTAGGTAGGTGTTGAATTAGGAATACTAAATCTATACTTTCCTATATGCACTTTGAAGAACTGGGATTTCAAGTACCCAGCGGCACCAGGGACACGCCCAAAGTCCTCTGGGTTCCCTTGCCTTGGTATACAGAGACACGGAATACTTCTAGGTGGCGTCAGAGATCAAATTTATTAGCTGCAGCTAGTAGCAGAAATCCCAGCAATACAACACGGTGTACAACTCAAGAAACTGCTTAATTTTACTAAGACGAGACATCCCTATTTATACACAAAAAGGTACATTTAAAATGCACGCCCCTGCACCAAAATTCAACCAATAGAAAATACATGACATCACACAGCATCATATAGTAAAGCTCATTTTACAGTGTCCCAACCCACAAATTAATATTTAGGCATATCTAAATAATAATCTGGAAGGCCCGGACAAATCCTTAATTGAAAGCGTAACCCATGAAATGAAGAAACAGTAAAGAAAAGTAGTTTCAGATAATGTGCAAGATAACAGAAACGTAAAGAAACTTAAAAGTTAACAAATGTCTTGAATGGTGACTGGGAAAGTGGATAATGATCTTGCAGGGAAATTGGCTTGGCAGGGTCAATTCCAGGTGAAAGACCAGCTTCTGAAATTAACTCCAGCGCACGAAGGAAACCTTAGTTAATGTACACATGACCCACAAAAGGTCAGACTGCTTTGCTCGCAGACTAACTTCTGAGGCCTACGTAAAAGGCAACACCAGATGGCAGTCAAGACGCATGGCAAAAACCCATGTTTAGAAAAGAAAGTCGTGCACTTTAAAAGCACGCAAAATCACAGAACCTCAGCCCCTCCTTTTGCCATTATGTAGGCAATAACCTAAACTCATGTCAATCTGAATCTAGGTCTATATCTATTCTCATCAGGTCATCAAGGTATTGCTGTAACATCATCTTATTATCCTTCACTTCTCTCGGGACTGGTCTTCTCACACAGATCGTAGCACAAAGACTACAAATGGCGGGACCACACTGGATGCATAAACAACACGAGAAAAGGATAGCTAACGCCATACCAAGGAACATCAGAATCTTCCATCCCCATTTGGACAACAATTCCCAAAACCATCCCATCAACGACCAGTCTCCTTCGTCCACATGAATAGACTCAGAGATCTTGTGTAGTCTAGAGATGGCTTGGTACACTGTCGGGGCATTATCTGGTATGAAAACGCAGCAACTAGATCTAATCAATTTGCATACCCCACCTCTATCTGCAAGTATAATATCTAAAACAAAACCGTTCTGTAATGTCATAAGGCGATCCGCTTGAAGCTCAGCTGTAAGATTGCTAAGCGCACCTGCAGTCTCATTTATAATGGCCTCAACCACTCTCGTAAGCTGACGAATATTCCTACTATTAGCCATAGGACCCCAAAAGGGTAGGAAACCCTTAAAGAAGTCTCCAGCTTCTTGTGCAACAGTATCTTTCGCATCGATTACACCTCTACCATATCTTGTCTTATGGTAATCGGAAACAGCAGCGTATGTAGGGGGAAGCAAAAATGCCACGTAACATGTGCCGGAAAAATCAGATGGCAACCATGCGTATGCTCTATCATAACAGACAAAATACGTGCCTTTAGCTGGCACGAACGGAGGAGATTTCTGGGATGTATAAACATATGTGTGAACACACACCCTCTTACCAAGCTGAGCTCTCGGATTCTGACCATTACCTTGCAAACAAAGATGACCTCGGTGGGGTATAATCCAAATAGGGGAAGACCTTCGCTGTCTTTCTTTCTCCGTCAAGCTAACACTATCGGCTCGATTCCGATCCGTTAAAAATCACCGTCCGTACGACTCGCATCCGGAGCCGTTTCCATACGACTCGTACGGACGCCGTACGACCGGACGATTCCGATCCCGATCGGGCGACCCGGACGCGATTCGTACGGTCCACGTCTATTCGTACGGAAAAGCGCACGATCACCTACACACCGTACCGCCCGTACCCCCCATGATCGCAGGGGTACGCGCCGTACCCCTGCAATCATGGGGGTACGTGTCGTACACCCAGCGTACATGGGGGGTATGTGCCGTACACCCAGCATACATGGGGTACGTGCCGTACACCCAGCGTACATGGGGTACGGCACGTACCCCATGTACGCTGGGTGTACGGCACATACCCCCCATGATCGCAGGGGTACCCGCCGTACCCCTGCGATCATGGGGTGTACGCACCGTACCCGGGGGGGAGCGTTCCGTACCTGTTTCGGGGCGAACTCTGACTGTACGACAGTTTCCAGCTCCCGTAGAAAAAGGGTTGTACGGAGCGTACACAACACGGATCGTACTTGCCGGGTCGTAAAAAGCAGCCGCGACCCGTATAAACGTCGTGTACAGCGGCTTCAGAGGGCGATTCGTACGGGAATTTCATTCGTACGGTCCCTGGTACGATTCGTACGGATAGCTGCATCGGGTGTGGATCGTACTACGTCGTTCGTACGGGGACGGTTACGGGTACGATTCGTACAGAAAAAAATGCTCCGTACGACGATTCGGAGCGCTTTTTATGGGATCGGAATCGACCCCCATATGTTGTCTTATTCCAACCGACATATGCTCATACCTCATCTTTAGGGATAGCATTATACGCGTCAATATCTCTAATCATATCGACTATTCCCCGTATCAAAGCATTCTTGCTCACGTTATCGTTAACAGAACGCACTGGAGAGGCTTCGTTCGCATAGATAAACATCGATTGGAGTGCCCAAACTGACCCATTAGGTGAAAAAGGCAAAACCAAATATGGCATTCCCTTGTCTGTAGTATGTGGCATAAGACCGCACACCCAACAATTCGTGGTATTTATGACTAGCTGATGCTGTTGCAACATCTGTATAAACGAATTATTCACAAATTCTGATCTTCGTGTCTGTTCATGTTCAGGTAACGTATGAAACTCATGTGGAGATGCAGTAGAAAAAGAAAGAGTAGGTTGGGAGGTAGATGTAAGTGGCAATTGTGTGACATAGAAAATCCAACCCATACAAGCTAACGTAATATTCACAAGCATAAGGAAACACGTTATTAAAAAACATTTGCTACGAACCAATGTACACATTTGGACTTTAGAATCCACTTTCCTAACACATTTATCAGATTCAAGAAACTCCATCCTCTAACGTGCTGCTCACGGAAATTTTCCTTCTTCACTTAAGTGTGCGCCAAGATCGCACTAACGACCCTGAACCACAGACCTTGTGTCAATACGTGGCTCACCCCTTAAGAACTTCCTACCGTGACCCTGCAGCTGAGTCCGGATGGTGACTCGAAAAAGGAAAAAGCAAAAAAGTCTCTTGATCTGACAAGGTGTAATTCACTATATAAAAATTCAGTTTTATTTGTCCATAACAACAGGCTTTCTTGGCCTCAAATTGTAGCGTTCTTTATCAGGTACAGTTGGATCCTTAAATAAAAGTTCCGGATTGGTGGTGTCAATCTTTAGATGAGGAGGCACAGCAGCTTGCAGAACATCATCATCCTCGCGTTCTGACCGTGTCCATGTCAAATGAGCATCACTAAATAGAACAAATCTAGGGTTTTTTTCACATTCAGAATCTGCTTTACCTCCCCTCACCCACTTGTCATATGGTAAGGGCAATGGAACTTTTTTACAGTGGGTGGCATGCACCCAGTTTTTCTTGCCAGCTACTCTAACAGCAGTTCGAGTCACTAACAAAACTAAATGCGGTCCAGTCCACCTCGGCTCCAAATTCTTTGTTCGTTGAAAATTCTTCGTGAGAATATAATCGCCGGGTTGAATTGTGTGTCCTGGATCCGCAGTTGCTATCGGTAGACTGTCATAGACCTGTTGGTGGAGAACACGTAATTTAGCAGTCAAGTCATGTAAGTAATCCACCAACATAGGGTACTCAATACTGCTGTATTCTTTAGGACGAGGCACACCCCAAACATTCGCCGGACGACCAAACACGATTTCATACGGACTAAGTCCCACTCGAGAATGCACAGTCGTCCTTGTTGACAAAAGAGCCAATGGCAAGGCTTCCGGCCATGTAAGACCAGTGCTCGCTTGTACCTTAGCTAATTTCAGCTTCAAGGTACCATTGTAACATTCAACAAGTCCAGCAGACTGGGGGTGATTCGCTGCATGGAACTTTTGATTTATTCCCAAACCAGCACATACTTTCTTCATGATTTTACCCACAAATTCACTTCCATTGTCCAACCATACAATTCTCGGCAAACCATACCTAGGGAAGTACTCTCTCAGCAAAACCTTGGCTGTAGACAAGGCAGTATTATCTTTTAGGGGGTAGGCCTCTATCCACCTGGAAAAGGCACAAACAACCACAAGGACATACTTCAAATTATTGCATCCCTCCATGTGAATGTAGTCTAACTGTATCACTTCAAACAGATACGTTGGAGGAGCAAAATGACCAGCTGGAGTTGGAGATCCCTTACCAGGATTATACTTCAGACAAATCATACAATGTTTCACCACGTTCTCTGCACATTTCGGAATTCCAGCATTATGCCAAACTGGAGCCAACAACTTGCATATTCCCTTCGAACTTATGTGAGCCATTCCATGAGCCATTGTAACCACTGGGAGCACATACGCATCAGGCAACAACCATCGCTGGTGTTCTGACAACTCAACCCAACAACCTGTCGAATCCAACATACCCGTAGTCTCTCTCCAAACACTCACTTCTTTCTCAGTCGCTTCAGCCTGAATCGTTTTCACACTTTCTATTGTGTCTTCACACATTCCACCAGCCATAACCCAATTAGCTGGGCCTGCAACATACATACGGCTCATCATCTCTTTCGCCGTTTCCTTCACAACTTCATCTGCAAACGCATTCCCTCGACCAACATCTTCCACAACTTTCTTATGCGCACTACACTTCACAATTGCAATCTGCTTTGGGAGAGTGAGAGATTCCAAAAGTTCATTCACCAACTGCCCATGCTGTATTTTTGTCCCATGCGAAGTAAGGAACCCACGCTCTCTCCATAAACGCCCAAAACTATGGGCAACACCAAACGCATACTGACTATCGGTGTAAACATTCACTCGCTTTCCTTCTGACAACACACACGCTCTCGTCAATGCAATCAACTCTGCTGCTTGCGCAGAGTTCTGTGGTATGCGTGGTGTCTCAACAACTGTATGTAAAGTTGTAATAGCATACGCTGCAGTCGTTTCACCATTCGGAAGCTTAAAACACGAACCATCTACCCATAGGGTACAATCAACATCCGTAAGCGGAGTATCCCTCAGGTCAACTCTAGCTTTCGTTTCTTCCTCTGTACGAAGAAAACAATCATGCTGTTCCTGAGGATCCGTCTCTGTAGAGATGGGTAACAACGTAGCTGGATTCAGCACATTACATCGTTTAATGTGAACATGACTAGCCAACAATGTCAACTCGTAACCTGACAGACGTGCACTAGTAAGGTGCTGTGTCTTAGTCCTGTTCAATAAGGTATCCACTGCATGTGGGACCATCACAATCAACGTATTGTCCAATACCAAACCAGCAGACTGTCGAATAGAAACAGCCGCTGCAGCTGTAGCTCTCAGACAACTCAGCAACGCCTTAGCAACTGGGTCTAACGTTGCTGAAAAATACGCGCATGGACGCTGCTTGTCCCCAAATGGTTGTGTCAACACTGACAACGCACAACCTTCTCTCTCGTGCACGTACAACGTGAAAGGCTTACTATAGTCTGGAGTACCCAACACAGTAGCCGAACACAATGCATCGCGTAGTTCAGGAAAACCTTTCTGACATTCGTCAGACCAAGGAAGAGGATGCGGAGTATCTTTCAGAGTCAAAGCCAACAGTGGTTTCGCTAGCAAGGAAAAATTGGGGATCCACTGTCTACAATATGATCTAATACCTAAAAAGGCACGCACTTCTCTTTGTGTGGATGGTACATTCATTTGCGCAATCGCTTGAATTCGTTCTGGGGTCAATCTCCTTCCCTCCTTCGACAAGAGATGACCTAAGTAGGTCACTTCTTGGCGACAATATTGCAACTTTGAAGGTGACACTTTATGATGAAGGTCAGACAAATACCGCAACAAAGAAAGAGTAGCCTCTTTACAAATCTTTTCATCATCAGCAGTAATCAACAAATCATCGACATACTGAATAAGAGTAGCACCAACAGGTAACACAAAACCGTCAAGCTGAGTTTTCAACGCCTGACTATAGATGGAGGGACTTTCACAATAACCTTGGGGAGCTCTCTTAAACCGGAAGCTTTGGCCTCCTAATGAGAAGCCAACAATATCCCTGCTCTCCTCAGCAATAGAAATACTGAAGAAAGCATTCTTCAAATCGATGACAGAAAACCAAGCTGCCGAAGCAGGAATCAAAGTCAACAAAGCAGTGATATCAGGTACCACAGGAAACTGTGGCACTACTATCTTATTGACCTCTCGAAGGTCGACCACAAACCTGTACACAGGTGGCTGAGAAGCATCAGTACGTTTAAGAATAGGCAAAACAGGACTGTTACACACATTTCCTCTCGTTTCCTCAACTACACCCTTCTCAACCAAATCATAAACAATCGCTAAAAGAGCTCTCTCACCATCGCTCGAAATCTTGTATTGGGGAATACCAGGTAGCCTAGAATTTGACTTAAGGGTGCCAGCATAAGGTGGAATCTGCAAAAGACCAACATCATTTGGACCTGTAGCCCAAAGTGTATCAGGAAGCGAACGCAATTCCAGTGGCAAACAATCCTTAGACAAATACATTGGAGAAATCACTTTCTTACCAAAGGTAAGTTGTACTCCCGAAGGAGAACAATGCAATGTCACATACATTCTTTTCAGCAAGTCCAAACTCAACAGATTCTCACCACAACCAGTCATTAAAATAAGTGGAGCTTCCAATTCACAAGGGCCAATGGTAAGGGACAAAGGACTAGAAACCGGATTACGAACTGGGGCGCCTGAAAATCCTACTGAAACATTGGTCAAGCCAGACAAAGGGGCGCCAGGAAGTTTAGAGTGCATAATAGAACTCTTCATCGCACCAGTTTCCGTAAGAAAAGGTTCTACCACACCTGATGTAATCACTTCAACATAAGGTCCACTCTGGTCTACTGGAACTGACACTACTCCCTCTCTTTGTCCTTGGCTGTCCTAGTTATCATTATAACCAGAACTCTCACCTTCGACATCGTAATCCTCAACATAATACTGGGCGGACTGACCACTCGGAACATTCTGTCTGTCAAAATAATTCGCAGAATTCTGTACGGAAGAAGAACGCTCACTTTGGGGGATCACACCACGCCCCCTACCCCTAGGTGCTTGCTGAAAACTACCACGACCTCTCTGACCAGATACCCCATTCGCACGCTGTAACAAAGCCGGGCAACTATTCTTGTAATGACCTTCCTCTCTGCAATAAGCACACTGATTAGGACCAGGAAAGAATCGCTGAGCATAGGGCTCAGGCTTCTGTAACAATCTCTGAAATTGTGGAGGTTGCTGAAACTAAGGCTGATTCTGACGAGGCGGATAAGCTTGGTGCAAAAGAACTTTCGTCTTTAACTGTTTCGTTTTCTTCTCTACTTTATCCTTCTCATCTTTATCCCTATTCTCGTAATATTGTGCAGTAGCCAATATCTGGGCCGACGAAGAGACAGCCCATGAACTCTCAGAGTCCTTTAACTTATTAGAAAGTTCGGGAAGCAAATTAAAGACAAATTTATCCACAAACAACCTTTGACCACCCTCCGTACTCATATCCTGACCACTATGATCAATAAACGTCTCTTCAAACCTAGTGAAGAAATCAGATACACTCTCGTCTTTCTTCTGCTTACATGCTGCTAACTTATCCCAATTTACTCATAAAGCGGGCATCATCGTTTTCATCAGATTAATAATTCTACCTGGTAATTCTGAAACTAGAGGTTCAGGTTTAGCACCTCCCTCCTGTCTACCATCTGCGGCAACAATATTCGCCCAGGTATCACCTAATTCAGCAGCATGATTCTCATGACCAATCTTCGCCCACAAAGGTTGGGGGACTACATTACCCATCAACATATCGATGTCAGCTAAATTCATAATACATGCTTCAACTGTCTGGGACAACTCCTTGTAATAACCAGCAGGATTCTTACGAGGGTCAGGTAAGGTCTGCTTAAGAGCCAAGACCTCTGCTCTCTTCCAAGGGACATGTACCCATATTCGTTGAAAATGAGCCGGAGCGGCCTGAATACCCTGATTTACATTAGCCTGAACTGCTTCTTTCCATACCGGAGGAACTTCTCTCATAGGATACTGTCTCGCTTTTCTTCTAACAGAGGAATCAGGTTCGTACAATGTCTGAGGCGGAAGGCTAAATCTAAAAGCCAGTATCGTCTCTACGGCATCTGTAATATCAGATTCCACTATCATCCCTTTAGCAAAATCCGACTGAACATCAAGTAGTTCCTGTGGAATCAAACCCAAATCATTATCTTCCCATTCCTGACGCAAAAACATACACATCACATTAAAAACATACCTTTGCTTAGGCGGCTCCCACTGAAAGAAAACATCCATAACCGCTGGCAAACTATACCTTGAGGAATTTATAATCCATTTACGAGCCAACAAATCCAACACAGCCCGTTCCTCAGAACCAGGAAGCTGACTACGACTCTGCTTATGCTCCGAAACAGGGGTCATATTCAGTGACCCAAACAATGGTGACAACAAATTAGAAACAGTTTCTGTCATTCGTTTTCGAACAGAAGGAGAAGAAGCAGACATAAGAACAGGAGAATAAGTATTTTGAGGCAAAGAAGGTGTAGGGACAAGAACAGTAGAAATCGAAGATGCTGAAGCAGAAGGCAAAGGAGTTTGAGGCAAAGCTGGTAGCAAGGCCGGTGACCCTAGAATGGGTTGCGCAGGAGGAGGCAAAACTATCTGTGGAGCACCGGGTGGCTGAATCACAGCAGGAGGTTGAACAACAAAGGGTGGAACAACCGGGGGTAATAGAGGCGCAGTAGCACACTGCACATAGGGAGGTGGCAATCTCAGTAAATGAGAGATCAAAGGATCTTTTTCAAGGTCTTCAATCACTTTTGGAGGAGAAGACGGCAAGGCCGGATAACATTTATCTGTGGGCATACAACGCTGTCTATCTAAAACTTCACTCGCACGCTCTTCACCATCTTCCTTAAACAGTCTAGAAGCTTGTAGTACTGACATATTCTTATCTTTCCTATCTCTCTTTGCTTGTTTATTTCTCTCTGTTTGGCTTCCTTACGCCAAAGGCGAAAAGAGTCAAACATTGCCGGCCGGGCTTTCTTCTTAAATAGCTTAACTTCTAGATTGTCTAAAATCTCTGTTTCAAAACTACCATGTGGGGGCCATTGCAAAACACCATCCTTTTTAGTGTAGTGGATCCATACTTCATTATAAGTAATAGGGCCCACTCCGTGTTTAGAATAGAGCTCATAAGTCGGAGTTCCACGCGGAGGTATCGGACATGAATCCTCCAATCGGGAATCCCTGTTACTACCACAAACAAACCAATTACCACATTTACCAAGACCAGGCATCTTGCTCACTAGTCTGGTTTCAAGCTTCAAAGGGAATCAAAAAATTATACACTCGTAAATATACAAGCCCTTCGGCTTTGGGTACTGCAGCAACCAAATCAAAAACAAGGAACCAGACAAAGTCGTGGGAGCGACCCACTTATACTTAACCAAATATCTGTCACGCCACCAGAAGACCGTCTATCGTCCCGCTTTACAAACATCAATCGGAGGGCCCAAGACAAGGCGACAGTCAGGGCAGCTGTCCTTTGTAGCCGTTGGAAAGCAGGAAGCCTCGCAGAAAAGACCTTTGGTCCACGTCAACATGCAGGGGTCGATGAAGTGGGGGCCCTCCTCCAGAGTTTCCTCACGTGGCTCCTCGCAATCTTCGGGCTTGGACCGGTACCACTGAAGTCATCCCACGTTGGCCGCGCCAACTGAAGAATTGGGATTTCAAGTATCCAGCGGTGCCAGGGACACGCCCAAAGTCCTCTGGGTTCCCTTGCCTTGGTATACAGAGACACGGAATACTTCTAGATGGCGTCAGAGATCAAATTTATTAGCTGCAGCTAGTAGCAGAAATCCCAGCAATACAACACGGTGTACAACTCAAGAAACTGCTCAATTTTACTAAGGCGAGACATCCCTATTTATACACAAAAAGGTACATTTAAAATGCACGCCCCTGCACCAAAATTCAACCAATAGAAAATACATGACATCACACAGCATCATATAGTAAAGCTCATTTTACAGTGTCCCAACCCACAAGTTAATATTTAGGCATATCTAAATAATAATCTGGAAGGCCCGGACAAACCCTTAATTGAAAGCGTAACCCATGAAATGAAGAAACAGTAAAGAAAAGTAGTTTCAGATAATTTGCAAGATAACAGAAACGTAAAGAAACTTAAAAGTTAACAAATGTCTTGAATGGTGATTGGGAAAGTGGATAACGATCTTGCAGGGAAATT
Organism: Lissotriton helveticus; assembly: GCF_964261635.1. Lineage (NCBI taxonomy): Eukaryota > Metazoa > Chordata > Amphibia > Caudata > Salamandridae > Lissotriton > Lissotriton helveticus. The sequence goes on from NC_136057.1 coordinate 1,598,530,824, forward strand.
GGCTTGGCAGGGTCAATTCCAGGTGAAAGGCCAGCTTATGAAATTAACTCCAGCGCACGAAGGAAACCTTAGTTAATGTACACATGACCCACAAAAGGTCAGACTGCTTTGCTCGCAGACTAACTTCTGAGGCCTACGTAAAAGGCAACACCAGACGGCCGTCACGACGCATGGCAAAAACCCTTGTTTAGAAAAGAAAGTTGTGCACTTTAAAAGCACGCAAAATCACAGAACCTCAACTTACCTTTTGATATTTAGTCCCTCGATGCTCTGTCCTTGATATTCTTGTACCACAATATTTTGAGGGTCAATATTCAGTAGTATAATCAGTCAGAACTATGATGAGTTTAATGATGGTGGGTACTAGATAAAGTGTTGATAGAAATTGGCAAAGCAGCGAAACTTTCATATGTCTTTGCCAACACTTAGGCAAAGTCCACTCGAAACATGGCTTGTACAGAGAATTGTTCATTCCATGACCTTCCTTTGATTTAAAACCAAGATTTCTGACACTGCTAAGAGACGTTTTTCCACTTTAGCTTACAGGGACTATCTTAGTAACCAGGTAAGTACCTCCTTGACATGCTCTCATTGTTGCTGAATGTTCTAAATAGATCAACATATTATCTAAATTCAAAAGCAGGAAGGTATTCAACAAGTCCCAAAAATTTAATCACAAAAATGCTGAAAAGCCACTGCAGTATTGCAAAAACCAAATGGAATAACAAGAAACTCATACTTCCCATATTATGTATCGAATTCTTTTTTCCGTTCATCTCAGTCTCTGATTCTAAGAAGATTGCAACCTCCTTGTAAATTAAGATTCAAGAAGATATTGACAGATTTTAAATGATCCAATAACACAGAGGGAGATGGTAGAGATTTTGGATGGTGAATGTTGATAGTATTCAAATTACAGTAGTCTATAGATGGTCTGCACTCCCCATTTGCCTTAGATATGAAAAGGATGGGGGCCCCAGTAGGTAATGTGGCACGTCTACTGAAACCTTTGTATAGATTTTCTTTTAAATATAGTAGAAGCATGTTACTATTTTTGCCTGTAAAGGGATTAATCCTTCAATGTGGAATCTTTGCTCCAAGGACTATATCTATGGCACATTCACATCCTTGATGAGGCTACGTGGTGTCTGCTACTTCCTTTACTGAAGACGTCATCAAAGTGGATACATGCAGCAGGAACCTGATTCCACTTGGACTCTGTTTCTTCCATTTCTTCCTTTTCTACCAAAACCTGTCAAGGAGCGCAAAACTTTTAAATTGCTGGGTTTATGAGCTTCTCTGTGTTGGATAGCACTTTCTTAAACTACAGACTGTAAAATAGATTGATTCAGCCAATCTAAAACAGGATTATGAAGTCACAACCATATGGGTCCCTCTATAACGCAAATGGTTAGACCAAAGATAATTTTCTCCACACACCCACAAGTTGGTATGGCATATTCCATAAAACAATCAGAGGTGCCAGAATCACCTAAATCCTGGACAGTAATGGGGCCTCCTGAAGTATTAATAAACACCTGTAGGAAAAAAGTGTGACTGCGAAAGGATGGGCAGATAGAGGTTAGATGTATTCGCTCTAGATCTGTCTGCTAGGGTGCAGACCTGTTTTTGGACATATTAGGACAGTGTTGCATATAATAGCCTGCATTACCACCAAGCATGCATATTTATTTTGTCTGTCAGTGATCCTATTACTCTGTGGTAAGAGTGATTCCTACTTCCATGGGTTCCTTACACATGAATTTCTCCTCTAAACCTTCCACGCTGGCAATATAAAAAATACAACAATGAAACTGTGTCTTCTCCTTCTTCATTTTCTGTTGTTGTGCATAGATTTGTACAATCAATTTTATGCTGTCTGAGATTGAAGAGGGTTGATTCACCCCTAACGACAGGACATCTTTGACCTCTTCCTCATGGCCTTGATCCAAGTTAGTGGTCGCTGCCTTGTCTGTCCAACCAGCTTTGGCCATTAACTATTTGTCTGACTAATAAGATAGAATGAAAGAATGACTGAATGAATGAATGAGGGACTTGTAGAGTGCACGGCTACTCCGAAGAGTGTCCCAGCGCTAACAGGCATAGCCAAGGAACAAAGCCCAACAGCAGAGAACTTACTTCCCCCCAGAGAAAAACTGGTTTTCAGCTTTCTTCTTGAAAGTGAGCTCAGAAGAGATCAAGCGCAATTATTGAGGAAGCTCTTTCCAAGCCTTAGCAGCCAGGAAGGAAATATGTTTGACGCCCCTTCAAAAATACTTAAAGCGTGAGATAACCTAAAGTGAAGCTAAAGCATAGTGCAACACTCTGGAGGGAATATACTTAGTGAATCTCTCCGCCAAGTAACCAGTGCTGGAAAGGAAACTGCCCTGTGAACCATTGCTAAGGCTTTGAACAAATTTGGTTTCTGAACGGGCAGACAACGCAGGGCCGTGAGAGCAGCAGCAGGTGAAGAGCATCTAGGCAGGTGAAGAAGTAATCTGGATGCCCCATTTTGGACCACCTGTAGGCACTTCACCTGAGCTTCCGCAGCATCTAAATACAAGACATTTGCGTAATACAAACACAAAGTGATCAGGTCATGGATCACTACTCTTCTCACCTCCAAAGGTAGGAGGGGAGAAATTTCTTGAGAGTACGGAGCAGCGTGAAGCATTGGTCCACCACTGCAGAGATCTGTGCCCTCATAGAGAGGGTCTTATTCAAGTTCACCCCTACATTTTTAACCACTAGGGCAGGAGACTGCAGGGCTGGCACTGCAGGGGGCCATAGGTCTTTCCACCAGTTCGGCACATGTGACCCTAAAGGGATCATTTAAGTCTTCGCTAAGTTGCATTTAAGTTGGCTGCTCTCCATCCAATCAAAGACAGCATTCATGCAGACGGTGAAAGAAGCTGTGATAAAGGCAGGCAGACTGTTGAAGGCAAAGAGCAGCTGAATGTCATTGGTATACGAAATGATCTTACATTCATATAGCTTGACCGCAGAGGGCAACAGAACCATGAAGGCATTAAAAAGGGTTGAACTAAGAGAAAAGCCCTGCGGGACCCCTTGGTTAACTGCGTTGACATCAGAGGAAAAAGGAGCAAGCCAAACCGATTGGCCTCTAGCTGTCAGGAATAACTTTCATCAATCTCACACAGAACCCCCTACACACAGAATAGAAATACAATGCTGCATCCACTGGGCCTTCGGGTTCCTCTGCAGAGCTTGCATATGCCAAGCGGGCATGTGTCATCACCAGGATCCAGGAGGCCACAAGGCCTAACAGCCTCAGAGTCAATCTCACCAAAATCCAGGCTAGAGGCCAAAACATCAGAATCATAGCCCGAATAACATGGACTTGTCACTCAGGAGGATAGGCCCAAAACTGCACTGTATCCAGAACAGCTCAGATAAAAGTGAGTATCTGAGAGGGAGTCAGGTGCTGCTTCGGCATGTTGCTAGTGAGCCCACAGCAAGTGCAGGAGGACTGCCATAGTCTGAAGGTGGGTGACAACTGCCTGGGGTGAGCCCGCCTTCAACAGCCAGCCGTCGAGGTACAAGACAGCCTGAAACACCTGACATCCGCAGATGAGCTACGACCATCGCCATCACCGTAGTGAACACCCAAGGGGCTCTGGTAAGGCCGAAGGGTAGCACAGCGAACTAAAAGTGCTTGTGGCCCTCAGCTAACCACAGACAGCGCCTGTGGGCAGGCAGAATGGGGATGTGGAAATATGTATCCTGCAAGTCCAACACCACCATCCAGTCTCCCGGGTCTAGGGCAGACAAAACTTAAAAGAATGAGAGCATTTTGAATGTATATTTTTTCAAGAAGAAGTTGAGGAGATGAAGATCTAGGATAGGACAAAGTCGTCTGTCCTTTTTTGGCACCAGAAAGTAGCGGGAATAACTACCACAACCCACTTCTGATGAATGCAAAAAGAACTATTTATGGACAGAATGCAGATCAATGTCATGCATTCACCCCAGTACAGAGATCTGGACCTAATTCCATCCTTTTTTGCTCCCCAATGACATTCCAGTTTGAACCCAGCCATATGCAAATCAGTCTTGACTCTGCTCCCTATGGCAACAGTCCAGCCTGAACTGCCAGGCCAAGTCTTCCCTGGACTGGAAATAAGCATCCTAGGACAGGTTGTGGGGTTTCATCCCTCATCAGCCAGTCTAGCTTGACTCCAGTGGCATGGAGAGCATGGGACCCACGTCTGGGCATACACGTCCAACTCGGGGGGACAAATGCCAAAAGAACTATTGATGGACAGTATGCAGAACAATGTCATATATTCACCCCAGTACAGAGATCTGGGCCTAAATCCATTGTTTCAGTGCTCCGTCCATCATCTCCTTGTGTTTGCTTTGTTTGCCCTAAGTTGGCAGGGTATACCCAGACGTGGGTGGGTCCCTTGCTCACTTTGACACTGGATTCAAGATAGGCTGGCTGATAAGGGGTGTTACCCACGAAACTGGTCCCAGGATGCTGGTATCCGGTCCACGGAAGACCAGGCTTTGCAGTTTGGGCTGGACTATTCCCATGAGGCACAGGGTCAAGACTGATTTCCATATAGTTGGATCTGAACTAGGGTGGCAAAGTGAGCTAAAGAACAATGATGGAGTCAACCCAGATTTGTGACCGGCGGTGAATGTCTGAAAAGTTTCAGTGATCCGTCCATCATCTCTTTGTGTGTGCCCTACTTCTAATGTAGACACCTTCTCTATGGCTCCCTTAACCAAAAGAGCCTGCACTTCTTGACGGAGCAAAGAGAGATGGCCCTCCATCTGCCGATTGTAAGTGGGTGGTATCCCAAACGGAAGGGAGTAGCCCTTTGGACTGTCTGGTGTACCCATTGGTCTAATGTTACTGACTGCCAGCGGGGGAAGTGATGGCATTTCCTGACTCCCACTGGATTCCCATGAGGGTCTGAGGGCAGACTAAACAGGTTTGGAGACAGTGACTGCTGGGGGGTGGACTGACCTGACCATTGACCACCTGTCCCAGGTGGTCTCTGAGACCCGCGACCTCTGTCATGAAAAAGCTGGGAAACCTGTTGGCCATGGTGGCTGGGAGGGAATGGGCGCTGTTGGAGACAACTACTAGGGCCATGAAAGGGGCAAAAGGGAGATTGTGGTTGATGAGGGGCCTCAGTCAAGCCCAAGGACCTGGTTGTAGCCCTGCTGCCTTGAGGTGCTCCAGCGTTGAATCTGCCTTGTCTCCAAAAATGCAAGAGTTATCAAAGGGCATGTCCATGAGGGAAGCATGGACATCCCCTGGAAGGCCAAATGTTCTCAGCGAGGTGTGATGCTGCAAGGCCATCGACCATGAAATTGCTCTGCCTAGTGAGTTGGTTGTGTCAAGTACACAGTGGATGGTGAATTTAACTGCATATTTCCCATCGTCAACAGCCGGAGAGAGTATGACTCGGGCCTCCTCTGGGACCAAAGGCAGCACTAGTGCAACCAAATCCCATACTGTATGGGAACACAGCCGAATAGGCATGTGGTGTTCCCCGACTGCTGTTCGGGCTGGTGGAAGAGCACATTCTCTTACCGAGGTGTCCAGCCTCTTGGATTACCTATCCATTAGAGTGGTAGGGAACATGTCAGGGTGGATACAGGATAGTGAGCCTTGGACAACCAGTCAGTTTATTTGGTGACATATTCACATCAGGAGAGGAAAATCTCAAAAAGACTCAATAAAAAGTCCCAAAAAAAGTGATCAAGGGGTAACTCACACTGGAACCATGCTATCTTGCACGGAATGGAAATAACTGACATCAGCGAGACAAGGTAGAGCCTATATAGGTACTTCGCATTCACTTCCGGGGCGGACGCAACCGATTTGTAGCTGAACTACGCCACCTACAGGTGCACAGGGGTACAGCTCGAAAATCTTCTGGATCCAGTCCGGTGCCTGAAGATATTTTAACCAGGGCTGGGCGTAGTTCGCAAAGTAGCGCTACGTGTAGCTACGTGAATTGCACTTCGCAATCGTGAGCTACGCATAGCACTACACAAACTGCATAGTACCCTGTTCGCACTGTGCAAGATGCCGTTTTCAATGATTGCACAGTGCGGACAAGCATCCAGCACTGTGCAATCATTGAAAACGGCATCTTGCACAGTGCGACCTGTAGTTTTCTGCCACTCGAGTAGATTTTTACTCGAGCGGCAACTTTATCAACGCCGACTGGTAGTTTCTCATTGTGAGCGGTCGTGAGCAGACGCGACCACTCACAATGAGAAACCTGACCTCCCCGCGTTGAGAATTTCGCCGGGAGGTTTATTTTCCACGCTCAGGATTGGCAACTTGATGTTGAGGACCGCGAGCAATCAGAAAATGATTGCTGCACTACGCTACGCTACGCGTGTTTGCACTGTGCTACGTGCAGTTCGCGTAGTGCGAAGTAGCGCAATCTTCGCAAACTACGCAAGTGTAGCGTAGTGCTTTGCCCAGGGTTAATTTTAAGGTGAGTAATTTGTGGCTAGAAATCTATCAGAGTATAAGTATGCATAGATATATACATATAAGGTCAGATGAAAAAACATGTAAGCAAACCTAGAAGCTTTGTAGATTGCCCCACCAGTTTGTCTGTGGCCCATATGTGTCAGACATGAAATTCACTTGTAGTTCTCTTATAGTGCCTCTTTTCCCTCCTGTTTTCCGGAGCCAGACTTGCCTTTGACCCACTCAGGCATTTTCCAGCTGCACTGCAAGTTAGGACCCGCTTTCAAAATAGGATGGGCTGCCATGGTTCAACAATGTCTCCATGCTGGCATATGGTGGCCAGCAACATGGCGGAGTAGGGCGCGAGTTTGTCCGGCTCCGGCCAAGGCGAGTGATCCGACGCATTAAAAGGGGGCCCAAAGTCCTGAAACTTATCGATATTGGTCTCTGGGGTCCAGCTTCCCCTCCCCCGGCACCTGAAAATGCGACTGCAGAATGAGGAGAGCCCGGAATCCGCGGTGTTGCGGGTCGGCTTGAAAGCCTGAGCTCGGGAGCTAAAAAGGTGCCCTGGACCCGCTGACAGCCGAAGCGGGGAAGGAGACGGCGTCAGAGCCCGGCATTGAGCGCCGGTGGCCGCAGGAGGTCTGCCCTGCCTGGCCTGGAGGTAGCGTGAGGGACTGGAGGGACGCACGTGGTCGCGAGAAACCTGCCTGGGTCCATATTGACAGGAGGAGACTTGGCTTAGAGTTGCGGAGATTGTATGGTGCCCCCTCTATCCTGGCCATGAGACTGCGACCGACCGAGGCACCCCCAGACCGGCTGGTCCGACTGCGGCGCACCCCGCGCTCTACCCACCCTAACCCCCTTCCTGGGGCGGATACGCTGATGAGAGTGCCTGCTGGAAGTGGAGGTGGCGGCTGGGAGTGGGAGAGGATTGGAGAGCGGAGGCAGAGAGAGCATTCGGTGAGGATCCTGGTGCGGCAGAACGAAGCCCTGTGCTGGTAGGCGTCTAGGAGGACTAGTCCCTTGGGAAGAGGTTGACGGAGTTGTGCAGGATGGGCAGGATAAAAGACAAAGACCCTAAAACCCCTCGGCATGGCACATTGGACCGATATGCCAGGTCGGCCCCACCGCTGCCGGAGGAGGACTCAGCGGCCACTAGTTCAGACACGGCCCTGCTGATGAACGCCATCCAGGCCTCCCGTGAAGCCTTGGAGAATAAGATCGGAGTGGTGGGTACGGAAGTGATTCTACTGCCACAGGACCTCCGCAATCTGGCGGACAGGGTAAAAGAATCGGAGACGAGGCTGGGGGAGGCTGAAGATACAATCCAGGAGGTGAGGAAAGGTATGGCGGAGCTCCAGTCATCGCATAAGCAGCTACTATGGAAGGTGGATGAAGCGGAAAACAGGGCACATCGCAACAACCTCCGTTTTGTGGGATTTAGAGAGGGAATTGAAGGCACGAACATGGCGGCATTTCTCCACTTGTGGCTACTGTGAACCTTCCCAAGGGATAAATTCTCCACTTGTTTCATCATAGAGAGGGCCCACCGAGTGCTGCTGGCCAAGCCACCGGCTGGAGCAAGACCTAGGCCGGTCATTGCACGCTTCCTGAACTTTTTGGACAGAGATATGATTCTCAGGGAACCTAGAAAGCGAGGGGAAATCCGGTTGGACAATGCCCAGATAATGATTTTTCTGGATTACAGCCAGGAAGTGCAAAGACAGCGATGCTCATAGGACTGAGTGAAAGCAAAATTGAGATCCCTTCAAATTCAGTACATGCTATTGTTCCCGGCCAAACTGAAAGTGATCTATAAGGACAAGACACATTTTTTCCTAACCCCGGAAGAGGCCTGGCAATGGCTGGAGGAACGACCCCGGTTAACGAGGCCCACATCCGAGGCCCGCAGATCGCTTGACGTAGAGAGGCAGCCTGGAGGCTCCAGGGGGATGCCCAAATCACAGAGGCTGAGACAGGGCCGCGGATACCGTCTTCCCGGGGTGACCCCTTACCCTAGATCTGGACCTGAAAGACGGAGAAGGTGAAGTGAGGGGTCCCTGGACCATAATCGATCCGTGGGGTCCAGGTTCTCTTGCCTGGCAGAGGCATCACACTCGGATGTGGAGGGGGAGACACGGGCTCCTCGTCGGAGGGGGAAGAGCGGGATGGACAATCGCTGCATCCTTTGGAAATTGAAATCAACGAGATGGAACAGGAACCTACGCCAGAACCTGTGGAATCCCAGAGGGACCTTTAGGACTCAAATTCGTGAAGAGAAGACCGTTGTGGCTGCCCCAGCCTAGATATCGTATTGCCTGGAACGTGCAGGCTGGACATTCCCCCCCTGATTGGACTGTTGTTTTGATATTTTGTTTTCTTTTGGTTCGTGCCTGCTCTTGTGTATACCTTCGGTGTACACCTTCGAATGTGGTGACTTTGAAGGTTTAAACAAACGTTCTCCTTTCTCTGGGGTGTCAGGGAGTGGGAGGGTGACAGACCTCCATCACCCGATTATCTTATTTTCTGCTATTTGGCGGGAAATGGGACAGCAGGGGAGAGTGAGTTGGGGAGGGGGGAGAGAACGGGGGGATTTCAAAAGGTTGGGGGTGCGGGAGGGAGGGAGGGAGGGGGAGGTTACATGTGGGTTGGGGTTGTTTGTTCAGTTTTTTAAGCATGTCATGGTTAAGACCATTATCTACGCCTGTGATTCCAGCACCGACTCCTGCTGATGCGGAAAGTTTTCTTGTCTGATGTCCTCTACATTGATAGGTAGTTCAAGGGCGGAGGCCCAGGTTAATAACTGTGCTAAGATCCTCACATGGAACGTGAACGGCTTGGGAAACAAGGTTAAGAGGGGGTTAGTACTGGCTTACGTGAAAAGGGTGGGGCCAGATAAGGTCCTATTGCAGGAGACGCACCTTCAGGGTACCCGGTGTGGATTCTTGGCGAGGGGATCATACTGAGTACTGGCGCACGCAGGATATACAACAGGCTCCAGAGGGGTTGCCATCCTGATTAAGAAAACGCCTCCCTTTGTAGTTACGCAGATCTGGACAGACTCACTGGGGACATACGTGGGGGTACGGGGAACATGAGGACGTCAGAAGCTCACGATCATCTCTGTCTATGCACCACCAAAATTACAGGCCAGAACTCTGTCTGGCATCACGGATATCCTACTGAACACATCGGACACTTTGCAGGTGGTGGGAGGGGATTTTAACGATGTTATGTCATCTCTACGGGATAGGTCGGGGTACAAACCTAGTCACTCTACAGTAACTCCTCTAGCTCGAACCATTTACACCCTTGGACTAGTGGATGTCTGGAGGTGGCTACACCCAGACACTAGCACCTACTCGTATTTCTCAGGGGCCCACAGGGTGTACTCTAGATTAGACTATGTGTTTCTGCCGCAACGGGCTCTTAGTGTGGAGGATGCGGCGGAGTATCAAGCGCGAGGTATCTCGGACCACTCACCTCTTTTGGTGCGGCTGGGGGGGGAGGCGTACATTGGGGCTGAGGGGCTGACGGCCGTCTGCATGGGACCTGCAGAATAAGGATCTAGTGAAGGGCCTCAGGGCAGATGTAAAGGTATACTTTGCTGAAAACATAGGATCAGTCTTGTCAGGGGTAGTCATTTGGGAAGCCTTCAAGGCAAGTCTACGGGACAGGGCCCAGAACAGACTAGCCTGGGAAAATAGGAAAGTGCAGGAAGAGTTGCACACTTTGGAAACACAGATTCTAGATCTAGAACGTGAACATGTGGCTGATAGGGACCCACAGACTCTCAGACTTCTACTGGATAAGCAACAACAATATAAGGCACTGGTGACGGACGAGGCCAAAACGCAGGCACTAGCGACTTTACATAGGCTGTACAACGTAGGAGACAAGTCGGGAAAGCTCCTGGCGTGGTTAAGAAGGAAAGAGCAGGACGCCCGATGGGTCGAACAGGTGAAGGATAAGCAGGGGCAGCTGCGGCGGACGGATGTGCAGATAGTTCAAGCCTTTGCCGCTTATTATGAGGATTTTTATAAGGCTAGGGACCTGGTAGCATTAGACAATACACTGGGGTACATTGATCAAATTGACACCCCTGTTCTCTCTGACGATGACCAGCGGGACCTGGAGGGAGAAATAACAATTGAAGAGCTCAGGGAGGCCTTGACTAAACTCCGTCTGGGGAAGTCCCCTGGCGCGAATGGGTATCCCGCTGAATTGTTTTTAAAAATGGCGGATCTTCTTGGTAGCCACCTACTGGACCTGTTTGAGGGGGCAGCCTAGGAGGGCATCTTACCGCCAGACCTACGTAGGGTCACAATTGTCCCGATCTATGAGCAAGGTAAACTCCCCGAGGAGTGTGCGTCGTACCGCCCCATATCCCTCCTGAATGTGGAGCTTAAACTCCTGGCGACAATCTTAGCCCTCCGACTACAGCGGGTAATTCCTGACCTGGTCCACTTGGATCAGACTGGTTTCCTGCCGAATAGGGCAACTAGGTTGAATCTTAGGAGGACCCATAACTGGCTGATGGAGGTGCACAATCGTCAGGACCCCCATTTGTTTTTATCCCTGGACGCCGAAAATGCGTTTGACGCGGTGCATTGGCCCTTCCTCGAAGGAGTACTATCCAAGTTCGGATTTGGCCCCAAGTTCCGGCAGTGGGTGAGGTTACTGTATACAGACCCACAAGCCAGAGTAAAAGTCAACGGAGTGCTATGAGAGGATTTACCCATAAGAAGAGGGACCCTGCAAGGGTGTCTCCTGTCCCCACTGCTCTTTGCCCTAACCATAGAAGTAGTAGCGTGCGAAATTAGGCAGAACAAGGATATTAGGGGATTTAAAATAGAGCAGACGGACACGGATGAGGAAAAAATATCGCTATATGCGGATGACGTCCTCTTGTATGTCACCCATCCTGTCACCACAATCCCGGCGCTGTTTACCACACAGAGCCGCTATGGCGCTCATGCTGGTTATATGATAAACTGGCATAAGTCAATCTTATATGACCTCCGGCAGGAGGAGGACTGGTCTTTACTACCTGGTGCTCTCAAGACTACAGACAAGAGATTTGTGTACTTGGGTACATAACCTTGGATAGAAGCCTCTCATACCAGAAGAACGTTAAGCGGGTGAAGGAAAACTTTGTTGAGGACGCTGCTAGGTGGAAGATGCTCCCCCTTACGATCCTAGGACGTGCTGCCATGTTTAAAATGATTACCCTACCGCGGTTTCTATACGCCTTACAAAATGAATATTTCCCACTTCCCCGGCAGGTTTTTACTGATATAAACGCTGAACTGAGTTCACTGCTCTGGCTGGGGAGACAATCCAGAATAGCATTGGGGACCTTGCAAAGGAACCAGTATAACAGGGGGATCTCCCTGCCGAATATTGAAGCCTATTACTGGGCGGAACACCTAGCCCCCATCAATAAATGGTTTCACGCTCCAGCAGACCATCCCACATACAGCCTAGAGAGGAGAACAATGGCACGGTGCAACTGCCTATATTATATATACGGGGGGAAAGGGGAAGGAACGACCGCATTCAGCAACAAGGGTTACGCTAGGGATATGGGAGAGGGTAACTAAAGCAATTGGTTGAACTCATACACCGAGGAAACAGACCCCAATATGGCACTGCACATGGTTGAAGGAGCTGAACAAGCTACGAGGGTTCAAGAGGTGGGACGACATCGGTATCTCTGTACTGGGGGATCTGATGAAGAGGGGAGAACTAAAGTCTTTCCAGGTCTTGAGGGCGGAATTCGGGCTGCACCACACACAGTACCTCAGATATGCGCAATTGCGACATGGGTGGCGGGTGGAGGAGGCGCTTGCCTTGCCCTTACAAGAGTATGCCCCGCTTGAAGGACGCTTCTTGCAGGAACGCATCCTGTGCAAGACAGTTTCCCTGACCTACAAAATACTGATCAATAATATGCCAGATGGGTTGGTAAAGCTCAGAAAATTGTGGGAGCAAAATGTGGGGGAGATGGATACAGTGGATTTGGAGGCAGCCCTGATGCATCCAAGGGAAGTCGCAATTAAGTCCCTCTTGCTGCTTATTCAATATAAAATCCTGCACAGGATATATTATGACAGGGTGCGGTTGCACCGCATGGGGAGGGCTAGTGACACAAATTGTCTCAGATGCGGTCAGGGCAAGGGGACTTTTACCATACTGTCTGGATGTGCCCCATAATGCAGGCATACTTGGCTGAGGTCCTGGGGGAGTTAGGAGAGGTCCTGGAAGTCACTCTGCCGTTAGACCCCAAATTGGTGCTGCTGGGCATAACAAACAATGTTGACTTGAGTCGCCCACTCCTAATCTTTGTAGCTCTAGCATTAGTGCTGGCTAAGAGAGACGTGGCCCGGGCGTGGGGGGTCCCCACGCCGCCGAGGTTAGATGATTGGAGAAGAGGCATGGACCTATACATGGCAGCGGAGAGAGTAACGTACAAGGCAAGCGGGTGCCCAAAGAAATTCAACAGAGTATGGGGAAAATGGCATCGATATCATGGATTGGATGGGGGATTGTGAATAAGAGAGGAGGAGGTACACGGCTACACTGGCTGAGTGCGGGGCGAATTTGGAATGTTTATTCGCACTTTATGGACTCCTGGAGAAGCAAAGTACAGTCCTGTCAGGAGGAAGAGGGGAATATGGCTTGGCAGGAGGAGGGAGGAGCGTGGAGGGAAGAAGGGATGTGGATGATGGTTATATGTGACATGCCTGTTTTGTTCATGCATTATAAAAAAGCTAATAAAAATATTTTCTACAAAAAAACAATGGCTCCATGCTGTCATTCTGGCCAGTGCTGGACTGAGGATCAGCCCCATACTGTACGTAGTGAGTAAGTGTATTGAGCATGCTTGATCACTGCTGGAGGATTTGAAGGGATTTTCCCGTCAATACATTTTTTTATCAAATTAAAAATTTGCATTTTACAATGCATTTAGCATTATCAAACTCTGTCCAATCCTTGAAAGGATAGACTGAGATTAGAGGGAGCTGCATGGCTCAATGAATGAATAGTTGGAGGGGGAGGAGTGGGTGAATGAATTAATTTAAGACTGGATGACAATGAATAAACACTTTTCGCTATGTGGAGAAAATGGACGCAAGACAATGAAAGGAGGTCGGTGCTCTGGTTTTCATTTTAGCTTTGCATTAAAAGATCATTCTCCCCAAACACTACTACCATCACACCTTATGAAACATGCATAGCCTGGATATAATTAAAACATAGCACTCGGTTAGCACCTCAAAGAATTAAACACAAAGCATTCAAATTTGATCTAAAAAGGGAGAAAGAACGAGATAACCATATTGTTGCTGAATTACACTAAAACCTTGCATAAATCTCAGCTTTCACTTGATCACTTTGTGTGATCCTAGGGAATTACATGTTTCACAATGCCTGCTTTTCCTTCATCACATGAGAGCACCTTGAAATACATCAGTTTGGTGCGTGTGCTGCAGAAAAGCAAAATACTATAATGTTATTCCATATACAGAAATTCCCTAGGCCACGTATTGAACACGCTTGGCACACTAATAGCATTGTTTTCAGGTTGGTGGTGGGGACATGAATGTTTCTTAGTTCATGATTACTGATTAGAATCTGTCAAGTATAACAACTGCAACTCAATTGTATGATTTAATGTACTTAACTAAAAGGTGTTGCAATAATCAAATTTTAAAGAAATGCACTGTTTTGGTTTTGAAGAGTTTTTATAATGTATGTACTGGACTCGCTGAGCCAAAGACTTGGAGACCAGTGCTAATCATGACGACCATGCAGGAGAGAGGAACCGCCAATGTAAACATCCAAGGCCTACAGACCACCGGACTAACTACCCTGTTCTATTCTGTTTTTGGTGATGGCTTGGTACCCAAGGAGGATACATGGACTATAACCCCCATTTATGACACCAGGTAAGGGGGCAAGGCTTACCTTTTCATCTTTAAGAAATGGAGGGGCATATTACCAAGGGCCTTATCGCCGCTTTAGCAGGAATTTTTCCCGCTAAAGCGGCGATAATTTTTATCGCCCTATTACCTAGCTGTCGCTAACACCAGTTAGCGACAGCTATTAGGAGATAGCGATCATCTTGGGGCCCACTTTGCATGTCAGCGGTAATTATCGCTAATGACATGCAAAGTGGGCGTGACAAGATGTTAGCGACTGGAAACAGTCGCTAACATCGCTATCTCCTATTAACTACTTTTGGAAATAATCGCGCTAAGCGCGATTATCTCCAAAAGCTAACGCCTGCCCAGAGCAGGTCTTAGCCATGTTATCCAATAGAAGGTGGATAACATGGCTAAGAGCATTGTCACGATAATGCATGAATATCGCTGATTTTTCAGCGATATTCATGCATTTCGCACGATTTTTACCGCTTTTGAGATAAACCTTGATAATATCAAGGTATCTCAGCGGTAAAAATCGTCGGAGCGCGGTGATATTATTATACCCGCTAACCAAGCTTAGCGATAATTATCGCTATAGCTTGGTAATATGCCCCGGAGTTTCCTGTCTCAGAGGCGACTGTGTGATAAGTAAGGAATGTGAAGAGAAAAAAATGGATTCATAAGTAATGAATATTACCGGTGAGTAATCAGGGAATTACTAGACAAAGGCCCTCGTTAAAAGCCTGGCAGAGCGGAATTACCGTGTGGAATTCTCCTCTGTACGATAACGAGTGGGCTGGTGCTCCCACGCCTGGTTTCACATGTATGGGAACACAAGACCCGATATTATTGGCCGGAAAAAAAAAGTTTAAATCAATTGAGGCTTTGGCTGAAACTACTGAGTTTGTTTCCGTACTCGTGCGCTATTTTCTCAAAATCCCTTCCTCCACCCCCACCCAGCACTTGTGAGCATTAAACCCCATGGAGCAGGTGGTTCCCTATGATTTGATGCATGGTGAACCTGGGTCCGCACAGGTATTCCCCATACCAGGGGGTTTCTTTCGGAATTGCATGGTACTGGCTGGGTGTTACCACAATGTAACGTTTTCTTCCAGTGCAGAGTACAATGCGGCTCGTAATGAGGACTATAGCCCGTTTCTGAAGTGAAGGAAATCGCGATTAGTTTTTCTATAGAACAGTGGGGCATATTATCAAGGCAGGCGATAAAATTATCGCCGCTTTAGCGGCAGAAAACTGACGCTAAAACGGCGATAATTTTATCGCCCAGGCTTGATAATATGACCCTTGATTCTCTCATATTTCAAAGGTATCGGCGGCTCTGGCATGAGTGGGGGCCAGATAGAGAAGCGTGGTTGTATACTTATTATGTCTCTTGGATGTTGGTACACAGACGGAGCTTGAGCCACTACCCGTCCAAAGCAAGCGTTAGGAGTTTATAGGGCATTTCATTTCCTCCCCTTTGGGGAGGCGAATTTTACCTCACTTGAGCTAAAGGCAGAACAGCATTCTTGTTGCCTAATGCGTTTGAAAGAAATCAATGTTTCCGCAACCTCTTTTATTACACACTTCAAGGCACTTCTTGAATTCCTCGAGTCTTTTAAATTGAAAATGAGCGAACTCGCTGCCATGCATAATGAGGGCTGTAAAACTTGTGAAAACACCTCGGGGGTTCCCAGCTTCACAAAGAGTTCAATTTGGGGAGGAGGCCAATTTAGCATAAGCATGAAATGGAAACAGTCTCGGACAAGGGACCCCCACTGTCAAGAAAATTCCTCCTGGAGGGCTCTGCTGGTCATATAATGAGACTCTAGCCCTCTCCCCAGGTGTCCAGGTGTGTCTGCTTCCCGCCCCCTGATCCCCGATTCACCTGCTGATAATCCCTACGGGAATTAAAAATCAATTGAAATCAGTTTTGGAGGCAGGATGTTTGCAGTGCTCCATTTAATTCTTCGAAACAATGATTTATTTCGTGTTGACGGAGTTGTGTTGAATTGTTCTTTGTCCTTTAGCGCCTAGAAGTACGTCCACCTTTTGCAGCTGCAACTACTTGTAATGTGTTATTAAAAATATTACATGTGCGTGACTCTACTGTGAAGGGTATTAGTGGAGAGACTTCTGTTATAATAGCTTAGAAGGACTTGACGAGATAACAGACGGTCACTCACCCTGTGAAATGAAAATCTTGAAGGAGCACCCCCGAAGGGTTAACAGGGTGCCCTGAAAAACACGAGGGAAAACATACCAAGAGACAGGGGAAGATACCACAGGCAGAAGCAGGCAGAGAATATCAGCAAGAGCAGGCAGATGCAGCAAGAAGCAACAATAAGATAATTAATGTCAGCGAGCACAGAAATATATGGTAATCATTAAGCGAATTATCAACAAATCAAGTTATCAAGACATCAAGATTATCAAGCTAATTAAAAGTGTTCGATTGTACACTCCACTGAGCAGGGATTTATTTGCCGTCAAGAAAAATGTGATAAAAGGCACACCTATGTTCTATTAGCCGTAAATCAGCCCTTCATATGCACAGGTCAAAACCGTGCTTGGAGAAGTCTGAGAGCTGGCAAAAGATGCCACGAGAATCCAGCAAGAATGTACGATCAGCAGGAGAGGAAGAGATGCTATAAGCTCCAAGTAGGAAATAGTAAAGGGTTCAGAAATATAACCATGAGAAGCTGTAAGAAGATATTGTCAGGAGGCGCGGGACGATGTCACAAGTTGCTTCAAAAAGATAGGGTCCGATTTAGTGTATGACGAAGAGGGGACACCATCGCAATGACGACAGAGGCCACTGTTAGGCCTCTGTCGTCATTGCGACGGTGTCCCCTCTTCGTCATACACTAAATCGGACCCTATCTTTTTTAAGCAAAGGCGAAGGAGCGTCGCCCTACTGCTCTGTGTCAGTGCAATGGAAAAAATAAAATGATAATAATGGACCTTATTATAATTTTATTTTGAATATTGGAGTTGTTGGCAGGTTAGGGTGGTAGGGGCTGGGCTTTCATGGCGTCGGTGGGGACGAGTGGCTGCTGTTGCACCTAAAGTACGCATGACTGTTTGGCCCGCCCTCTTGGGCCAGTCAAACAGTCATGCGCACTTTCGCGAACATGCACAGGCTCCCTTTCCCTCTTTGAGCGTTGAACCACGGCGCTCATACCAATCACAGCCCTGCTATCAGCATCGTTGTGATTGGTCAGGGGAGTCTGGAAGCCTGGGTGTTTCATGTTCCTGCAGGGAGAGGCGGTGGTTGGCGATGGTGACAAGAAGGTCTGTTTTCTTTTTTATTTATTTCCTAAACCCCCCCACATTCCCCTACTAGCCGTCACTGACAGAGAACCCTCTCTGCCTAACTGAATGTCAGCCATTAAGAGTCGAGCAGACCTTCAGTGTGTCGAGGATGGAGACTACTGCGTCTTCACAGCTGACATGCACCTCTGACGGTCATGACTCTGTTTTGCCGACATATGGCAAATTTACATTGTCTGTCAATTCCAAGTAAAACCTGACAATAAGGGGCACTGAAAACTGCAAAATGACCCCACGCCATGGGAGAAAAATCTCATGGAGTGTGGGGTCACTACTTTTGTTATTTTCATAAGCAAAATTCTTTTTCTGGATTCAAGTCAAAATACTTTTATTTGATTCATTAAAAAAATCATAAAAGGATGGACAACCATCATAAAACGCAGTGCTTTAGAATATACATTTTTAAAAACCTAAAAAGACTTAAGGTCGATGTCAGAATAAGGAGATGCTTATTATTTTAAAAATAATGACGAATATAACAATGCATTTGGGAAAAATCTGCTAATTAGTTGGCTGCTTGGCAGAGTCGCATTTTGCCAGTTCTTTTGCTGCGATTTTCCATAGTATTATGGCTCTACATGACAGGGGAATTGACGACCCTCCGAGACATTTAATGACCGCTGCTCTACATGTTCTTGTTTGTTCCTTCCTTAGAGCCTCCCGGAGGATGGATTTTCGGGCTTCCAATAAAAAAGAGCAAGTACATAGAAAATGTAGTAGTGACTCTTCCCCTTGACCACCGAGACGACACTCCTTGGATGGCCATATTTGTTTCCATTTTGGGGTCAAATCCTTTGAGGGGAAAGACCCCATGCGTATCAAAGTCAGATAATGTTTTTTCTGATGGGAGAATTGTTCCAACAGGTATTGTTGCGGCTTCAGCCTCTGGTAATCCTTTATAACAGCCCAGGCATGATGTTTTTTTGCAAAGGACGTTTTATCAATTAATAAAGAGGTCAGTTTGATAGAGTTATTGACTACGATTTTAAATCCGGAGTACGTTGTGAGGGTGAGCCAAGCATCCTCTAACTGTAATGCCGACAGGGATTCCTTCAGGGCTGCTGTGGTTGAGTTGGCTAGGATCTTTTGGTTTTCAATCTCGACCCAACAATAGTGGGCTAGGGTGTTATCTTCTGCCTCCCTCATCCTCCAGTAGTATTTTACTAGGGCGCCTTGTCTGGCCATAATCTGATTTTTTAGACCATATTCTAGGCGGATTTGTGCCTGTGAGGTGTGTAGCGGAATTGAGAACAGTCTCTTAAATAGTATAGATTGTGCTGTATTTAGGACTGTGGCATCTTTAGTATTCAGAATTTCTGAGCCATATGAAATGGAAGGTAAAAATTTTGCAGCAATCACTTTAAGCAGGTGGGCGGTGGAGCATTCTATAAGTTTTTTCCTTAGAGTTTTAAAAGCGAACAACAGTTGTTTGGCTTTCATGCGACCTTGGTCCAAGTGTGATTTGAAGTTAAGCTTACAATCTAACTGGAAGCCCAGGTATTTATAGCACGTAACCCTTGTCAATTGATGCTCACCCAAATTCCAGGAAAAAGTTTGACTTTTCGATGTTTTAATAGATTTCGAGAAACACATAACTTTTGTTTTTTTATGGTTAATCGTGAGTTGGTTCGAGGTGGCATAGTCTCCTAGTTCTGTAACCAGTTTCTGTAGGCCTATGGGAGTTTGTGCTAGCAGGACGATGTCATCGGCATATTGGACACAAGGGATCGGTTTCCCAATTTTGGAGGGTCGGCTTGGATTAACCTGAGGTGCTTATCGAGGTCGGAGGTGTAAATGTTAAATAGGCAGGGGGCCAGTACGCAACCCTGTTTTAGCCCATTGGATGTTGGAATTTTGCCGGTTAAACTGGACCCATCTCCTTTCTTGATTTGTACCCATGTATGTGAGTATAGATTGATGATGGCCATCAGGAGTCGAGGCGGAACCCCCCAGTCTTGCATTTTTGCCCATAAATTGGCTCTTGAAACTTTATCGAAAGCTACTTTTAGGTCGATAAAGCAGGCGTACAAGGGCCTAGATTTTGCAAATGACTGATTGGTTATGAGAGTAACCGCTGAAATATTGGTGAGGGTGCCCATCCCCGCCCGAAATCCAGTTTGCGTGTAAGGTATTAGGTTTGATCTGCTGACCCAAGCCTCTAGCTCAACCAAAAGATTAGATGCGTATAGTTTCGCCTCCACATCTATCAATGCGATTAATCTGTAATTGGAGGGATCCGAACGGGAACCCGACTTGTGGATTGGGTTAAGGATACTTCCTCTCCAGGACTCAGGAATCAAACCGCATGTTATGGCTTTGTTAAAAAGGGGAGTCAGGAGGCGAGAAAAAAATGGGGGATCATGCCGAAACAGGGCATTTGGTAGTCCATTGGGGCCTGGAGCTCCCTCAGGTTTTAAGTTATTTATTATCTTTAGTACTTTTTCAGCAGAAAAAGACTCTAAGTCACGAGACGGTTCATGGGTCAGTGTATTGTTGGCTTGTCCTCCACCGCCGGGCCCATTTGCTGTTATTGTTCCGTTATTCGGGGCAATTGGAGATCGAGTTTCGTTGTATAGGTGTTCGATGTGGGCTCTCCAAGTTGTATCCATTACATCCGAGTTATGATGTCGATACCTGCCGTTAGTTAACTGATTAATTTGATCCCAGAAACGCTTGGAGTCCCTTAGTTTGCAAGCATAGAGTAGTTTTGCCCAGATGTGTTCATTGTACTCTTTTTTGGCCAATCTTATGTCCCTATTGTGCTCCTTTCTTGCTTTTGCAATTATAATCAGGATTCCCTGGTGGTGTTCTGGTCCCCGTGATCGTAGTTGTCTGATGTACTTATTTAGTTGTCGTCTTTGTTTCCTCAAGCGTTTGGTGTACCAGGCTACCCCCTTTAAATTTCCTGCTTTATGGCCATGGACGTACTTGGAATTTCTTTTATTTATGACATGGATGAAGGACTCCCAGGCCTTTATGCTCAGTATTTCTAGATTAGATCTTTCCAAGAGGCTGGAGTATGTACATGTGATATCCTCAATGTTTTCCTTTTTCCAGCAGAGGCGTTTTAAGTTATAACATTGGGTTAAGGAAGACATCGCCTTTGGTTTCTCTGGAAGTACGAAACTCCCCAGTAAAGTGAACGATTGTGGTTGGTGATCGCTTTCTGCCCTATTTTTTATTTGAAAGTTCTCAATGTACGGGAAAAGGTCGTAATCCGTAAACGTGTAGTCGATGGTTGAGCATGATTTTTGGGTGACCCTTGTATGTGCTGGGGGCTGATCTGTTGGGCTTTGACCATTAAGCACTTGCATTGAGAGATCATTCAGGCGAGCTGCACATCTCTTACCGAGGGAAACCTGTCGATTGGAGGCTAATATGGCCTCTGTTGTGTCCTTATTGCTGTTGTGTTGTAAATTCATGTTGAAGTCACCCGACAGTATGATGTTAGCATCTGGGTAGGCTAGTTTTAGTGTTATTAGAGATGTGATTAGTTGTTCAATTCTTAAGCTCTTTTGCTTAGATGCCGGATGGATGTAGATGTTGAGTATAAGGAGAATGTGGAGCAACAAGGCATTTAATTTGACACATAACATCCAAGAGCAGTCTAGGTCTATTATTGAAGCGTGCCATGGGATTTCTGTTGAAATAAAGGTGGAGAGGCCTCCTTTTGCTCTTCCGTATTTAGTTGCTCTTTTAGCCGGATTCTGAAATTCTTTGTAACCAATTATTGGAGAAGGGCTTTTCTGCCATGATTCTTGAAACAGAAGAATATTGTACTGTGTTATGAAATCCATGAAGTCAGGATTTTCTAGTTTTGTGTGCAGGCCGTGCACATTCCAAGAACATATATTGCAACCTTGGTATGTGTGTGAAGCTTTTGGGGTTATTCATGCCTTTCCAGTGGGGGTAACTGCCATACTCAGGTTCCAGGAACCCAGGGGCTTGCTGGCTTCAGGATGGTCAAAAGTAATGGTGATTTTCCTGACCAAGGACTCTTTCTCCTTTGTAAGGCTGGGATTCTGTTTTTGCACATAAAAAGGAGGACAGTTTGACGTATGGCTAAGTCATGTTAATAGAGACGTCCGTCAAACTTTCAATGCATTTACAGGAACCACCTTGATATAGGTTCCTGGAAGTGCAGGAGAGGTCTGCTGGCCGTGCAGACATCCCTCAATTTGGCTGCTGGATTACCCCTGCCATGGTAGAAGTAAAGTACATTTCCATGGTGATGGTTCATAATCCATCAGGCCCATAGTGTTAGAAGGCACAAGATAATGTCATGAGCAGCTGCAGGAAGATAATATCTGGAGGCACTGGAACATTGCATGGGAAGCAGGCAGACACTACGCAAGCAAAGGAAGATTACCGTCCGCAGAGCCATGAATGTAATAGCAGCAAAGATGATATGAGCGATTGAGGGCCTTGACAAGAGTAGGTAAGCACTAGAGAAATGCTACACTTCAGTACAGTGTGTATGGGAGAAAGAACCCCTATTGTTCATTATAAGGATATTGCATGTTACTGAGGAGTTCTGTGACCATATAGAGGAATTGGGATTTTTTTTATTCTGACTGTCAAACTTTACTTTGTAGCGTATACAACGAATGATAGATGAGACCTGCATTATTCTTAAATGTATTCAGTTATCATGATTTATTTAAACAGGGAGAAACGGTGATGAATTGTGAATGACACTTGGGCCTAGCTGTATCAAGATTCCATTTTGCGAATCTTAAATAGCGATTTTTAGCGAATCGCTATTTAGAATTCGCAAAATGGAATGTATGTAAAAAATCGCTTTTATTTAGCGATTCCTTTTTATTCCTTATTTGCGAATTCGCATTTTGCGAATTCGCAATTAAGGAATAATTTCCAATGCATTCCTATGGGCCAGGAGGCCCATAGGAATGATTGTGAAGGAATTCTCAATTTGCGAATTCGCAATTTGCTAATCGCAATTTGAGAATTATTTCAAGGGTGCAGGGGTGTCTGAAAGACACCCTGCTGCACCCCTGAAATGTACATGTGTGTGCATATGGCGCACATACATGCCCTAAGGGCATGTGTGTGCGTCACATGCCACCCTAAAAAATGTCAATTTGTGCATTTTTAAATGAATTCGTAAATTAACATCAACTACAATTTGGTGTTAATTTGCGAATTCTTAAACATAATTCGCAATGTAAAAATGCTACATACATTGCATTTAAGGAATCGCAAAAATAGCGATTCCTTAAATGCTATAGCAAAATAAGGAATCGCAAATTTTTGCGATTCCTTATTTTGCTAATTTCTCATACATCCAAAAGATGCAAAATGTCCGTTTACGATTCGTAAAGGCCGAAATTCTGCGAATTTCGGCCTTAACGAATCGCAAAAGGCTTGATACATCTAGGCCTTAGTGCATAGAGAACAGTGAAAAGTGAGTTACACAAAGGACCGCAATATATTTTCAAACATTCACAAATCTTGATCATTGTTAAATGAGACAGAAAGGTTTATAAAGTTTTTGATGTTTCAACCTCAATAGTCACAAATTGATTGAGGTCATCATCAGGACATTCTAGTCAAACACATGAGAGAGTAAAAAAATACAAGCCACGTAAACAAAATTTTGCAGAAAAAAAACGAATCAGAATTGTTACTGCAAAATTCATGTGCAAGGGAAAGTAAGCGAGCATCTTTAAATCAAGAAAAGATATGTATATAATAATAAAGTTAGATAATTAAATAAATAAATCACTGTGGGGACAATAAAATGTAACCAGATTGAAGTGTGTCTTCATGCGAACCACATCATGCTCCAGCACCTGTGTGCATCACCTATAGTGAAAACAAATGAGGAGAGATCTGAAATAATACTTTCAATCTGCCTGCAGGGTCGACAGAAAGAATCATTAAGAGAATACCCACATTTAATAGAAAGTGAAGAGGTAGAAGTAAAATGATTGTGCTGCAAATAAAGGCTGGCATGCGCACCAATTTAGTGTATCATAGTATCTACTTACTAGCAGTAGAATGCATATATATATAAAAATATAACATAAAAATGTTTTTCTACCTCAGCCCCTTCCTGGAAAGTTTTGGGGTAATCTGTCAAGAGGGGTCAGTGCAAAAGGGGGGGTACCAAAATACGTTTTCCCTATTCAATTTTCTATAGGCAAATTAGACACAGCTACAGCCTAAATAGCTGAATAGAATTGTAGCAAATTTGGCATAAAGCAAGATCTTGGTCCATAAAACGTACTTTTTGTGATTTGATATAGTTGTGTTCTGTAGTTTCATAGAAATTAAGGTTGAAAAAATACAGATATTTCACGCCACTGTGGATCCGCAGAGATGTCAGATCTCAAGATGAGATTGATTTGGCTGCCACCACATCAAAAAAGATGTGGTAGGTACTGGCGATTAAGGGCCATATGTTTCATTGAAATTCGCATTCGCGAAATGGTATGTATGTATGTAAAATCATTGCAAATCAAGGAATTGGAAAAAATGCGATTCCTTATTTAGCGAAAATGGCCAATCTGCGATTTTCCTGCGATTCCCTACTTTTGCGAGTTCTTAGTTTGCGAATTTCGCAAACTGAAAATCGCAAAAGTAGGTAATCACAGGAACATCTCAGATTGGCAATTTTCACAAAATAAGGACTCGCATTGGTATGTATGAAAAAATCGCAATTAGCGAATTTCGGAAAATTGTAATTTACAGAATCGCGATTACCACCAAGTAGGAGCAGGTGGTAACCAGGTGCAAACTATTTAAGCAGCAACAGAATTCCACATACTTTTTACCACAATGGCGAGGCTTTACCTGATAGCTGGGAGGATGCGTCTGTGAGCTGCTGCACAGAGGAGGAGACGCCAGGAGAGGATATTCCGTTTGTGGGTCAGCATCTCCCAGCGCCTTGAGGAGGAGCTCTACACCCACTACAGGCTGGATGAAGACAGCATTAATGATTTAATTGCGGAACCCAGACCCTACCTTGAACACCCCACACACAGGACAAATTCCATCTCCACTGAAATCCAGGTCCTGTGTTCAATACACCTGTTGGCCTCAGGAAGTTTTCAGGGTGTGATTGCCTCAGCAGGAGGGGTGTAACAAAGTGCCCTTTCGCGATTCTTCCATGCCTTTCTAGATGCCATGGTTCAGCGGGGGCAACTTCACATTTACTTTCCCAGCACCCCACAGGCACTAGTCCAGACAAAGCAGGACTTTTACCAAATCTCTCAATTCCCACACGTGATAGGATGCATAGATGGCACACATGTTGCTATATCCCCCCCCTCAAGCAATGAGTACATCTTCAGGAACCGGAAATGCTACCACTCACTGAACATTCAGGTGGTGTGTGATGCCAAACACATCATAACTGACATAGTAGCAAAGTATCCTGGCAGCACACATGACGCATTCATCTTCCGTCACAGTGGGCTATACCGTAGACTCTCAAGAGGGGAGTTTGGCGAGGGATACCTACTTGGTAAATACCTTTAGACATAGGGTACATTTGTACTAACTACCATGTGCAGTTCACTGACTAACCATTTACATTTCAACCCACAGGTGACAGTGCATATGCAGTCCGGGATTTCATCTTGACTCCCTACCTTAATCCAACCAATGCTAGAGAACGCAGATACAACAGGGCACACATCGCAACCAGAGGCACCATCGAACGGACCTTTGGGATCCTGAAAAGCAGATTTCGGTGCCTCCATAAAAGTGGAGGTGCACTCCCATACAGCCCCAATACGTGTTGCAAAATAGTGGTAGTATGTGCCACGCTGCATAATATTGCCACAAGAAAAGGCACACCAGTGGAGCTGAGTGACTCAGGATCCTCTGACGTGGAGGGGCCTGGACCAGGACGTATGCTAGCTTGTGTGGCTGTTGCAGCAGCTGGGCACCAGAGGCGTGATGAGATTGCGCGCAACTGTTTTTAGGTAAGGAAAAATGACACAATGCCAGATCTTGTAAGTGTGAATGTGGTTTTTAATCCTTACATGCAGTAAAAATAATAACCCAAAACGTTCAGGCAAAGTAGTCATACTACATATGTTTGGCACATGTTTCAGTCACAGTGCTATTAAGAAAACAGGAGTGAGTTTAAAGTTTGATGTTGCACAGCGTGATGCTAATTGGAAGGTGTAGGCCTATTGTTCCTGCCACTACGGCGCCTCTCCAAGATGGGTGGTGGGGTGGTGCTGCTCCGACCTAACTGCACGTCCTCTTCACTTGGAGTTAGTACTCCAGGCCCTGTTGTGCGTACTGCCCGCAGTTCGTCAACAGCAGTCGTAACTTGCAAAAGTGCATTTGCAATATCCTGTGTAGCATTTGTAAACTGACGCTGCATCTCTATGCTGTGCCTGGCCTGGATGCTTGTGGCAGAGGCCAAGCGGTTAATGGCCCGGGTATAACGATCTAGGCGCTGCAACGCTCTGTGCCTAGCAGCACGCTCTGCGCGCAATTCCTCACATACTGCCTGCATGCCATCCCTCAGTTCATTCCTCAATCCCCTGAAGCCTGCCCTCACCTCTCTTTGTAACAGTTTCATGTTTTTGGCTTGCAGGCGCTGCACCTGCAACATATTGAGTTCCAGGCCGGCAAACACAGAATCTTCGCCTCGTCCTTCATCATTGTTAGTCGTGCGCCGTCTGCGCCTGGCTGTACTTTGTGGCACATGATGGTCTGGTGCACGGACCTCTTAGTGTGGCTGTGTGGTATCATTTATCAAATTTCCAACACTATCATCTGCCTCATCCTCCATTGGCGGTAGCGGTCTCACAATGTGTCTCCATTGTTTCTTGTGAGTGGTCACGGGGCTGTCCTCCCCATCAGTGTGCTCATCACGGCCGGCATCTCCTGAGTCTGCACCTTCATTGACTGTTCCACTGCCTGTACGCTGTGTTGAAGATGGTGCTGTGGACAGAACAGCACACATTAATTTACTGTACTCACTTGCACTGTGTAAATAAATTCTTTTCACCGTTTGGGTTTACATTGGTCTATTGTTTCCCTTTCCTGACCTGCAGATTCTATGCTTGACTTGTTTGGCTGAAAATTTGCAACTTTGATTTTCATGTGACTACATCTCCCATAATGCATTGCTGTGTCTGCCTGTGTACCTGCTCTGGACTACCTTTCTTTTTTCCTGCCCCTAGGTGACTGCTGGGGGTGTTGGGGGGTGTAAGGGGTGTGAGGGCATGCTTCTTACCTTTTCCAGATGCTGGTTGATCAGAGCTGTCCAGATCAGCCACTCCTCTCACACTCTCTGGTTGCAGGGTCCCCTCCACCAGTTCCTCAAGGGGTGTAGAGTCCGAAACAGAAGAGTTCCCACCACCTGTTTGCTTAGACTGCTCCAGCCTGGCAGCTAGCTTCTCTTTTGAGCGCAGGCGCAGGTCATACCAGCGCTTTCTGAGGTCCTCCATACTCCGGGGTGTCACCCCCACAGCATTCACCTTATGCTGGATGTCCTCCCAAATTCGCCTTTTACGGCTCTCTGGCACCTTTAGAGATTTTTTCCCAAACAATATTTCATGGTTTGACACCATTTGTTCAATCAAAGCCTCCAGTTCAGCCTCAGAAAATGTTTGCTTCCTTTTCCTGGAGCATTCACTCTCCTGCTGCTGGGATTCCTGCATGGGCGTGTCTCCACTTTCTGCCATGTTGCTACAGGAGCACAGTTCACTCTCCCAAACACACCTTCACTCTGCCTCTGACTCAGAAACTCAGGTGCAGCATGGGTAGTCAGTCACTTCCTGGTTGTGATGTCATCATGCTGCACCTGAGTTACTGATTGGCTGATTTGCGAAAATCGCGAAATTGGGATTTTTTCCGTTAAGGAATCGCGAAAAATTTGATTTTTTCCATTAAAAAATTGCAGATATTGCGATTCCTTGAGGTTCCTTGAGGTTAAGGAATCGCACATGGGAATTTTGCAAATAAATAGCGATTTATAAGGAATCGCTATTTATTTGCCATTTCTTTCATACATACTGATTTGCGATTCTGAATTTGCGATTCGGTAAAAATCGCAAATAAGGAATCGCAAATCGGTTCCTTCATACATATGGCCCTTAGTTCTCTGTCCTCTAAAAAAGTTAAAAAAAATTCTATGGGGTCAGGGTAGAGATACCCGCCGTCCCCCCCAGACCTGGTGCAGGTTCCCAGGGGACCCCATCCCTTGCAATAGAGAATTTACAAAAGGGTCGTACAGTGTAGTGTTGCAGAGTGTAGTAGAATAGAGTGGCTTAGAGTGCAATAGTGTAGAGTGGAGTGACATATAGTGGCACAGATTCGTGTGTCAGAGTTGAATGAAAAATTTCCTAGCTATCGTAAAGGAAAGTTTAAATTCTATTAAGGACGTGGAGGCGAGGATTAGACTTATTTTTTCTCAACTTTATTCAATCCAGCAGCCATCATAAACACACAATCAAGCTACATTTCCCATGAAACCTAGGGAAATAGAAACTGTAAAAGTTCAACAAAACAGTCCAATTACGCATTGAATTTTCCTTGAGGGTGCTCTATAAGTATGGGTGAATTTTGCGGATCTGGGATCCGCAAATTCGCGCGAAATCGGCAAAAAAATCAGCGAGTTTGTGAAAAATCCGCTCGCGAATTTGCTAATTTTCGGCAATTTTGTGAGATTAGCGGATCGCAAAATTGCTGAAAATCTTCAAATTTCCCGAACGTAACAGATTTTTGGCCCATACTTAGCGCTTTACCCTCCTCTTTTTCGTGCGACCACATCCAGGCACTCTTCGGATTACTCCTGTACACTATTGTCTGTAAGTAATCCAAATAAAGAAAAGGCTGAAACTCCGGAATAGGAGACATGCACATCCTTAAACGACAGTGATTTTTACATTCAAAACAAGGCCAGATAACAGTCATGTTAACCATGAACAATCAGGAAGGAACTGAAAACGAGTTACTCACCCCATGTACGTAGGTGTTTTGGGAGGGATATCGGACGGGTGGGCTAATCCCTAAATAGAATTGAAACTTTCCTTTGTGATAGCTAGGACATTTTTCATTCTATGTCAGGACCGGAGGCTTTGGATTAGGCTAGTTTAAAGCTTGTCCACCATGAGAGATGACAGTGATAACACTGGCTTGAAGTAAAACCGTTTAAGGTGCAATCGGAGGACCAGTCCGCGGCATTAAGGATATCCTACAACTGTGCCCCCAACGAAAAGCCTTTCGAAGCCATCGCACCCCTGACAGAATGAGCGCCGAATTGAGAGGTGTCTATCCCTGCTTCCTGCATAGCCCAGCGAAAACATCTCGCTATCGTAAGAGAGGAAACAGCCCTGTGTGGTTTAGTGACAGCTATCAACAGTTGTTTGAAGCCCTTCATAGGCTTTGGGTGCCCTGACCACACACAATTTAGGGCCCTTTGGTAAAGCGGGATAGGACACCGACTTTGAATTACACATAGGGGCATATTAGCAAGAACCTCATTAAAATTATCACCGTTTTAGCGGCAGGAAACTGCAGCTAAAACGGCGATAATGGGCTTGCTAATATGCATTATAGAATTCCAATAGAAGCCCAGGTTAGATGTGCAGGACATCTAACCTGGGCTTCTATCGGAATTCTATAATGCATATTAGCATATTAGCAAGCCCATTATCACCCATAATTTTAACGAGATTCTTGCTAATATGGCCCTTAGTTCTTCTAGAAATATGAAACATAAGTCCCTCTGGAGTGAAAACCCGGCCTGTGAGATACAAAGTCTGTACATCGAAAACCCTGTCGCAGGATATTAAACAAAGAAGAGTTGCCAGTTTTGCTGACAATTACTTTCTGGACAGGTACTTATTTGATGGCCATGAGCGAAACAAGTTTAAGACCTTGTTAATATCCCAAAGGATGGAGTACCGAGGCTCTGGAGTTATGGACAGCCTGATACCTCTCAGTAATTTGCACACTAGCGGATGCTCCCCTATGGGATGGCCATCCACTGGAATATGACCCGCCGTTATTGCAGAACGGAAGGTGTTGATGGACTGATAGGAAAGGCCCTCCTTCCCCAAAGAGGCTAAGAAATTCAGAACATAGACATCTTCGGCCCCCATCAGTTCCACCTGTTGTCGAAGACACCAACTGCCCCATCTAGACCAGGCGGATCGGTATTGTTTGCTAGTTCTCTCTGCCTAGGACTTCGCAAGCAAGGAGGCAGCGTCTGCCGAAAGGTCTGGCACTTTCCAGCATTGCCTGTTACCCGCCAGGCCATCAGACGAGGACGGCCCGTGGGATGGAGGTGATGGGGATTCCCTTGAGGATCCCTAAGGACATCTCAAATGTGGGGTAGATGGATTGGAAAATCCCAAGAAAGTTCCATCAGAACTGGAAACCATGCTTGTGACCTCCAGATTGGGGTGAACACCACTAGATCCGCCCTCTGCATTCTCACCTGGTTGGACACCCTCATTATCATCGCAAAGGGGGGGAAAAGAAGAACCCTGCTCTGCACTCGAATCCGGAAGGAATGCATCCACCGCTGCCGCCTCCAGGTGCCAACTAAAATATCTCTGCAGTTGGGCATCCAATCGGGAGGGAAACAGGTCTATTGAGAAGGGGCCTGACGCAACTGCATTGCCTGAAATACTCTGGGATGTATTTGCCACAGGCTGGTGTCCTTCCAAAGTCGGGAGCACCAGTCCGCAACTTGATTGGACGTTCCTGGAAGATGCTCCGCCGAAAGTGAGATTTGATTGGACTGACAGTATTACCAAAGGTCCCGCGCCAGAT
This sequence comes from Lissotriton helveticus, assembly GCF_964261635.1. NCBI lineage: Eukaryota > Metazoa > Chordata > Amphibia > Caudata > Salamandridae > Lissotriton > Lissotriton helveticus. The sequence continues at coordinate 1,598,561,328 of NC_136057.1, forward strand.
CCGATAGGGCTTTGGACCTTGTCCCCCAAAGATGATTGAATGAATGAATGTATACATTTATAAAGGATGACATGCACTCCAAGGAGCATCTTGGCGCTAGCTGAAGACATGGAAATCTCAGATGAAGAAAGGGAACAGATGAGAGGTAGCCCAGTGTGATCTGGGGCAGCAAAGATCCAGGTTTTGAGAAGTTTTTTTAAATATTAGTTCTGACTGCGCCAGTCTCAGCTGAGTGGGTAAGCTTTTCCAGGCTTTCGTTCCCAGGGCAGCCATTGATGTATCGTATCGCTGCTGTGTTGTCCATCTTGAGGAGGACACAACATTGGGCCCTGTCACTGGTCCAACATTTCACTGCGAATGACCCTGCCATTAGTTCCAGGCAATTTATATGGAGACCCTGCTCTGAGGAAGACCATTTTCCCCGGGTAGATATAGCCCCACACCAGGCACCCCAGCCTGAACCGCTGCCATTGGATTCTATCACTAGATCAGGCTGAGATCTGAAAATCACCATGTGGGAGATACACCATTGCAGAGGGGCACAAATTGGGAATAAGAAAGTCCCTTGCAAAGATTAAATCCCTTGAGCCGCTGAAGGGCCCTGTAGTGGAAGGAACTTGAAAATATGGCTCGTATTGAAGATGATAGTAGGCCCACCACCCTGGCTAGATGGCGAAGAGATATTGTGGGCTTGGCTAGAGTTCGCCTCAGTTTGTGCCTGATTTTGGCCAATTTGCGCAAAGGAATGCGCAGGGTCGCATCGACCGAGTCCACCATGAAACCCAGGAATTGCATCTTCTGAGAGGGATTGAGGTCAGACTTGGACTCGTTGATGACAAACCCTAGGGATTCCAACAAGCTTACTGCTTGTTGCAGTTGGGCAAGCAAACATCGAGGACACTGGTTCATTATGAGAATGTCGTCCAAATAGATGATCAGCCGGATCCCCTCTACTCTGAAGCATTCCACCACTGGCTTCATCACCTTGGTGAAGCACCACGGAGTGGAGGACAGACCGAAAGGAAGGGATGAGAACTTGAAAATTTGGGAGTTCCACTGGACCTGAAGGAAGCGTCCGTGATGGGGAAATATTGGAATCGTAAGGCACGCATCCTTGAGATCCAGGCTGGCGATAGACAAGCCTCTTGTTGAATTCCTTGAGGTTTATGACTGGGTGGTACCCCTCATCCTGTTTCTCCACTAGAAAGATGTTGCTGAGGAAACCCCGTGAGTGGAGGGTTGACATGACAATGGCCCTTTTTCTGCAAGAGATGTGCAACCTCCTTGTCTATTAGGTCCCTATGTTCATTCGGGAAAGATAGGGGTCTTGGGCGCACCAACTGAGTAGGTTACTCGAAAAACTCTATCTGGAAACCATGTATCATCTGAAACACCCAGGCATCCGAAGTTAAAGAGGCCCAATTGTGGATAAAACATTGTAGTCTGCCCCTACTTGTTAAGTTCCCCAACCCTTGAACTATCACCTTGCTGACTGTTGAAGGAGCCATTTCTTCGTCCTCTGCTGCCTTTGCAACGTGGGTGCGATCTGGTGGGGTAAAAGTTCCCAAACTTATTGGGGTCCTGCCACTGTCCTCTTCGCGGTTCTGCGGATTTATAGAAGGCTTGGTTATAGGGACAGCCGGTCGAGCGCCCCCTGCCATGACCGGCTGCGACAAAAACATACGGGGTTAAGATGTGTTTGACGGATGTTTGGGCCTTGTTTAGAGAGTTGAAAGTATTATCAAACTTGCCCAATTCTTTAACGAAAGGGGTCCCAAAGAGATTGCCCTCCAACAGCGGTCCAGACTCTGAGGTGGCCAGTTCCCCTAACTTACAGTCAGTTTTCATTAACAATGATCTGCGACGCTCCGCAGAGATGGCCGCATTCGCATTCCCTGGGAATATCGCTGCCAGCTGCGCCCAACTAGATAGGTTCTTCCGGGAAATAAGCGTGCCGGAGAACTTGGCATCCTTCGCCATATCTAAAATCTTTGCTAGGGGGCCTGCCGTGTACAGGATCTTATCCTGGCATGCCCTCCATGACCGATCTATGCCCTTCTTAGGGCCCCAGATACATTTTGCCAGGAACGTGTCTATCTTAGGGTCCACCTCCGGTGTAAGGGCAACTTTCCCCTCCAAGGTCGATCTCGGGCATTCCGCTCGCAGGCAACTCCTGACCTCCTTATCAAGCGGCTTACGGAGTCTGGCGGCCATGTATGCGGCCACCTCAGGTGCCAGAGCCCATTCCGCTGACCTTGGGTATAAAAGGTCATCAGGGTTCAACATCTCACCACCTGCTTCAGGGTCAATGGCCTGATCTACCCTAGACAGGCACCAAGGACTGCCTGAATCACCGTCTCTGTCCAAGGTCTGTGGGGACTCGTCCGGATCCCCCACAGGTAAAGCGTTGGGGAGTCCCAAGGGTCCTGCCAAATTCTCCGACGGGGAAGCGGGGGTCAGTGGGGGATGGGCATCCATGAATGCCTTCTCAGCCACGTGAACGCATCGGTATCCACACCAGTGTCCTCTTGTGTGCTTCCTTTTGTGTTCTAGGGTGGAGGTGAAAGGTTGCCCTGGCGATGGGGGATTCTGAGCCCTGGACAGGTCTGCCCTTGGTGCAAGGGGCTTTTGACACTGGGCCTGAAGCGGATTGTGTTTCCTATCCAGGGGCGCTACCACCTGTGAGACCACCTTGAGGATGGAGGAGTACATTACCTGACAAAAGTGGTCATCAATGGGCAAATAAGTAATACTCTCCTCCTCCTCCTCATAAAAATATTGATCATCATAGTCCTCTCATCAGATCTGGCACTGCTTTGGGCTGACTTAATTCTTTCTTGGAGGGCAGGATGCAACAGGTTTGGCTCCCCACTTAATCGTCCTCACCTCAGAGGGTACTTAAGGGGGTCCCACAGGGGTCCTCTCTGAGCCCCCTCCTTTTGATCATTTATGTCCCTCCCTTGGGGCAACTGGCAGAAGATTTGGGGGCCAAAATCATTACCTACAAGGACAATACCCAGTTTCTGTTCACATGGGGGAAAATGAGAGTTCCACTTCCTCCGCTGACAACTGCCTATCCAAGGTGTTTCAGTGGCTGGCCTCCGCACAACTAAAATGTAATGAGGAAAAATCGGAAATCCTCTTGTATGGAAAATTTCCTCCTCAGTTCAGAGATTTACTCTGGCCATTCAATTCTACGATGCCAGCCTCGGCAACCAGCCAGGAATCTGGGGGTCTGGTTTGAGGAGAATCTCACATTTGCAACACAGATCAAGAAGTTAACTTGGAGCTGTTTCAGGATACTCAAGAGCCTTTGGAAATTCCTCCCATTGCTCCCTAGGGCCGCTAAGGAAATGGTCATGCGAGCCCTTATTTTGTCCCAGTTGGACTACGCCAATGCCTTGTATGCTGGCATCCCGGGTTATCTGATCAACAAACTCCAGGTTGTTCAGAATGCGGCAGCCAGGCTTCTCCTCAATGTTCCTGCAAGAAGCAGCATGCGACAACATCTGTGCACCCTGCACTGGTTGCCCGTAGGCGAAAGGATTAAATTCAAGTCCTTAGTTATAGCACACCGTGCTCTTCACGCCTCTGGTCCTATCTATCTCTGAAAACGCTTCTCTTTTTCTACGCCTGCAAGACATCTGCGCTCTTCCATTCAACTTCTGGCACATGTTCTCGGCTCCAAAGGATGGGTGGCAGCTCCCTTGTTCCGAAAGCCGCTTTAGCCTGGAACTCGCTGCCGTTCGCTCTTCGGTGTATTCAGGATCCCAGCCTTTTAAAAAAAAAATGAAAACATTTCTCATCATTTAATCTGAAGCTCACTCTCTCCTAAGCTCGTGCCGGGACACTTCTTGGAGTAGCCGTGCTCGTTATAAATAGGAATAACATAACACCTAAAGGCTGGGGACTGTAGATAGAAAAAGGGGATGGCTGAAGGGGTTAACCTGTAATATGAGCAACCCTCAGGGTATGAAAAATGGGCTGAGTATTGTTGGGACCACCACTCCCTGTTGCTACTGAGGGTGATCACCTGCCAGGGCTGGTCCCCTGTAAATGAAGATGGTCTTACCCGGAGTCCGGGTGTCAAGCTCCAGGCAGGGGGCTCTCAAACTAGCACAGAGCCTTAAATGTTAAGCAAAATGAGAGAGGAAATCTCCCCCCGCGTGTAATAACAGGACATCAAGGGCCCGCAAGCCTCTCCTCGTTAATCACCTAGCGGAAATGAGGCTCGCCGGCCGTGTGGGAGGTAACAACGCGCTAGGTGCGATTCAATTCGGGCGCGGTCCCCTAGTGGCGGGAGGGCCGCACCGTGCTGAGAGCCTGCCAGAAACGACGTGGCAGCAAAGGAGACGAGAACCACTCCTGTGCCCTTTAGAGCTCAAAAAACACAGCGCACACCAAAAAAATGCCAAAAACAAGCTAGTATGCCTAATATTACAGTCGTGCTAATACAAGAAGGACAGTTTTAATCTCAACGCCGCCATAATAAGAAACATCAAAACAGAGTGAACAATTCACTTATCTTACTGCTGCTGGAGCAGCAAAGATATAGGAGGGTAGAGCGTCCTCAAGGGGAAGTCATGGGATGTCCTGACGCGGGTTTGGACAGTGCTGTTGGACTTTTTCTGTTTCTATTTCCCTTGGTTTCATGGGAAATATAATTTGTTTATGTGTTTAGGTTGGCTGCTGGATTGAATAAAGTGGAGAAAGAATAGCCCTAATCTAAAACCTCCGGTCCTGACATAGAATTGCATAGACTGAAGTTAAGTAGAATGCAGTGGCGTAGACTTAAGTGGAACTGAGTGGAAGAGCCTGGAGTGGAGTGGCATACAGTGGAGTGGCACAGAATTGAGTGGCATAGAGTAGAGTGGCATACAGTGAAGTGAGGTACATTGCAGTGGCGTACAGTGAAGTGGCATAGAGTGGAGTGGCATGAGTGGAGTGACATAGAGTGGAGTGTAGTGTAGAATAACGTAGACTCCAGTAACATGGAGTGGCATAGAGTGGAGTGGTGCAGAGTGGAATAGGTTAGAGTGGAGTGGCATGCAGTTGAGTAGCGTACAGTGCAGTAGTGTGCAGTGGTGAACAGTGGAACAGCGCACAGTGGAGTGGTGTAGGTTAGAAGAACGTAGACTGGGATGGCATAGAGCGGAGTGGCATATGGTGGAACAGCATAGAGTGGAGTCGCTTTCAGTGGGTTGGAGGAGAGTGGAATAGGGTAGAGTGGAGTGACTTAGAGTGGTGTAGAGTTAAATATTGTAGAGTCGAATAGCATAGACTGGAATGGCGTAGAGTGGAGTGGAGTCCAGTGGAATAATGTAGATTGGAGTGATGAAGAGTGGAGTGGCGTAGAGTGGAGCAGAGAGGCATGTAGTTAAGTGGCATACAGTGGAGTGGTGTAGAGTGGAATAGCATAGAGTGGAGTGGCATACAGTGGCGGTGCATATATATATTTTATACTAAGTATTATCAAATGAGTACAAAACATTTTTTCACTATACTTAGGTCTCAGCTGCTCTCCCTGGTTTGGGCCGGAAGTCAGGCCAGGGTTTCATGGGACCTCCTGACTCTCCCATTGCGGCAGGGCGGTTTGGGTGCTCCTGATATGCACCTACATGCTTCAGGTGCTCATGCCCAATTTCTGTATTTCTGGGCCCACCCGACGCCGTACCAGCCTCACGTGGCAGTGGCGATTGATGCGGTGGCCCCTGTCCCGCTCGGTGTCGCGCTTTATCAAACGTCAAAACTCCCCCGAGGAGATGTAGACACGGCGGGCACCCTACGCTGGGCATGGAGTGCGCTTCAGAAGAGAGCTGATATTCCTCTGCAGTATGCCCCCTCTATACCGTTGGCACGGAACCCCATGCTTCCCTGTATTCAAGATGGGGTGAGCAGGACCTTGGTTAAAGATATAGCACTGCACACATTTGCAGATCTATACCCAAATGATGTTTTTAGGCCTCCCCCTGAGGGAACTGCGGATCAGGCTACACGTTTTGCACAGCTCTACTTGTACCATAAGCTGCGTGCGGCGTGCCGCACTCTTTGGGACGGGTTTCCTGCAGCTCCCCCATCATTGCCTGCTTTAGATAATATTTTGTAATCATCATCCCCTCTCATGCTAGTTACACGTTTATATACCCAAATGCAAAATACTAACCCGGTGGTTAAGCCCAAATCCCTTCAGCACTGGAACAGCATACTCTCCACCCCGCTGACAGAAGAACAGTGGAAATACTGCTGCAGGCTGCTCATTGAACTTTCCCCAAACGGATGTATGACGTTACAATGCAAGCTATTGCAACGCCTGCCTTTACAACGCGGTTTGTACATCGCATACCATTACAACGCATAGCGCTTTTGGGTGCTGGATAGTGAATAGTTTAATTTACTATTCCAACTCCAGTCCCCGTGGACACTAGGGAAGGTGTTGGATAGTAAATTAAACGTATTCCCTATCCTAGAGCGCCCCCCAGCGCAATGCGTTGTAATGGTTTGCGTTGTAATGGTAGTGCGTTGTAAAAGTTTCATTGTAAGTGATGTTTACCCCCCAAACTACAGGCTCCGCCTGATTCATTTAACATTTTTGCATAGATATTACAGGACACCTATCAGTCTATATCGTATGAAGTGTAGGAAGGATGAGGGCTGCTGGCACTGTGGATTTACCCCTGCCTCTTTTTTACATGTTGCTTGGGAATGCCCACAAATTGCTGCATTTTGGCTGGAGAGTTTCACTGCAGTTAACCAAATTGTTGGCAGAACAGATGCTCCTTCCCCGACATTGGGCCTCCTGGGCTATGTGAAAGATACACCATCAAAACATCGCAAGCTACATGCACTTCTCTTACTATATGCTAGAAGACAGGTTGCTGTCCGCTGGGGGTGTAGGAGGGTACCATGAATCAAAGATTGGCTGACTGATGTCACGAATGGACACACACAGCATAGCATATTTTAGGAACTCATGCCCTTGACTTCGAGGCCACGCAACATATGGGAACCATTCCTAGACTGGGCCTGGAGTCGGCCCGTTCTTCCTGAACCCATCCCCACTGAAGACGGTTAGTTCTGTATTGCTCCCCTGTGCTGTTGTAATCTGCCTAGCTATTATATAATTTCTGAAATGTGCAAGTTTGATATGATGTGCCTGACTACACCTTCTTGATTGTGCACCCCCGATGACTCATATGGTATTCATGTTTGACATGTTTAAAACTGATGATTGTGGCCTTAGGCATCGATACACTGATTGCTGAGCTGTACGTGTTGATCACCTGATGTAGCTTTATATGCTCTGTACTCCAATGTATGGAATCATATTGTTTCCTATATTGCTGTAATATCACACTGGCCAGTTGTGTTGGAACTTGCAGTTCCTATTTTTCATCTTTGAAAATTAAAATAAAACAATTAAAAAAAAGTATTATCAAATGAGTTCAAGGTATCTCGTGGTCAGTTGTAATGGCAGTCTGTTATCAGTGTTTATGATTCGAATACAGCACTTGTCACTTTAAATTTGTGTGTCCCACAATGCATTGGCGTCATGTGATCAAGGCCCTTCTGGCCAAAACGCGTAATGGCGGACTACCTGCAATAAACAATTTTGCACTGGCAATTGAGGTCCGTGTCCGTCTTGTGTCTGATCGATGGAAACAATAAGGAGCAGAGATATATATATAAATATACATATGTATATGTATATATATATATATATATATATATATATATATATATATATATATATATATATATATATATATATATATATATATATATATATATATATATATATATATATTACCTACTGGCGATAGCCAGTAGGTATATATAGTTAGGATTGTTTTCCATAGGGAAATCGCAACATTCTATTGGGAATAACTTTGGGGCCGGTTGAGGAATCTTCCTGAAATTTTCCTTAACTTTGCCTCGCGGCGCTCCACTCCTTTCCTGAAAGTTTGGGGGGGGATTCGTCAAGCGGGGGCCGAGATAAAAGGGGGGTCCCAAAACGTGTTTTCCCCATGTTAATTTCCATAGGGCGGTTGGACTCACTTTTAGCCAGAACGGCTGAATGGTTTTCCACCAAACTTGGCAAAATTGTAGGGACTGGTAGCCCGATGTGCCTTTGCTATGTCTCAAGATATGTGCTCCAGTGGTTTTTACGAAAATTACCTTTGAAAAAATATATATTGAGCTACATTGGGCTACATATATGTTAGAGCCCAAATGTAGCCCAATGTAGCCCAATGTAGCCCAATGTAGCCCAAAGATGGCCACCAGAGACAAAAAAAAACAAATGTAGCCCAAATATTAGCCAGATGTAACCCAACTATAGCCCAATGACAGAATGTCCCAGAGTGTTCTAAAGAACAACTAGAGCGCTAACAGTCTTACTTATGACAAAAGTATGGCACACCTGAAGTCATCTTGATTGGAATAAAGTGTTAACACTTAAAACATTTAATTTGCAAAGGAACAAAATGAGGGGGTTCATTTTGCCATAGAAATTATGATTAGTGCTGAAGAAAGAAAAATTAGGGCACATTTTGAGTGACTTCTCAAATCCTCTTATATTTCATTAAAAAAATTCTGATATACAGTCTCCCAAGATGGCCACCAGAGACAAAAGAGCCCAAATGTAGCCCAAATATCAGCCAGATGTAGCCCAACTATATCCCAATGACAGAATGTCCCAGAGTGTTCTAAAGAACAACTAGAACGCTAACAGTCTTACTTATGACAAAAGTATGGCACACCTGAAGTCATCTTGATTGGAATAAAGTGGTAACACTTAATACATTTAATTTGAAAAGGAACAAAACGAGGGGTTTCATTTTGCCATAGAAATTATATATATATATTCACTGAAAAAACCATACGTTACACACCAGTTATAGTTAGGAATTAGCATTTAAAAAACCTTTGAAATTCACTGAAAAAACCATAGGTTTCACACCAGTTCTAGTTAGCTGGAAATTTTACTCGCATAAAACCATTGAAATTCCCACGTTATAGTTAGTTGGACTCACTATAACTTGCACGTCTGCAATGCACTTCTGATGACGTCACATATTACATCACTCATGCATATATTTAAATATTTAAACATTACTCGCTAATATATGTATTCACTAAGATACACTTAATAAGCCAGTTAACCAATCAATTTTTTTTTTAAACACTGAAAAAACCATAGGTTTCAGGCCTTATATAGTTAGGAATTAGCATTTAAAAAACCTTTGAAATTCACTGAAAAAACCATAGGTTTCAGGCCTTATATAGTTAGGAATTAGCATTTAAAAAACCTTTGAAATTCACTGAAAAAACCATAGGTTTCAGGCCTTATATAGTTAGGAATCAGCATTTAAAAAACCTTTGAAATTCGCTGAAAAAACATAGGTTTCAGGCCTTATATAGTTAGGAATTAGCATTTAAAAAAACCTTTGAAATTCACTGAAAAAACCATAGGTTTCAGGAGTTATATAGTTAGGAATTAGTTTTTAAAAAACCTTTGAAATTCACTCAAAAAACTATAAGTTTTAGTGGTGTTATAGTTAGCTGGACATTTTACTCATACAAAACCAATGAAATTGCTCCTATATAGTTAGTTGTACTAACTATATTTCGCGCACCCGCAATCCACTGCTGATGATGTCACATATTAGATCATTCATGACATGGTCAGTGACATCACTGATGACATCCCAAATGACATCACTGATGACATCACTGATGACATCATCCACGTGACAATCACATACACCTTTTCATACACTATTACAATTTTTCATCACTGTTTGTAAAATACCGAGTATCATATTTAAATCCATTGTCACAGCAATACAAGTATCTAAAAATCCACTCAGTGATTCATAGATGTATACACACATCTAATCACTTACCTATGGATTCACTCATACATGCTGTCAATGAACAATAGAACACTATCAAAAATACTTATACATCTATATCGACATTAAACAACAGCACACATCCTATTCACATATGAGGTCATCCTACTCACTTATGCAAACAATGGATCATACTTACATATTTACTTAGCAAAACACTTATACAAACACCACTTCTTCCATTCATTTAGATAGTAAGTCATACTTAGTGAATTATAAAATCATTATTACAAGTATACAGTTATCCATACAGTCACTCACACAATCATTGTGTCTTATGTTCTCTTATTTATATACAACTGACACATACACTGCCTTTTATTTTTCTAGTTTGTTGGACCTGTACCTTTGAGAAATATATTTGCTCATCACCACACCCATAAAGAGATTCCCTCACCCAAACTGTTAGAACATGTAGTTTTAACTTCATATATCTACTGAATCAACTATTCACACATCTTTGGACAGTCACACACATCCCACCGAACCACACACACTTTCACACTCCCCTACAAATACTCAGTTAACTAATCAATAACTAATATAGACTTTCACATAGCTAGTAACCAACTGGAGAATCAGTTTACACAACAACTGACAAAGTGATACAGATATTCACACAGTTTAGTCACTATCCACTATATTTAGTGAGACATTATAAATTGGTCAAGTAAACAGTCAATAACACTGCTACTAAATCCTCCATCCAACTATTTATTTGTATATATCCACTCATTCTTCAATGTAAATTGCTATATATATAATGCATATTTAAATAACGAAGCAAACCACATTCACTGGATGATGTCATCAGTGATGTCATTTGAGATGTTATCAGTGATGTCACTGACCATGTCATGAATGATCTAATATGTGACATCATCAGCAGTGGATTGCGGGTGCGCGAAATATAGTTAGTACAACTAACTATATAGGAGCAATTTCATTGGTTTTGTATGAGTAAAATGTCCAGCTAACTATAACACCACTAAAACTTATAGTTTTTTGAGTGAATTTCAAAGGTTTTTTAAAGACTAATTCCTAACTATATAACTCCTGAAACCTATGGTTTTTTCAGTGAATTTCAAAGGTTTTTTTAAATGCTAATTCCTAACTATATAAGGCCTGAAACCTATGGTTTTTTCAGTGAATTTCAAAGGTTTTTTAAATGCTGATTCCTAACTATATAAGGCCTGAAACCTATGTTTTTTTCAGTGAATATATACATATATTACCTACTGGCGATAGCCAGTCGGTATATATAGTTAGGATTTTTTTCCTATGGAATTTCTGAAAATTCTATGTCGAATAACTTTGGCGTTTGTGGACGGAATTGGCTGAAATTCAGGAAAATAGCACATTTTGTTTCTGAGCAGCCCCTGAAAATTTGGGGGGGTTTCGTCAAGGGGGGCCGAGAAAAAAGGGGGGTCCCAAAACGCGTTTTTCCCATTCATTTTTCCATAGGGCGGTAGGACTCACTTTTAGCTCGAACGGCTGAATGGATTTACACGAAACTTGGCAAAATTGTAGATATGGTTTGCCCGACGTGCCTTTGCTATGTCTCAATATATGTGCTCCAGTGGATTTTGAGAAATTAACGTTTTAAAAAATATATATATCTGTGACAGCGCTCCGGTTAGCGCCCCGGTTCGCGTACCGGACGCGTAACGGAACTTCGCGAAGCGAAGCTGATTGGCTCTCCGGTGTCTGTCAACATTCTAAACAGTCCGGAGCGGCCGCCATCTTGTCTCTCGGTAGGATCGAGAGACAAAATGTGGTGAAAAACGAAGGGGGAAATGAAGGAAAGGGGGCAAGGTAGACCCCTCCTGACCCCCTAGGATTGATGAGGGGGATATTAAAGTGCCCCGCGGGGCAAAAAAAAAAAAAAAAAAAATTTTTGCGATTTTTCGCCGTAGAGGCGCGTCCCGGTACGCGAACCGGGCAGCAAACTGGCAGCGTAACGGGAGTCCGCCATCTTGTGTTTTTGGAGCGTCCGGTTCGCGTACCGGGTAGCGTCCCGGTAAGCGTAACAAGGGGAAAACCAAGAAAAACAGTAAAAAAAAATTTACGGGAATAGATTTCCACCAAACTTGGCAAAATTGTAGGGACTGTTTGTTTGATGTGCCTTTGCAAGGCCTCAAGATATGTGCACGTGTGGATTTTGTCTAATTAAGGTTACAAAAAATATATATATCTGTAAGCGTGCTCCGGCGCGCTTACGTTACGGGTTTTGTTTGCGCTGCAGAGCCGATACGTCGCGGTTATGCGACGCGTCATGAGGCGTCTCACGTGGCTACGTGATACGTCACGTAATAAAGAATATATTTTACAGCTATAGATACTAGCTTTTAAAAAACCAATGAAATTCACTGAAAAACCATAGGTTATAGACCATATATAGTTAGGAATTTGCATTTACAAAACCTTGAAAATTCACTGAAAAAACCATAGGTTAGAGACCATATATAGTTAGCTGGACATTTTATTGATATAAAACCAATGAAATTCCATATATAGTTAGTTGCACTAACTATATATTTCGCGCATCCGCAATCCAATGCTGATGATGTCACATATTACATCATTCATGACATGGTCAGTGACATCACTGATGACATCACTGATGACATCTCAAATGACATCACTGATGACATCACTGATGACATCTCATTTAACATCAATGATCACACCACTGATGATATACTTCATGTGATAATACAATGCACCTCCTTACACTCTAATATAACCTCTGTTACACCTAGTGTAAAATACAGAGTATCATTTTTGAAACCATTGACACACGAATACCATTTACTACATACGCACTCACTGATTCCTACGTCTACACACACATTCACTCATTCACCCATACAATCACTCGTACATACAGTCACTCATCATTACAACACTATCATATGCACTCATACACCTATGCAGACACTCACACACTGCCACTCATCCATGGAGTTACTCACACACCTAGTCAGTCCTGTAAAGAATCAATCACACTTTCATTTCTTCATATATACAGTTAAACACAGTTAAACACAGAACAGCTTACATTTTCACAGATATACTAACACATACTTACTCACTTATACAATCAAATCCTTCATCCATACTCTTATACATCCACTCATTCTTCAATATGTAAAACATATTTAAACTTTAAAAAAACACACAGACACTGGATGATGTCATCGGTGATGTAATTTGAGATGTCATCAGTGATGTCATCAGTGATGTCACTGACCATGTCATGAATGATGTAATATGTGACATCATCAGCATTGGATTGCGGATGCGCGAAATATATAGTTAGTGCAACTAACTATATATGGAATTTCATTGGTTTTATATCAATAAAATGTCCAGCTAACTATATATGGTCTCTAACCTATGGTTTTTTCAGTGAATTTTCAAGGTTTTGTAAATGCAAATTCCTAACTATATATGGTCTATAACCTATGGTTTTTTCAGTGAATATATAGATATATATATATATATTCCATAGGAAAAGCATTTTTTGATTTGCTAATAAATCCTCGTGAAATTCTCCCAAAAAGAAGTCTATCCAGGTCAGCCCCTAACCTGAAAGTTTGGGGGTGATTCATCAAGCGGGGGCTGAGGAAAAAGGGGGGTCTCAAAACACATTTTCCCCATGTTAATTTCCATAGGAAATTTTCGCGATAAGCTACAGCCCGAACTGCTGAACAGCATTACCCCAAATTTGGCAGAAAGGTAGAGCTTGGTTCAGAAAGCGACCTTTCTTTTAAATGGTGTAAATCCGTTCAGTAGTTTTTGAGAAATTCAAAAAATAAGAGTAAAAAAAAGCAATTTCCCATAGGAAACTTTATGCAAGGTTACAGCCGAAAATACAGAACGGAATGACCCCAAATTTGGAAAAAAGGTAGTGCTTGGATCAGAAAGCAACTTTTTTTTAAATGGTGTAAATCCGTTCAGTAATTGCTGAGAATTTAGAAAAATAAAAGTTTTTTTTAATTATTCTTTTATTTTATTTTATTTTAATTAATTTTTTTATTTTTTTTTAATCCTCATTTGCCTTGCCCTCCTCTTAATTAGCCTCCAACTGCCATGCGCGTCTTAGGTCGAGGTGCATGATTTACCCGCCTGAAGACACAATTTCTGAGGATCGGCAGGAGATGACCTTAAGAGGTAAGGGGGGTGAACAGGATCATACCTGTCCTAACTCCAGACTTGGTATTAATACCTGTAGAACCAGCCGTGAAACCGAGAGGGGGGCCTAGTTCTTGGAGTATTGTGGCATAATCATTGGACCGGGGAAAAAAAAAAAATAAAAACCCGGCTATTGTTTCCATTGAACCAAAAGGTCCCAAAAAGCCACATTACGTGTGCTGCAAGATCTCATCATATCTGTCTTAGATGTTTCATACAGAGATGACAACCAGTTTGCGTGTGTTGGTGCCGTATTTTCTATCCAAACTTTACATATCTGTCTTCTAGCCAGCAAGACTGCATAAAATAAGAATGGCCTTGCAAGGCCGGTTATACTATTGTTCCATCCAAAGATGATAAAAGGTAATGTGATGGACACAGAGATATTAAGTATGGAGTCAAGCGTCACTTTCACTTCGTTCCAAAACTGGGCTATGCAAGGACAATCCTTAAACATATGGACGTCCGAGGCCCCAATGTAATTACACTTATTGCATTTCTTTCCTGGGATAAATTTAGACAATTTTTGGGGGGAGAAGTAGGCTCGATGTAACGTAAAAAAATGGTTACGCCTCAGCCATGCAGGTTTAACAGTTTTATACAACAGGGTGCATGATTTCTGCCAGAAGTCTATACTTTGGGTCCCAAGTTCTGTTCCCCATAATTCCTCCGGGAGGGTAAATTCTCCATCTATCTCCTCTAACAGATACCAGTACCACTGCGTAACTTCTTTACCCCCCCCCCCCTTGTCGTTCTAACAACGTTTGTTCTATGGTGCTATACTTCCCAAGTATTACCCCTGACCTACCCAGAGCTTTCACCCAACTGTCTAGTTGTATGAACTTAAATCTCGAAAACTCTGGCCCAGTTGTTCCCGTAGCTGCTCCCAGGACCTCAGTGTCTCTCCCGCAAGCAATTCTCCCCATTTTGTTATTCCTCCATCTCTCACCGGTATTGCCAGTCTATCTTTCAAACATAACGGTAAACCGGGGGAGTCCCAGATAGGTGCATAGTTAGAGAAGTACGGCAAACCTAGTCTTTTCCTTATCTGAGACCAGGCTTTCGCCTGGGACATAAGGATTTTTAGCTTTACTTTTTAAAAATATTTTTGGTCCCCGAATTTAAACATGAATCCGTTAGTTGACAGTGCAGCTCCAACCAACATGGCTTTAAACATTGCGACAGCAGCTGTATTAGATGGTGTTTTTAAGAGCATTCTGGAATGGGACAACTGAAAGGCCCATGCATAATACTGTAGGTCGGGCAAGGACAGTCCCCCCTTTTCCCTCCTCCTCCTCAACTTCTTCCATGCTACTCTCGCTGATTTATAATTCCAAATAAAGGAATTTAGCTCTCTCTGACACTTTTCCAAGGTTTTACTATCGAATGCCAGGGGGATGATGTTAAAAATAAACGTATATTTAGGGAGGATAGACATCTTTATCAGACTCACTTTGCCTAAGAGGGTCAATGGAAGATTGGACCATGATTTTAACAGTTTCCTACACTCGTTATACACTCTTTCTAGATTGACTTGAGCGATGTTGCAGACATCTTGAACCACCCGGATACCCAGATATCGCATTGAGTTGGTCACATCCAGCTGTAAGTTGGGGATGTTCCATGCCATGATGTCAGTTTTACTGGCATTTACCTCATACCCCAAGATGCGACCAAACTCTTTGGCTCTCTTAATGACCGCTGGGAATGATGTCACCGGATCGGATGTTAGAATTAGAATGTCGTCTGCATAAAGTGCTACCCGTCTTTCCCACTCCCCAAATCTGAATGATGGAATATTTTCATCTCCCCTTAAAATTTCTGCAATGGTTCGATGTACAAATTGAAGAGGAGAGGGGAGAGCGGGCAGCCCTGTCTTGTACCTCTCAAGATTTTAAAAGAGTAGTACCATTAATTAATAACCGAGCTATTGGAGCATTGTACATAAGTAATACAGTACGACAGAACTTCTCACCGAAGTTAAACTTCTTCAGGACAGCACCTAGACAGGGCCAACTGACCCTATCAAAGGCTTTAGTCGCGTCTAGAGTGAGTGTTGCCAACGGAAGGGAAAAGGTCGAGGCAATATCTATTGCCCCCACCAGATCATACGTCAGGTCAGATAGCTGGCGTCCTTTGATAAATCCCTTCTGATCATGGTGTATGATTTCCCCATTACTGAACCCAATCTAGATGACATAATGGAGGCAAAGATCTTGTGATCGCTGTTCAGTAATGATATCGGGCGGTAAGACCCACATAAAGTTGGGTCTTTGCCTGGTTTAGGGATCAATACTATGGTAGCCTCACCCCAAGATCTTGGGGGGTCTTGTCCCTTCCTCAAGATTCCGTTGAAGAGGGCCGTAAGTATAGGGGCAATGGCATCTCCCAGGGCGCGATATAATTCACCAGGTAACCCATCAGGGCCTGCCGCCTTTCCATGCTTGAGTAACCTAATGGCATTTCTTACCTCAGTCTCAGAAATTTCCATCTCAATCCCTTCGCTCTGTGTGGATGAAAGGGACGGTAGAATTACCTGATTTAACCATGAGTCCCTTGTCGACTGTTCATCGGGGGTGTCTTCCCTGTATATCTCCCTGAAGGCAGTACTTATCTCCTGATTAGAGGTCCTGGCAGCGCTCTCGCCTTCAATATTGATTTCTCTGATTAAATTTTTCGCTTGGTCTGCCTTGACCTTCCAAGCTAAGATCTTTCCTGCTGCCTCTCCAAATTCAAAATGAGAGATTTTACTCGCCTCCCATCTCTTTGTGACTCGCTCTTGTAATATATTCTCTAATTGATTTTTTAGGTCACGTATGTTTTTTTGGTCCTGAGATGAACCGATTGACGCTCCGAGCCTCTGCTCAATATTTTCTAGTTCCTGTTCAAGATTTTTAATCTTCATTCGATATATTTTGTACCGGTGGGAGGATCTGTTTGTTATACAACCTCTCAGAAATGCTTTCAGAGTCTCCCATACCGTGTCAAGAGAAGTTGAGTTTAGATTTATATCCAAGAACGAGCTTGTTTCATTCATCAAATATCTCACTTCCTCCTGATCTAACAGGATAGTACGGTCGAATGACCATGATGGATGTTTGGTTTGAGCTGTGAGTTTTAAAGAGAATAAAAGAGCTGAATGGTCCGATAGATGAGAGGGGATATAGTTGATACCAGTAAGGGAATTTTGGAGGCAGTAACTAAATAACGCAAAATCAATTCTCGACGTATGTTTGTATTTTAAGTTTCTATAGGATACCCCTTGTTTGTTGCACGCCTTTTCTCTCCATAGATCTGCCAGGCCTAACTGTTCCATTATCCTCTTAAGGGACTGTCTGGATTTGGAAGGAATATGGCCTCTATAGTTAGTTGATTTGTCCAATTTTGGGTTTAATACAACATTGAAGTCCCCTGCCCATATTATTGGAACTAAAGAGGTCGTCAGATGGTTCCTTATTGTTTCTAAATAGGAGGAGTCATCGGTGTTAGGACCATAATATCCGACTAGATTACACACCCACCTGTTTATGGACATATTCACCCAGAGCCATCTACCACTTTGATCTTCCTTGTAATGAAGGATCTGAACCTTAGCAGATTTTTTGCATAGTAGGAGAATTCCTCTTATATTGGCATTATGGTCGGTACTGATAAATTTGTCTATCCATCTCTGCCTTTTTTTAAATTATGTTGGCCCACTTTTTAAAAGATGTGATTCTTGGATGACAATGATCTGCGCTGGGGAATCTCGTAAATATTGTAAAATACGCTCTCTTCTGCCCTGCACACGCAGACCATTGACATTCCATGATAAAAATTGGACGGAGGTCATCTAACGTCCATCTCAATTACCACACCCCTGCACCTCGTAGTTGTTTTATTTCCCCGAAAATGGCAGTATTCTCTACTTGGGCTAAAAACATGTCTTGGAAGGCCCGGCTCCTGAGGATTTTTTTGACTTTTTATACTTTCCCCCCCTCCCCCTACACCCACCACCCCACCCTTGGAGAACCCTCCCATACTTACTCCGACCTGATGTGAGGCCGGATTCGCGTCTTACAACGCCTTCTCCTCCTGCACCGCTAGGTGCCCTTCCTGTCCCCCTTGAAATACAAAGGCAATTTTTTTTTTTTTTTTAATGTAACGCTTTCTTCTTTTAGAGAGAACATGGCGGTCGCAGGCTAGTGCGGCGCACGCGTCAGACGCCGAGTTCTCTGAGCACCGCGGTGCTGCTGCTGCTGCCTCCCTGAAAATGTGGAAACTACGGAGAATGGGGCTTTGAGCATCTTCTGAAGCACGTTTGTTTAATCCTGTGGGGTTGTGCGTAGTGGAGACGGCTTCAATCCTCCGTCGTATTTTTACCTTTGTTGTGTTGGTGGTGTGGGCGGTTTCCCGTCGATGTGCTGGGGCGAGGACGCTGCCCCTCAATCCCGCCCCGTCAGCCCATCACCTCTGTGGAGCCGGTGGCAGAGAGCAGCCGTGGAGCTCCGCCGAGGTCGCTTGGCTCGGGGACTGCTGAGAGGTAGGCTGGGTTGTGGTGGGGGAGCGGGGCAGCGACTGGAGCAGCAACAGGCTCCCTTGGAGGAGGCTCGCGATTTCGGAGCCGGACCTGGAGCTGGAGAATGAGGGGGGAAGCAAATTAGACCCGAACTGGAGTGCGGGGGTGGTGGGGTTGGCGGTGCTTCTGCCACGATACTGGACCAGACAGGAGAGGCTGTGGGGGTTAGTGAGTATTCGGATGACACGGAGGCAGCCAAACTTAAAGACAAAAAATCCATTCTTAAGAAAACGAATACAAAGAGCGCTAGGAGCTTGAGTGAGAAGAAGCGACGGAAACAGAGGGCGGGGAAAAACTACAAATCCCAGAATCCCCCACTCCAGAAGAAGTGGCAACAGCAGAGCCCTCCACATCTATTACCCCAGCTATAGAAAGAGCCAGGCTTAGTCAAAGGACTTCAATTAAGGGGAAAAAGAGCAAAACAAATAGTAAAAGTGGCCCTCAAGGGGGGGCTAAAATCCTAAATCTCACTAGTAGCACTGGCAAGATCACCCCCTCTCTGCGTTCGTATTTCAAAGTTTTTCCTCAAGTATTGGATTTGATACCGGCCAAAAATAAGGACAAGGACATTAATATACCTACACCTTCACCTCTACTGACCACAACTATAATCTCGGATAATTTTATCAGCAACAGCAAGTTTAAAACTCCTACACCAGCCTCAGATATGGCAGACATTCTAACTCTCCCGCCAACGAGTGTTGAAGAAAATGTAGGGTGTGCGCAAGGCCCAATAGCCCAAGAAAGTCCACATAATCTAGAGGAGGGAGACGAGGAAGAAGGAGCCAAAAGTGAGAGGCCTACCCACACAGAGAGTGCACTGGAAGCCCTTGCAGCCTCAATATCCTCAATGAGAGAAGAAATCCGAAATGACTTTCTGATTTCCAAGGCAAACCAGAATGATATCCGGACATCCTGTGAGGTGTTGGAGAGGAAAGAGGATGGACTGAGTGAAAGAACAGAAAAACTGGAGGGTTCTGTAGGGGTGATGAAGGCGAGCCTGGAAGTAGCCGAGCTAAAAATCCAAAATTTACGGAAGGAAGGAGACGCAATGATAGAAAAAGTGGAATCACTAGAAAATTATTTGCGGCGGAACAACCTGAGTATCCTGAAGATATCTGAAGGGAAGGAAGGTGGAGACCTTAAGACCTTCATAATCAAACTATTGAAGGATTCCCTTAATTTCGAGGAGTCAGCAGAGGAGCTTGACAAAGACATACAGCAAATTCACTGTGACCCCTTTCGGATGAACCCTGGCAGATCCAACCCTAGGAAAATATTGATCAATTTCCAAGCATATTCTTTGAAAGAAAAAATTCTAAATCTTTCACTAAAATTAAAATCAATAAAGGGTCCTGATTTTATCTTCGAAATACGTTCTGACCTCTCCAAACCCACATTGGATAGGCAACGGGAATTAGGTCAGAGGATGGATAAATTTAGGGCAGCCGGAGCAACTGTCCAGATGAGGTTCCTGCATTTTTGCGTGTTATGTACAACAATAAAATGCACAACGTTAGATCACCTTCTGAGGCTGAATAATTATTGGAATCCATTAGTAATCATTCCCAGGGTAAAGTTTAGCTTGGAAACAAATAGATAGCGCTCTCGTGCACATTCTGTTCACCTATAGTCATGATACACATTGTGGATAGCGGTTAGTACCACTGTATCACTCTTAGTATCGTATCTAGCGAGATATAAAAAGGAAAAAAAAAACACAAGGGCTCTAAGGGTGGAAAAAAAAAAACTAAAACAAAAAACACATAGGAAATGGTATGGTTACTAAAACGAGGGGAAAAAAAAAGAAAAAGAAAAGTTTTGATATCTGTGCGGAGTCTAAGTCCCGAGCACGAGATTCACTATGATTGGCTGCCAACACACCAAACCAGGAAGTGTTGGCAGCCGTCTTGTGACTCGGTAGAAGCGAGTCACCAGAAAACAGAGAAACAAAGGTATAAAACAAGAGAAGGGGGCAGGGTAGAAACACCCTGACCCCCTAGGCCTGCTCAGGGGGTCCCAGGAGGACCCCCAGGGCCAAAGAAAGCATTTTTATAAAAAATAAATGTTGGCGCAATTTGCGCTGGGGTCGCGGGTTACCATGTTTTATTTTAATGAGACCCCGGGGTGGGCTAGGTCCCAGGAGCATTTCTTAAAAAATAATAGCGGGGCCTAGCTGAGGCCCGCTGGCGTCCCCGCAGTCCCGGGGCTTCACTAATGTTGAGAGGGGGTTGCGCGGCCCCCCTTCTGGAGCCCTCCATGTGCTTATAACTTGGCGTCGTTTGACGAATCTTTACGAAATTTTCCAAAAAGTTTCTCTTTTTTGATCAGCTCCTATCTTGAAAGTTTAGGGGTGATTGGTCAAGAGGGGGGGGGGGCTTAGAAACTTCAGACAAGGCTACAGGTCAAATTGCTGAACGGAATTACGCCAAATTTGGCAGGAAGAAAGGTCTTGGTTCAGAAAGCGCGCTTTTGTTGAAATGGTGTAAATCCGTTCAGCAGGTTTTGAGATAAAGGAAATATATATATATATATATATATATATATATATATATATATATATCTGGACGGTGCCTAACCCCCGAGCTTGCCTCTGAGTGGCTGCTAACACTTCAAAGCAGGAAGTGTCCTCAGATTGGCTACTAACATTTCAAACCAGGAAGTGTTAGCAGCCATCTTGCGCCTCGCATCGAGTGAAAATATAAAAGAAAGGTCCCGGGGGCAATTTAATATACCGGAGCTCTGCCTGTTCGAGATTACCCTTTCACACTCTGTAGTGTTCTGTGCTGTGCCTCACTGGCACCTGTAGATAGAATTCTCCACCATGAGGATTCTAGGGCTATTGGGTAGAATGTTAGTATTTGTCAGTTGAAGCCTGGTGTTCTCTTGTGTCGCTGTGTTCACTGAAAGCTGTATTAAACCACAACTTCAACAATAACGTTTCCTGTGTTCCTGACTAAAATACTACAAATTTGATGGCGACGATCTGCGGACGAGAAACCACGTCATTCACCTCGTACCTGTCAGGCAAGGCGCTGATCAGCTGATCCTTTCATCGAAGGTGCGGATACTGCGGAAACCTGCTTTACTTCGAAGACACACGAGCGCATTTACGAGATAAGTCTGGAGCGCGTAAAACGCCGTTTTAATTCCTTGAGCGACTCGTTGTCTGTTCCCGTGTTGCGAATAAAAGAGGAACTGTCTGCGTGATTGGCATCCTGAGGTCGCGCATGGTTGGCAACGTTGTCACGCGTCAGTTACGTGAAGGTCGGCCATTTTGTGTGTTCCTCGCGATTTCATCGCTTCCAGTGCACGCATTTGGTTGGCAACGTGTGACAGCCTCACGTCAAGTCTTCATTCTCATTGTGCGCAAGCATTGGTTGGCAGCGTGTGTTGCAGTTTTCTTTCAACACGCAAGGACTGATGTCATTGACAACGTTGCTATAGTAACATTACACGTTCACTGGGAAATCCGTTTTTAGACAGTGTTGTCTATCATCAAAAGGAACAAATAATTAAATCATAAACTTTAAAAAAAAATAAAACGCATCTTTGGAAAGAGGGTGAATTTCTCTCAAACCAGCGTTCTGTTCTCTGTGCAGGCAACTATAGTGTTTGTGTTCATCCCAAATCTCACTTCAACACAGCGACACAACACGGATAAATTGTTGATTTGGGATAGATATATATGTAAATAAACCCTTTAGTGTACCATGCAGTCGGTCTCTCCTCCTCCACCTTTTCTTGAGACACCGGGTAATCCACCAATTGTTTGGAGGAAGTGGTTTGACGCATTCGAAACCTATTTAGGAGCAATTGGCGCATCAAGATATCGCGCAGAAAGGAAGACATTTTTATTACTACATTCGTTAGGTTTCGAAGGTAGAGAGATTTATAAACATTTACCCCCTCTAGTAAGGAATAACGCAGAAGAAGATGTGGATGAATATGTCGAAACAAGGATGAGACTAGAATTAAGATTTGACATCAAACCCAGTCTTGTAGTAATTAGACATACATTCTTTAAGAGAGAACAATTGCCTGGAGAAGACGTTGAGACCTATGTATCTAGCCTGAGACTGTTGAGTGCAGAATGCGAATTTGAGGGTTTCAGAGAGCAGCTAATCAGAGATCAATATTTATGTAAATGCACTGACAAGTCGATACAACAAAAACTGCTTACCTTAGGAAATCCTACACTTGAAGAGACTATCTGAACTGCCAAAAGTATTGAGTTATCTAAGAAAGAAGTTAAGGAACTCGAAAAGAAGAGTGATGAAGCAGTTTCTGTAGTTAGAACCAAGGAGAACAGGGACAACAGATCAGTCCCTGGTCAACAACGCTTCGAGAAGAACAATGTTCCCAATTCTCAACGTTTTGAAAGAAATCCGTTTTCTAGGAGTGACATTTGTTATAGATGTGGAAATCTTTCACACAACAAGAATAACAAATTTTGTCCTGCCAGGAGTTCTGTTTGTCGTAATTGTGGAAAATTTGGTCATTTTGCCAAAAATTTGTCAAAATCCTAGGCAGGGAAATTCTACATTTGTCAGTAAGTCTCAGGGTCTAGGCAATGTCAATGGAGTAGGAAATGTTTCGGATATGCAAGATAATTCAGGTATGGGTACAAGTCCAATTAACAGCATCCAAGACGATCTCAGAGATATGGTTGTGGTGGTACATGAAAATTCACATTTGATTGATAATGTCAAAGTTGATGCAAAAGTGAGGGTCGTAGCTGTGCGTGAGGATGGAGTCATCGTTGATGACCCCTCTGATTGTGTTGATCCCTACGAAAATTTTGGTGTGGGTGATAAAGTGGTGTCCCTGCTAGTAGATTCTGGAGCAAGAGTAACCATGATCACCCAAGAATTATTTGGGGAAACATGGCCAGAGAGAAAACTTGAACCTCCTGATAGAGCTCCTGTTTCTTTTGAAGGACGAAGAATAGCTCTGCTTGGTTATTTTGAGGATGTTCTACAATTCAGGGGCAGGACAATTTTGGGAAAATATATGTTGCAATTAAAGGGTTGAACATTTTGGGGTGGTTTCATGGAGGTTTGTTCGGATTGATCCTGAGACCAGGGGCAAATGAACAAGTTGGTTTAGCTGAACCTGATAACTGTATTGCTAGTCTTGCCGTTGTTGATTCTGATGACTACGTTGAGAGTCTGTTTTCCAAATTTTCAACTGTCTTTGGAAAGGGACTTGGGAGGATCAAGGACTTTAGTCATGAGATCAGAGTTAAAGATGGTGCCATCCCCATCAAACACAAAGTCAGAAGCGTTCCATTTAGTGTAAGGGATAGTCTAGAGGCCGAACTTATCGAGCTATGCAAGAAGGGGATCATTGAACCGATAGAGTCATCCTTGTGGTTGTCTCCTCTTGTTGTCGCCAGAAAAAGGAATGGTGATTTGCGCGTCTGTGTGGATTTGCGCAGCCTAAATAAAAACATCTGGATTGACTCACACCCTTTGCCAAAAATTACAGATTTGTTGTCCCTTACCAGAGGCGCAAAGTGGTTCACTAAGTTGGACCTAGCTTCTGCGTACCATCAAGTTGTTTTGAGTGAGTCCTCTAAACATTTGACTGCATTTGTCTCTCCATTTGGCAGTTTCCAGTACTGCAGAATGCCGTTCGGCCTTGCGTCGGCGGCAGCTGTTTTTCAAAGGTTGATGAGTCAAATGTTTAAAGATACCCCTGGAGTAATTGTCTTCCAGGATGATGTTTTGATTTTTGGCGAAAACAAAGAGGATCATGACAGTTCTTTAAATCAGGTTTTGGAAATAATGCAAAACAAGGGCATTGTTCTTAAAAGAGAAAACTGTGTCTTTCTAAAAGATAAGATGGAATTCCTTGGTCATGTTGTCTCACACAATGGGGTAGAACCACGTCCAGGGTTAGTAAAAGCAATTGTGGATGCATCTCCCCCAGTCGATAAGGCAGGTTTGAAGTCTTTCATAGGACTCAGTGAGTTCTACTCCAGGTTTATCAAGGATTATGCATCAAAGGTTCATCCACTTACCAATATGTTGAAGAAAAATGTGCCTTTTGTTTGGGATAAGAACTGCCAAGAAATCTTCCTGTGGATTAAGTCTCAATTGGTGAGTGACAGTGTTCTTAAAGCGTTTGATCCTAGTAAGGAGTGTGTGGTGACTGTGGATGCAAGTGGATTTGCTCTTGGAGCCGTTCTCACTCAGAAGAGTGGCCAGGTTGACAACACCATTGCGTATGCTTCAAGGGTGTTGCGTGGTGCTGAAGTGAATTTCTCTGTGATAGAGAAAGAGCTTTTAGCCTGCTGGTGGGCTGTGAGGAAATTTAACTCTTTTCTCTGGGGTAGTCACTTTGTCAAACGTACTGATCATAATCCCTTAGTTTCTATTTGGTCTGGTGAGAAGATTAAAGAACATACCCCGCGGATTGCTAGGTTGTCGACTAAGCTACTCCAGTACAATGTTGATGTGGTCTATTTGCCTGGTTCGAAGAATGTCAGGGCAGACTATTTTTCACGTTTCCCTATTTCTGGTCATGACTCTGATTTTGAAAAGGATGATGATCAAGAAGATTGTTTTGTTGCTGCTTTGGATCTGGAGGGAATGTGTGCTGTCAATGAAGCAGAATGGAGAAGAGAGTTGTTGAAAGATGAGGTACTTGTCCAGGTCCTAAGTTTTTAAAAAAAAGGTTGGCCTAAAGAGAAAAATGTCTCAGGACAATTCCAGACTTTTGTTAAAGTTGCTGATGAGCTCACGGTTGAAGATGGCATCCTTATGCGGGGTGGTAGGCTCATTCCCCCCGAGAGTTTAAGAAAACGTCTTGTAGATGGTGCGCATGAAGGCCATTTGGGGAAAACATTCACCAAACGCAGACTACGGGATGTATTTTGGTGGCCACTAATGGATGTGTGTGTAGATGTTCTAGTTGATGGTTGTGTCATCTGTAGATCGTCTGACAAAAGCCACAAACCTAGAACACCCCCTTTGGAACCTATTATTCTTCCCGAGAGGGCGTGGGAAAGGATTGGGGTTGATTTAGTTGGTCCTTTTAATCTTTTACCCTCTTCTTCACGTTTTGCCATCGTTGCCATTGATTACTACTCCAAATGGCCAGAGATTCGGTTTATCAGTGAGCCTTCCTCAGCCAATGTCATTTCTTTTCTTAAAGATGTGTTCCTTAGGGAAGGGTTTCCTTCTGTCGTTATGACGGATAATGGTGTGCAGTTTGTAAGTTCTGAATTTGAAGGTTTCCTTAAGCAAGGTGGTGTTTCTCATAAGAAGAGTTCACTTTATCACCCTCAGGCTAATGGCCTTGTTGAGAGGATGAACCGTGTGTTGAACAATTGTGTGCAATGGGCTATTGCCTGCAAGTGTGTTCTTGAAAATGCTGTTCGCTCTATGTTGTGGTTTTATCGCACCACTGCTCATTCGTCTACTGGTGTGTCTCCGTTCGAACTTCTAAGAGGGAGAAAACCTTCCACAAAAATTTGTCCAGGGTGGATGTCGAAATGGGTTAAGATGAATGTAATGGACGGGTTAGATGGATTTGTAAGGGACAATGTTACGATGGTTCAAGCAAAACAGAAAGCCTATTTTGATGAAAGAAATAGGGCTGTACCGCATAGTATTCATGCTGGAGATGTTGTTCGTATTAAGAGCCCTGTTCACGTCACCAAGGGAAGAAGCAAATTCTCTGAGTCTTTAGTTGTCGATAAGGTTTGTGGCAATGCTGTACGTGTTAATAATAATCACTGGTGGAATGTCAGTAAAGTTGTGAAAGTCAATGTCAGGGAACCTGATTCCGTTAACCGTGACCTTTTAGCTGATTCTCGCCATGATGCCAAGTGCTCTAACGATGTTAACAATGATGGTGGTGGATTTCCTGGACTTCGCAGGAGTTCGAGAGTCCCTAGAATTCCTGCCAGGTTTAGGTAACCACTCAGTTCTCCACTCAGTTTCTATTTCCTGTTTTAGTTCTTACTTTACATTTTCCTCACTGTCATTTCTCTTTTCCTTTTCTTTCTTTCCTCTGTTCCTTCCCCACATTTTCTCTTTTCTTTTCTTCTCTGAGTTCTTCCTCTTTTGTTTATAGGAAAGAGGATAATGTAGTGTTCTGTGCTGTGCCTCACTGGCACCTGTAGATAGAATTCTCCACCATGAGGATTCTAGGGCTATTGGGTAGAATGTTAGTATTTGTCAGTTGAAGCCTGGTGTTCTCTTGTGTCGCTGTGTTCACTGAAAGCTGTATTAAACCACAACTTCAACAATAACGTTTCCTGTGTTCCTGACTAAAATACTACACACTCCCTCTGCCCAACATTACCACTTCGCAGGTATACCTTTAGAAGCCAGTCCGTCGGCTCGCAGCTCTCTACCTTTGCGAGCTAGTACACTGCGGTGCCTCTATCTCTGCATGCTACTACGCTGCTGTTCCTTTCGGAGCGGACGGCCCGTAGTTCTCCCTCTGCGAGTCGAGCCCACAGGCCACAGTTGTCCCTCTGCGAGCCTGGATGCAAACTGTTCATAAGTCACAGTATATGAGCATTGAAAAGCCATTTTGTGATTCAGTCCGTCAGCTGGCATCTATCCGAGGCATCTCTGCAAACATACCGGAGCTTTGTCTGTGCGAGATACCCATTTCACGCTGAGGCTCCCCACATCAGCAGGTAACGCACCCTCTTGCCACATCACCAGCATACCCCCAACAACCTTCTTGGGCCACAAGTCTCCCTCTGCGAACCACTTGTTGGCTCGCAGCTCTTCGGTGCGACTTCTTGGGCCCGCAGTTGCATCTGTGAAGCCAAGACTGGAAATATACTGCAGGTGTCTCTCTGCGAGATACCTCCTTCACGCTCCCTCTCCCCACATCACTGTTCCGCAGCTATCCCTTTGGAAGCCGACAGCCCGCACCTTTCCCTATACCAGTCGTCCAGCAGGTGTTACTCTGCGAGGTGGTCTGCAGCTCTCTGTCTGTGAACTGACGGCCCGCGGTTCTCCCTCTATGAGCCAGTCAGTCGGCTCGCAGCTCTTCATCTGCGAGGTAGCCCGCTGGCTCGTAAGTCTCTGAGAACAGATGCAATGGAGGCAACGATCATGCAGGTCGGACACCCAACACTGCTACAACATGCCCCAGCAGCAGCTCCTTGTCCGCCATCCCCTCTCACCCCCAGCCCCCCACAAACAAATGTGACAGTCACATTAGGGAATCTGGAACGCTAAAAATTGGGAAATGTCGTATGAATATTAAGAAGAAGATGCTTGTGAGGTTGGACAAATAAGAATCTTAGTCATGTATGGATTTACATATAAAACATTTTATTAAAACAAAACAACAAAAAATAAAACTATGTACAGCCATGGTGTGTCATCGCTGGACCATTTGTAAATCACAGCCTGCAAGACAAAAAGAAAGATAAGATTGTGCGTCATGCGTCCAGCAAAGGAGAAAGAGAAAGAGAGAAAGAGTGAGAGAGAAGAAGAGAGAGAGAGGAAGACAGAGAATGAGAGAAAGAGTGAGCGAGAGGAAGAGAAAGAGAAAGAGTGAGAGAGAGAAAGAGAAAAAGAGTGAGATACAAGGAAGAGAGAAACAGTGTGAAAGAGAGGAAGAGAGAGAGAGAAGGGAGAGAGAGATGAGGAGCAAGAGAGAGGAAGAGAGAGAGAAAGAGTAAGAGAGAGAAAGAGAGAAAAAGAGTGAGATAGAAGGAAGAGCGAAATAGAGAAACAGTGTGAGAAAGAGGAAGAGAGAGAGAAAGAGTGAGAGAGAGGAAGACAGCGAAAGAGAGAAAGAATGAGAGAGAGAAAGAGAGAGATACAAGGAAGAGAGAAAGAGAGAACAGTGTGAGATAAAGGGAGAGAGAAACAGTGTGAGAGAGAAGAAGAGAGAGATAGAGAGAAAGAGTGAGAGAGAGGAAGAGAGAGAAAGAAAGAGAGAGAGAGAGAGGAAGAGACAGAGAAAGAGAGGAAGTATGAGAGAGAGAAAGGAAGAGATTTATAGGGAGTGTTGACACTGGAGAAAATCTTCACAGCTCACCTTCTTGCCACCGGTGTGTCTCCAACCACGTGCCGGGACATAGTGCACCCTCAGGTTTAGTCATCTAAAAGATAGTATAGAATTAGTAATTGCAGAGTACATACAAGTGCACATGTGTAATTCTCTATTTCGCCGCTGCGCACTCAGGCTGCTGTACCCCATCTACTCCCACTGCTCGGGGGTGTCTGTGCGCTCTTGTGCACACAGGCTGCTGAACACTATCCACTACCACCGCCCAGAGGTGACTGCCCGCTGCTGCAGAAAGAAGCCTCTCTGCTCACTTTCTGCCACCGGTGTGTGTGCGTAAGAGGGTCCACCACGTGCTGAAGCAACCTTCTCAGACGTTGCATACTCGCGGTAAGAGCAGAGCGCACAATTCAGAGTGGGTGTTTATTGTCAGGATGGCCACGCATCATCGCAGGTTCCACAAGCATTCAGCTCTGGTGACACTGAGTGTTGGGAGTTCGTGTTGGGGGGACGTCAATTTGTGAATCACAGCCTGTTAGATAAAAAGCAAGATAAGATTGTGCGTCATGCGTCCATCAAAGGAGAGACGAAGAGAGAGAGAAAGAAAGAGTGGGAGGAAAACAGAGATAAAAAGAAAGAAAGAGTGAGAGGAAGACAGAGAGCAAGAGAGAAACAGCGAGAGGAAGAGAGAGAGAAAAAGAAAGAAACAGAGAGGAAGACAGAGAGAAAGAGAGAAAGAGTGAGAAAGACAAAGAGAGAGAAAAACAGAGAGAGGAAGAGAGAGTGAAAGAACGAAAGAGTGTGAGAAAGAGGAAGAGAGAAACAGAGGAAGAATGAGAGCGAGAAAGAGAGAGAGAAACAGTGTGAGAGAGAGGAAGAGAGAAAGAGTGTGAGGGAGAGAAAGGAAGAGCCGAGGAGGAACAGAGTGTTCACACTGTGGAAAAAACCCTCACAGCTCACCTTTATGCCACCACTGTGTCTCCAACCACGTGGCGGGACCTAGTGTAGCCCTCAAGCTCCCACATCTGAAACATAGTGCAGAATTAGTATTGGTGTATATACGACTGTGTACACTTAAATCGCTGTGCCGCCTTTGTGCATGCAAAACAAACAAGATGATGGACGGAATGTTACACAATGGCAAAACATTAACCCCCAGTCACAGATCTGGGTTTTAATCCATCGTTATTTTGCTAGCCAAGCCACCCCAGTTCAGACATGGCCATATGCAAATCAGTCTTGGCCCTGTGCCTCATGGGAACAGTCCAGCCCGAACTGCCAAGCCATGTCTTCCCTGGACCAGAATCAAGCATCCTAGGACCGGTTTCTGGCTATCAGCCGTCTTCAGCCAGGATAGCTTGACTCTAGTGGCCTAGTGAGCACGGGACCCACGTCTGGGCATACCCTTCCCACATAGGGTGAACAGCAAAACAAACAAGATGATGGACGGAATGTTGCACAATGGCAAAACATTCACCCCCAGTCACAGATCTGGGTTTAATCCATCGTTATTTTGCTTAGCAAACCACCCCAGTTCAGACATGGCCATATGCAAATCAGTCTTGGCCCTGTGCCTCATGGGAACAGTCCAGCCCGAACTGCCAAGGCTTGTCTTCCCTGGACCAGAATCAAGCATCCTAGGACCAGTTTCTGGCTATCAGCCGTCTTCAGCCAGGATAGCTTGACTCCAGTGGCCTAGTGAGCACGGGACCCACGTCTGGGCATACCCTTCCCACTTAGGGTGAACAGCAAAACAAACAAGATGATGGACGGAATGTCGCGTGGGACAGGTATGCTCAGACGTGAGTCCCATGCTCTCCACGCCACTGGAGTCAAACTATCCTGGCTGATGACAGTATCCTGGCTGATGACAGCTGATAGCCAGAAACCAGTCCTAGGATGTTTGATTCCGGTCCAGGTAAGACATGGCTTGGCAGTTCGGGCTGGACTGTTCCCATGAGGCACAGGGTCAAGGCTGATTTGCATATGGCAAACACTAAAAGTGTCTCTATTAGCTACTAGGGATGCTTTTAGTGTTTGCCAACTGTATTTACCCTGTCCCTATTTCTAAAATAGTAGGGTTCCTCCCTCTTTGTTTTTCATACTGATTTGCATATGGCCATGTCTGAACTTGGGTTGTGTGGAGTGCAAAAAAACGATGGATTTAGGCCCAGATCTCTGTACTGGGGTGAATGTATGACATTGTTCTGCATTCTGTCCATCAACTGTTGTTTTTGCATTTGTCACCCCGAGTGGGGGGGGGGGTATGCTCAGACGTGAGTCCTGTGCTCTCCACACCACTGGAGTCAAGCTATCCTGGCTGATGACGGCTGATAGCCAAAAAACGGTCCTAGGATGTTTGATTCTGGTCCAGGTAAGACATGGCTTGGCAGTTCGGGCTGGACTGTTCCCATGAGGCACAGGGTCAAGGCTGATTTGCATATGGCCATGTCTGAACTTGGGTGGTGTGGAATGCAACAAAACGATGGATTTAGGCCCTGATCTCTGTACTGGGGTGAATGTATGACATTGTTCTGCATTCTGTCCAACAACTGTTGTTTTTGCCTTTGTGCATGCAGGCTGCTGCACCCCATCCATTCCCACCACCCAGAGGTACCTGCCCGCCGCTGCGCACCCAGGCCTCACTGCTCACCTTTTCGCGGACAGGGCACCCTCCACATCATGCAGCCCGGCTCCGCAAGCCAACAAGTCTTACATTTGGTGCTGCGTCTTAATTTTGCCATGGCAGAGGACATACTAGTGCACCCATCATCATCGCAGGTTGCACACCCGCTCAGTCCTTGTGGTGCCACTAACTCAGTGACCAGTGAGGCCACGCATGTGGCGGTAGGCCTCTGCTGTTCCATGGCTCAGGCCTACACTGTGGTCCAGCAGGGCACACAAAACATGAGGTGTCTGGACTACCGGGACAGGCCATCACCGTGGCAGTGTGCCTCTGCCGGCAGCAGTGTATGTGGTACGAGCAACTCTAAAATGGCGTAGAGAATGTGCGCCCGGTCTTTTTTATTGGTAGGGTTACCTGTCCTGTGACACCTGTGCTGGATGGGTGTGGTGTGGGTGTATACCTCACACAGTGACGCCTGTCACCTCCAGGTTACAATACGGAAGAGACGCCCTTATCGCCTTGCGTCCGCCCCACCCTACTAGTTGTAGCTTTGCACAGAAGGGGAGTAGCCCATTTTTACCGTGCAGAGCGTGTTCCTCCGGCCACAATTCAGTGGCTGTGAAATCCGTTCTCTCCATGGCTTTACTAAACTGCCGGTCTTTGCCGAGCCATGCCATTGAAATTAATTCACTTATCCTAGACCACGAGCTCGATGTGTTATTTCTCACGGAGACCTGGCTCTCCCCCAGCTCTGGCCCTGATATGGTCAGAGCACTCCCCCCAGGCTTTCATATACTCCACCTTGATAGACCTAAAGGGAGGGGAGGAGGAACTGCAGTTCTCTATAGAGACACGCTCGCCTGTAAGATCCAGAATGGAGGGGTGGCTGATTGTGAGAGCTTACAGTTCTCCCTTCGGTTGTCACCTACAGTGTCTCTGGTGGGCTTGTTGATCTATCGCCCTCCCGGACCTTTGGGTAGTTTCCCTAACTCTCTCTTGGAAATGACTGCACTTCTTGCCTCTTCAACTGCCAACTTTGTTGTTCTCGGCGATTTTAATATCCATCTTGAGGACACAGCCAATGCCACAGGAGTCGATCTGCTCGATGATCTCAGATCTTTTGGACTCAATTTGGCCAATTCGGGCGCGACCCACGAGAAGGGTCACCTGCTTGATCCCTTATTTTCTAACTTGGACCATCTTACTCCATCTCCGGCTCTTGCCCTACCTTGGACAGACCATTATTTGGTGTCCGCGTTATGGCAATTCGACAGCCGAGCTGCGATGGTCCCACGGGTTCACACCCTGGAGAGAGCCTGGTCGAGGCTCCCAGTTGACACCTGGGCGGCACACTTGGAGGCCACGCAGCCCTCTCAGGGAGCCAACCCGATAGTCGCTGACGCGAACTTCCACACCTGGCTCGTGGATTCTCTAGACACTCTCCTACCCAAAAAGAAACAACTTACGAGGGGGAAGAGAGTGGGCTCGGCACCTTGGTATTCATCAGAATTAAGAACTCTGAGGAAAGGATGTAAGAGGCTAGAGCGGTCCTGGAGGAGAGACTGGAGTGAGGCGAATCGTAAAGAATATCGTGCGGCCCTGAGCAGGTACAAATCCGCTATTCGGGTGGCAAAATCAGGATTCTTCGAAGAGCGCATTGGCTCTGCGGCCAACTCTTCCAAAGAGTCATTTAGGGTCATTAAGGAGCTACTCAATGCCCCCGACCCCCAGGTTTTCCACGAGGACCCTCGCAAAAAATGCACAGAACTGGCCTCGTATTTTAAAAGTAAAATCGACAACATACTGGCTTCCCTTCCCCGGCTAGGTGAGATCTCCTCTTTGGAGGACAATCCCAGCTCCCAACCTGAGTCACCATTGGCGGAGTTGGCTTCCCTTGGTCCAGTTACTAAGGAGGAAGTCCTGTCGGTGCTGGGATCTATGAAGAGCGGCTCCCCGAAAGACCCAGCACCTATTAAATATCTTAAACAGGTGTCATCTTCTATCGTTGGCCCTGCTACGGACTTGATAAACCTGTCTCTCGGCCATGGGGTGGTCCCCCCCAGTTGGAAAGGGGCGGTGGTTAAGGCTCTTTTGAAAAAGCCTAACCTTGACCCCGCCGATCTCGCCAACTTTCGGCCTATCTCTTTGCTGCCGGGTATCAGTAAGGTGGCTGAGAAGCTGGTGAATAGCCGCCTCTCCAACTTCTTGGAAGCCAATTCCCTCCTGGGTGACTCCCAAACGGGTTTTCGGCCCGGTCAGGGGACCGACACCGCCCTGCTGGCGGTCGTGGAGAATGCGAGGAGCATGCTGGATTCGGGGGGATCAGTGGCAGTGATCCTCCTGGACCTCAGCGCTGCTTTTGACACCGTGGACCATCAGGTGCTTCTCCAACGGCTGTCAGGGGTGGGGGTCACGGGTTTGGCCCTCAAATGGTTCGCCTCCTTCCTGGAAGGTCGTACATTTGAGGTGTGGGAAGGCCAGGAAAAATCATCTTCTACCCCTCTCCAGTGTGGTGTGCCACAGGGCTCTTCATTGAGCCCTACCCTATTCAACATTTACATGGCCCCCCTGGAGAATGTGGTACGGCCGCTGGGTATCAAGATCATCAGTTACGCTGATGATACCCAGCTGGTGGTAGGCCTCTCCCAGTCGGCGCACCATCCCGACCGGCTGCACACGTGTCTTGAAAAGATCTACACGTGGATGTGCAGCTCAGCCCTAAAGTTAAATGGCTCCAAAACGCCCCCCAGCAGCTGGCCAGACTGTTTGGGACCGATGCCCCCCCCAAGCAGGAGATCAAGTGCTTGGGGGTATGGCTGGAGCAGGACCTATCATTTAAAACCCATGCCAAAAAGACTGCTGGCGTGTGCTTTGGCCTGCTCCGTTCAGCCCAGAAGATTCTGCCCCTGCTCCCAGTGGCCACTCGAAGGCTTCTCATCCAGGGACTTATTATCTCGCGGCTGGATTTCAGCAATGCGCTTTTCCTGGGCGCACCCGAATCTACCCTGAGCAGACTGCAGCAAGTGCAGAACGCGGCTGCCAGGCTTTTGACGGGTCTCCCTAGGCGGCAATCTGCCCGCCCGGCGTTGAGGGCACTGCACTGGCTCCCTGTGAAGGACCGGGTGAAATTCAAGTCACTCTGCATCGCCCATAAAGTCCTTCACGGGGTGGGTCCACCTATTCTTGAGGAGATGGTCCAGCCCTATAAGGCCTCTCGTTCCCTCCGCTCTGACCACCAACATCTCCTTCAGGTTGGCAGGGTGAAAAAGGCAAGAACTGGGGGCAGAAGGTTTTCAATAAATGTGGCCTCCTTGTGGAACTCACTGCCCCTACAACTGCGCTCCGAAGCCAGTCTCTTCAGGTTTCGTAAACTTTTAAAAACTTTTTTGTTCTCTGTTTGATCCTTGCATTCTTGTAGCTGTGTTATGTTCTGATAAGCGCGGGGATGCCTATTGGTAACCAGGCGCTATACAAAACTCGGAATAATAATAATAATACCAGCCACGAGGGAGTGGCTGTGGCATACTGACTGCCTTTTTGGCAATATCCCATGTTCCCCCAGGCACCACCCCAGTTTGGACCGCAATACCCCCAGCAATTTGGACCCCAAGGTGCAAGCCAGCCTTTTTTAGGCAGAGGTTGGAGCAGAGGGCACGGGCAAAAAAGAGGCACCCAGCAGGGGAAAAGAGTGCAGTGGGAGGAATCCCCAGCACTAAGGATGAACACCCGGAGCAGAACCATCAGGAAATTAACCTAGTGGTTAATCTATCTGAGCGCGAGCTCAATGAAACTGAAGAAAAAGTTCTTCAGAAAGGGCTCGGATTCGTCCCCACTCCTAAAATCGACAAATTCCTACAAACTTTTGAACTACACCAGTTCTTCTGCAAGATACATCTTAAATCGTTCTTTGAGGGCAAAACCCAAGAACCAACAGAGGACTCATGGCTACATAACCCCTCGACTTTTACACCACATAGTGGGATGGTCCCGAGTGAAGTACTGACCTATGAGCAGGCAGTACTCAAGGAGGTTAAAGTCCTCAGCGAAGAACACCACTCCAGCAACATCTGAAAACAAGAGATGCTGGCATTAAAATCTCTAGCCAATGATTCCACCATTACAGTAAAGCAAGCTGATAAGGGGGGTGCCACGGTCATCATGGCAACAACAGACTATGACGTAGAACGCCTCAGACAATTGGAAAACAGACAGTACTACACCCCCATCCCAACCAACCCCACTGAACGCCTTTCTAGAACCATCAAGTGATTAGTGGAGTCCGCAGAGTGCCAAGGGTGGCTGAGCAAGAAAGAAGCAGCCTTTCTTGTCAAAAAAGAACCCAAGACCCCCTATTTCTACGTGCTCCCAAAGAACCACAAGGGAGTATCAACAGTCCCAGGCAGACCAATTGTCTTGGGAATAGACTCGGTCCTAGAACCACTGTCACAATTCTGCGACCACTTTCTACAGCCATTAGTCAAACTCATTCCATCATATATACAGGCCACAACAGATGTCCTACGCCTACTGGATCAGTTTGAAGCGACTGACCAGATCAACTTCCTCATCACCCTAGATGTAGAGGTCCTCTACACTAACATCCTACAGAGGGCCACACTTGAGGTGATTGAGGAAGTAGTGAATACCACTTCTTGGGAGTCACCTACGCCACCCACATTCATTATCGAATGCGCCACACTGGCTCTTACCGAGAATTTTTCCGAATATAAGGGACAACTTTACCGCCAGACGCAAGGTACTTCCATGGGGAGTACCTTCGCCCCAGTTTGGCCTGCCTCTACATGGCTGCTTTTGAAGGCAATTACATTTTCCACAATTCCAATCCATACCATGCCAACATCCTTTTGTGGAAACGCTTTATAGACGATATCCTGATTTTCTGGACAGGCAATAATGAGTCTTACAGCGGTAAGAGCAAAAGGTCCCTGGGATACTTTGATAGAGCTGGTAACCTGGAACGTGGCTGGTCTTAAAAACAAAATAGATGACCCAGCATGGAGAGAGTTCATCAGTATGGGCGATATTATAGGATTACAGGAAACCTGGGACACGGGTAACATTTTGAGTCTGGATGGTTACTCGTGTTACTCCATCCTGGCGGTCCAATCTAATATGGGGAGGGAGAAGGGTGGCTTGGTCACCCTGATTTCTGCTACCATCCCTGGCATTCACACCCAACTAAAGACTGGCTCACAAAATAGTTTGGCAGTACAAATTTGTTTGAGTGGGGTGGGAACTATTTTAATCGTCAATTTTTATCATTCATTTGATAGAGTCACCACGACCGATCACTTGGCCGCATTAAATTTGATTTTGGCCGAATACAAGGAGGTCAATAAAACTCA
Source organism: Lissotriton helveticus (assembly GCF_964261635.1). Taxonomy (NCBI): domain Eukaryota; kingdom Metazoa; phylum Chordata; class Amphibia; order Caudata; family Salamandridae; genus Lissotriton; species Lissotriton helveticus. Next base: position 1,598,597,979 of record NC_136057.1, read on the forward strand.
TTGCTTCTTTATAATTATGGGAGATTTTAATATTCATGGGTGTCCGGATGAGTGTCTGTTTTTAGACCTATTAGGACCTGTAGAACAAGGGGACACTCATTTCGAACATTCTGCACAGGGCGGTCTCCTTGAGACAATCCTGGCAGACAATGGTTTGATGCTCCCAATAATGTTGGATAAGGAGATACCTATTTTTAAGGGGAATGGTTGTAATTCTGTCATTGATTACATCTTTATCAGCTCAACACTGGGGGATAGGATACATGGATATTTGCCTGTGTGGTCACACTTTAGTGACCATAATCCAGTGGTCCTCAGTGTTTTGGATCTGATCATAAAGCCTACGATAGCTCAAAATAGAACGGACAAATCAGACTTTTGTCCGACTGATCAGGCACGTAGACTTAGATGGAGCAGAATCATACCTGGAGATTTCCAAACCAATTTAATAACTTAAGTAGGACTTGAGTTGGAAACATGCTTGAACTTGGAAGCAGGGAACGAGGAGGTTTTAGAGGCTTATTCAATAATCTGTACCCAGGTCTCTGCAGACCTTAGACATACGGGGAAAGTTAAGGATTCTGCTGAGCTGGGGTGGTTCGATCGTAACTGCTCGTCAGCTAACCAAAAACTAAAAGTCGCATTGAACTGTAAACCAGTGAATGCGGCTACTGTGGCCTTATTAAGGAAAAATTATAAGAAAGCTCTGGACATCAGAAGACGGGAGATCAGGGAGGCGGCCTGGGATGAACTAACCTCCGTAGATGTGCTCAGGAACAGGGCTAAATTCTGGGCTGTTGTTAATAAACCCTTTTTCCACGACCCATGTAATGACCAATTAGATTGTGGTATTCAGGAACAGGGGTGGTGTTCTCATTTTAAATCAGTCTATGAAGGGGAACATCTTGGGGTGGGGACTATATCTTCAGCTATCTTAGATCCCTATACTTTAACGGTTACAGAGTCAGAGGTGGCAGACGCAATCGGAAAGATGACTAGCAACAAGGCCCCGGGTCCCGATGGCGTTCCTGCCAACCTCTTTAAATCAGATGTCAAAACCTGGTCTAGAGTTTTAACCAACGTTTTTAATAGGGTCTGTTTGGCAGGTATTCCAGACACTTGGTCCAAATCTGTCATCGTACCCATTTTTAAGAAGGGAAACAGGGGGGATCCTAGTTGTTATCGCCCTATCTCCCTCATTGATGCTGCAGTCAAGGTGTTAGGGCGAGTGGTCCTTGGTAAAGTAACTTCTTGGCTGGAAGACACAGATACCCTCTCATGCCTACAATATGGCTTAAGGAAAGGTCGAGGCACTATAGATCAGTGCCTCAACCTTCAACTGCTAATAGGGAAATGCACCATTGCTAAAAGGGGTACTTTGCACCTAGCATTTATGGACCTTTCCTCGGCCTTCGACCGAGTGAATAGGTCCAAACTTTGGGAATTGCTTCTCGAGTTAGGTGTTGATAAAAACATAGTGTATTTTCTTGCTGATCTACATAGGGATCTCACAGCTACAGTTAGGTATGACCGTTTGGGTAACAGTACGGGTAAGATTGGGATCATCAATTGAGTTAGGAATTGCTGCATTTTGGCCCCCTTACTTTTTACCCTCTACATTAACGACCTAGGTGCTGTTTTAACCGAGGCGTGTAAAGATATACCAAAGGCTGGCAAATTTTCTATCCCGGCACTACTTTATGCCGATGATGCCGCCTTAATAGCACGCACAGCAGTGGGGTTGCAATGTCTTTTAAATTCATTTGCTAATTTTATGAAGGCGCTGGATCTTAGTGTAAATTTTCCTAAATCACATGTAATGATTGTGGGCAGTAAACCTAAAAAAATTAAAACTATGATCTGTAAAGGGAATGTTTTATCTAGGGTCACAAGATTACAATACCTGGGGGTAATCTTTGATGATAATTCTACCTGGTTGCCCCAGTTGGTTGCCAAACGTAATGCCTTTGCTAGGTCTATCTTGGCTGTCCTGGATTTCGCACGTAAACTGGGTGTGAAGCCTATAGAGGCGGTGTTGAAAACTTATGACGCCAAATGCACTTCAATAGCTATGTACGGAGCTGACCTATGGGGGTTAAAAAATGTAAAGGCCTTGCAGGTGGCTGAGGACAAGTTCTTGAAATCTATGTTATGCGTCCCCCAGTCTACACCTCTATACATTGTTCGCCAAGAGTGTGGGGTTGAATATCTGGAAGATCGCATAGCCTTGGCCCGCTATTGAAATGGATTTCTATTTGGCTGAACCCAGAATTAGATCTGAACCACGAGATTTTGAGGGATTGTTTAGCACTGGAGTATGGCCACTCTATCCCCTGGTTGAACTATATAAAAAACTGGCAACTAATTTGGGTCGACCGGAATTGTTTGACTCCCCAAACAAGCTGCTGAAGGGGGACATGAAATGGGCTAAAGAGACATACAAACAATTGGCATATTTGGCAAGAGAGGAAAATGAATTATGCAAACCAACTGTAAGGGCTCATCAATTGTTAACAACTACCAGAGGTATAGAACCTTATTTGAGAATCGTCAATAACATGAATCATCGATTTTTATTGACCAAGTTTAGATTGAACAAATTTCACCTTCTCCTTACAGAACGCCCAGGTTGGACTAAGGAGTCGGAACTGGAGATTTGTTCTTGTGATTGATTCTCTATTAAAGACACTATGCACTTTATCTTTTTTTGTAAGCATTTATGCCCTATCCGCAAAAAGTTCATCATTCCCCTCATTAAAAACAAAGGCTTTAGACAAGTTAGACCCGCCCTTTTACATTTACAGCTGTTGTCAAGTACATGGGAGATTTTTAACATAGCAAATTTCTTGACAATAGCACTGAGACTGAGGAGGAAAACTAACTGGATACAGTGTACATAGCGGTATACTTAAGATGTAGGAGAAAGCGCTTCATTTCTTTTAAATTGTTCTTTCTGCTGGTTTTACCCTTTTTATCAATATTTATAAATGTATGTTTTTATATATATATATGAAATTGTTGTGATTGGATTATAAATCAATGTCTCATATTTCTTTTAAATTTATGTCTTGACTCTGATGAATTATGTAGTATACTTTTATGGCTTTTGAAATGAACCGAATAAAGTATTTTTGACTGACTGACTGACTGAGTCTTACAATGAGTTCTTTGTTTGGATTAACAACCTCAATCCTTACCTCAACTTCATAATCACAGCCTCCTCTTCCCACATAGCCTTCCTGGACTTAACCATCAAGATTGAGGGCAACAACCTCTCTACCACCATGTACAGGTAGAACAACGTCCGAAACAGCCTCCTCCACTTTAGTAGCCACCACCCCAAAGCATTGAAAGAGAATCTGCCCTTCGGACAGTTTCTAAGGGTGAGGAGGAACTGAAGCACCATAGAGGAGTACAAATCTGAATCGACCACCCTAGCTAATAATCTCCCCGCTAGAGGATACCCCCAGAGGAATGTCTCACTCACCAGAAAACGAGCTCGCAATAACCATAGAGAGAGCCTTCTGGAACACAAGGCATGTGACCCAACCAGCACTGAGCCTATGACGTGCGTACCCACATTCACACCAGCCTCTAACAAATTAGAGAGGGTACTGATGAGACATTGGCACATACTTAACACAGGATCCCTAAACTTGGAGAGACCACGGTTTGCGTTTAAACGCTCAAGAAATATCAAGGATATTCTCATCCAGACTAGACCAAAGAAAAAAGAAGCAGCTTGCCAATCTACCTTGTGGCAACTGCCCTCGGTGAACCTGCAACCTCCACTATGTGGGGATGACAACTTGCCCCATCAAAATAAGTGTCTCAGAACACCGCAGCAATTTTCGCTGTAAGAAAAACAATAAAAAAATGTGTTCTCACTACATTGAGAAGAACCACTCACCTGACTCCTTGAAATGGTTGGTTCTCGAGGCTGATCCCAGAGCCTCTAAGAACAACCTTTTTACCAAAGAACAAAAGTGGATACACCGCCTTTCTGCCGACAGTGTTGGTCTTAACGAGGAAATACCCTGGAGCTCTATTAGGACCTAGTATCTACTCTGGATATAACCATGTGTGCACATTCAAAGCAACACTCCCTACCCTCCCCGGGGGGACATTACCACCTGTGGGGCATTTTTGGAGTATTTGATGTTTTACCTCCCACTACATCACTGAATGATCAACGCACCTAGGGTGTGATATGACAGGTAATGAATCACCTACCTGATGACTCAATAGGCATGCACTAATCCAACACACCAGCTAATGACATAACCATTCTGATGGCACGATCATAGCAACGGCGAGCATTGACAGCCTTTGCTGTTCGAAAATGATTGAAGCAATGCGATCACAACACGCCGCCCCATCACTGGGGTAGAGTGCCAATGCTAACTAACCTTGTTTATATAAGAAGATAAAATAAGAGACTCGCAGCGATTGCTCCATAACCCAGCCAGGGCCTAAACTTAAGTACTCCCCGATCTGGCAACATTGTGATTAAGTTTTTATCACTATTATTGTGCCTCTTTAAACAAGAGATTACACTGGTTAGACTCCCGGGTGGCTCAGGGTTTAATCCTATTTCGAGTGCTAGAGCTAACTATCCTTGTTCCAAAAAGATAAAAAAGATACACGCAGAGTTTGCTCTATAACCCAGCCAGAGCCTAAACTTAAGTACTTCCCGATCTGGCAACTTTGTGATTAAGTTTTTAACATTTTTATTGTGCCTCTTTAAATAAGATATCACACTGGTTATAATCCCGGGTGGCTCAGGATTTAATCCTATCTCAATACCATCCGTAATTACTGTTTTCTGCACTACATCCGGTGCCAACAACAAGGTAACTAGACCATTCTAACATGGCCGCCACGGGCGCCCCATTAACCTCGTGACCGCAGGCAACACACTCGGGAAGTCATGTGGCACTGCTAAACCATACAAAATGATGGCCGCCCAGTATGCCGACACCTCCCGGACTCGGCGGTGTGGGTAGGTCACAGAACGCCACACAACGCTTCGACATGTGAGTAGAACTTTCGTATGCGGTGTCAGGCTGTTCATGCTCTTTAATCGGGTCAACTCACTCGGGATGTCATGTGGCACTGCTAAACCATAAAAAATGATGGCCGCCCAGTATGCCGACACCTCCCGGACTCGGCGGTGTGGGTGGGTCACAGAGCGCCACACAAGGCTTCGACATGTGAGTAGAACTTTCGTATGCGGTGTCAGGCTGTTCATGCTCTTTAATCTTAATGTGGATGCCTTCGGTGCCTTGTTTATGGGCTAACTGTAACATGACAACACTACCGCCTTTGGACACGGTACCTCACTTCCAGGTCCTGCCTACATGCAGTACACGCTTTAAGGCGGGCCGTAGTATTACACACTCCCCAGGGAGCAGGCATTAAAGTTTTGGTAGACAAGGTGGCCCGCTATAATTTGACCCGTTTAGGCTTTAATTACAGAGAATATCCTGTCAAGACCCAAAGTCTACCGTCAATGCACGAGCGCAACGGCGCTAACCTGCAAGCCTAACTAAGCAGTCGCTTTAATTACCTCAGACATCCCTCCAGCCTTTTGATGTCAACAGAAATAAGCACATAGACCACTTTACGAACGCCAGTGCATTGACCCCACTGCCAATCAAGCGGTCAGTCATAGCACCGCGTTCTGCACTCAATTGCCGAATTTATATATATAGATTCAACTGAGCATAGTAGATAACAGAAATAAGCACTGAGATCACTGCACGTACGCCAGCGCATTGGCCGTACTGCCAAACCAAGCGGTCAGTAACATCACCACGGCCTATACTTTATTGCAGAATTGATGTAATTAGCTTCCACTGAGCATAGTAGATACCGAACACCAGTAAGAACGCCACCACATGAACTCAGCGGGCGTGCTCTGGTTTACTGCTAGAGGGCTCAGTGTTAGACAACTGGCATCAGCTAGCACACTGCTACATGAACCTAGCGTGTTTACTCTGACACACTGCTAGAGGGCTCATTAATTTAATAGATGCCCCACCTTAGTCTTTACTCTTTTCCTATGTTTACAGGAGTAACTAGCAAAAACTAAAACAAAATAATGATGTTTGAAGACAAAATAATGACCGATCTATAGGCAAACACTGATAGTAAGAAAGATTGCTAGGCGACATAGAACTCCATGAAGCACTACCTAAGGTTGTCCTTAACATACAAGCTGTCTGTCTATGATATGGCTCCTTGTTTCTGACCATTTGCATCCATCCCTCCATGTATAGCCCAACATACATGGGAGTGAAAGCCTGATGTGTTGACCGCCGGGTACTGTTGATGCCTGGAATTTTTACACTATTAGTTGAGTCCTATCCGATTGCTCGCTTGTTTTTATGCATGCTCCACATGGGCATGTGATCACCACCTTAGCTCACTGTGGGTAGCAATCACCACGGATTTTAGAACCTTTTATTGTGCTCCAACAATAAAGGCACACACCAAGGAATGTTTTTTAACTTGAAAGTCACCACAGACACTGTCTGACACTGGTTTATTCCAATATATACCTGTAATGTATGCAATTTTGTTTCTCCAACACAGGTAGTTCCAGCCCATCGCAGGTATACTGACACATTAGATTTGACTTCATTGTGTTACTATTGAACCAATTGACATATAAACTATTTGCTCTGTGTAGATAGTTCCTTTCCGTATGGTCCTGAAGAATCGCGAGTCCACCGACATTAACGCGAGAAACATGTTGACCGTTACTACTAGTTTTCACTAACTGACATATAAATAGAAAACATTATACTTTAACTACTGTCTGTTTCATTGCTTTTAATTGAGGCAATAGACCCCCAGAATAAAGACAATTTCAGATACTCCCAGCCCCATTTTATATTCACCACCACGTCTACACTATCTCGGCCCCACACCCGCACTTCACAATACGGCTGTTGGATATATGATCTCCGATAAAGTGCCCCTCTTTGAGGTGAGCCCATTGGGTATTGCACCGCCGACCCAATGAGGAGCAGCCCAGATGATGAAGCATGACATCTGAAAGGGTGTGTGAGGGCATTAAAATCCAACAAATGGATTTTCCTCTGTAGATTTTTGTGGGACACAGTGGGCTCCAGCTTCCGTGTGACTTGCTACCAATCCTCCCTTAGGAACAGCACAACATTTCTACTTTGACATCATACTGACAACTAGATCTGTGACCAGCTGATTACTACAATGAAAATCTGGGCCATATAGCGTTGTTGTCCTTCCCTGTAAGCGTAAGCGGACTGGGCTGGTGTATGCCAGTCCAGCATGAGGCTGTGAAGAATGACTCAGGAGCTATGGGCGTGGCTCCTTAGTGAGCTGTATGAGGAATCAACTGATGCGAGTGTCCGTATTGTAGTGCTGCCATCACCCGGGTAGCAAGCTCCAATGTCTGACTCTGTGAGGCAAGTCCCACAACATGACCAACATTGAAGGTACGGGAAATCACTGACCCTACATTCATCCATAGTTCCACACAAGAAAGATGGTGGACATTACACATCTGTGTGGATATGAATGTTTATTGCACATTCAGTGGAGTGTTGCAGCTGTAGCAATAAAGGCCTATGCAAAGCCCAAATTTCAGTTTTTGGCACATGGAGGGCAACCAATTAGAGACAAGCTCATTGTCGGAGTTAGGCTGTGCCAACATATGTACTTATACAATGACTCCGCCAATCCCCACGCACTTATAAATTCACTATACACTCTCCTTGCAGTACTCTAATGATACAGTCTCTACTTACGTACTTGTACAATGACCAAGACAAAGTTACATAACCAAAGTTTTCCCCCACTGTCAAAGGTAAGATGGTTGCATACGCTGTTCAGAGCACAATATAAGGGCCCAGGGGTAGCATGTTGCATACATAATGAATACACGGACACAGATAGATAGTGGAACTGGGTTCGGGCACGTGTGCTCGACTCCTTTTTATTACCAGGGTCACATGTTCAATGGCGTCTGTGCTGGATGCGTGTGGGGTGAGTGTAAGCCAACCCTCCGGGAAAGATTGGTGATGGCAACAAGTACAACAGTAATCATTGGATCAGACACAGAGATTCAGTCATAAAGGATCAATGATTTGTGCTGCACTAAGGTAGGGGCACCAGATGTGAAATAATACACAAAAGATTCTATAGTAAAGGGTTCATGACTTGTGGTATACTGAGGTAGGGGCAGCATATGTGAAATTATACACACAATATTGTATCATAAAGGGTCCATGAATTGTGCTGCACTGAGATAGGAGTACAAAAGGGGGTGGTGATGGACGGAGCATCTGAACCAATCAAACACTCACACCCAGACAAAAGATCTGGGTTTGATCCATCACCGTTCTTTAGCCCACTCTGCCACCCCAGTTCAGACATGGCTATATGCAAATCAGTCTGACCCTGTGCCTCATGGGAACAGTCCAGCCCGAACTGCCAAACCATGCCTTCCCTGAACCGGAAACAAGCTTCCGAGGACCGGCTTCTGGCATTCCAGCCGTCTTCAGCCCGGCTTGCTTGAATCCAGCGGCAAGTTGAGCAAGGGACTCTCGTCTGAGCATACCCTGCCACACTTATGGCGGCCAAAGCAGTACAAAAGGGGGGGGTGATGGACGGAGCATCTGAACCAATCAAACACTCACACCCAGTCAAAAGATCTGGGTTTGATCCATCACCGTTCTTTAGCCCACTCTGCCACCCCAGTTCAGACATGGCTATATGCAAATCAGTCTGACCCTGTGCCTCATGGGAACAGTCCAGCCCGAACTGCCAAGCCATACCTTCCCTGGACCGGAAACAAGCTTCCGAGGACCGGTTTCCGGCATTCCAGCCGTCTTCAGCCCGGCTTGCTTGAATCCAGTGGCAAAGTGAGCAAGGGACTCACGTCTGAGCATACCCTGCCACACTTATGGCGGCCAAAGCAGTACAAAAGGGGGTGGTGATGGACGGAGCATCTGAACCAATCAAACACTCACACCCAGTCAAAAGATCTGGGTGTGATCCATCACCGTTCTTTAGCCCACTCTGCCACCCCAGTTCAGACATGGCTATATGCAAATCAGTCTGACCCTGTGCCTCATGGGAACAGTCCAGCCCGAACTGCCAAGCCATGCCTTCCCTGGACCGGAAACAAGCTTCCGAGGACCGGTTTCTGGCATACCAGCCGTCTTCAGCCCGGCTTGCTTGAATCCAGTGGCAAAGTGAGCAAGGGACTCACGTCTGAGCATACCCTGCCACACTTATGGCGGCCAAAGCAGTACAAAAGGGGGTGGTGATGGACGGAGCATCTGAACCAATCAAACACTCACACCCAGTCAAAAGATCTGGGTTTGATCCATCACCGTTCTTTAGCCCACTCTGCCACCCCAGTTCAGACATGGCTATATGCAAATCAGTCTGACCCTGTGCCTCATGGAAACAGTCCAGCCCGAACTGCCAAGCCATGCCTTCCCTGGACCGGAAACAAGCTTCCGAGGACCGGTTTCTGGCATTCCAGCCGTCTTCAGCCCGGCTTGCTTGAATCCAGTGGCAAAGTGAGCAAGGGACTCACGTCTGAGCATACCCTGCCACACTTATGGCGGCCAAAGCAGTACAAAAGGGGGTGGTGATGGACGGAGCATCTGAACCAATCAAACACTCACACCCAGTCAAAAGATCTGGGTTTGATCCATCACCGTTCTTTAGCCCACTCTGCCACCCCAGTTCAGACATGGCTATATGCAAATCAGTCTGACCCTGTGCCTCATGGGAACAGTCCAGCCCGAACTGCCAAGCCATGCCTTCCCTGGACCGGAAACAAGCTTCCGAGGACCGGTTTCTGGCATTCCAGCCGTCTTCAGCCCGGCTTGCTTGAATCCAGTGGCAAAGTGAGCAAGGGACTCACGTCTGAGCATACCCCGCCACACTTATGGCGGCCAAAGCAGTACAAAAGGGGGTGGTGATGGACGGTGGCAGTTCGGGCTGGACTGTTCCCATGAGGCACAGGGTCAGACTGATTTGCATTTGGCCATGTCTGCACTGGGGTGGCAGAGTGGGCTAAAGAACGGTGATGGATTAAACCCAGATCTTTTGACTGGGTGTGAGTGTTTGATTGGTTCAGATGCTGCCTCCATCACCACCCCCTTTTGTACTGCTTTGTTTGCCATACGTTGGCAGGGTATGCTCAGACGTGAGTCCCTTAGTCACTTTGCCACTGGATTCAAGCAAGCCTGGCTGAAGACGGCTGAAATGCCAGAAACCGGTCCTAGGAAGCTTGTTTCCGGTCCAGGGAAGGCATGGCTTGGCAGTTCGGACTGGACTGTTCCCATGAGGCACAGGGTCAGACTGATTTGCATATGGTCATGTCTGAACTGGGGTGGCAGAGTAGATCTTTTGACTGGGTGTGAGTGTTTGATTGGTTCAGATGCTGCGTCCATCACCACCCCCTTTTGTACCGCACTGAGATAGGGGTATTGTTGGACTTGGCCCTTTTTGCAGGGTCATCCCTGAACTTTTTGCCTCCCCCCTGTACTTTCTCTGACCTGTTTTTGTTGGTTTTATGACTCTGGGCACTTTACCACTGCTGATCAGTGCTAAAGTGCATACGCTCTCCCTATTGAAAATTGATGTATGGATTTGTGACTCCATGACTGGCTCGTTTGGTTTACTTGTCAGACCATAGTACAGTACACTGAGTGTGCCCTATGGCTTGTAAACCAAATGCTGTTGGTGGGCGTGTAGCACTGGTTGTGCCACCCACAGAAGCAGCCGGTGAAAGTGTGTTTAAGGCTGCTATTGCCGAGCCTGTGTGCAGTCTGGTACTGCCATGTTCACTGGGCACGTGGAACCACTTGCCAGTCCCTAAACCTTCCCTTTTCTTCATATCAGACACCCCTATGGTAGGCCCAAGGGCAGGGTGCATTGCAAGTATAAGGTAGGACAAGCCCTGGTGTGTGTGGCATGTCCTAATAGTGAATTACAGCCATTTTCATTTGTCACTATTGCAAGGCTACCTGTTCTCCATAGGCCAGAATGGACAGTTAGATTATTACATTTTATAATCCTAACTGACTCAGGGAACATGGTAGAAATTCGAGTTTAGTATGCCTGAACTCAGAATGATAAAATACATTGTTTAGTGAAGTTGCTTTTAACATTCTGCGTTTGAAAATACTACTTTTAGAAAGTAGGTATTTTCTTGTTTAACTATCCAGGCCTGCCTCTGCTAGGTGGTGTATCCTTGTCTGGTGCTTTTGAGTGAAAGGGCTAGGGGATTCCAAGAAACAGAATGGGTAAGCCCAGTGGTGAATAGAGAGATCTGCATCTAGATGGGTGGGAGGAGTTGCAGCTGGGACCTGAATAGGACAGTACCTGCCCCCCACAGTGCTGCCTCCACCCCTGTGGTGCGTCTGATGTCTCTGCCCTGCACTGTGAAAGGAGAGAAGGAATCTTGTCAACAAAGTGCTCCAGGGCTGTGCTTTCCCTCCACAATGCTGGCTCCACCTCCTATGGGGTGTCTGATGTTTCTGCCCTGCACTGTGAAAGGAAAGATGGAGTCATGTGAACAGAGTGCTCCAGAACTGGTTTGGACTGGGCAAAGGACCCTCTGCCCTCAGAGGACAAAGGATTTTGGGGTATAAATATTGGAACCCTGATCCCAAGAAATTAGATCACTTTTGGACAACAAGAAGAAACCTTTGCTGAGGAGAGGAACCTGAAGAAACTGAGGAGAGACTATCCCTAAGCTGAAGTGCTGCTTGGGGCATTGGCCTGCAGTGGTTGCCTCACTGGCAAAGACAGAAAAAAGAACTTTGTGTGCTTTATTTTCAACTTGTGAAGGATCTCCAAGGGCTTGGAAAAGAGCTTGCCTCCTGCTGAATTCTCAGGGACAACAGACTTCACCCCAGCTCCCAGAGTTCTTTGGAAGTGCCTGCTACTGTTTGGGGCCTTCTGAGGGACTACGTGTAACAAGGAGCTGGAAGAGTGACTCAACGAGGAAGAAGCGTGTCGCAGTCACTGCTGCTGCCATTGCATGTTGAATGTCGGCGTTGTAGCTGTCGTATTGCACCACATCGAGAGAAACGTCTCCATCGAAGAGGAAGCGTGTCTCCATTTCTGCTGCTACCATCGCATCGTGAATATCGGCGCTGTAGCTGTCGTATTGCACCACATTGAGAGAAGCGTCTCGCAACGGAGAGGAAGCGTGTCGCCGTCGCTGCTGTTGCCGTCGCAACGTGAATGTCGGCGCTGTAGCTGTAGTATTTCACCGCATCAGGAGAAGTGCCTCTCAATGAAGGAGAAGCATGTTGCCGTCGCTGTTGCTGCCGTCGCATTTTGGATGTCGCCGCTGTAGCTGTCGTATTGCACCGCATCAAGAAAAGCGCCTCGCATCCACAGAGAAGCGTGCCACTGTCGAAGCTGCTCCCGTCGCATCTTGGATTTCACCGCTGTAGTTGTCGCATTGTGTGGAAGCCTCTCGCAACATCAGAGAAGAGTGTCACAGCGAGGCTGTTGCTGTCGCATCGCTGAACAAGGGTGTCGCCGCTGCAGCTGGCGCATTGAACCGAGACTTCTCGCATCCTCGGAGAAACGTGCCGCACCTAGAACATCTTCACGTCTTTGCACCGGAACTTTGCAGCGTTTCCATCGCTGCAACACCTTTGTTGTGGAAGCGCAACGCATGGTAAGATACATTGATGCAAAGTGTCGCATCTTAAGAAATTAACTGAACTAAGCTAAAACTACCATTTTAAGTATAGCATAGTGGATTTTTGTCGTTTGGGGTTTTGTGTTAAGTCTGTATAAAGAATACTTATTTTTTATATAAACCTTGTGTGGTGTCGATTTGTAGTGTTGTCACTGGGTTACTGTATGTGGTCACAAATGCTTTACACACTGCCTCTGAGATAAGCCTGTCTGCTCGTGCCAAGCTACCAAGGGGGTGAGCAGAGTTTTCTTTAGGAGTGTACCCCCTTACCCTGACTAGAGGCAAGGGTCCCTATTTGTCACAAGTACCTACCTGTGCCAACTACAGACCCCCAAATCTAACAGGCATCAGAAGCATTTAGCGTCTGCACAACCAGCAATGATGCGTGCAGTGGGCGAGCCGCACTGGGAGCAATATCTGTTGCCTACTGGACTGCGTTATCTGCAATCGAGACTCGATGTGAATGGTGAGCCCTGCTATCCGCAGTGTAGATAGAAGGCAGTAGTCAGCACAGACATCGTGAAATGCTTTTAGTCACTTCGTCTTGACAAAATTCGAGGACATAGAGTACAATTTTCTCTGCAATAAATGAATCAAAACTGAATTCAGAATGTGAGCTCTGCTGACCGCAGTGTAGGTGTATGGAACAAAATATGAAATATTTATGGAATACACTCTTGAAATATGTAGGTATCAGGGACGTTATAGTTAGTTGCCTACTGGCCTGTGAAATTAATTAATGAAGACTAAACTTGAATTGTGAGCCCTGCTGAGCACAGTGTAGGCTGGAGCAGCGGTCAGGAAGGGCCCACAGCCACGTGGCATTAACTTGAGCTGCATAGATTTAGTGGTAGGTGTGACGCACAGCATATGCGCAGTCAGTGATGATGCAATGTCTCTTGCCTACTGGATTGCGTCATCCGCAATCGCAACTCGATCTGAATTGTGAGCCCTGCTGACTGCAGTGTAGGCCGGAGGCAGTGGTCAGGAAGGGCCCATAGCCACGTGGCGTTGACTTGAGCTGCACAGATTGGGAGCATTTGGTTGTCTTAACCAATTATAGTCTCTTAAACAATTTGCATCTGTACAAATCTTCAATTGTGAGCCCTGCTGACCGCAGTTTAGACCGGAGGCAGTGATCAGGAAGGGCCCACAGCCACGTGGCGTTGACTTGAGCTGTATAGACTTAGTGGTAGATGTGGCGCTCAGCGTGTGCGCAGCCAGCGATGGTGCAATGTCTCTTGCCTACTGGACTGCGTCATCTGCAATTGAGACTCAATCTGAATTGTGAGCCCTGCTGGCCTCAGAGTAGACTGCCATTCAGTGTTCGTTTGGACTTTGAAGATGAATTTGGTCATTGTAGTAAAGCTTTATCTGATATAAAACAAGTTCTTAAAGCAAGGATACTAAAAGGATATTGTGTAGGATTTAGGGATGTTGTAGATAGTTGCCTACCGGACTCTGAAATGAATGAATGAAAACTGAATTTGAATTGTGAGCCCTGCTGAGCACAGTGTAGGTCAGGAAGAGCCCACAGCCACGTGGCATTGACTTGAGCTGCATAGAGTTAGTTATAGGTGTGGCGCTCAGCGTATGCGCAGCTAACGATGATGCAATGTCTCTTGCCTACTGGACTGCGTCATCTGCAATCGCGACTCCATTTGAATTGTGAGCCCTGACTGCAGTGTAGACTACCATTCAGTGTTCGTTTGGACTTGCAAGATGAATTTGGTCATTGTAGTAAAGCTATAACTGATATAAAACAAGTTCTTAAAGCAAGGATACTAAAAAGATATTGTTTAGATTTGAGGGACGTTATACTTAGTTGCCCACTGCACTCTGTAATTAATGAATGAAGACTCAATTTTAATTGTGAGTCCTGATGAACGCAGTGTAGGCAGGAGGTAGCGGTCAGCAAGGGCCCACAGCCACATGGCTTTGAGTTGAGCTGCACAGGTATTTGCAATTATGCGTGTGTGCAGCCGGCGATGATACGTGGTGCACTGAGTTAGTGGCACCTGAAGCAACCAGTGTCTGCGCACCCTGCGATGATGCGTGGTCCGGGCGGGCTGCACTGGGAGTAATGTCTTTTGTCTAATGAATTCTGCTTTAATAAGTCCACGTGGCGTTGACTTGTAGTGCACTGAGTAAGTGTTACCTCTGACGCTCAGCGTGTACTTACCCTGCGATGATGTGTAGTCCGGGGGGCCGCACTGGGGGCAATGTGTCTTGCGTACTGGACTGCGTCATCTGCAATCGCCACTCCATCTAAATTGTGAGGCCTGCTGTTTGCTGTGTAGATCGAAGGCAGTAGTCTGTACAGACATAAGTCTACGGTATTGTGCCGCTGTGTTTGCATGGGGCCTGTGTCGAGGAGGCCCACGGTCATGGCGGTAGCCCCGTGGCAGGGTGAGGGCCACCTCTCTGGCAGACGTGTTGGCCTTCACGCAAGTGAACCACACCCAGAGCCCCAGCCTATTTATTCATACTCCTACGCTGGAGTGGCGTACGTTGGACCAGCCCACACCGCTTCCCCTTCCAGGGGGGGACAACACAGCTACATGACCAAGATCTTCCCCACTGCCTGAGGTAACATGGCTGTGTTTATTGTCCACAACACTACAAGCACCAGCAGTATATGTACACTTGGAGAGGTTTGTGCTCTGCATAGTGAGGTCTGTGTAGCACATCACCGCTACACTTGGCATTGTGTGCATCATTATTGATGGGTGACTTGCGTCCTTCACACATGCTTGGTTGCCACATCTGCCAACATTCAAGCATTGTGTGGCTAAGGGACTATGCCATTTTTGGAAGGTCCACTGTCCTGTTCTGTGCTGCCTCGGTGGTAGTAGGGAGGGGGTGGTCCGAGGGGACAACCTGAGGTTGGTGGCAGTGGGTGTTTTGGCCTTCATGGGTGTCAGAGCTGCATGATCAGTAACTTTATGACATGTGTTATTCTTCAGATGTGATTCTGGGCTGGGCTCCCTTTCACATTGTAGGTAGTCATCCTGGTTTACACCCGTAAAGGGCAAATGTTAGATTCCTACTGCTAACGCTGCTTATTGCCTGTTTTTGGATCGCACCCTAGAGTTGGCTGCTCGTTGAAAATAACGGGAAGTGGTGTTTTTGTGTTATTTTTGAATGGGAACGGCTACTCTGCATAATATTACCGTTAGTTGTTGCTCTCATTTGTGGCGATTTATTTTTGCACAAGCTATTGCTGGAAAACTGGGGATATTGGCTGTTTTCACTAGGTTGAGAATGGATTGATTATTTAAAATCATTTAGAAATTAGTATTTAAAAAAATCTTTGAAATTCACAAAAAAAAACATTGGTTTCAGGGATGTCCTAGTTAGGCCTGGGCGGTAAATTCAGTTTGGCTCGCGTAATTTGCGGAATTTGGGTAATTTCGCGTTGCGCGGAGAACGCAAAATTGCCCAAAATTCTGCGTTCCGCGACTTCGCGAAATTTTTTCTTGTTCGCGTTCTCAAAGTGCGTGTTCGCTAAATATTTCCCCTGAGCATGCAAACAGCGATTGCGAACAGGAAAAAAGCATCGGGAACAAGCAATTCTGCGTGTTTGCGGAGATTTGCGTGGCGCAATTACACAAATTCCGCCCACCCCTAGTTCTAGTTACAAATTAGCATTTAAAAAACCTTTGAAATTCACTGAAAAAAACATAGGTTTCAAGGACGTTATAGTTAGTTGAACATTTCACTCGTACAAAACCATAGAAATTCTGCTGTTATAGTTAGTTGAGCTAACTACAACTCGCGTCCCTGCAATGCACTGATGAGGGTCCCTGGGGGCCAACTAGCTCTCCTGTTACCTTCAGTAATCCCCACACAGATGGATTGATGTGAGTGGTCAGAGGCCACACACCCTTTTTACACCACTCTGCAAACGCGCCTCCTGGCGCACTGCTGCTTAGGGGATGAAGTCCAATGAGGAACTTTGGGGTCCAAGAAGCCCTCATGGTACCTCCTGTAAGTGCTATGCAGCGGAATTCCTGAGCGCTGGTCGGAGGCCCAGCCCACTTTCTCCACAACTCTGCAAACACAAGTACTAGTTAAAAATGCATTTGCGATGTAATACGTCTCGCTTTTGCGAAAGTTAGTGCTTTTGGCATTGCAAATATAAACAAGTGGATGTACGTTGTGTGCAGTGGAATTATGTGGTATGTTGTGCAGTGAAATTCTGTGGATAGAAAGTATGTGGTATGTAGGGTATATGAATTATGTAGAGTGGGGTTATGTGTTATAGAGAGTAATTATGTGGTATGGTAGCTGGGTTGTGGAGTGGTAACCTCAGGTTTAGTCTTCCTCGTTTCCATAGAAGCAAAACTATAAACTCAATGAGACAAAAAAAGGAACCACTGAGGAGCACTACTGGACCTAGTCGGAGGTATGAGCAGGGCCACTTGAATTATGTGACTGTTCGGCTGCACCTATTTTCGCATAATTAGACATTTTCCGCATTTGCCACATAATTCACCATCTGCTGCATAATCGGCAGATTTGAACACAAAAAAACTTGTTTCTAGCTCAAACAGCTCAAACATTACTAAAAATGCAGCAACAAGTGCTACAGAGTGGTGGAAGGCCCTTTGCAAACTTGGAATGGTCACCTGTTACTTATTGTTAAAAGTGTGTGTTAAATTGGTACTAATGGTGCGCAAACCACTATTGTTTCTTTCTGTGCCTCTTTTGCCTCTTTCTGCATTTCTCTTGCTTCTTTTTGAACATCTCTTGCGTTTTCTGCACCTCTCTTGCTTCTTTTTGCACTTCTCTTGCTTCTTTCGTCTGCACCTCTCTTGCTTCTTTCTGCACCTCTGTTGCTTCTTTCTGCACCTCACTTGCTTCTTTCTGCATTCCCTTCTTCTTTCTGTATCTCTCTTGCTTCTTTCTGTACCCCTTTTGCCTTTTTCTGCACCTCTGTTGCTTCTTTCTCCACTTTTCGTGCTTCTTTCTCTGCCTCTCTTGCTCCTTTCTGCACCGATGTTGCTTTTTCCTTCACTTTTCTTGCCTCTTCCTGCACCTCTGTTTGTTATTTCTGTACTTCTCTTGCTTCTTTCTGCATCTCTTGCTTCTTTCCGCACCCCTGTTGCCTCTTTCTGTACCCTTTTCCTCCTTCTGTACCTCTCTTGCCTCTGTATGCACCTCTGTTGTTTCTTTCTGCATTTCTCTTGCTTCTTTCTGTACCCCTCTTTCCTCTTTCTGCATGTCTGTTGCTTCTTTCTACAATTCTCTTGCCTGTCTGTACCTCTTTTGCTTCTTTCTGCAACTCTCTTGCCTCTTACTACAGTTCTCTTGCCTCTTTCTGCACCTCTGTTGTTTCTTTCTGTACTTTTCTTGCATATTTCTGCACCTCTGTTGGTACTTTTAGCATTTCTCTGGCCTTTTTCTGCACCTCTCTTGCCTGTTTCTGCAACTCTCTTACCTCTTTCTGCAGTTCTATTGCCTCCCTCTGCACCTCTTTTGCTTCTTTCTGCACTTCTTTTGCCTCTTTTTACACCCCACTTGCCTCTTTCTTTACCTTAGTTGGTTCTTTCTGCATTTCTCTTGCTTCTTTCTGTATCCCTCTTGCCTCTTTCTGTACCCCTCTTTCTTCTTTCTGCATGTCTGTTGCTTCTTTCTGCTCTTGCTTCTTTCTCTATCCCTCTTGCCTTTGCTGCTCCTTTATTGCTTCTTTCTGCACTTCCTTTGCCTTTTTCTCCACCCCCTTGCCTCTTTCTGCACCTTCATTGGTTCTTTCAGCATCCTTCTTCCCTCTTTCCGCACCTCTTTGTGCACTTCTCTTGCTTTGTTTCTGCCTTTTTTTATATACATTTACAGAGTATGCTGTTTGAAACACAGATATTCAAGTATTTGTATGTTTATTTTAATGTGACATGTCACTAGGTAAAAGCAGAGATGCACACATGCATACCTTCACAAACTTGCTCAGACTTACAACAGTGATATGGTTAAGATTTCTGTTTTACATTTGGTAGGCCTAACATTCTGAACAGTCGATGAATAGTGAACCTTGAAGAGAAAAGTGAGGTATAATACATCTTGATAGAAGGATTAGTTATTAGGCTACTTTGTATGAGTCTGTGGTAAGGTACAGTCGAAGTAAGCTTCTTTCTGCATCTCTATTGCTTCTTTCTGCCCTTCTCTTGCTTTTTTTGCACCTTTCATCCTCTTACCGGACTTCTGTTGCCTTTTTCTGCATTTTTTTGCTTCTTTCTGCACCTTTCTTCTTCTTTTTCCACCTCTCTTGCATCTTTCTGCACTTCCCTTGCTTCTTTCTGTGCCTTTCTTCCTCTTTCTGTACATGTCTTACCTATGTAGGCATAGTAAGTAATTAGCATTTTAAAAAACCTTAGAAATTCTCTGAAAAAAACAGATGTTTCTGGAACGTTATAGACAGGAATTAGCATTTAAAAAAACCTTAGAAATTCTCTGAAAAAAACAGATGTTTCTGGAACGTTATAGGCAGGAATTAGCATTTAAAAAAACCTTAGAAATTCACTGAAAAAACCAGAGGTTTCAGGGACGTTATAGTTAGGAATTATCATTTAAAAAACCTTAGATATTCACAGAAAAAGACACAGGTTTCAGGGATGTTATAGTTAGGCTGGCAGTTAACTCGTACAAAACCAGAGAAATTCAGCTGTTATAGTTAGCTGAGCTAACTATAATTTTCCCCCCGCAATGCACTGCTGATGACGACATCACATCACATATTACATCACTCATGACATGGTCAGGGACATCACTGATGCCATCTCAAATTACATCACTGAAGACATCATCCACTTAATTTCTGATGCACCTCCTCACACCCTAATATAACCTTTCATACACCCACTCTAAAATACAGACTACCATTCTCGAAACCGTAGACACACCGATATCAGTTAGTACATACCCACTTACTGATTCATAGCTCTACACTCATCCATTCACTCACCCATACAGTCAGTCATACACACAGTCACTCATCAATACAGCCATTGTGATACGCACTCATATACCCATACAGACACTCACATACCACCACTCACCCATACAGTTACTCACACACCTAGTCAGTCACCCAAACAATCAATCACATTGCCATTTACTCACCTATACAGTTATACTCACACTACCTCACTTATTCATACAGATACTAACACATACTTACTCTCTTATACAATCACTGACATAAGCACACACTCATTCATACAACTACTCTCAAAATCACTCACTCTCATATATAGTCACTCATACACTCTAACACTCACATATACTGCCTTTCACATATGTAGTTACTCACAGATACCACTGAGACATCCATTCACTCACCAACACATCCATATGCACACTCACTCACCCATAGAGCACCACGCAGATGCACTCATGAACCTATACACCCAGTGAATCACCCACTCACACATCCATGCAGGGAGTCATACACCCCCACCCACAGAGACACCCATGCACCCTTAGAGGTACTCAGACAACCAATCATTAACCCATATAGATACTCATATAGCTACTCACCAACCCGTGCAGCCACTTACACACCAACTGACACTGATACAGACATTCACACGAATTAGTCATTCTCCCATGCATTCACTAAGACATGTTTAATCAATCACTTACAGTCAGTCACGCACCTACTAAATCATCAACTCAGACACACATACACCCACTCATTCTTCAATACATCTTGGCGTATATATATATATATATATATCAACTCCGTTTTTCTGCCGAAGGCAGAATGTCTCGCGCACTCCCAGCTTTGAGCAGATAAGACCATTAACCAAAATCGATATGGAAGTTGTTTTTATTCCATTACAGCTCGTTAACCAGCACACTTGAGCAGTGTGCTGGTTAACGAGCTGTAATGGAATAAAAACAACTTCCATATCGATTTGGATTAATGGTCTTATCTGCTCAAAGCTGGGAGTGCGCGAGACATTCTGCCTTCGGCAGAAAAACGGAGTTGATTAATAACGGCAGGGCCCTGCTGCACTCGTAACGCACCGCAACGAGAGCACTCGGAAGCCCCTTCTCTGGGCCATCTCACTTGGATATATATATATATATATATATATATATATATATATCCAAGAAAACCCTCCTCCAAAGAAAAGGCAGAGGCCTCAGTAGGGGAACAAAGCGAAGCTTCCTTTATTGCAGATATGGGGCAGGTAGGCGGGCGTATGCATTTCGGCCGTGTGGCCTCTTCAGCGCCCAGGATGTGACGGGGGGAGAGTAGAAATGCTGCCAAAAGGACGCTGCCCCGGTTAAACCCAGTTCAAAAATAAGCTCCTCCCCGTAGGCGGTGATCAGTGTCACCTGCTGCAGCTGTGAAACGGTGGAGCAAACTGCAAGTCCCAAAATGCATCAGTTCGGCAAATTTGGCCGCAAGGTTGCGGAAACTGGGGATCCTTCAGGCTGCTCTCTCCTAATGACCCGCACTGTTCTCTGCAACACCGAAGCTCCTCGCGTCCCCTGACTGCACGACCACCACAGTCAGGTGTAGTGTCCACGGGGGCAAGGCAGCAGTGTGCCAAGCCCAGGACGGAGTATAATGACTCCGGCACCGCTTCTCTTCTTCCTGCATGGGATGGTGGGCCTGGCTCTTCCGCTACCACGGAACAAAGAAGGATTCCACCGAGGCAGAATCAGCGCCAACGATAGCCAGGCCAGCTTGTGTGCAGGGGCCCCTGAAAACACACTGATGGCTCGCAGTGTAAGTAATATCCAAGAAAACCCTCCTCCAAAGAAAAGGCAGAGGCCTCAGTAGGGGAACAAAGCGAAGCTTCCTTTATTGCAGATATGGGGCAGGTAGGCGGGCGTATGCATTTCGGCCGTGTGGCCTCTTCAGCGCCCAGGATGTGACGGGGGGAGAGTAGAAATGCTGCCAAAAGGACGCTGCCCCGGTTAAACCCAGTTCAAAAATAAGCTCCTCCCCGTAGGCGGTGATCAGTGTCACCTGCTGCAGCTGTGAAACGGTGGAGCAAACTGCAAGTCCCAAAATGCATCAGTTCGGCAAATTTGGCCGCAAGGTTGCGGAAACTGGGGATCCTTCAGGCTGCTCTCTCCTAATGACCCGCACTGTTCTCTGCAACACCGAAGCTCCTCGCGTCCCCTGACTGCACGACCACCACAGTCAGGTGTAGTGTCCACGGGGGCAAGGCAGCAGTGTGCCAAGCCCAGGACGGAGTATAATGACTCCGGCACCGCTTCTCTTCTTCCTGCATGGGATGGTGGGCCTGGCTCTTCCGCTACCACGGAACAAAGAAGGATTCCACCGAGGCAGAATCAGCGCCAACGATAGCCAGGCCAGCTTGTGTGCAGGGGCCCCTGAAAACACACTGATGGCTCGCAGTGTAAGTAATATCCAAGAAAACCCTCCTCCAAAGAAAAGGCAGAGGCCTCAGTAGGGGAACAAAGCGAAGCTTCCTTTATTGCAGATATGGGGCAGGTAGGCGGGCGTATGCATTTCGGCCGTGTGGCCTCTTCAGCGCCCAGGATGTGACGGGGGGAGAGTAGAAATGCTGCCAAAAGGACGCTGCCCCGGTTAAACCCAGTTCAAAAATAAGCTCCTCCCCGTAGGCGGTGATCAGTGTCACCTGCTGCAGCTGTGAAACGGTGGAGCAAACTGCAAGTCCCAAAATGCATCAGTTCGGCAAATTTGGCCGCAAGGTTGCGGAAACTGGGGATCCTTCAGGCTGCTCTCTCCTAATGACCCGCACTGTTCTCTGCAACACCGAAGCTCCTCGCGTCCCCTGACTGCACGACCACCACAGTCAGGTGTAGTGTCCACGGGGGCAAGGCAGCAGTGTGCCAAGCCCAGGACGGAGTATAATGACTCCGGCACCGCTTCTCTTCTTCCTGCATGGGATGGTGGGCCTGGCTCTTCCGCTACCACGGAACAAAGAAGGATTCCACCGAGGCAGAATCAGCGCCAACGATAGCCAGGCCAGCTTGTGTGCAGGGGCCCCTGAAAACACACTGATGGCTCGCAGTGTAAGTAATATCCAAGAAAACCCTCCTCCAAAGAAAAGGCAGAGGCCTCAGTAGGGGAACAAAGCGAAGCTTCCTTTATTGCAGATATGGGGCAGGTAGGCGGGCGTATGCATTTCGGCCGTGTGGTCTCTTCAGCGCCCAGGATGTGACGGGGGGAGAGTAGAAATGCTGCCAAAAGGACGCTGCCCCGGTTAAACCCAGTTCAAAAATAAGCTCCTCCCCGTAGGCGGTGATCAGTGTCACCTGCTGCATCAGTGATGTCATCTGAGATGTCATCAGTGATGTCATCAGTGATGTCATTTGAGATGTCATCAGTGATGTCATCAGTGATGTCACTGACCATGTCATGAATGATGTAATATGTGACATCATCAGCAGTGGATTGCGGGTGCGCGATATATAGTTAGTACAACTAACTATATATGGAATTTCAATGGTTTTGTGTGAGTAAAATAAGGTTTTTTAAATGCTAATTCCTAACTATATATGGTCTATAACCTATGGTTTTTTCAGTGAATTTTCAAGGTTTTGTAAATGCTAATTCCTAACTATATATGGTCTATAACCTATGTTTTTTTCAGTGAATTTCATTGGTTTTTTAAAAGCTAATATCTGTAGCTGTAAAATGTATTCTTCTTTAAATCCAAAAATATATTTTATATGTTTATTAAGAATTTTTTTTTTTAATACTTTTTTTTTGTTCGCTCCCGGTTCGCGAACCGGGAAGCTTCCCGTTAGCTCATCTTGATGCCGCGACCCAGTCCGCGAACCGGTAAACGTTCCGTTAGCGCAACTGCCGCGTTAGAAATGAACATCGTGACGCATCGCGGAAGCGGGACGTATCACGTTGTCGCGTAATGCGTCTTATGACGCGCCGCGTTAGCGCACCCGGAAGTGCTCCGGTACGCGAACTGAGACGCGAAGCGCAGCTCCCCGGAAGCGATCCGCGGCACGTCGCGAAACCGCAACGTATCGCGTTGCCGCGTAATGCGTCTTATGACGGGCCGCGTTAGTGCACCCAGAAGTGCTCCGGAGCGCGAACCGAGGCGCGAAGCGCAGCGACCCGGAAGCGATCCGGGGCGCGTTCCGCAGTGCGTAACTTAAGCGTAAGAGGTCATGTGACTTGTTAATAAAACTTTTCATTGGTTCATTTCACTTTTGGTTTCATAATGATGTAAGGCTAGGTCAGGTGACCTAAAAATAACACTTTTCATTGGTTTAGAACTATTGTTTTTCCCAAATGATGAAAACCCCTCCTTCTTTCCTCACTCTGACTTTCATCTTTGTGAGAGGAAGACCATTTTTGATAGTTGAGCAATGGCTTCATTAGTTGCTTCAGCTGGTGCACCCCCACCACCACCTCCACCTCCTCATGGGAAGAGAGGACCACCTCCCCAGTTCCTGAGCAACACAGAGGAGGAAGAGGATGAACTAGAGGAAGAGGAGACAGGAGGTCCACAGTTCTTAGAAGAGGTGCCCCGGATTTCCCGTCGGAAAGCCAGCTTATATTTGGCAGTTTTTTTCACTTCCTCGAGGGCAGAAGAAAGTAAATGCTAGGTATGTCACCTGCCTCATTTGCAAAGACCGGTTATCTAGAGGCACTGATAAAAAGTATAGCTTCGGTAACTATACAATGCATCGTCACATGACCAGGTGGCATCCATTGAACTACAGCCACGCAGAGATACGTGACATGCAAGATAACCCAACAACAACTCCTGTGGCCAGGTCAACATCACTGATATCGTTGACAGGAGCAGAGGCACGGGAAACCGTGCCAAACATACAGGAGAACTTTGCTCATATGAAATTTACCTGCATGTATTGCGGTGCATTGCTGTCATGTGGTAACATGAGCATTACGTTAATCAACCTAGCTTATGTAAATCACAATTGCCCTAACCGCCCCAGACAGTAATTTTTTGTTTTGCTCCTGTTGAGCCCTTTTCAATGCCTGTTTTTTGTTGTTTCCCCTCCATCAAAAACAAAAAAAAAACATAAAACTGTTCAAAAAATACAAAAAACCCAAAAAATGTTCAAAAAATAAAAAAAAAATATAAAATAACAAAAACATTAAAAAAAAAGTTCTTTTCAGAACTACCTCCCCTTTCAAAAAAAAATTGCTAGAATGTTTAGCACTCTGGCAAGCTCTATTTCTTTTAGTTCGCTTCCCCGTTCGTTTCCCGGTTCGCGAACCAAAAAAATAAAAAAAATTAAAAAAAGAAGAGTAAGTATAAGGGAAGTAAACAGAGAGTAATGTTAAAAGAAAGACAGCTATAGGGAGTAAACCAGAGATACTGTTTAATAGATCTATTTACCGAAGAAAAGATGGAAGAGGGTATAATTGTGAAAAACAAAATAGATAAGGAAATGAAAGAAAAAAAAGAGAGTAGAAAGAAGAGTTTCTTGGAGAATGTGAGTGAATGTTCAAAATCAGATTAAAACATGTGGAATAACAGAGAGAAAAAATAGAAAACAGAAAAGAAAAAATAACAGAAAAAGATTAATTGAAACAGCAAAGAAATGTAAATAACATAGAGCCATATCATCAACATAGGCAATAAAAGTTTTGCAGCTTTTATCGGCAGAAATGTGTCGCTAAAGCAGCTTTTGCAGCGGAAAACTGCCGCTAAAACCACTTTTGCAACAGTTTTCTGCCAATAAAAACAGCAATAATTTTATTGGCTGTGTTCATAATATGCCCCTTAGTGTGCTTCAACTACACAGAAGAAGCATAATGAACAAGTAGTGAAAGAGTGATCAGTCAAAGACACTAAGAGTAATAGAGACGGAGTGAGGGAACAAGAGTGAGGAACTATGAGAAGAGAGGGACTGAGAAAAGGAGTGGAAGGAGTAGAGTAAGTAGGTAATAGAGAAAGGAATGAGGGAAGTAGCAAAGGCAGGAAACTGAGGGTTAAAGAAATTAAGCTGTCGAACTACTAGTAGGTGATTGTGATAGAAATGTAACGAAAAGAGTACAAAACATTTACCTTATAATTGTCGTTAACTTACTCACTTTTTGTTTTTATACTTTCAATCTGTGAAAGAGAGAACAAACATTTGAAAAATATTAAAACATGTATTTAAAAATTAGAAAAGACAAGGGAAAAGATTGAAGGACAAACAGTTTTTCAACAACTTTGACACTTACAGAAGACTTAGCTTCTTATCTTGTTGGAGATGAAGTCAGGCCTGTCTTGCAACATGGTGCATCTTTTGCATCACTGCTGCATCGGTTTCATGTGGCACGGGTTTTTTACAGCATGACACATCTGCCTAGATGCATCAATTTGTAATTTTGTCGCCTCATAGCAAATCTTTTGCACCGCCGCTGCATCACAAAAGTGACGCACAGTGTCGCAAAAGAGGCATACACCTATCATAAATCTGTCCCTAACATTTGAAATGATTGATTCAGGATGACGATAAGGTGTGGCCTCTCCAGAGGTTTGTTTAAGGTGAGGCCTACTCAGGATTGCATATCAAATTTATGCTTGTTGAAGAATACAGAGGAGATAATACATGTGAAGGCCTACCAATGAAGTAAGTCATGTCCACTTCACTCTTGAACAAAGGCCAGACCTCTTCTGTGTCCGTGGACAGACCTAAACTTCATCTGCACAATGTCATTCGTAAACTTAGGAAACACAGGTGATGTAATTGAAAAATGTGGAGTTTCTTTTCCTCATTTCACAATCACATCATCTGTGTTGCCTAGGCTTAGGTATCTCATAGTGCAGATGTAGTGCAGCATATTAAACAGTACCCAGAAGTGCAGCACTGCAGGCATCAACTTTGACACTTACAAAAGCTTCAGCTTCTGCATGCCCCCTACACAGTGCTAATTATATACATTTCAAACTGATGGTATCTTGCTGGAGATGAACTGAAACCTATCTTGCAACATGGTGCATCTTTTACACAAAAGTGACCCACAGCGGAGCAAAAGAGGCGCACGGCCATCATAAATCTGACCCTAACATTTTAAATCATTGTTTCAAGATGCCGATAAGCTGTAACCTATTCACAGATTTGTTTCAGGTAAGTCCTACTCAGAGTTGCAGATGAAATTTAGGTTTGTGGAAGAATACAGAGGAGAAAATACATGTGCAGGCCTACCAACCAAGTGTGTCATGTCCACTGCACTCTTGAACAAATGTCAGACCCCCTCTGTCTCCAGGAACAGGCCTAAACCTCATCTACACAATGTGATGTGTAATGTTAGGAAACACAGGTAATATAATTGAAAAACGTGCAATTTTTTTTGCTCATTCCACAATCATATCACCTGTGTTTCCTTTGCTTAGGTATCTCATTGTGGAAATGTAGTCTATCATATGAAAGACTACGTAAAATATGAGCACTGTATGCAACAACTTTGACACTTACAGAAGCCTCACCTTCTCCATGCCTCCTACACAGTTCTACATGTACATCATAAATGCAAACAGTACAGAATTAATTATACATGTTAAATGGTTTATTTTTGCTGTTCTCAGAATGTATCAAATTTCACTAAAAACAGTGACTTGAAGGTATTCATCATATAACAGCGGGGGAAAAAAACCACAATCAAAATGATTGTGTTTAAAAAACCCATACAACATAACAAATCAGAATTCAGAACTCCTTAAAGTTAACTTACTTTCCATGACGTCGAAGGATGTCCTATGAACAGCTTACACTCTGTTGTGCTGTTATTACTTTCAGCCCGCCACTTTCTGAAAGAAAACCTCCATCGTTTTGAAAAACATGTTACATACAATAAATGACTTCTCGCTCTCTACCACACGTTTCCACAAGGCCAAATCGTGTCAGAGCCATTTATAACTCTTGGAATTCTTGTAAGCCAATCCCGTCATGTTGTATTTCCGCAACTTTCAGAATTAAAATGTTGAAGATCATTTTCACAATCCTGGATTACTAATATCTTACCTTTCTTGCTCACTCATGTTCTACATTTCCTATGACACTGATACTGCTTACTATGAAGCAGACTTAAACTATCTCTATGACTACTACAATTATTTAATTTTCTACATCACTTTTAATAACAAAGCAATATAAAACAGTAGACAGCATTGCAGACTTACATTCCCTCTACTCCATGTTTTGATTGGCTGCTTAAATTTGCTTATAAAAAGAAACAGTTTTTCTGAATTCATTCAAAGTGCAGTTATTTCTCCATGACGTCCAGTGTTATGGTAAGAAGTTATGTCTCTGTACTACACTTATCCTCAAGGCCAAATCGTGTAGGAGCCATTAGAACTTCTTGAAATTCCTCAGAGCACATCCCGAGATTCTTCCCCTAATATTTTGGTTTTAAAAACACCAGGTAAGAGTTTTTAAGGTCATACAGCAATTTTTTTTTGAAAATTAAAACAGAATCATTGCAGAATGACCAGCCATTTCTAGACTTTAAATAAGCTGTGTAATGTCCTGATGTTATTGAAGGACCGTCATGATATATAATTGCTGCAGTTAAAAAAGTCCTTCCTGATATTGACAACTGTGAAGCCACAAAATTTTTAATTAAAGTTGTCAATTTTGTTCCATCAGGCCTAAATTGTTGGAACATTAAAATAACATACTGGCCATATGTTCGTATAAATAATGTGGACATCATTTCAGATTTACATTGGCTACACTCCATGTTGTGATCAGCTGCTTTTACTAGTTTATTAAAAGAGACTGATTTACTGTCTGGCAAAGTTAAATATATAAATCTTTCTGAGTCTACACTAGTAGTACTTGATACCCTACAGTTCTCGCAGTCATGCTGCCATTGATAAGAAAGCCCAAACAGGTGATCTACATCTACACCTTCAGCATGCAATACATCAAGCATATACATTAAAAACTCCTGACAATCTTGCTGAATATTTTGAGAGAATTGTGTTTGGCCTGAACATCTGTCTAACAGATTTCGAATTTCAGACACACTTTCTATTTTTGTTCTATCAGTGCTACATTTCTCTAACACAGAATTTAACAAACTGCAAAATCTTTGATCAGAATTGACCACAATCTCTTCTTTTACATTTTCTAGAGAAAACAAAACATTAACCACTACATTAGCATAGCAGTTGACACCAGAACTGTTTTCAAATTGAAAACCAACAACATCTTCAACAGAATCCTTTTTGTTTCTGCTTATAATTTCAGGTTCATCGACTTTTCGTCTTTTTGCTACAACCTCCCCAGTATTGGTCACATTTCTTCGTTTCCGGCCTACCACACGTTTCTCAAACAAAGGATATTGAGGCAAATGTGGCGCATACTCTCTTCTTAACCTATTGTATTCCTTAACACAATCTAGATCCGCACAAATGTTTGTGACATCACACTCAATCAAGTACAATCCCGATAAAGTTCTAACTCGTGACAATGCCACATATGCCATACCCTCCTTGAACACAGAACTGCCAATATTCACCAATGCACTGTCTACACTTAAACCTTGCGATTTATGGATTGTCACCGCATATGCCAAGCAAACAGGAAACTGCTTACGGCGAACATATAAGTCTTTTACAAGCAAAAATCTAGCAGAACAACGACCAATTAGCTGTACTTCCTCAATGCCATCAAATTAAAATTTTAAAAATTCAATTCCATTTCTATTTCTGTATTTTACAAAATCAACAACATTACCCATTGATCCATTTACCAGACCTCTTTCAACATGTAAATTCCTTCTTAAAATTATACGGCAGTTCATGCACACATTCAGAGTCTTTTCAAAACCTGCAGTTTTAGATATAGTCTTCTCTAATGAATCCAATTTTGTTTTCAAATTCTCAGACAAAATAATTGTTGATCCCATATGCTCTACTCTGTCAATAGCTTCCAGTTTCACAATCTCTTGCTTTTCCAAATGCAACATTTTGTTGTTGAATTTGGCACATTCTGCAAGAGTTGGCATCAAACATATTCCAGATTTCTTCTCAGTAATTTTCTGAAAAATATTCTCAGGCACAACATCTTGTTCCGGATATAAATTTGACAGTAATCGTGCATGTAAAGCTTCTTTCCCATGCTCGGTCACTTTTCCAATTCTAACATCTTGTAGAATAGTCTTGTAAACTTCATCCTTCGCCTGACGCATATTTTCATGCAGTTCAGCATAATTGAAGTTTAACCATATATTGACGTTGCCAATGCTCCCTAGGCACTTCCTGGTATCTTCATGCGTGAGCATTTTGAACACAGGTTGCCCTTTCACTGGTGTCAGCTGCAGAAGATCTCCGAAAACAATGATGTGTTTGCCACCAAATAACACATCATACTCTGTTTTGAGAACTTCTTGCATTCTCAAATGCACAAAGGCAAGCATGACACTGGAAACCATGCTTACTTCGTCAATGATAAGAAGTTTCATTTTCCTCAAGATTCTTGAAACTTCACAACAAGCATCTCCAGATAGCTTGTGATATTGTAATTTGTTGTCATGCTCCACTGGCAGCATCAGTGAACGATGTAAAGTAATCCCTTTAATGTTATGTGCTGCCAGTCCAGTTGGAGCGGTGACAACACAAGACAGCGATGACTCTGTCCTTTCCTGCAAATAACATGAAATTGCTTTAATAAGGAAACTTTTTCCAGTTCCCGCTTCTCCACTCACATACAGTCGGACAGGCTTCAACGACGTACATGAGCACTCTTTCTTGTCATGACTTAATCCATGATCAATTTGCATGGTAACTTCGTCATATATTTTCCTCTGCTCAACGTTGAGTTGTCTTTCCAACTCTTCTAAGTTAACCGCATCCTCCTGAGCATGTGCCATGGCTCTTTCCACTTCATTCATAGCAGTGGCAGCTTCATTTTCGATAACAGGTCCTCCTAGTTGATCCTGACTCAATGAAGCAGAACTCTGACTGTCCTGAGAACTGTCTCTGGCAATCTCGGCTGCAATCGTTGCTTCCTGCTCAATTTCCGCATTCAACATTTCTACATATTTGGGAAAAGCAGGACATTCTATGGTCTCCTTGGCAGCATTGAAAGAGTCTTTGTAACAGAGGAAATCTCCAAGCAGTTCCTCTTCTGCACGCCAAGGCTTGAAAAGTTGCAAAAGTGCTAAATAGAAAAACTCCTTTTTTTCAGGAGATTCGCCACTCAATTTTCGATGGTTTACCAAGTGGCATTTTCTTTGCTTGACCAGACATCCCTCACTTCCTATTACAGCATACACTCCTTTCTCAGTATCTTCTTTGATGTTCCTCTTGAATATTATTTTGAAGAACCTCATACAGACAAACATTCTCGAGGTGACTGCTTCGATTTGGATAATATGTATCCAAAATGTTGGTCTTCAAAATGTCGGTACTGTTTGGCTCCTTTTCCGCCAAATACTCAATTTCCCGCACAGGTTTCAGAACTTGATTACGCGTTGCAGCAAGACCAAGACTCGCCCAAACGATACTCCTGGACTTGGCATAGAGACTTGCTGAAGACAACCGGTCAGAACATTCGTAAGCTCCGATTTCTCGATGCGACAACATCTTCAGACTGAAACTGTACAACTTCTTGCTGAGGCTCTTTCATGGGAAATGTCCTCCCACATATCCTTCAATTCTGTCTTCTCTTTTTTGGTGATGTAAGATGTCACATACCGAGCCACAGCCATACAGTTATCAGCCACAAACTGTATATCCATGTTAGCATTCCACATGGACAAAATCACCGGGTTGTAGTAGTTGATGTACTTAGACTCTTCGTTCCTCTTCAAATTGTATGTGTTTTTAGGTGATTTCTTCATCACATTATGTTGCAGCGAAGACATCAAACTGTTTACTCTTCCTTTAGAAATCACCGGTCGTGGAAAGCCGAAACGACATTTGGTGTAGAACTTGTCCTTGTTTCGGAATTTATGACGACAGTACTTTCCACATCGATGGCTTTGGAAACGTAGAACTTTTTCTCTTAGGCTTTTCTTCTCCTTTGCGTTTGGAACAGCACACGTAGAATACTATTGTATGAAACTCATCACTGAGTCTTCTGGATCCGTTCCAAATTTAGGTGCATCCTTGATCCACAGCAACATATGTATATGAGGAGCACCTCTTGCTTGGTACTCCTTTCTCCAGAAGAAATCCAACACCTCTCCAAGAGGTGGATTCTTGTTATTCATGATGAAAGACATCATAGCTTCAAATCTATGATTGAAGTACCTGCATACATTGACTGGATCCAAAGAGCACAGTTCTCCGGGTGTCTTGAATTCGATGTTTTCGATGTTTCCATTTGCCTCTCGTAGAAATTCAAGTAAGTCTTCCCAGCCATACTCGGCACAGCTCAGAGTGAGGAACCATGTGGGAGTTCCTAAGTTCCTCAGCATACATTTTAAATCACCATGACGACGGTACCAGTACTCATTAGTACCACGCTGACACGCCATGAGATTAATCAGGTGAGAATCCAAAATACTGTCTTGGACATTGACTTTATCCATAAAGTCACTTGCCGAGATGTTTTGCATGTGTATACCACTTTTCAAGATGTGGTTCACTGCATATGACAGTCCAGACAGATCGCTTTCAAACAGGAGATGAAACAAATAGGGAATGCATTGTCGAAACCTAGCATCTCCTGCATACAATCGCAAAGTCCAGAAGCAGGAATTTGATGAGGTCGCTCATCATATCTTCCTCCCTGACCTGTTGGAAAAAGCTGTGTGAAAAACAGAGCTTCCAAACTTTCCTCCCAAACACTAATGGGACTCCCTTTGGCTTGTTTCATTTGAAACAACTCAATAGCATTCCCCATGACTTCCTTGGAATGCAAAGGATGAACACTATAATGTTCATATATTTCTTCACTAGTAGAGGGTTCTACTTTCTCAATTTGAGCAGCACACAAATCGCTATCCTCTTCCTCACTTACTTCCTCTTCTGCAACATATACATTCTTATAGTATTTATTATTTTTTTTCAAATACAATGTTGCCTTTTTAACTTTCCTAACATCCACTAAATCTTGCCATATTTTCTTATTCTTTGTCGGAACCCCATTAACTAAGATAACCAGAGGTTCCTCTTCCACTTTTTCTACTCCAATTGTGTTAATGTTTTTCTTCAAATCTAGAGGCAAATAAAAAACTCTTCCCTTTAATCCTCCCTGTAAATCTGATGGAGGCAATTTCCCTGTCTTTGGCTCCATTCTTACAATAGCCTGAAAGGGATGGATACTTTGAATCAAAATAGATTCATAAGTATTTAAATCCTTCAATTCAGAAGGAATCTCAACCAATTCCAGATTATTATGAACTGCTCTAGCAGGCATCTGGTTTTGATTTAATTTGTTACAACAATAAGTACACACACGTTGATCCAATCCCAAATCAAAACAATTTTCTACCATCAAGTATGTTGTGAAATCCTTCCATTCACTATTATTTTCCCTTTCACTTTTTGCATATAAATCCACTAACTTAGTCTGATTCTTATAATAAGTGCGTCGACAACACACACAAGTGAAATTTGGCCTCTCACTTGATTTCACCTCAAACGTCGCAATTTCCCTCTGGAAATTATCTGTACTGGAAACCTGTACACTATCTTCCACATTACCCGCTTCTTCTTGGTCAATTTCAACATTCTCCTCTTTACTTCCAAAGTAACAAAACTCAATTTCTTCACATATATTCTTCACATCTATTTCAGAACCATGCAAAAGAGCAGCGCATAATTGTTTAAGCATAATTGCTGGACTCTTAGCATAATACAACATTCTAACTAATTTCCTCACTTTATTATGATGCACTGCTAGCATCCTGAAATGATGAAAAACACTCTGGCATACTCTCCTGGAAAGACAAGCCAGTGAATGACCATGCAAACCTGTCACTTCTCTCACTCTGCAAGGATCTAATTCTTGCAACAACTTCATTTTCTGCTTCAAACTTTTCTTATTAAATGACCGTACAAAATCACAAAGCAAATTGATGGAATCCTGTCGCACACTGCAAATACTACTACACTTCCAGGTGTACACAGGACCCTTAGGACGTCTTCCTAAAACCTCATTACCTAACACCTCTTCTATCTCTGTTGTCACAAGTTTTTCTTTTTCAACTGGACAACCATCTTTCACTTCATAAGCTCGACCACTGGTGTCAACTGCATGCACCAAATCATTATCCTGGAAATAACTCTCCTCATTAAAAAAATGCCTCACAGCTTGAACTATGCACCGATTCTCCAGAAAAAACTTCACAAAAATTACTACGATTAACTATTCTCTTCCATCTACTATTACTTTTGAAATCATAAATTGCCTTGTTTAGCTTCCTAATTCTATTGATTATCAAAATAAATAACTTACGTTTAATTTCAAATGCCTGATCAATAACTTTCTCAACTATTTTTTTCTCTTATAAAAAAACACTTTCTGTTGACCTTTCTTAATATTTTTTAACAAATTGCCAATTATCCTGTTGCGGAACATTCGTTTACGAATGTCCCTAAACTGTTGTTTCCTTCTACTATCATGCACAGAGTTATCTCTTGCTCTAGCAGTAACATTTTTCATTGGCCTTTCCTTTCCGTTTGAATTGCTTCTCTTTTTCTGGACTGAAACATTTTTTGTAGTAATATTTTTTTTACTACAGATATTTCTTATGAATGTTTTTGTACTCTTACCCGGTGCTTTCTTGGTGACTTGACAAATCTTTTTGTTAGAGGACTGCTGCTTTTTTTCATTGACCTGCTGTCTTTGACGTTTTGCAGCCTTTCTCAGTCTTTCTTTGGTTGGCATGCTGAAATCTTGAAATGATCTGCAGTTGAATCTGTGGTAAAATATAATGAAAAATGTTATTAACCACTATTACCCAACAGTAAATCAATAACAGTCATCAAAAACCTTAACACACTACTTGACATTTTTACATAGAAGATTTTTTAGAGCTTGGCAAATTTAGAATACAGAAATAGCAGAAAAGAAATGGAATTTATATTCATTTTACCTGTGCTGTTTTATATGTGAATCTGATCTAATTTTATGAGCATATTTTAATATTTTATTGAAGACACTACACATAACCTGTTTTTGAAGGTGTCTTTATTTTTAAATTAAACGGTTTACATTTTTACTTTTTATTTATTATACATTTTTTAAATAAATGTTTATAGTTCCATAGGCTCAAGCACGTCAGCTTCCCATCCTATGTCATACAATTCTGACAAATCTGCATCCTCATCACGTTCTTCTTCATCCTCAGGATTTAAATCATCCAAGGGATCAACATCCACTGATGTTTCAATTACGAGTTCAATGATGAGGTCGAAATCAACTGATTGCTGATTGTCGCTCATGTTGATGTTGTCTTTATCTTTAAAGAAAGATAACAACAATGAGATGTTGCAGAGTAAGAGACAAATCTCAGAGATTATAATAGTAAAATTGTTTAACAAGAGTAACATTTTGCAGCTATTATTTAGCCATGTCCAGCGATGCTGAGGAGGTGAAGCCTATGTCCAATTTTTCAGTGAACAGGACTCATCTCTTCTTAACCTTGGATAAGCCTCTGTGTCCCCTGCACATACTTAAATGTAAAGGGGCAGATTTATGTTAACTGGCACATCCCCAGGGATGCACCAGTTAACGTGCACCGCTGCTCTGCCACCCATGGTGTGCCGCATTTACAATCAGATAGGACAAAGCTGCGTCAAAACCCTGCGCCTGCTTGAAGCAGGCATAGGTCTTCACGCAGCATTGTGGAGGTGGGGCACCCCTGAGCCTTGCTGGAGCTGCATCGCACTTGCGATACAACTCCAGCAATGCGCCACCTTTACGGCACAGATGCGTCACGCATCTGTGCTGTTTTTGCCCCATGGTGCGCCGCATTGTAAATGCAGCACACCATGGGTGGCGGAACAGCGGCGCAGGATGACTGGCACATCCCTGGTGATGCGCCAGTCATCATAAATCTATCCCTAAGCTTCTTATCTTGTTAGAGATGAACCGCCATATGTATCATCAAACTATTTTGCATTTCCTAAATAGCGAATTTTAAGGAATAAATAGCGATTCTTTACCATTCCTAATTTGCGATGAGCAAATTGCTAATTGCAAATTACCCATTCATTTCCATGGGCCAGGAGGCCCATAGGAATGAAGGTGCAATTTGCGATTACCAATTAGCTCATCGCAAATTAGGAATTTTTCCAAGGGTGCAGGGGTGTCTCAAGAACACCCTGCTGCACCCCAGAAAAAGAAATTTGGGGGCATATGGCGCACATACATGCCCTAAGGGCATGTATGGGCGTCATATGGCACCTTTTGTTTTTTGGAAAAAAAGCTTTTTGAAAAGAATTCGCAAATTACCACCAACTAGAAGTTGGTGGTAATTTGCAAATCCTTAATGGCATTTTTTGCATATTTTTTGTTTGATACATTGCATTTAAGGAATCGCAAAATTTGCAAATCCTTAAGTGCAATCGCAAAATAAGGAATAGCAAATTTTGCTATTCCTTATTTTGCATCAAACTTGTTTGATACATACCATTTGTCTAATTAGCATTCGCAAAGGCCGAAATTCGCAGAATTTCGGCCTTTGCGAATGCTAATTAGCTTGATACATATGGCCCCAAGTGAGGCCTGTCTTGCAACATGGTGCATCTTTTGCATCACTGCTGCATCGGTTTCATGTGGCACATTTTTTTTACAGCATGACACATCTGCCTAAATGCATCAATTTGTAATTTTGTCGCCTCATAGCAAATCTTTTGCACCGCCGCTGCATCACAAAAGTGACGCACAGTGGCGCAAAAGAGGCATACACCTATCATAAATCTGTCCCTAGCATTTTAAATGAATAATTCAGGATGACGATAAGGTGTGGCCTATCCAGAGGTTTGTTTAAGGTGAGGCCTACTCAGGGTTGCAGATCAAAGTTACGCTTGTTGAAGAATACAGAGGAGATAATACATGTAAAGGCCTACCAATGAAGTAAGTGATGTCCACCTCATTGCGCCAGTCATCATAAATCTATCCCTAAGCTTCTTATCTTGTTAGAGATGAACCGCCATATGTATCATCAAACTATTTTGCATTTCCTAAATAGCGAATTTTAAGGAATAAATAGCGATTCTTTACCATTCCTAATTTGCGATGAGCAAATTGCTAATTGCAAATTACCCATTCATTTCCATGGGCCAGGAGGCCCATAGGAATGAAGGTGCAATTTGCGATTAGCAATTAGCTCATCGCAAATTAGGAATTTTTCCAAGGGTGCAGGGGTGTCTCAAGAACACCCTGCTGCACCCCTGAAAAAGAAATTTTAGGGCATATGGCGCACATACATGCCCTAAGGGCATGTATGGGCGTCATATGCCACCTTTTGTTTTTTGGAAAAAAAGCTTTTTGAAAAGAATTCGCAAATTACCACCAACTAGAAGTTGGTGGTAATTTGCAAATCCTTAATGGCATTTTTAGTATATTTTTTGTTTGATACATTGCATTTAAGGAATCGCAAAATTTGCAAATCCTTAAGTGCAATCTCAAAATAAGGAATAGCAAATTTTGCTATTCCTTATTTTGCATCAAACTTGTTTGATACATACCATTTGTCTAATTAGCATTCGCAAAGGCCGAAATTCGCAGAATTTCGGCCTTTGCGAATGCTAATTAGCTTGATACATATGGCCCCAAGTGAGACCTGTCTTGCAACATGGTGCATCTTTTGCATCACTGCTGCATCGATTTCATGTGGCACGTTTTTTTTACAGCATGACACATCTGCGTAAATGCATCAATTTGTAATTTTGTCACCTCATAGCAAATCTTTTGCACCGCCGCTGCATCAGAAAAGTGACGCACAGTGGCACAAAAGAGGCATACACCTATCATAAATCTGTCCCTAGCATTTTAAATGATTAATTCAGGATGACGATAAGGTGTGGCCTATCCAGAGGTTTGTTTAAGGTGAGGCCTACTCAGGGTTACAGATCAAAGTTACGCTTGTTGAAGAATACAGAGGAGATAATACATGTAAAGGCCTACCAATGAAGTAAGTGATGTTCACCTCATTGCGCCAGTCATCATAAATCTATCCCTAAGCTTCTTATCTTGTTAGAGATGAACCGCCATATGTATCATCAAACTATTTTGCATTTCCTAAATAGCGAATTTTAAGGAATAAATAGCGATTCTTTACCATTCCTAATTTGCGATGAGCAAATTGCTAATTGCAAATTACCCATTCATTTCCATGGGCCAGGAGGCCCATAGCAATGAAGGTGCAATTTGCGATTAGTAATTAGCTCATCGCAAATTAGGAATTTTTCCAAGGGTGCAGGGGTGTCTCAAGAACACCGTGCTGCACCCCTGAAAAAGAAATTTGGGGGCATATGGCGCACATACATGCCCTAAGGGCATGTATGGGCATAATATGGCACCTTATGTTTTTTGGAAAAAAAGCTTTTTGAAAAGAATTCGCAAATTACCACCAACTAGAAGTTGGTGGTAATTTGCAAATCCTTAATGGCATTTTTTGCATATTTTTTGTTTGATACATTGCATTTAAGGAATCGCAAAATTTGCAAATCCTTAAATGCAATCGCAAAATAAGGAATAGCAAATTTTACTAATCCTTATTTTGCATCAAACTTGTTTGATACATACCATTTGTCTAATTAGCATTCGCAAAGGCCGAAATTCACAGAATTTCGGCCTTTGCGAATGCTAATTAGCTTGATACATATGGCCCCAAGTGAGGCCTGTCTTGCAACATGGTGCATCTTTTGCATCACTGCTGCATCGGTTTCATGTGGCACGGTTTTTTTACAGCATGACACATCTGCCTAAATGCATCAATTTGTAATTTTGTCGCCTCATAGCAAATCTTTTGCACCGCCGCTGCATCAGAAAAGTGACGCACAGTGGCGCAAAAGAGGCATACACCTATCATAAATCTGTCCCTAGCATTTTAAATGATTCATTCAGGATGACGATAAGGTGTGGCCTATCCAGAGGTTTGTTTAAGGTGAGGCCTACTCAGAGTTGCAGATCAAAGTTACGCTTGTTGAAGAATACAGAGGAGATAATACATGTAAAGGCCTACCAATGAAGTAAGTGATGTCCACCTCATTGCGCCAGTCATCATAAATCTATCCCTAAGCTTCTTATCTTGTTAGAGATGAACCGCCATATGTATCATCAAACTATTTTGCATTTCCTAAATAGCGAATTTTAAGGAACAAATAGCGATTCTTTACCATTCCTAATTTGCGATGAGCAAATTGCTAATTGCAAATTACCCATTCATTTCCATGGGCCAGGAGGCCCATAGCAATGAAGGTGCAATTTGCGATTAGCAATTAGCTCATCGCAAATTAGGAATTTTTCCAAGGGTGCAGGGGTGTCCAAAGAACACCCTGCTGCACACCTGAAAAAGAAATTTGGGGGCCTCTGGCGCACATAAATTTTAAAAACATTCCTTTACCTCAAAAACGATTTTCAAGTCATAATTTGAAAACACTTCCCACGGGGAAATGACTTAAAATGTCCTTAAGACACATGAAAGTGTTTTTTTAAAGCCTTTGCAACTTTTTTGGGTCACTTTTAACATGGCTATGTAACTCAAACAGTCAAAATCTAAATTTACCATGCACAGGAGGGAGCATATTTACAAGGAATTTGCTCCACGGGGAAAGGTCTTTTAATTTAATATGGGAAAAATAACATCAGAGACACTGAAATGCCTTATAAAGAAGCATACACCATTATGTCCTTGTCATAAATTTTAAAACCATTCCTTTTCCCCAAAAACGATTTTCAAGTCATAATTTGAAAACACTCCACATGGGAAAATGACTTAAAATGTCCTTAAGACACATGAAAGCGTTTTTTGATTGCCTTTGCAGCATGTTTGGGTCACTTTTTACATGGCTATGTAATGCAAACAATCAAAATCTAAATTTACCATGCACAGGTGGGAGCATATTTACAAGGAATTTGCTCCACGGGGAAAAGTCTTTTAATTTAATATGGGAAAAATAACGTCAGAAACACTGAAATGCCTTATAAAGAAGCATACACCATTATGTCCTTGTCATAAATTTTAAAACCATTCCTTTTCCTCAAAAACGATTTTCAAGTCATAATTTGAAAACACTCCACATGGGGAAATGACTTAAAATGTCCTTAAGACACATGAAAGCGTTTTTTGATTACCTTTGCAGCATGTTTGGGTCACTTTTTACATGGCTATGTAATGCAAGCAATCAAAATCTAAATTTGCCATGCACAGGTGGGAGCATATTTACAAGCAATTTCCTCCACAGGGAAAGGTCTTACATTAAAATGGGAAACATAACATCAGAGACACTGAAATGCCTTATAAAGAAGCATACACCATTATGTCCTTGTCATAAATTTTAAAACCATTCCTTTTCCTCAAAAACGATTTTCAAGTCATAATTTGAAAACACTCCACAGCTCCTATGCACAAAAACACCCTGTCAGTACTAATACTTCACATTTTCTCCAATTACATTTTCTCAAAGAAACAAAATCTATTTGTAAAACACTTGAGGCAAAGCAACATTTTAAAAACACAACTTTCTTCATAATTTTCTCCTTAAAGCACACTATTCTCTATCTAAATTAAATAAATCTTTTCTCACCTTAGCAAATACTTTATGAGTTTCAAAACAGTCTCAGAAACACACCACTTTGTCTTTAGCAGAGCAAAAGGTATGCACTCCAGAGTCTGCAGCTATCAAAAGCACAGAAATGCTGTAATTCTTCACAAATATCTCTCATGTCACCCAATCAAAACTCTTCCCTCACTTTTTTCAAATCAAAACCCTTCCCCCCTCTGCCCTCTCTGCCTTTTTTGCATAGCAACCACCTCTTGGAAGACCTCTGGTGTTTGCAAGTTCACACAACAATGTTTCAATTGAACTCTGAACTCTCAGTGCACCTGTATATCCAGTGCAATCTTTCATTTAATGATTTTTTATTGACCACTCAAAATACATCTTTCAAAGAACTCATCCATGCACCCTAACTTTCTGTTTTCAGCAATCAAAATCCACCAATCACTGTTACTGCTTCATTAACACAGAAACTCCACAGTTTTTTTCATTTTAAACTCTTATTTTTTCAACTGCCATTTCATTGCCACACTTCATCTGACTGCAGGAGAACCTTCTCTCACCATGTTTTCTGTCTGGATTGTTGGACATAGTTACATCTACTGGGCTCAGAGGTATGCTTATAACAGAAATTTACCTAACCTCAATTTACAAGATGTGGAAATTAAGTGGTTTGGCCACAGAGGATTAAAATGTCACCAATTGATACCATTGGTGAAAACCTTTATGCATTTGCCAAAACCTGACCTGTTAATTGTGCACTGTGGAGGTAATGACTTGGGCACTTTGACTGGGGTAGGTCTGGAAATGCTTTTAAAGGACACCTTTGAGCAATTAATGGCACTTTTTCCTCAGACTGCCTTGGTATATTCAAATATATGCCAAAGACAGAAATGGAGGTGGTCGAACCAATTGTGTCCACAAATTGAGAAGTCGAGGAAGCATGTAAACAAATCTGTTTCAGCTTACATGAGAGACCATGGAATGGGCTCCGTGTACAACAATAACTTGCGTTACTACATGCACGATATCTACAGAGGAGATGGAGTTCACTTCTCAGATGAGGGAAACAGAATTTTCATTCTGAATTTAAGACTGTGCATTGGTACCTACTTATAAGTACCTAAATGTACCATAAACCCAAAAGCTCTTCTCAGAGCTACCCTACATCTGATCACTCACAATTATTATTTTACTCTAACTTTTTTCACTAATTTTCAACAAAGTACGCTCCCCGGGGCGCTACCCGGTACGCGAACCGGAAGCTAACCTCGCGAAATTTTTAAAAAAATGGTTTTTTTTCGCACATATGGGCCTCCTCAGCCACCCTCACAAAACCTAGGGGGTCAAGATAAGTCTACCGTGCCCCCTTCTACCCATTCTAAACATTAGTTGCCCTCCATCTTGTATCTTAATTCGACCGAAACACAAAATGGTGGACTCCCGTAACGCTTCAGGTTCGCGTACCGGGGCGCTCGCCAGTTCGCGTACCGGGTCGCTCCCCGGGAAGCGCTCCATCAAAAAAGGTGGGAAAGTAATTTACAGAAAAACGACTTGAGACACTTTCACCAAATATAGATTACCTCATACTACATACCAATCCCTATCATTTTCACAAATTTGATTGAAATTCCATTTAGCCATTTAGCCTGTAGACCTCTCTAAATACCGTGAGGTAAATTACTTCACACAACACATCTGAAGTGTTGGAATTGACAACCAATGAAAATGTTACTTTCATTTTCTACTTTTTTTTACCTGACATTTGATTGGTTATATACCTGAATATATATAAAGGAAGAGAATGAAACACAGCCATTTTGACTACTACTTCCTGGTGTACATTTCAATTGGATTTTCACTAATCACTTCAACTTCTTTGTAAAGGTAAGTTGTTATTTTAAAAACTG
Organism: Lissotriton helveticus; assembly: GCF_964261635.1. NCBI lineage: Eukaryota > Metazoa > Chordata > Amphibia > Caudata > Salamandridae > Lissotriton > Lissotriton helveticus. Next base: position 1,598,640,239 of record NC_136057.1, read on the forward strand.
AAGTATATTGTGCACTATCAGTTAATATGGTAAACTTTTTCTGATAGTTATATACTATCCCTCTGTAGTAGTTATAGATTTAGATAGACTTCTCTGTTATAGTTAACATCCCTGGTGATGCGCCAGTCATCATAAATCTATCCCTAAGCTTCTTATCTTGTTAGAGATGAACCGCCATATGTATCATCAAACTATTTTGCATTTCCTAAATAGCGAATTTTAAGGAATAAATAGCGATTCTTTACCATTCCTAATTTGCGATGAGCAAATTGCTAATTGCAAATTACCCATTCATTTCCATGGGCCAGGAGGCCCATAGGAATGAAGGTGCAATTTGCGATTACCAATTAGCTCATCGCAAATTAGGAATTTTTCCAAGGGTGCAGGGGTGTCTCAAGAACACCCTGCTGCACCCCAGAAAAAGAAATTTGGGGGCATATGGCGCACATACATGCCCTAAGGGCATGTATGGGCGTCATATGGCACCTTTTGTTTTTTGGAAAAAAAGCTTTTTGAAAAGAATTCGCAAATTACCACCAACTAGAAGTTGGTGGTAATTTGCAAATCCTTAATGGCATTTTTTGCATATTTTTTGTTTGATACATTGCATTTAAGGAATCGCAAAATTTGCAAATCCTTAAGTGCAATCGCAAAATAAGGAATAGCAAATTTTGCTATTCCTTATTTTGCATCAAACTTGTTTGATACATACCATTTGTCTAATTAGCATTCGCAAAGGCCGAAATTCGCAGAATTTCGGCCTTTGCGAATGCTAATTAGCTTGATACATATGGCCCCAAGTGAGGCCTGTCTTGCAACATGGTGCATCTTTTGCATCACTGCTGCATCGGTTTCATGTGGCACATTTTTTTTACAGCATGACACATCTGCCTAAATGCATCAATTTGTAATTTTGTCGCCTCATAGCAAATCTTTTGCACCGCCGCTGCATCACAAAAGTGACGCACAGTGGCGCAAAAGAGGCATACACCTATCATAAATCTGTCCCTAGCATTTTAAATGAATAATTCAGGATGACGATAAGGTGTGGCCTATCCAGAGGTTTGTTTAAGGTGAGGCCTACTCAGGGTTGCAGATCAAAGTTACGCTTGTTGAAGAATACAGAGGAGATAATACATGTAAAGGCCTACCAATGAAGTAAGTGATGTCCACCTCATTGCGCCAGTCATCATAAATCTATCCCTAAGCTTCTTATCTTGTTAGAGATGAACCGCCATATGTATCATCAAACTATTTTGCATTTCCTAAATAGCGAATTTTAAGGAATAAATAGCGATTCTTTACCATTCCTAATTTGCGATGAGCAAATTGCTAATTGCAAATTACCCATTCATTTCCATGGGCCAGGAGGCCCATAGGAATGAAGGTGCAATTTGCGATTAGCAATTAGCTCATCGCAAATTAGGAATTTTTCCAAGGGTGCAGGGGTGTCTCAAGAACACCCTGCTGCACCCCTGAAAAAGAAATTTGGGGGCATATGGCGCACATACATGCCCTAAGGGCATGTATGGGCGTCATATGCCACCTTTTGTTTTTTGGAAAAAAAGCTTTTTGAAAAGAATTCGCAAATTACCACCAACTAGAAGTTGGTGGTAATTTGCAAATCCTTAATGGCATTTTTAGTATATTTTTTGTTTGATACATTGCATTTAAGGAATCGCAAAATTTGCAAATCCTTAAGTGCAATCTCAAAATAAGGAATAGCAAATTTTGCTATTCCTTATTTTGCATCAAACTTGTTTGATACATACCATTTGTCTAATTAGCATTCGCAAAGGCCGAAATTAGCAGAATTTCGGCCTTTGCGAATGCTAATTAGCTTGATACATATGGCCCCAAGTGAGACCTGTCTTGCAACATGGTGCATCTTTTGCATCACTGCTGCATCGGTTTCATGTGGCACGTTTTTTTTACAGCATGACACATCTGCGTAAATGCATCAATTTGTAATTTTGTCACCTCATAGCAAATCTTTTGCACCGCCGCTGCATCAGAAAAGTGACGCACAGTGGCACAAAAGAGGCATACACCTATCATAAATCTGTCCCTAGCATTTTAAATGATTAATTCAGGATGACGATAAGGTGTGGCCTATCCAGAGGTTTGTTTAAGGTGAGGCCTACTCAGGGTTGCAGATCAAAGTTACGCTTGTTGAAGAATACAGAGGAGATAATACATGTAAAGGCCTACCAATGAAGTAAGTGATGTTCACCTCATTGCGCCAGTCATCATAAATCTATCCCTAAGCTTCTTATCTTGTTAGAGATGAACCGCCATATGTATCATCAAACTATTTTGCATTTCCTAAATAGCGAATTTTAAGGAATAAATAGCGATTCTTTACCATTCCTAATTTGCGATGAGCAAATTGCTAATTGCAAATTACCCATTCATTTCCATGGGCCAGGAGGCCCATAGCAATGAAGGTGCAATTTGCGATTAGTAATTAGCTCATCGCAAATTAGGAATTTTTCCAAGGGTGCAGGGGTGTCTCAAGAACACCGTGCTGCACCCCTGAAAAAGAAATTTGGGGGCATATGGCGCACATACATGCCCTAAGGGCATGTATGGGCATAATATGGCACCTTATGTTTTTTGGAAAAAAAGCTTTTTGAAAAGAATTCGCAAATTACCACCAACTAGAAGTTGGTGGTAATTTGCAAATCCTTAATGGCATTTTTTGCATATTTTTTGTTTGATACATTGCATTTAAGGAATCGCAAAATTTGCAAATCCTTAAATGCAATCGCAAAATAAGGAATAGCAAATTTTACTAATCCTTATTTTGCATCAAACTTGTTTGATACATACCATTTGTCTAATTAGCATTCGCAAAGGCCGAAATTCACAGAATTTCGGCCTTTGCGAATGCTAATTAGCTTGATACATATGGCCCCAAGTGAGGCCTGTCTTGCAACATGGTGCATCTTTTGCATCACTGCTGCATCGGTTTCATGTGGCACGTTTTTTTTACAGCATGACACATCTGCCTAAATGCATCAATTTGTAATTTTGTCGCCTCATAGCAAATCTTTTGCACCGCCGCTGCATCAGAAAAGTGACGCACAGTGGCGCAAAAGAGGCATACACCTATCATAAATCTGTCCCTAGCATTTTAAAAGATTCATTCAGGATGACGATAAGGTGTGGCCTATCCAGAGGTTTGTTTAAGGTGAGGCCTACTCAGAGTTGCAGATCAAAGTTACGCTTGTTGAAGAATACAGAGGAGATAATACATGTAAAGGCCTACCAATGAAGTAAGTGATGTCCACCTCATTGCGCCAGTCATCATAAATCTATCCCTAAGCTTCTTATCTTGTTAGAGATGAACCGCCATATGTATCATCAAACTATTTTGCATTTCCTAAATAGCTAATTTTAAGGAACAAATAGCGATTCTTTACCATTCCTAATTTGCGATGAGCAAATTGCTAATTGCAAATTACCCATTCATTTCCATGGGCCAGGAGGCCCATAGCAATGAAGGTGCAATTTGCGATTAGCAATTAGCTCATCGCAAATTAGGAATTTTTCCAAGGGTGCAGGGGTGTCCAAAGAACACCCTGCTGCACACCTGAAAAAGAAATTTGGGGGCCTCTGGCGCACATAAATTTTAAAAACATTCCTTTACCTCAAAAACGATTTTCAAGTCATAATTTGAAAACACTGCCCACGGGGAAATGACTTAAAATGTCCTTAAGACACATGAAAGTGTTTTTTTAAAGCCTTTGCAACTTTTTTGGGTCACTTTTAACATGGCTATGTAACTCAAACAGTCAAAATCTAAATTTACCATGCACAGGTGGGAGCATATTTACAAGGAATTTGCTCCACGGGGAAAGGTCTTTTAATTTAATATGGGAAAAATAACATCAGAGACACTGAAATGCCTTATAAAGAAGCATACACCATTATGTCCTTGTCATAAATTTTAAAACCATTCCTTTTCCCCAAAAACGATTTTCAAGTCATAATTTGAAAACACTCCACATGGGAAAATGACTTAAAATGTCCTTAAGACACATGAAAGCGTTTTTTGATTGCCTTTGCAGCATGTTTGGGTCACTTTTTACATGGCTATGTAATGCAAACAATCAAAATCTAAATTTACCATGCACAGGTGGGAGCATATTTACAAGGAATTTGCTCCACGGGGAAAAGTCTTTTAATTTAATATGGGAAAAATAACGTCAGAAACACTGAAATGCCTTATAAAGAAGCATACACCATTATGTCCTTGTCATACATTTTAAAACCATTCCTTTTCCTCAAAAACGATTTTCAAGTCATAATTTGAAAACACTCCACATGGGGAAATGACTTAAAATGTCCTTAAGACACATGAAAGCGTTTTTTGATTACCTTTGCAGCATGTTTGGGTCACTTTTTACATGGCTATGTAATGCAAGCAATCAAAATCTAAATTTGCCATGCACAGGTGGGAGCATATTTACAAGCAATTTCCTCCACAGGGAAAGGTCTTACATTAAAATGGGAAACATAACATCAGAGACACTGAAATGCCTTATAAAGAAGCATACACCATTATGTCCTTGTCATAAATTTTAAAACCATTCCTTTTCCTCAAAAACGATTTTCAAGTCATAATTTGAAAACACTCCACAGCTCCTATGCACAAAAACACCCTGTCAGTACTAATACTTCACATTTTCTCCAATTACATTTTCTCAAAGAAACAAAATCTATTTGTAAAACACTTGAGGCAAAGCAACATTTTAAAAACACAACTTTCTTCATAATTTTCTCCTTAAAGCACACTATTCTCTATCTAAATTAAATAAATCTTTTCTCACCTTAGCAAATACTTTATGAGTTTCAAAACAGTCTCAGAAACACACCACTTTGTCTTTAGCAGAGCAAAAGGTATGCACTCCAGAGTCTGCAGCTATCAAAAGCACAGAAATGCTGTAATTCTTCACACATATCTCTCATGTCACCCAATCAAAACTCTTCCCTCACTTTTTTCAAATCAAAACCCTTCCCCCCTCTGCCCTCTCTGCCTTTTTTGCATAGCAACCACCTCTTGGAAGACCTCTGGTGTTTGCAAGTTCACACAACAATGTTTCAATTGAACTCTGAACTCTCAGTGCACCTGTATATCCAGTGCAATCTTTCATTTAATGATTTTTTATTGACCACTCAAAATACATCTTTCAAAGAACTCATCCATGCACCCTAACTTTCTGGTTTCAGCAATCAAAATCCACCAATCACTGTTACTGCTTCATTAACACAGAAACTCCACAGTTTTTTTCATTTTAAACTCTTATTTTTTCAACTGCCATTTCATTGCCACACTTCATCTGACTGCAGGAGAACCTTCTCTCACCATGTTTTCTGTCTGGATTGTTGGACATAGTTACATCTACTGGGCTCAGAGGTATGCTTATAACAGAAATTTACCTAACCTCAATTTACAAGATGTGGAAATTAAGTGGTTTGGCCACAGAGGATTAAAATGTCACCAATTGATACCATTGGTGAAAACCTTTATGCATTTGCCAAAACCTGACCTGTTAATTGTGCACTGTGGAGGTAATGACTTGGGCACTTTGACTGGGGTAGGTCTGGAAATGCTTTTAAAGGACACCTTTGAGCAATTAATGGCACTTTTTCCTCAGACTGCCTTGGTATATTCAAATATATGCCAAAGACAGAAATGGAGGTGGTCGAACCAATTGTGTCCACAAATTGAGAAGTCGAGGAAGCATGTAAACAAATCTGTTTCAGCTTACATGAGAGACCATGGAATGGGCTCCGTGTACAACAATAACTTGCGTTACTACATGCACGATATCTACAGAGGAGATGGAGTTCACTTCTCAGATGAGGGCAACAGAATTTTCATTCTGAATTTAAGACTGTGCATTGGTACCTACTTATAAGTACCTAAATGTACCATAAACCCAAAAGCTCTTCTCAGAGCTACCCTACATCTGATCACTCACAATTATTATTTTACTCTAACTTTTTTCACTAATTTTCAACAAAGTACGCTCCCCGGGGCGCTACCCGGTACGCGAACCGGAAGCTAACCTCGCGAAATTTTTAAAAAAATGTTTTTTTTTCGCACATATGGGCCTCCTCAGCCACCCTCACAAAACCTAGGGGGTCAAGATAAGTCTACCGTGCCCCCTTCTACCCATTCTAAACATTAGTTGCCCTCCATCTTGTATCTTAATTCGACCGAAACACAAAATGGTGGACTCCCGTAACGCTTCAGGTTCGCGTACCGGGGCGCTCGCCAGTTCGCGTACCGGGTCGCTCCCCGGGAAGCGCTCCATCAAAAAAGGTGGGAAAGTAATTTACAGAAAAACGACTTGAGACACTTTCACCAAATATAGATTACCTCATACTACATACCAATCCCTATCATTTTCACAAATTTGATTGAAATTCCATTTAGCCATTTAGCCTGTAGACCTCTCTAAATACCGTGAGGTAAATTACTTCACACAACACATCTGAAGTGTTGGAATTGACAACCAATGAAAATGTTACTTTCATTTTCTACTTTTTTTACCTGACATTTGATTGGTTATATACCTGAATATATATAAAGGAAGAGAATGAAACACAGCCATTTTGACTACTACTTCCTGGTGTACATTTCAATTGGATTTTCACTAATCACTTCAACTTCTTTGTAAAGGTAAGTTGTTATTTTAAAAACTGAAGTATATTGTGCACTATCAGTTAATATGGTAAACTTTTTCTGATAGTTATATACTATCCCTCTGTAGTAGTTATAGATTTAGATAGACTTCTCTGTTATAGTTATGGATGGAGTTAGGCTTCTCTTGTATAATTATGAAATTACTTACGTTAAATGACATACACTTTTTTATATTCCTACTTCCACTCTGATACTATACACTGCCCAAAGATAAATTCACTGATAAAAACTGCCTATCTAAAATTAATCCCAACAGTGCCCTATCTCTACTAATATATTTTTTTTTTATCCAAATTTCAGGCAAAATGGAAGGCGAACACAAAGTTTCATTTCAAATTGTCCTGCAAGAGAGCAGCCAAGAAATAATTGATCCAAATTATATAGAATTTATGGATGAAACTTGGGACCAAGAACTACTGCAATGTGTGCAAGCAGTAGATGACCTTCAAAATGAGGACATTTTACACCCTCAGAGATTACAAACTATGTTCAATGAAAATAATGACATTTCAGACAGTGAAATGTTAGAAAGTTTATTAAATTTTGAAACACAATCACAATAATAAATAATTGCTTAAAAAATAAAGAAATTAAAAAATAATCAACAAAACCAACAATCAATTAACATACAGTATTTGAAAAGTCTATCATTCTTTTTTCCTTATAGTACGCTCCCCAGAACGCTTCCCGGTTCGCGAACCGGGCGCTGCCCACGCAAAAAAACAAAAAAAAAATTATTTTTTTTTGCCCTGCGGGGCCCTTTTAAAGCCTCCACATCAAACCTAGGGGGTCAGGGAGGATCTACTATGCCCACTTATGGTAATTTCCCCCTTTGTTTTGGCCTCCTCTTGTCTCTCGATCCTACCGAGAGACAAGATGGCGGCCGCTCCGGACTGTTTAGAATGTTGACAGACACCGGAGAGCCAATCAGCTTCGCTTCGCGAAGTTCCGTTACGCGTAAAGTACGCGAACCGGAGCGCTGCCCAGAGCGCGCTTACAGATATATATCTTTTTTGAACGTTAATTTCTCAAAATCCACTGGAGCACATATATTGAGACCTAGCAAAGGCACAGCGGGCTAACAGTCCCTACAATTTTGCCAAGTTTCGTGCAAATCCATTCAGCCGTTCGGGCTAAAAGTGAGGCCAACCGCCCTATGAAAATTAACATTGGAAAAACACGTTTTGGGACCCCCTTTTTTCTCGCCCCCCCCTTCACGAACCCCCCCCCCAATTTTCAGGGGCTGCTCAGAAACATAATGTTCCATTTTCCTGAAAATTTCAGCCAATTCCGTCCACAAACGCCAAAGTTATTAGACATAGAATTTTCAAAAATCCCATAGGGAAAAAATCCTAACTATATATACCTACTGGCGACCGCCAGTAGGTAATATATATATATATATATATATATATATATCACACCAACATCTCCTCCCGTTCCAGTAAGATGAGAGGACACAGCGGGGCTTCAGTGAACTTTATTGAAGAATAAGGCATTACGCGTTTCGGCGACTGCCTTCATCAGATGCCTCCTTCTTAACACCAGTCTCTCTTAGTCAGAGTCATTTATAGGTGTCTCCTACCATCGTGGTAGAGTGCGCATCTGGTTTGCATTTTCTTATAGCTGCCACGGTAATTCAATTTTGCCGGAACTACCGATCCCACAATGCAGCTTGTTGGTAACCAAATGCCGGGATAAGGGTTGTTTTCGCCCGCAAATCCAGGGAGAGAGCTTGGGCAGTGATTAAACAAGGTTCTCCTGTCCCCTACTTCTAGCTCACCGTACCTTCTGGGGCAGGGGGTTGAGGACGCCTGTACAGTGACTGCATCCTTCCATGCAGTCATGGACCAGCTGCTGCTGACAAACTCCTTGCTCCCAGGGGTCAGTTGCGGGTCACGATGATCCGATACGTCGGGTAAACTCTCCAATGTTGCCAATGTTGTCTTGACCACTTTTCGAAGGGTCCCCTGTGCGTGTCTTCAGCAAAACACGCCAAATATCACACCAATATCTCCTCCAGTTCGAGTAAGATCAGAGGACACAGCAGGGCTTCAGTGAACTTTATTGAAGAATAAGGCATTATGCGTTTCGGCGACTGCCTTCATCAGATGCCTCCTTCCTAACACCAGTTTCTCTTAGTCGGAGTCATTTATATATGTATATTACCTACTGGCGGTCAACAGTAGGTAGTTATAGTTAGGACCTATATTCTATAGGAAACTCTTTTTTGTTTTCCCAATAACTTTGGCGCCAGTTGACGAAGCGGGGGCCGAGAAAAAAGGGGGGTCCCAAAATGTGTTTTCTCCATGTTAATTCCCATAGGAAACTTTAAACATGGCTACAGCCTGAACTGCTGAACGGAATTACACCAAATTTGGCAAAAAAATAGCCCTTGGCTCAGAAAGAGACCTTTTTTTTAATGGTGTAAATCTGTTCAGTAGTTGCTGAGAAATTCAAAAAATAGAGGTCGGAAAATCAATTTACCATAGGAAATTTAGACACGGTTACTGCCGAAACTGCTGAACGGAATTACACCAAATTTGGCAAAAGTGTAGCCCGTATTTAAGAAAGAGACCTTATTTTCAAATGGTGCAAATCCGTTCAGTAGTTACTGAGAAAATCCAAAAATAAAAGTTTGGATATTTAGAGGCATGGAGGATCCGTGCACCCTCCCGACCACACGCTTTATTCTAATTGGCTGTCAACACTCCAAACCAGGAAGTTTTGGCCGCCATCTTGTGCCTCGGTAACCGAGGCACAAGAAAACAGAAAAACAAACGTGAAAAACAAGAAAAGGGGGCAGGCTAGAAACACCCTGACCCCCTAGGCCTGTTCAGGGGGTCCCACAAAGACCCCCAGGGCCCAAAAAAGCAAATTGGCACAATCGCACTGGGTGCGCGAATCCTGACGAGAAAATTTAAAAAGCGGAAGGCCCACACTTCGTTGTATTGAAGCTCCCAGGTGGGCCAGGTCCCGGGGGCAGTGTAAAAAAAGTGTGGGGGGACTCCCCCCACACAGTCCCGGGGACCGCCACCTCCCCGGGGCAATATGAATGAGTTGCGGGGGGGCATGCAGCCCCCGCACAGTCCCGGGGACCACCACCCGGGGCTTCTTTTTTAATCTGTGGGGGGGCCTTGGAGGCCCCCAAGCCCCGAGGACTGCCATTAACTGCTTCTCCTACAAAGCTTTACATAAACAAGGCCCGCAGTTTCTCAGAGAACAGCTCACTGTTTACTGCCCCACTAGACCACTGAGATCAGCGACAGCGTTTCAACTAGTGGTACCGCGCACAAAGACTGTCTCTTGGGGAGACAGACGTTTTGTGGTCACGGCAGCCAAACTTTGGAACACTCTACCACTACAGATTCGATCAAGTCAATCTCTTTTTCAATTCCGAAAACAACTAAAGACCTGGCTGTTCAACCAGTAACCTATCCGATGCACTTATGAACCTGTGTTTTTTCCATAAACATTTATCTTTGAGTTCATGTACAAAATCGTAGAGCCGAGACGCCCACGGGCATTTGTTCGTGCTTTATAAATGTAAAAAATAAATAAACCCTGGGTCTTTTATTAATTATTTAGCGGGGGCACATGCCCCCCCGCTGCCGCAGGGACCGCCACCCCTGGGAGTTCTTTTTTAATCTGTAGGGGGGATTGGAGGCCCCCCGACCAACGGGGGCCGCAACCCCATGGCTTTTATTAATTATTTAGCAGGGAGGCACACGGCCCCCCGGCTGCCCCAGGGCTTTTAAAAAAAATACACCTGTGTGGGGGGCTCGAGCCCCCCCCACACACCCCGGGGACTGTTCCCTGTGATTTGTTTTAAGTTGGGGAATTAAGTCCCCTAATCCTGAAGGTCCCTGGGGGCCAACTAGCCCTCCAGGTACATCCAGAAAGTGCCACAGAGTTACGTTGCAGAGAGGTGTGTAAAGGGGCATGGCCTCAGACCACCTCTCTGCAACACAGCTCCATGGCACCTACTGAAGGTACCTGGTGAGCTAGTTGGCCCCCAGGGACCCTCAGGATTCAAAGGGAATTAATTCCCCAAATTAAAACCCGACAGGGGGCACGTTTGCATAGTGGTGAAGAGAGGGGGCGGGCCTGATGGGACATGTGAGTACTTATGCAATCACTCCACCAAAACCCAAGCACTTATAAATTCACCATGCACTCTCCTTGCAGCACTCTAATCATCCAGTCACTACCCATGCACTCATGGAATGACCCATGCACTAACTCATGCACTGCTACAATACCCTGAGCAGTACCCATGCAGTCCAGCCATTGCCCTGTCACTACCCTTGCACTCCTCCAATCACTCAGCGAGCACCAAGTACTTATCCAATCACTCCACCAAAACCCAGGCACTTATACATTCACTATGCACTCTCCTTGCAGTACTCTAATCTTCCAGTCAGTACCCATGTATTCATGGAGTGACCCAGGCACTAACACAGGCACTGCTACAATTCCCTGTGCACTACCCAAGCAGACCTCTAACCGTCTACACAGTACTAATTCACTCCTCCAATTACCCAGGTTGTACCCATGCACTCCAGAAATCCCTCTGTCACTACCCATGCACTCCTCCAATCACCCATTCAGCATCATGTACTTATCCAATCACTCCGCCAAAACCTAAGCAGTTATAAAATCACCATGCACTGTCCTTGCAGCACTCAAATCATCCAGTCACTACCCATGTACTCATGCAATGACCCAGACACTAACTCATGGCAAATACAGAGGAGGTCATACTCATCACAGGGGTACCCCAACGCATAGTGTTCCCTAGTGTATGTAGGTGTTTTCACTGTATTTTAAGTGTCTTTTAGCATAGCACTTGCTCCGGTCCTGGTTAGTCAGTCAGTTACCACCAGTACCGTCACAAAAAAGTTGGGGGCACAGGAGGACTTCCTGCTCCTCTGTTGATTCTTTCTGTACATCTCTTGCTTCTTCCTGCACTTTTCTTCGTCTTTCTGGACTTCTGTTGCCTCTTTCCGCATTTGTCTTGCTTCCGGTGTGCTTTTCTTCCTCTTTCTATGCATGTCCTAACTTTGTAGGCATAGTTAGAAACTAGCATTTAAAAAACCATAAAATTCACTTAAAAAACTATAGGTTTTAGGCACATTATAGTTAGAAATTAGCATTTAAAAAACATTTGAAATTCACTGAAAAAACCATAGGTTTCAGGCATGTTATAGTTAGAAATTAGCATTTAAAAAACCTTTGAAATTCACTGAAAAAACCATCGGTTTTAGGGACGTTATAGTTAGTTGGACATTTCACTCATACAAAACCATAGAAATTCCCCTGTTATAGTTAGTTCAGCTAACTTTAATTTGCACCCCTGCAATGCACTGCTGATGACGTCACATATTACATCACTCATGACATGGTCAGTGACATCATTGATGACATCATTCATGACATCTCAAAACCTATGATTTTTTCAGTGAATTTCTAAGGTTCTTTAAATGCTAATTTCTAACTATAACATGCCTGAAATCTGTTTTTGTCAGTGAATATATATATAAATTTGCTGCCGTTTGGTTTCATGTGTCTGCATGCAAGCTGCCATTAAATCTACTCGAACATTATTCACGTACCTGTTTGGATTCTCTCCATTGTGGCAACCTTTGTGTGATTTATATTGAGCGGCCTGCCTAGCCGCGAGAGGAAGCCCACCGCAGCGAAGCGGGCCCGTGGTGGAGTCAGGGTTGCTTCACCTGTGTATCGGGAGGCGGTGATCGAACTTGGTATGCTGTGAAAATGCTGCAGCTCTGGGACTGAAATGCAACAACCCACTTGGGGAATGAAAAACCTTTAAACAATTTGTTCACTGAACAGACTCACTGGAGGTTAATCTTTCTTTGCACCACGAATACCAGAAGGCCACGGTGGTGGCCACGCCCACTGGGGCAGGTCATCAATACAAAGATGCAAAGTATGCTGCTCGGTGTTCATTAACAAGACGCCACTGAGGAAGTGAACTTATGTTCTTGAAACGCGTCTGGGTGTCTTAAAATTTGCTGCCGTTTGGTTTCCTGTGACTGCATGCAAGCTGCCATTAAATCTACTCGAACATTATTCACGTACCTGTTTGGCTTCTTTCCATTGGGGCAACCTTTGTGTGATTTATATTGAGCGGCCTGCCTAGCTGCGAGAGGAAGCCCACTGCAGCAAAGCGGGCCCGTGGTGGAGTCAGGTTTGCTTCACCTGTGTATCGGGAGGCGGTGATCGAACTTGGCATGCTGTGAAAATGCTCACTAGACTGAAATGCCAGAACCCACTTGGGGAATGAAAAACTTTTAAACAATTTGTTCACTGAACAGACTCACTGGAGGTTAATCTTACTTTGCACCACGAAGACCAGAAGGCACGGTGGTGGCCACGCCCACTGGGGCAGGTCATCAATACAAAGATGCAAAGTATGCTGCTCGGTGTTCATTAACAAGACGCCACTGAGGAAGTGAACTTATGTTCTTGAAACACGTCTGGGTGTCTTAAAATTTGCTGCCGTTTGGTTTCCTGTGTCTGCCTGCAAGCTGCCATTAAATCTACTCGAACATTATTCACGTACCTGTTTGGCTTCTCTCCATTGGGGCAACCTTTGTGTGATTTATATTGAGCGGCCTGCCTAGCCGCGAGAGGAAGCCCACCGCAGCAAAGCGGGCCCGTGAAGGAGTCAGGTTTGCTTCACCTGTGTATCGGGAGGCGGTGATCGAACTTGGCATGCTGTGAAAATGCTGCAGCTCCGGGACTGAAATGCAACAACCCACTTGGGGAATGAAAAACTTTTAAACAATTTGTTCACTGAATAGACTCACTGGAGGTTAATCTTACTTTACACCACGAAGACCAGAAGGCCACGGTGGTGGCCACGCCCACTGGGGCAGGTCATCAATACAAAGATGCAAAGTATGCTGCTCGGTGTTCATTAACAAGACGCCACTGAGGAAGTGAACTTATGTTCTTGAAACGCGTCTGGGTGTCTTAAAATGTGCCGTCGTTTGGTTTCCTGTGTCTGCATGCAAGCTGCCATTAAATCTACTCGAACATTATTCACGTACCTGTTTGGCTTCTTTCCATTGGGGCAACCTTTGTGTAATTTATATTGAGCGGCCTGCCTAGCTGCGAGAGGAAGCCCACTGCAGCAAAGCGGGCCCGTGGTGGAGTCAGGTTTGCTTCACCTGTGTATCGGGAGGCGGTGATCGAACTTGGCATGCTGTGAAAATGCTGCAGCTCCGGGACTGAAATGCCAGAACCCACTTGGGGAATGAAAAACTTTTAAACAATTTGTTCACTGAACAGACTCACTGGAGGTTAATCTTACTTTGCACCACGAAGACCAGAAGGCCACGGTGGTGGCCACGCCCACTGGGGCAGGTCATCAATACAAAGATGCAAAGTATGCTGCTCGGTGTTCATTAACAAGACGCCACTGAGGAAGTGAACTTATGTTCTTGAAACACGTCTGGGTGTCTTAAAATTTGCTGCCGTTTGGTTTCCTGTGTCTGCCTGCAAGCTGCCATTAAATCTACTCGAACATTATTCACGTACCTGTTTGGCTTCTCTCCATTGGGGCAACCTTTGTGTGATTTATATTGAGCGGCCTGCCTAGCCGCGAGAGGAAGCCCACCGCAGCAAAGCGGGCCCGTGGAGGAGTCAGGTTTGCTTCGCCTGTGTATCGGGAGGCGGTGATCGAACTTGGCATGCTGTGAAAATGCTGCAGCTCCGGGACTGAAATGCAACAACCCACTTGGGGAATGAAAAACTTTTAAACAATTTGTTCAATGAATAGACTCACTGGAGGTTAATCTTACTTTGCACCACGAAGACCAGAAGGCCACAGTGGTGGCCACGCCCACTGGGGCAGGTCATCAATACAAAGATGTAAAGTATGCTGCTCGGTGTTCATTAACAAGACGCCACTGAGGAAGTGAACTTATGTTCTTGAAACACGTCTGGGTGTCTTAAAATTTGCTGCCGTTTGGTTTCCTGTGTCTGCCTGCAAGCTGCCATTAAATCTACTCGAACATTATTCACGTACCTGTTTGGCTTCTCTCCATTGGGGCAACCTTTGTGTGATTTATATTGAGCGGCCTGCCTAGCCGCGAGAGGAAGCCCACCGCAGCAAAGCGGGCCCGTGAAGGAGTCAGGTTTGCTTCACCTGTGTATCGGGAGGCGGTGATCGAACTTGGCATGCTGTGAAAATGCTGCAGCTCCGGGACTGAAATGCAACAACCCACTTGGGGAATGAAAAACTTTTAAACAATTTGTTCACTGAATAGACTCACTGGAGGTTAATCTTACTTTACACCACGAAGACCAGAAGGCCACGGTGGTGGCCACGCCCACTGGGGCAGGTCATCAATACAAAGATGCAAAGTATGCTGCTCGGTGTTCATTAACAAGACGCCACTGAGGAAGTGAACTTATGTTCTTGAAACGCGTCTGGGTGTCTTAAAATGTGCCGTCGTTTGGTTTCCTGTGTCTGCATGCAAGCTGCCATTAAATCTACTCGAACATTATTCACGTACCTGTTTGGCTTCTTTCCATTGGGGCAACCTTTGTGTAATTTATATTGAGCGGCCTGCCTAGCTGCGAGAGGAAGCCCACTGCAGCAAAGCGGGCCCGTGGTGGAGTCAGGTTTGCTTCACCTGTGTATCGGGAGGCGGTGATCGAACTTGGCATGCTGTGAAAATGCTGCAGCTCCGGGACTGAAATGCCAGAACCCACTTGGGGAATGAAAAACTTTTAAACAATTTGTTCACTGAACAGACTCACTGGAGGTTAATCTTACTTTGCACCACGAAGACCAGAAGGCCACGGTGGTGGCCACGCCCACTGGGGCAGGTCATCAATACAAAGATGCAAAGTATGCTGCTCGGTGTTCATTAACAAGACGCCACTGAGGAAGTGAACTTATGTTCTTGAAACACGTCTGGGTGTCTTAAAATTTGCTGCCGTTTGGTTTCCTGTGTCTGCCTGCAAGCTGCCATTAAATCTACTCGAACATTATTCACGTACCTGTTTGGCTTCTCTCCATTGGGGCAACCTTTGTGTGATTTATATTGAGCGGCCTGCCTAGCCGCGAGAGGAAGCCCACCGCAGCAAAGCGGGCCCGTGGAGGAGTCAGGTTTGCTTCGCCTGTGTATCGGGAGGCGGTGATCGAACTTGGCATGCTGTGAAAATGCTGCAGCTCCGGGACTGAAATGCAACAACCCACTTGGGGAATGAAAAACTTTTAAACAATTTGTTCAATGAATAGACTCACTGGAGGTTAATCTTACTTTGCACCACGAAGACCAGAAGGCCACAGTGGTGGCCACGCCCACTGGGGCAGGTCATCAATACAAAGATGTAAAGTATGCTGCTCGGTGTTCATTAACAAGACGCCACTGAGGAAGTGAACTTATGTTCTTGAAACACGTCTGGGTGTCTTAAAATTTGCTGCCGTTTGGTTTCCTGTGTCTGCATGCAAGCTGCCATTAAATCTACTCGAACATTATTCACGTACCTGTTTGGCTTCTCTCCATTGGGGCAACCTTTGTGTGATTCATATTGAGCGGCCTGCCTAGCCGCGAGAGGAAGCCCACCGCAGCAAAGCGGGCCCGTGGTGGAGTCAGGTTTACTTCACCTGTGTATCGGGAGGCGGTGATCGAACTTGGCATGCTGTGAAAATGCTGCAGCTCCGGAACTGAAATGCAACAACCCACTTGGCGAATGAAAAGCTTTAAAACAATTTGTTCACTGAACAGACTCACTGGAGGTTAATCTTACTTTGCACCACATGGACCAGAAGGCCACGATGGTGGCCACGCCCACTGGGGCAGGTCATCAATACAAAGATGCAAAGTATGCTTCTCGGTGTTCATTAACAAGACGCCGCTGAGGAAGTGAACTTATGTTCTTGAAACGCGTCTGGGTATCTTAAAATTTGCTGCCGTTTGGTTTCCTGTGTCTGCATGCAAGCTGCCATTAAATCTACTCGAACATTATTCACGTACCTGTTTGGCTTCTCTCTATTGGGGCAACCTTTGTGTGATTTATAATGAGCGGCCTGCCTAGCCGCGAGAGGAAGCTCACCACAGCAAAGCGGGCCCGTGGTGGAGTCAGGTTTGCTTCACCTGTGTATCGGGAGGCGGTGATCGAACTTGGCATGCTGTGAAAATGCTGCAGCTCCGGGACTGAAATGCAACAACCCACTTGGGGAATGAAAAACTTTTAAACAATTTGTTCACTGAACAGACTCACTGGAGGTTAATCTTACTTTGCACCACGAAGACCAGAAGGCCACGGTGGTGGCCACGCCCACTGGGGCAGGTCATCAATACAAAGAAGCAAAGTATGCTGCTCGGTGTTCATTAACAAGACGCCAAAGTGAACTTATGTTCTTGAAACGCGTCTGGGTGTCTTAAAATTTGCTGCCGTTTGGTTTCCTGTGTCTGCCTGCAAGCTGCCATTAAATCTACTCGAACATTATTCACGTACCTGTTTGGCTTCTCTCCATTGGGGCAACCTTTGTGTGATTTATATTGAGCGGCCTGCCTAGCCACGAGAGGAAGCCCACCGCAGCAAAGCGGGCCCGTGGTGGAGTCAGGTTTGCTTCACCTGTGTATCGGGAGGCGGTGATGGAACTTGGCATGCTGTGAAAATGCTGCAGCTCCGGGACTGAAATGCAACAACCCACTTGGGGAATGAAAAACTTTTAAACAATTTGTTCACTGAACAGACTCACTGGAGGTTAATCTTACTTTGCACCACGAAGACCAGAAGGCCACGGTGGTGGCCACGCCCACTGGGGCAGGTCATCAATACAAAGATGCAAAGTATGCTGCTCAGTGTTCATTAACAAGACGCCACTGAGGAAGTGAACTTATGTTCTTGAAACGCGTCTGGGTGTCTTAAAATTTGCTGCCGTTTGGTTTCTTGTGTCTGCATGCAAGCTGCCATTAAATCTACTCGAACATTATTCACGTACCTGTTTGGCTTCTTTCCATTGGGGCAACCTTTGTGTCATTTATATTGAGCGGCCTGCCTAGCCGCAAGAGGAAGCCCACCGCAGCAAAGCGGACCCGTGTGGAGTCAGGTTTCCTTCACCGGTGTATCGGGAGGCGGTGATCGAACTTGGCATGCTGTGAAAATGCTTCAGCTCCGGGACTGAAATGCAACAACCCACTTGGGGAATGAAAAACTTTTAAACAATTTGTTCACTGAACAGACTCACTGGAGGTTAATCTTACTTTGCACCACGAAGACCAGAAGGCCACGGTGGTGGCCACGCCCACTGGGGCAGGTCATCAATACAAAGATGCAAAGTATGCTGCTCGGTGTTCATTAACAAGACGCCACTGAGGAAGTGAACTTATGTTCTTGAAACGCGTCTGGGTGTCTTAAAATTTGCTGCCGTTTGGTTTCCTGTGTCTGTATGCAAGCTGCCATTAAATCTACTCGAACATTATTCACGTACCTGTTTGGCTTCTCTCCATTGGTGCAACCTTTGTGTGATTTATATTGAGCGGCCTGCCTAGCCGTGAGAGGAAGCCCACCGCAGCAAAGCGGGCCCGTGGTGGAGTCAGGTTTGCTTCACCTGTGTATCGGGAGGTGGTGATCGAACTTGGCATGCTGTGAAAATGCTGCAGCTCCGGGACTGAAATGCAACAACCCACTTGGGGAATGAAAAACTTTTAAAAAATGTGCTCACTGAACAGACGCACTGGAGGTTAATCTTACTTTGCACCACGAAGACCAGAAGGCCACGGTGGTGGCCACGTCCACTGGGGCAGGTCATCAATACAAAGATGCAAAGTATGCTGCTCGGTGTTCATTAACAAGACGCCACTGAGGAAGTGAACTTATGTTCTTGAAACGCGTCTGGGTGTCTTAAAATTTGCTGCCGTTTGGTTTCCTGTGTCTGCATGCAAGCTGCCATTAAATCTACTCGAACATTATTCACGTACCTGTTTGGCTTCTTTCCATTGGGGCAACCTTTGTGTCATTTATATTGAGCGGCCTGCCTAGCCGCGAGAGGAAGCCCACCGCAGCAAAGCGGACCCGTGGTGGAGTCAGGTTTGCTTCACCTGTGTATCGGGAGGCGGTGATCGAACTTGGCATGCTGTGAAAATGCTGCAGCTCCGGGACTGAAATGCAACAACCCACTTGGGGAATGAAAAACTTTTAAAAAATGTGTTCACTGAACAGACTCACTGGAGGTTAATCTTACTTTGCACCACGAAGACCAGAAGGCCACGGTGGTGGCCACGCCCACTGGGGCAGGTCATCAATACAAAGATGCAAAGTATGCTGCTCGGTGTTCATTAACAAGACGCCACTGAGGAAGTGAACTTATGTCCTTGAAACGCGTCTGGGTGTCTTAAAATTTGCTGCCGTTTGGTTTCCTGTGTCTGTATGCAAGCTGCCATTAAATCTACTCGAACATTATTCACGTACCTGTTTGGCTTCTCTCCATTGGGGCAACCTTTGTGTGATTTATATATATACATATATATATATATATCCAACAAAAGAGTTGCCCCTGTGAGGTTGACCTCATGGAAACGTTCGCCTCAGTAAATGATGCAGCAGTTTGTTGTTTCTCCTCTTTATTTCATCAAAAGGCTCGACGCGTTTCAGGATTGCTCCCTTGGTCACGAGCCACACAGCAACTTACAGAAAACACAGCTCGGTGAAAAAATACTTGCATCAATTAAAGGTCCAACCCATAATGGGCGTGGTTTCCTGCCCCACAGGCTTCAGGTATTTGCAGTCAATCATCGAGTTGTGTGCCAAATTAATGTGCATTATTCCCAAGTGGGCACAAGCGGAGTTCCAAACACTGTCTTTTAAAACACACCATTCCGTGCAGTTTCCATTCCTGTGGCCCAGTGCCAGATTCCCCCAGCTCTGCAGGTCCGCTCCAGGCGGCGGGTCAAACCTCGCGGCGTAGGCTAGCCGCTCATATCCAACAAAAGAGTTGCCCCTGTGAGGTTGACCTCATGGAAACGTTCGCCTCAGTAAATGATGCAGCAGTTTGTTGTTTCTCCTCTTTATTTCATCAAAAGGCTCGAAGCGTTTCAGGTGTGCTCCCTTGGTCACGAGCCACACAGCAACTTACAGCAAACACAGCTCGGTGAAAAAATACTTGCATCAATTAAAGGTCCAACCCATAATGGGCGTGGTTTCTTGCCCCACGGGCTTCTGGTATTTGCAGTCAATCATCGAGTTGTGTGCCAAATTAATGTGCATTATTCCCAAGTGGGCACAAGCGGAGTTCCAAACACTGTCTTTTAAAACACACCATTCCGTGCAGTTTCCATTCCTGTGGCCCAGTGCCAGATTCCCCCAGCTCTGCAGGTCCGCTCCAGGCTGCGGGTCAAACCTCGTGGCGTAGGCTAGCCGCTCATATCCAACAAAAGAGTTGCCCCTGTGAGGTTGACCTCATGGAAACGTTCGCCTCAGTAAATGATGCAGCAGTTTGTTGTTTCTCCTCTTTATTTCATCAAAAGGCTCGACGCGTTTCAGGATTGCTCCTTTGGTCACGAGCCACACAGCAACTTACAGCAAACACAGCTCGGTGAAAAAATACTTGCATCAATTAAAGGTCCAACCCATAATGGGCGTGGTTTCCTGCCCCACGGGCTTCTGGTATTTGCAGTCAATCATCGAGTTGTGTGCCAAATTAATGTGCATTATTCCCAAGTGGGCACAAGCGGAGTTCCAAACACTGTCTTTTAAAACACACCATTCCGTGCAGTTTCCATTCCTGTGGCCCAGTGCCAGATTCCCCCAGCTCTGCAGGTCCGCTCCAGGCGGCGGGTCAAACCTCGCGGGGTAGGCTAGCCGCTCATATCCAACAAAAGAGTTGCCCCTGTGAGGTTGACCTCATGGAAACGTTCGCCTCAGTAAATGATGCAGCAGTTTGTTGTTTCTCCTCTTTGTTTCATCAAAAGGCTCGACGCGTTTCAGGATTGCTCCCTTAGTCACGAGCCACACAGCAACTTACAGCAAACACAGCTCGGTGAAAAAATACTTGCATCAATTAAAGGTCCAACCCATAATGGGCGTGGTTTCCTGCCCCACGGGCTTCTGGTATTTGCAGTCAATCATCGAGTTGTGTGCCAAATTAATGTGCATTATTCCCAAGTGGGCACAAGCGGAGTTCCAAACACTGTCTTTTAAAACACACCATTCCGTGCAGTTTCCATTCCTGTGGCCCAGTGCCAGATTCCCCCAGCTCTGCAGGTCCGCTCCAGGCGGCGGGTCAAACCTCGCGGCGTAGGCTAGCCGCTCATATCCAACATTGGGGCAACCTTTGTCTGATTTATATTGAGCGGCCTGCCTAGCCGTGAG
The DNA here is from genome assembly GCF_964261635.1 of Lissotriton helveticus. Classification (NCBI taxonomy): domain Eukaryota; kingdom Metazoa; phylum Chordata; class Amphibia; order Caudata; family Salamandridae; genus Lissotriton; species Lissotriton helveticus. The sequence continues at coordinate 1,598,661,318 of NC_136057.1, forward strand.
AGGAAGCCCACCGCAGCAAAGCGGGCCCGTGGTGGAGTCTGGTTTGCTTCACCTGTGTATCGGGAGGCTGTGGAAAAGTAAATTTTGCCATGTTATATGTGCCTACGTGTTCCCCATCCAATGCTATATGTGCATGATCGATATGCATATGTATCCCCCTATGATCGATTAAAGACGCAATTATAGTTGTGTCCAACTCTAGTATGCCAGTTTCCAGTTCTCGTGAAAGCAACGAGTATTAGGCCTATGTTGCCACATTTTACAGTGTACACGTTAATCCATTGAATTGTCCCCGTCCCTAGGCCTCAAAAGGGCCCGGACACCAGATTCAGCTCCAGTCTCCTGAACCCTCTCCGAGGAGTGATACAGCCCCCACCTGCATCCCTGACCCTTCACTTACTTCCTGCCGCACAGTGCCCGGGCCGGCCTGGCTCTGCCTGCCTGTCTGCCAAGAGTATGTTATGCTTCTAGTTATCAGTCCAGCCCTCCTTCTCTGCATTCCTAAGCTACTGAATCGCATCAATAGTTTCAGCTATGGTCTAGCCTTTCTGTCTCCATGTAAGAGAGTTACTGTATTAATATTCATAGAATATTCCTCGCACACGCAATACATGTAGAATAATGCATGCACCAGTCTTAGTGTCAAGTAGCCTTTGCCCTGATAAACTTTTGGATTCTATCAACATGTACTCCAAACACCAGATACCAGATATGATATAGGTACATGTCGTCCTGACACCGCAGACTTTAGTCTCCTCTTCTAGTGCAGAAGTCATCATAGCCCCCAGTTTTCCCTGGTAACACGTCATTGCCCGTTTGCGCGCACCAACTAGGTTAAAGGTCCCAGCTGCTCAGGTAGCCCCTCCATGTTTCCACCCCATTTATGACACTTCTGTGACGTCTACATCACATGTCCATGTATACGCCCTGTACACGCCTTCTTGTTACACCCATTTTGTTCTTATCTTTCGCGACTGCTACGAGTTACGCCTACTGCTACGCCTATTGTATGCAATGTAATGAAATGTATTATACTATATATATGCTGCACTGTCGATGAGGCATTGCAGCTGCCATCCATTCTATTTCCGTGCAGGCTATCCCGTTCCTGTCCCTTCCCTTATGCATGATTAAAGCCTGTTAGACTCAGATACCTCGAATCCTGTCTCTTATTTATTGAGCTATCTGTTTTATTCACTGTATTCAAAAATAGTACCGGTAATTAATTATTTATTTACCACATAATGGCGCCCGAACAGGGACTTGCCCTTTCCCCACGCGCCGGCGACGCCACGCAGGCCCCCTGACCCTCTGCAGCCGTGACGGAACCATACCGTGCACGTGCAGATATTTCTGCTTCAAGTATCCCTCAGGCCCACGGAGGAGACGGAGGTTGCGGTCCAGCATCCAGACGAGGCGGTGAGGAACGCGGCGAGTCCCGACCAGAGCCCAAGCCGAGAGTGCAAGGTCCGAGGTATCCGGAGGCCCACCTGTAACTGAAGTCCGAAGTTCGTAGTCCGACGTCGTAGCAGTCCAGTCCAGTCCGAGGCCTTCCGTTCTTGCTGCCCGGTGAGTACCGTTGCTGGGGTAGTATCTAGACAGGGTCAATTAATTTGTCTCTGGTCCAGTGGGTTTGGGTACACAGATCCAGTCCGAAGTGTTCACCTAGGTGGATACGGGTCCTGACGTGTCTCTTTATGGGACCGGTATGTTCCGTACTGTTTTAGCAGTGCATCTAGTAATTCTAGTAAGTTTCGTTCTCGAGAAATTCATGTGTTCTGTTTTCAGTATATCAGGTAATATTCTGTCCGAACTGTTATTCTAATGTTATTTAATGTGTTTTCAATGTCGTGGTATGAGTGATTTGTTTTTCTATTCATTACTGTGTTTATCGTGTATTGTATTGTGTTCGGATTCAAGTCTAGAATGCCTCTGTTTTCGAAGTTACGTCAGTTAAATACCAGAAAAGGGTTACTCGAAGAAGCAGTTCCTGTCCCGCCTAGGGACAGTCCAGGACATTTTATGTATCACAAGCATGGCTTAGATGCCATAATATATCTAGACTTATGGGCGGACTATACCAAGGAACTAGAAGAGAAATATAGATGGCCCGCATCAGGTACATGGGATGCCGAGTGCATCATGCGAGTAGAAGAAGCATTATGGAAAAAGAAAGCCAGACAGTCCCAGAAAGATGCCATCGAGTTATGGCGCAAAGAATCTCATAAGAGAACCGAAAAAGAATTCAGAAAAACAGAATTAAGTAGGGAATCCTCAAAAAGAGCCCAAGAAAGGGAATTAATCGAAGTAGGTGAACGAGTTAGAGCAGAACAGTCAGACAGACAGAGAAATGCCCTTATTAAGGGTATGTATCCTCTTCTTGCCGAGGGCTTGCCAAAAGCAACCCCGGAAGCACCCTGTAATTTCCCACCACCATTGGTCCCGATTAAGCTACGTCACAAACCGACCGCAGCTGATATTTTTCTTTCGTCCTATTTGGACGACACAGTCCCCGAATATGCAAATCCTGTTCCGCTTGCTCCCGTTAATAATGTAATTCCTGTTCCTCCAGCCACTGGTCCCGTGGGTCCAGTTAATGTTACAGCACCTGTTACAGCACCCCCGGCCCAGTCCACAGTACATGTACCCGCTTTACCAGTCACTTTACCAGTACGTACAGTATACACCGACGATTCTAGTTTAGGAGCCGCGGGGGGAGATTCTCCTGGTACCCCGCCTCAACACAGACGTATGACGCTACATGAACTAGCGTTACAGCGTACGCCAAAAATGACTACATACGTAGATATCCAGCGAGCACTTACTGAATGTCGTTATGATCCAGTCCCAGGTGATGGCCACATGGTCATATATTCATTACGTTTAAGAAGGGTTATCGGCTTTTTGGACACCCTGCCCGATATGAGAGACCATCTAGACAGAATATATCGTTTTATCCGTACAGGAGTGAATCCAGAAAGTATTCACGAAGCCATGGTTCAGAGAAAAGTCGAGACTCAGCTCATGCTTTTAACGTTTTTGATTAACTGTTTAATACGAGAGCAGGATTGTCCAGAAAAAGATCAAGAAGAAATGAAAGTCCTGACCAGGTGGAGTGACAATATAGCCGAGGGAAGACACAAGACACAAAATTGTATACAGAGTATGTACAAGAAAATTCGTAGGGAAATTATAAAGATACACGAGAAAAGAGAAGCAAAACAAGCAACCGAGAAAGAAGACGACTCTTCTACTGAAGAGGTAGACGACGAGAATCCCTCCAGAATAGCGTATGTAGGTAGAACTAGACTTTCCGACCGACACTCACGCCTAGATTACAAGAAAGTTGTTCCTCCTCCAGCACCAGAACAGTGTTCTCTTGAGCAAGTGTTCCAAGCTACCGATCATATTCTGAAATCACGAATAGGTTACAGTGAACTTAGTACCATGCATGAACAAGAACTAGCCCGATCAGCAGTCCGGTGGACTACTGATTCTACCACTTTTCCAGACGAAATAGTGGCCCAAATGTTTCTGAAACTGCCCCCAGCCGAGCAGCGACTGGTGGGTATGTATATGATCCAGCATCTCATTACACTGTATGAGGATCAACATTCTGATCCAGGTCCTCTACATGATGTATTGAACGAGTTACTACAGTACAGATGGAAAGGTCTAGGTACCGATTTAATTAGCGTCATTCTAGAACAGCGCCACAAATACCGAACATTTCTGAATCCACATTTTGTTCACGTGTCACCCCCAGAAAGTAAATCATTCTACATAGACAGACAGAATCCGTTACGAGAAGTACATCCAGTCAAGAAAGAGGGTGGTGGTCTAGAACGAGTATTTGTTTACACCCCCATCACAAAGATGGAACTCTTAGAAATGAAGAAGTTAATTCCCTGTCATGAAAAAGATCCAGCAGGGTTCCACCGTGAATTAAAGGACATGCTCCGTATGGGAGAATACACGTATCCTGATATCATTAAAATGTTAAAGGTCCTGTTACCTGCGGGCATATATGAAAAACTCAAAGAAAAAGAATGGGAGGTGGGAGAGAAAAATATAGATTGGACAGCTCTAGAAGCTGAAGATAATTCACGAGTACCAGGTACCGGTCTTGGGGATAAAGCTAAAGAATTGCCCGAGTTATTAATACAAGTTTTGCCAAGATTACTAGCCACGAAAAAGGAAGATTGGGATGCCATCTCAGCCTGTAAACAGAAACAAGACGAAGATACTAGTGATTTTTATTCTAGATTTGAGAAATGCTTTATTATTAATAGTGGTCTGAAAACAAGTAGTGAATCATACCCTCATCTTTTTGTTACTAAACTAGTCGAGAATTCAAGTCCACAAGTTAAAAATCGAGTCCTGAAAGTCGAAAGTACCTGGCAAGCTAATTCCCCGTCACAGATGCTTCAAATGCTCCAGTATCACCAGAACAGAATCAGGGAAGAGCAGGAACACGAAAGGAGACGTATGAAGGACACGAAAATGAAAGTGTTAGTTGCACAGTCTGTTCCACAAGACAGTCAGAAGAGGGGTCCGAATCAAGCCAGTCATCCTGCAGTTCCCGTTAAAGGGACATGCAATTACTGTAAACAGCCAGGTCATTTTATAAACGAGTGTGCAGTTCTGAAACACAACATAGCTACTGGTAAAACTAAAGAAAGGCCACGTCCGCCTAGACAAGAACAAGTTTCACAGACCTCTCAACCACCACAGAATGCACAACAGACAGTTACAGCACCGCAGCCTATCGCTGCAACACAACACGTTACACAACAGATGTACCAGTACGCACAGTCAGAGTATCCAGATTATCAGCCATATTCATGAAACAGCCTAGAGAGGGAGGTAGGCTTGCCTCTCATCGAGATACCTGTAGATCAAGAGGGTCCCTATGTACACAGTCAAGTATTAGGGAAAGACAGAAAGTTTCTGATTGATACAGGGGCAAGTAGGACTACCATCAGTCATGACGAGGTTCCAGGGGCTCCGCTCTCAGGCTCTAGAAATGTTTCCCTTGGATTTTCAGGAAAGCCGATTGTTAATGAAATATCGAAACCAGTTACTCTAGAAGTCGGTCCATTGTCCCGAACTACAGATCTGTTACTTACGAAGTCTTGTCCAGAAAATTTGTTAGGCATTAAGACGTTAAAAGAATTAGGAGCAGTCATATGCTGCTCCCCAGAAGGGGTCCGCCTGTTCCTCCGAGATTTTAAAGGTCATTATGTATTACGTGATTTTGATGCAAGATTATTGGATGTACCACAGCATTTATGGGCGCAAGGTCCAACTGATGTAGGTTGTATGCATATCACACCCCATCGTGTGACTCTGAAGCAAGGTGTTGTTTTACCACGAATCAGACAGTACAAATTGCCACCTGAGGCTGTAGCGGCCTTATCCAAAATTATTGACGAGCTTATTGTTCAAGGAGTGGTTGTAGAAACTGACTCCAATGTATGTAATTCTCCTATCATTCCAGTCCTTAAACGTACCGATCCAAATGCACCTCCAGTATATCGATTAGTGATTGACCTTCGAGAACTTAATAAATGTATCATACCCCAGTACCCAGTAGTCCCAGATATTTCTTCCCTATTGACAGCCATTGATTCTGAAGCTACGTTCTTCACAGTTATCGATCTCAAGAACGCATTTTTCAGTGTTCCCATTCATCCAGACAGCCAGTTCCTTTTCGGATTCTGTTTAAATGGAAGAAGCTATAAATTCACACGAGCACCTCAAGGTTTCACAGAAAGTCCTAGCATTTACAGTCAAGCACTTAAGAGACAACTAGACAATATTCACATGCCAACTGACACTGCCCTGCTCCAGTATGTCGATGATCTACTGATCACAGCCCGTTCTGAACGTGACTGCGAGCGTGCGTCACTTACAGTTCTGTATTTTCTGGCCGAGATGGGGCACAAGGTGTCCCCTTCCAAATTACAATTCTGTGTCCAGCAAGTGGTCTACTTGGGACACTTACTGTCCAAGAGGGGTAGGCAGTTGACACCTGACCGTATCCAGTTAATAGCACATCTTCCACAGCCCAAGACACAGAAGGAGGTACGAGATTTTCTCGGCCTCACTTCTTACTGCAGACAATGGATTCCTCAGTATGCATTTCTAGCCAAGCCACTGATACAGTTAACGACACAGGAGGCAGCCGTATCGACTGTCCTCCCTTGGACCCGGGAACATACACTTGTTTTTAATGAATTAAAGAAAGCTTTATGCCAAGCACCTGTCCTAGCAACACCGAACTACAGTAAGCCTTTTACACTTTTTGTCACAGAACGTGATGGTACTGCATTATCTGTTCTCACACAAGATCAAGTAGGACAATACAAGCCCTGTGCTTATTTTTCTAGCACATTAGATCCAGTGGCCCAGGCACTGCCTGCGTGCCTCAAGTCAGTTGCAGCCACAGCTCTAGCTATCAGACAAAGTGATTCCATAGTGTTAGGACACTCCCTGACAGTACAAGTTCCACACTCCGTGGAAGTTCTTTTAAACCGAACACAGACTCAGCACTTGACCATTGCACGTTTAACAGGTTATGAACTGACACTGTTTCAGCCACACATAGAAATCAAACGCTGCAACATTTTAAATCCAGCTACACTGTTACCGTCAGTTACTTCAAATCCTGCCGCACATGACTGTGTGGAAGTTGTTAACACTATGACAAAGCCAAGACAAGACTTGACAGACATTGCATTACCTGATCCCGACCTGACACTTTATGTGGATGGTTCATGTATGAGAACAAGTACAGGAGAACTAGTAGCCGCGTATGCAGTGACTACTGACACCGAAGTTATAGAAACACATCGTATTGACACCCTGTCTGCTCAAGCAGCAGAGCTAGTCGCTCTGACCCAAGCCTGCATACGTGCCAAGAACCTGAAAGTAAATATATACACAGATTCACGTTATGCATTCGGAGTCGTACACGACTTTGGAGTGCTCTGGCAGGAGAGAGGATTCATGACTTCTCATGGAACCAAGATCCAGCATGGCCTCCTCATTCAAGCCCTGTTAGATGCAATACATTTACCGACAGCTATCGCTATCATGAAGTGCAAAGCACATACGAAAGTCACTGACATCATTTCCCACGGTAACGATCTAGCAGATCGAACAGCCAAGCTTACAGCTCAGACCCCAGACATTCCAGTTAACACGACACTGACACACATTCCAGAACAGACTACTTGTATGACAGTTAAGGACCCTACACAAGATGTCATAGATATACAGTTACATGCTACTCCCGATGAAATCAAGAAATGGTCTGAACAAGGAGGGGTCCAGACAGATCAAGGATGGTTGACGAAGGGAAAAGCCACATGGTTTCTCCCCGACTCTATGGTTCAAATCATTATTAATACCGCACATAGTCCAGCACATCTAGGAGAAAAAGCCATGTTAGACAGTATTCAGAACCTTTGGTTCAACAAGCATTTACGAGCAGCAGCCAAGCAGAAAGTCCGTACCTGTATGATATGTTGTCAGTTCAATCCAGGTAAAAGTGTCCCGGTGGAACAAGGTGGATTCCAACCTCCTGACCACCCTTTTGAAGTCCTCCAGATGGATTATATTCAGATGGAGCGATGTCGAGGTTTCAAGTATGTCCTCGTAGTTGTATGCGCTTTGTCCAGGTGGACAGAAGCATATCCAGTTCCAGATTACACAGCTGCGACCACTGCCAGGCAGTTGGTTCGTGAGTATTTTCCCCGCTATGGATTACCCAGGGTCGTGTATTCAGATAACGGCCAGCCATTTTCATCCGAGCTCATGAAACAAGTTTCCCTTCTGTTAGGGTACCAGTGGAAGTTCCATTGTGTACGCCATCCTGAAGCAGCCGGTCTCGTAGAGAGACATAACCAGACTTTGAAAATCCGTATTGCTAAAGTGTGTGTAGAAAAAGGTGTAGATTGGTTAGTAGCCCTGCCAGTTGCTCTTTTTTATATGAGAATGGTTGCACATTCCAGATCAGGTCTGTCCCCGTACGAGGTCATATTCGGCCGCCCTCCAAACATGTGGGGTACACCTAGACCCCGTAGCATTACAGACGTTTCCAGTAATATGCTGACAGATTACCTAGCTTCCTTGATGTCTGCCCTACACTCTTGTCGTTCACAGGTTGCCGCTGCATTCCCAGACAACACTGAGGTGAAACCGCATGAAGTCGTTCCGGGGGATTTCGTCCTGGTGCGCAATTTTGATCGTTCAAGTCCGTTGGAGCCCCGTTGGAAGGAGCCCCAGCTGGTGTTATTAACAACAAGGACCGCCGTCAAGCTCGAGGGACGTAAAGGCTGGGTGCATACCAGCCACATCAAGAAATTCCATGGATTGCGACAAAACACATTTATCAAAGACTGCCCTCTTCTTAAGGACTGCCCAAACACAGACTCTGAATCAAAACTTCCCCTGTTAGAGAAAACTCCGCAGCAGGAGTATAAAGCAAAACTCCGGTCTAGTAAAGTAAGTCAGCCAGTTTAATTGTCTAAGTCACTCTCGGGTGAAACGGTTAGACAGGTTCCTGACATGTATGAGACAGACCCACACAGTGAGAGAGTTAGTCAAAACTCTAAAAGATGTATTATCGTTCTATTCTTTTTATTATTCTTGAGTCTTATGGTTACATGCATAAGTTATGCTTTACATTTATGTTTTTCTATTTCACATGTACATATGTTTTCTAATGTTACAGTAGAGCACACGTTTAGTGATCTACCTCCTCACGAGTTATCTTATCGTCTTGCTATGCGTAACAACACTGTTATCCGAATGTTGCATTATTCACACCAGACCAGCAATGCCACTAATTGTTGGGTGTGTGGTCGACTCCCCCCTTTCCAGACACCGAAGGGAGTTCTGCCACTCTTTCCTTATCTGTTTTCACATAATGGTTCGTGTGGAGCATGGTCCACGTTAACGTTATCTTCAACTGATATGTCCCGTCTGAATCGAACATGTTTCCCAGACAAGGAAGGTCTTTCCCATAGAACAGGGTTAGATCTAGAAAATGAAGTATATGATTTAGGTAATTATTCCTCGAATTTTATGGTTCTGAATGTCCAGTCCGATACTACTCCAGATTTGCCTGCTATTTCAGTACTACCAGTCAAAGGCGAATTATGTGTCAGAAAGAATGGTTCCGCACATGTAGGACATAGTGATTGTACTACTGTGGTCAAGTATAGTGACAGTGGGAAATCTATTTTCAAAGCCTCACGTCATTCTTATTTTATTTGTGGTCAGACCGCATATGTTCGTCTGCCCCTCGATTGGGATGGAACATGTTACATTTCCTTCCTACTGCCACCAGTTTTTCTGGCCCCATCTGATTATCACAGAAACACACATCTAGTACACGTTAGACATAGAAGGGAGACTGAGTCCCCAATTGTCGATCAAACTGAAACTGCTCTAGAACAATATCAAGACTTCAACAAAGGTTTCTTTTTCTTTATAGGTCCTGTCCAGAATAGTAAGTTAATACGTAGGTTAACCAGAACCCTTGAAGCAGTAGTGAATGAGACTACTTCCGCTCTAGGTAACTTAACCGAAGAGCAATCTGCTATGCGTTTTGTTGTGCTCCAAAATCGTCTCGTTCTTGACGTCATACTGGCCGATAGAGGAGGAGCTTGTAGAGTCATCGGATCTAGTTGCTGCATTTTCATTCCTAATAACGCGCCGTCTGTTTATTCAGCTATAACCAGACTTCATAAAATTGCCCATCAGTTACACCAGAATCCAGGCACCTGGACGTGGTCCGGTTGGCTCTGGAGTATCATATCTGCCTGGGGATGGAAAGTATTGTCATTTCTGGGCATAGCAGCAATGATCATATTCAGTTGCTGCCTCTGTTTACAATGTGGCCCTGCGATTTGCGGCATGTGTGCTACCTCTTGTATTCCTAGTCCTAAGTCCCGTTCCAAGACAATTCGAGACGAGCAAATGATGCTATACGAACAGATAGATGGTATCATGAATATTGATGTTTCCTGATGGAAACGTAGGGCACAAGGAGGGAATGTGGAAAAGTAAATTTTGCCATGTTATATGTGCCTACGTGTTCCCCATCCAATGCTATATGTGCATGATCGATATGCATATGTATCCCCCTATGATCGATTAAAGACGCAATTATAGTTGTGTCCAACTCTAGTATGCCAGTTTCCAGTTCTCGTGAAAGCAACGAGTATTAGGCCTATGTTGCCACATTTTACAGTGTACACGTTAATCCATTGAATTGTCCCCGTCCCTAGGCCTCAAAAGGGCCCGGACACCAGATTCAGCTCCAGTCTCCTGAACCCTCTCCGAGGAGTGATACAGCCCCCACCTGCATCCCTGACCCTTCACTTACTTCCTGCCGCACAGTGCCCGGCCCGGCCTGGCTCTGCCTGCCTGTCTGCCAAGAGTATGTTATGCTTCTAGTTATCAGTCCAGCCCTCCTTCTCTGCATTCCTAAGCTACTGAATCGCATCAATAGTTTCAGCTATGGTCTAGCCTTTCTGTCTCCATGTAAGAGAGTTACTGTATTAATATTCATAGAATATTCCTCGCACACGCAATACATGTAGAATAATGCATGCACCAGTCTTAGTGTCAAGTAGCCTTTGCCCTGATAAACTTTTGGATTCTATCAACATGTACTCCAAACACCAGATACCAGATATGATATAGGTACATGTCGTCCTGACACCGCAGACTTTAGTCTCCTCTTCTAGTGCAGAAGTCATAGCCCCCAGTTTTCCCTGGTAACACGTCATTGCCCGTTTGCGCGCACCAACTAGGTTAAAGGTCCCAGCTGCTCAGGTAGCCCCTCCATGTTTCCACCCCATTTATGACACTTCTGTGACGTCTACATCACATGTCCATGTATACGCCCTGTACACGCCTTCTTGTTACACCCATTTTGTTCTTATCTTTCGCGACTGCTACGAGTTACGCCTACTGCTACGCCTATTGTATGCAATGTAATGAAATGTATTATACTATATATATGCTGCACTGTCGATGAGGCATTGCAGCTGCCATCCATTCTATTTCCGTGCAGGCTATCCCGTTCCTGTCCCTTCCCTTATGCATGATTAAAGCCTGTTAGACTCAGATACCTCGAATCCTGTCTCTTATTTATTGAGCTATCTGTTTTATTCACTGTATTCAAAAATAGTACCGGTAATTAATTATTTATTTACCACAAGGCGGTGATCGAACTTGGCATGCTGTGAAAATGCTGCAGCTACGGAACTGAAATGCAACAACCCAATTGGGGAATGAAAAACTTTTTAAAAATGTGTTCACTGAACAGACTCACTGGAGGTTAATCTTACTTTGCACCACGAAGACCAGAAGGCCACGGTGGTGGCCACGCCCACTGGGGAGGTCATCAATACAAAGATGCAAAGTATGCTGCTCGGTGTTCATTAACAAGACGCCACTGAGGAAGTGAACTTATGTTCTTGAAACACGTCTGGGTGTCTTAAAATTTGCTGCCGTTTGGTTTCCTGTGTCTGCATGCAAGCTGCCATTAAATCTACTCGAACATTATTCACGTACCTGTTTGGCTTCTCTCCATTGGGGCAACCTTTGTGTGATTTATATATATACATATATATATATATATTCACTGAAAAAAACATAGGTTATACACCATATATAGTTAGGAATTAGCATTTAAAAAACCTTATTTTACTCACACAAAACCATTGAAATTCCATATATAGTTAGTTGTACTAACTATATATCGCGCACCCGCAATCCACTGCTGATCATGTCACATATTACATCATTCATGACATGGTCAGTGACATCACTGATGACATCACTGATGACATCTCAAATGACATCACTGATGACATCACTGATGACATCTCAAATGACATCACTGATGACAACATCCAGTGACTGTATTTTTCTGTAAAGTTAAAATATGTCTTACATATTGAAGATTGAGTGGATGTATAAGTGTCTGGATGAAGGATTTAGTAGGTGCATGACTGACTGTATGAATGAGTGATTAAATGTGTCTCACTGAGTGCATGGGTTAGTGACTAAACTGTCTTAATGTGTGCATCATTATGTCTGTTGTTCTGAAAACTGCTGCATGTGTTGTTCAGTAGCTATATGAGTAACTATATGGGTTATTGATTGGTTGCCCAAGTATTTGTATGGGAGACTGAGTGTGTGTGTGGGTGGCTGGGAGGTGTATGACTCTGTGCATAGATGTGTGAGCAGTTGATTCACTAGATGTATGGGTTCAAAAGTGCATGTGGAAACAGCTGTATGGGCGGTTGACTGTGTGCATCAGTGTATTGGTGAGTGAATGGATATCTCAGTGCTACATGTCAAAGTAAGTACATATGTAAAACACAGTACATGTGAGAGTTGACATATATAAATAACTGTGCAAAAGAGCCAGTGAATGTGTGAGTGGCTGTATGGATCATTGTGAACTTGTATCAGGGATTGTATAAGAGAGTAAATATGTGTTAGTATATGTTTGAATAAGTAAGGTGTGTATAACTGTATAGTTGAGGAAATGGAGGTGTGATTGATTCTTTGCATGACTGACTAGGTGTGTGAGTAACTCCATGGATGAGTGACAGTCTGTGAGTGTCTGTTTACACTGAGTGTATCTAAGGTTATATTAGAGTCTGAAGAGCTTCATCATATTATCACATGAATGATGTCATCAGTGATGTGATCAGTAATGTCAAATGAGATGTCATCAGTGATGTCATCAGTGATGTCATTTGAGATGTCATCAGTGATGTCATCAGTGATGTCACTGACCATGTCATGAATGATGTAATATGTGACATGATCAGCAGTGGATTGCGGGTGCGCGATATATAGTTAGTACAACTAACTATATATGGAATTTCAATGGTTTTGTGTGAGTAAAATAAGGTTTTTTAAATGCTAATTCCTAACTATATATGGTGTATAACCTATGGTTTTTTCAGTGAATTTTCAAGGTTTTGTAAATGCTAATTCCTAACTATATATGGTCCATAACCTATGGTTTTTTCAGTGAATTTCATTGGTTTTTTAAAAGCTAATATCTATAGCTGTAAAATGTATTCTTCTTTAAATCCAAAAATATATTTTATATGTTTATTAATAATTTTTTTTAAAATATTTTTTTTGTTTCGCTCCCGGTCCGCGAACCGGAAAGCTTTCCGTTAGCTTAAATTGATGCCGCGACCCGGTCCGCGAACCGGTAAACGTTCCGTTTGCGCAACTGCCGCTTTAGAAATCAACATCGTGACGCGTCGCGAAAGCGCGTCGTATCGCGTTGCCGCGTAATGCGTCTTATGACGTACCGCGTTAGCGCACCCGGAAGTGCCCCGGGGCGCGGACCGAGGCGCGAAACGCAGCTCCCCGGAAGCGATCCGCGTCGCGTCGCGAAAGCGCGACGTATCGCGTTGCCGCGTAATGCGTCTTATGACGTACCGCGTTAGCGCACCCGGAAGTGCCCCGGGGCGCGGACCGAGGCGCGAAGCGCAGCGACCCGGAAGCTATCCGGGGCGCGGACCGGAGCGCGTAACGTAAGCATAACAGGTCATGTGACTTGTTAATAACACTTTTCATTGGTACATTTCACTTTTGGTTTCATAATCATGTAAGGCTAGGTCAGGTGACCTAAAAATAACACTTTTCATTGGTTGAGAACTATTGTTTTTCCCAAATGATGAAAACCCCTCCTTCTTTCCTCACTCTGACTTTCATCATTGTGAGAGGAAGACCTTTATTAATACTTGAGAAATGGCTTCAGTAGTTGCTTCAGCTGGTGCACCCCCACCACCACCTCCACCTCCTCATGGGAAGAGAGGACCACCTCCCCAGGTCATGACCAACACAGAGGAGGAAGAAGAAGAAATAGAGGAAGAGGAGAGAGAAGAACCACAGTTCTTGGAAGAGATGCCCCGGGTTTCCCATAGGAAAGCCAGTTTCATCTGGCAGTTTTATTCAATCCCTCCAGGGCAAAAGAAAGTGAATGCGAGGTATGTCCCCTGCCTCATCTGCAAAGATAAATTATCAAGAGGGACTGATAAAAAGTATAGTTATGGGAACTATACCATGCATAGGCACATGACCAGGAGGCATCCACTCAATTACAGCCGGGCGGAAATACGGGATATGGAACAAAATCCAACATCAACTCCTGTGGCCAGGTCAAGATCGTCAATATCATTGACACCAGCAGAGGCACGGGAAACTGTGCCAAACATCCAAGAGAATTTTGGCCACATGAAACATACTTGTATGCACTGTGGTGCGTTGATAGCATGTGGCAACATGAGTATCAATTCAATAAACCTAGCTTACAACAATCATAATTGCCCTAACCGCCCCCAGTAATTTTTTTTTGCTCCTGTTGAGCCCTTTTCAATGCCTGTTTTTTGTTGTTTCCCCCCCCCAAAAAACCCCCAAAAAATATAAAATCGTTCAAAAAATACAAAAAAAACAAAAAATGTTCAAAAAATAAAAAAAATATATAAAACAACAAAAACATAAAAAAAAAGTTCTTTTCAGAACTACCTCCCCTTTCAAAAAAAATTGCTAGAATGTTTAGCACTCTGGCAAGCTCTATTTCTTTTGGTTCGCTTCCCGGTTAGCTTCCCGGTACGCGGACCGGGAGCTAACCAAAAAAAAAAAAAGAGTAAGTATAAGGAAAGTAAACAGAGAGTGATGTTAAAAGAAAGACAGCTATAGGGAGTAAAGAAGAGATACTGTTTAATAGATCTATTTACCGAAGAAAAGACGGAAGAGGGTATAATTGTGAAAAACAAAATAGATAAGGAAGTGAAAGGAAAAAAAAAGAGAGTAGAACAATAACAAAGAAGAGTTTCTTGGAGAATGTGAGTGAATGTTCAAAATAAGATTAAAACATGGGGAATAACAGAGAGAAAAAATAGAAAACAGAAAACAAAAAATAACAGAAAAAGATTCATTGAAACAGCAAAGAAATATAAGTAACATAGAGCCATATCATCAACATAGGCAATAAAAGTTTTGCAGCTTTTATCGGCAGAAATGTGTCGCTAAAGCCGCTTTTGCGGCAGAAAACTGCAGCTAAAACCACTTTTGCACCAGTTTTCTGCCAATAAAAACAGCAATAATTTTATTGGCTGTGTTCATAATATGCCCCTTAGTGTGCTTCAACTACACAGAGAAAGCATTATGAACAAGTAGTGATAGAGTGATCAGTCAAAGACACTAAGAGTAATAGAGACGGAGTGAGTGAACAAGAGTGAGGAACTATGAGAAGAGAGGGACTGAGAAAAAGAGTGGAAGGAGTTGAGTAAGTAGGTAATAGAGAAAGGAATGAGGGAAGTAGCAAAGGCAGGAAACTGAGGGTTAAAGAAATGAAGCAGTGGAACTAATAGAAGTTAAATGTGATAGAAATGTAACGAAAAGAGTACAAAACATTTACCTTATAATTGTTGTTAAATTACTCACTTTTTGTTTTTATACTTTCAATCTGTGAAAGAGAGAACAAACATTTGAAAAATATTAAAACATGTATTTAAAAATTACAAAAGACAAGGGAAAAGATTGAAGGACAAACAGTTTTTCAACAACTTTGACACTTACAGAAGCTTCTGCTTCTCCAGGCCCCCTACACAGTCCTAAAGATATACATTTTAAACTAACAGTATCTTGTTGCAGATGAAGTGAGGCCTATCTTAAAACATGGTGCATCTTTTGCATTGCTGTTGTCTCAGAAAAGTGTCGCAAGACACTAAAATTTTAAATGATTGCTTCAGGATGCCAATAAGATGTGTCCTATCCAGAGGTTTGTTTGAGGTGAGGCCTACTCAGGGTTGCAGATGAAATTTAGAGTTGTTGAAGAGTACAGAGAAGATAATACATTTGCAGGCCTACCAATGAAGTGAGTCATGTCCACTGCACTCTTGAACAAAGGCCAAACCTCCTCTGTTTCCCTGGACAGACCTAAACTTGATCTGCACAATGTGATTCGTAATGATAGGAAACACAGGTGATGTAATTGAAATACGTGCAATTTCTTTTGCTCATTTCACAATCACATCACTTGTGTTTCCTTTGCTTAGGTATCTCATTGTGCAGATGTAGTCCAGCATATGAAAGAGTACGCAGAAGTGCAGCACTGCATGCAACAACTTTGACACTTACAGAAGCCTCACCTTCTCCATGCCTCCTACACAGTTCTACATATACATCATAAATGCAAACAGTACAGAATTAATTATACATGTTAAATGGTTTATTTTTGCTGTTCTCAGAATGTATCAAAATTCACTAAAAACAGTGACTTGAAGGTATTCATCATATAACAGCGGGGAAAAAAAACACAATCAAAATGATTGTGTTTAAAAAACCCATACAACATAACAAATCAGAATTCAGAACTCCTTAAAGTTAACTTACTTTCCATGACGTCAAAGGATGTCCTATGAACAGCTTACACTCTGTTGTGCTGTTATTACTTTCAGCCCGCCACTTTCTGAAAGAAAACCTCCATCGTTTTTAAAAACATGTTACATGCAATAAATGACTTCTTGCTCTCTACCACAAGTTTCCACAAGGCCAAATCTTGTCAGAGCCATTTATAACTCTTGGATTTCTTGTAAGCCAATCCCGTCATTTGGCATTTCTGCAACTTTCAGAATTAAAATGTTGAAGATCATTTTCACAATCCTGGAATAGTAATATCTTCCCCTTCTTGCTCAGTCATGTTCTACATTTCCTATGACACTGATACTGCTTACTATGAAGCAGACTTACACTACCTCTATGACTACTACAATTATTTAATTCTCTACATCACTTTTAATCACAAAGCAATGTAAAACAGTAGACAGCATTGCAGACTTACATTCCCTCTACTCTATGTTTTGATTGGCTGCTTCAATTAGCTTATAAAAAGAAATAGTTTTTCTGAACTCATTCAAAGTGCACTTATTTCTCCATGACGTCCAGTCTTATGGTTAGAAGTTATGTCTCTGAACTACACTTATCCTCAAGGCCAAATCGTGTAGGAGCCATTAGAACTTCTTGAAATTCCACAGAGCACATCCCGAGATTCTTTCCCTAAAATTTTGGTTTTAAAGACACCAGGTAAGAGTTTTTAAGGTCATACGGCAATTTTTTTTTGAAAATTAAAACAGAATCATTGCAAAATGACCAGCCATTTCTAGACTTTAAATAAGCTGTGTAATGTCCTGATGTTATTGAAGGACCGTCATGATATATAATTGTTGCAGTTACAAAAGTCCTTCCTGATATTGACAACTGCGAAGCCACAAAATTTTTTATTAAAGTTGTCAATTTTGTTCCATCAGGCCTACATCGTTGGAACATTAAAATGACATACTGGCCATATGTTCGTATAAATAATGTGGACATCATTTCAGATTTACATTGGCTACACTCCATGTTGTGATCAGCTGCTTTTACTAGCTTATTAAAGGAGACTGATTTACTGTCTGGCAAAGTTAAATATATAAATCTTTCTGAGTCTACACTAGTAGTACTTGATACCATACAGTTCTCGCAGTCATGCTGCCATTGATAAGAAAGCCCAAACAGCTGATCTACATCTACACCTTCAGCATGCAATACATCAAGCATATACATTAAAAACTCCTGACAATCTTGCTGAATATTTTGAGAGAATTGTGTTTGGCCTGAACATCTGTCTAACAGATTTCGAATTTCAGACACACTTTCTATGTTTGTTCTATCAGTGCTACATTTCTCTAACACAGAATTTAACAAACTGCAAAATCTTTGATCAGAATTGACCACAATCTCTTCTTTTACATTTTCTAGAGAAAACAAAACATTAACCACTACATTAGCATAGCAGTTGACACCAGAACTGTTTTCAAATTGAAAACCAACAACATCTTCAACAGAATCCTTTTTGTTTCTGCTTATAATTTCAGGTTCATCGACTTTTCGTCTTTTTGCTACAACCTCCCCAGTATTGGTCACATTTCTTCGTTTCCGGCCTACCACACGTTTCTCAAACAAAGGATATTGAGGCAAATGTGGCGCATACTCTCTTCTTAACCTATTGTATTCCTTAACACAATCTAGATCCGCACAAATGCTTGTGACATCACACTCAATCAAGTACAATCCCGATAAAGTTCTAACTCGTGACAATGCCACATATGCCATACCCTCCTTGAACACAGAACTGCCAATATTCACCAATGCACTGTCTACACTTAAACCTTGCGATTTATGGATTGTCACCGCATATGCCAAGCAAACAGGAAACTGCTTACGGCGAACATATAAGTCTTTTACAAGCAAAAATCTAGCAGAACAACGACCAATTAGCTGTACTTCCTCAATGCCATCAAATTTAATTTTAAAAAATTCAATTCCATCTCTATTTCTGTATTTTACAAAATCAACAACATTACCCATTGATCCATTTACCAGACCTCTTTCAACATGTAAATTCCTTCTTAAAATTATACGGCAGTTCAAGCACACATTCAGAGTCTTTTCAAAACCTGCAGTTTTAGATATACTCTTCTCTAATGAATCCAATTTTGTTTTCAGATTCTCAGACAAAATAATTGTTGATCCCATATGCTCTACTCTGTCAATAGCTTCCAGTTTCACAATCTCTTGCTTTTCTAAATGCAACATTTTGTTGTTGAATTTGGCACATTCTGCAAGAGTTGGCATCAAACATATTCCAGATTTCTTCTCAGTAATTTTCTGAAAAATATTCTCAGGCACAACATCTTGTTCTGGATATAAATTTGACAGTAATCGTGCATGTAAAGCTTCTTTCCCATGCTCGGTCACTTTTCCAATTCTAACATCTTGTAGAATAGTCTTGTAAACTTCATCCTTCGCCTGACGCATATTTTCATGCAGTTCAGCATAATTGAAGTTTAACCATATATTGACGTTGCCAATGCTGCCTAGGCACTTCCTGGTATCTTCATGCGTGAGCATTTTGAACACAGGTTGCCCTTTCACTGGTGTCAGCTGCAGAAGATCTCCGAAAACAATGATGTGTTTGCCACCAAATAACACATCATACTCTGTTTTGAGAACTTCTTGCATTCTCAAATGCACAAAGGCAAGCATGACATTGGAAACCATGCTTACTTCGTCAATGATAAGAAGTTTCATTTTCCTCAAGATTCTTGAAACTTCAAAACAAGCATCTCCAGATAGCTTGTGATATTGTAATTTGTTGTCATGCTCCACTGGCAGCATCAGTAAACGATGTAAAGTAATCCCTTTAATGTTATGTGCTGCCAGTCCAGTTGGAGCGGTGACAACACAAGACAGCGATGACTCTGTCCTTTCCTGCAAATAGCATGAAATTGCTTTAATGAGGAAACTTTTTCCAGTTCCCGCTTCTCCACTCACGTACAGTCGGACAGGCTTCAACGACGTACATGAGCACTCTTTCTTGTCATGACTTAATCCATGATCAATTTGCATGGTAACTTCGTCATATATTTTCCTCTGCTCAACGTTGAGTTGTCTTTCCAACTCTTCTAAGTTAACCGCATCCTCCTGAGCATGTGCCATGGCTCTTTCCACTTCATTCATAGCAGTGGCAGCTTCATTTTCGATAACAGGTCCTCCTAGTGGATCCTGACTCAATGAAGCAGAACTCTGACTGTCCTGAGAATTGTCTCTGGCAATCTCGGCTGCAATCATTGCTTCCTGCTCAATTTCCGCATTCAACATTTGTACATATTTGGGAAAAGCAGGACATTCTATGGTCTCCTTGGCGGCATTGAAAGAGTCTTCGTAACAGAGAAAATCTCCAAGCAGTTCCTCTTCTGCACGCCAAGGCTTGAAAAGTTGCAAAAGTGCTAAATAGAAAAACTCCTTTTTTTCAGGAGATTCGCCACTCAATTTTCGATGGTTTACCAAGTGGCATTTTCTTTGCTTGACCAGACATCCCTCACTTCCTATTACAGCATACACTCCTTTCTCAGTATCTTCTTTGATGTTCCTCTTGAATATGTAATTTTGAAGAACCTCATACAGACAAACATTCTCGAGGTGAATGCTTCGATTTGGATAATATGTATCCAACATGTTGGTCTTCAAAATGTCGGTACTGTTTGGCTCCTTTTCCGCCAAATACTCAATTTCCCGCACAGGTTTGAGAACTCGATTACGCGTTGCAGCAAGACCAAGACTCGCCCAAATGATACTCCTGGACTTGGCATAGAGACTTGCTGAAGACAACCGGTCAGAACATTCGTACGCTCCGATTTCTCGATGCGACAACATCTTCAGACTGAAACTGTACAACTTCTTGCTGAGGCTCTTTTCATGGGAAATGTCCTCCCACATATCCTTCAATTCTGTCTTCTCTTTTTTGGTGATGTAAGACGTCACATACCGAGCCACAGCCATACAGTTATCAGCCACAAACTGTATATCCATGTTAGCATTCCACATGGACAAAATCACCGGGTTGTAGTCGTTGATGTACTTGGAGTCTTCGTTCCTCTTCAAATTGTATGTGTTTTTAGGTGATTTCTTCATCACATTATGTCGCAGCGAAGACATCAAACTGTTTACTCTTCCTTTAGAAATCACCGGTCGTGGAAAGCCGAAACGACATTTGGTGTAGAACTTGTCCTTGTTTCGGAATTTACGACGACAGTACTTTCCACATCGATGGCTTTGGAAACGCAGAACTTTTTCTCTTAGGCTTTTCTTCTCCTTTGCGTTTGGAACAGCACACGTAGAATACTGTTGTATAAAACTCATCCCTGAGTCTTCTGGATCCGTTCCAAATTTAGGTGCATCCTTGATCCACAGCAACATATGTATATGAGGAGCACCTCTTGCTTGGTACTCCTTTCTCCAGAAGAAATCCAACACCTCTCCAAGAGGTGGATTCTTCTTATTCATGATGAAAGACATCATAGCTTCAAATCTATGATTGAAGTACCTACATACATTGACTGGATCCAAAGAGAACAGTTCTCCGGGTGTCTTGAATTCGATGTTTTCTACGTTAGCATTTGCCTCTCGTAGAAATTCAAGTAAGTCTTCCCAGCCATACTCGGCACAGCTCAGAGTGAGGAACCATGTGGGAGTACCTAAGTTCCTCAGCATACATTTTAAATCACCATGACGACGGTACCAGTACTCATTAGTACCACGCTGACACGCCATGAGATTAATCAGGTGAGAATCCAAAATACTGTCTTGGACATTGACTTTATCCATAAAGTCACTTGCCGAGATGTTTTGCATGTGTATACCACTTTTCAAGATGTGGTTCACTGCATATGACACTCCAGACAGATCGCTTTCAAACAGGAGATGAAACAAATAAGGAATGCATTGTCGAAACCTAGCATCTCCTGCATACAATCGCAAAGTCCGGTATTCAGAAGCAGGAATTTGATGAGGTCGCTCATCATATCTTCCTCCCTGACCTGTTGGAAAAAGCCGTGGGAAACACCGAGCTTCCAAACTTTCCTCCCAAACACTAATGGGACTCCCTTTGGCTTGTTTCATTTGAAACAACTCAATAGCATTCCCCATGACTTCCTTGGAATGCAAAGGATGAACACTATAATGTTCATATATTTCTTCACTAGTAGAATTTTCTACTTTCTCAATTTGACCAGCACACAAATCGCTATCCTCTTCCTCACTTACTTCCTCTTCTGCAACATATACATTCTTATAGTATTTGTTATTTTTTTTCAAATACAATGTTGCCTTTTTAACTTTCCTAACATCTACTAAATCTTGCCATATTTTCTTATTCTTTGTCGGAACCCCATTAACTAAGATAACCAGAGGTTCCTCGTCCACTTTTTCTACTCCAATTGTGTTAATGTTTTTCTTCAAATCTAGAGGCAAATAAACAACTCTTCCCTTTAATCCTCTCTGTCAATCTGATGGAGGCAATTTCCCTGTCTTTGGCTCCATTCTTACAATAGCCTGAAAGGGATGGATACTTTGAATCAAAATAGATTCATAAGTATTTAAATCCTTCAATTCAGAAGGAATCTCAACCAATTCCAGAATATTATGAACTGCTCTAGCAGGCATCTGGTTTTGATTTAATTTGCAACAACAATAAGTACACACACGTTGATCCAATCCCAAATCAAAACAATTTTCTACCATCAAGTATGTTGCGAAATCCTTCCATTCACTATTATTTTCCCTTTCACTTTTTGCATATAAATCCACTAACTTAGTCTGATTCTTATATTAAGTGCGTTGACAACACACACAAGTGAAATTTGGCCTCTCACTTGATTTGACCTGAAACGTGGCAATTTCCCTCTGGAAATTATCTGTACTGGAAACCTGTACACTATCTTCCACATTACTCGCTTCTTCTTGGTCAATTTCAACATTCTCCTCTTTACTTCCAAAGTAACAAAACTCAATTTCTTCACATATATTCTTCACATCTATTTCAGAACCATGCAAAAGAGCAGCACATAATTTTTTAAGCATAATTGCTGGACTCTTAGCATAATACAACATTCTAACTAATTTCCTCACTTTATTATGATGCACTGCTAGCATCCTGAAATGATGAAAAACACTCTGGCATACTCTCCTGGAAAGACAAGCCAGTGAATGACCATGCAAACCTGTCACTTCTCTCACTCTGCAAGGATCTAATTCTTGCAACAACCTTATTTTCTGCTTCAAACTTTTCTTATTAAATGACCGTACAAAATCACAAAGCAAATTGATGGAATCCTGTCGCACACTGCAAATACTACTACACTTCCAGGTGTACACAGGACCCTTAGCACGTCTTCCTAAAACCTCATTACCTAACACCTCTTCTGCCTCTGTTGTCACAAGTTTTTCTTTTTCAACTGGACAACCATCTTTCACTTCATAAGCACGACCACTGGTGTCAACTGCATGCACCAAATCATTATCCTGGAAATAACTCTCCTCATTAAAAAATGCCTCACAGCTTGAACTATGCATCCATTCTCCAGAAAAAACTTCACAAAAATTACTACGATTAACTATTCTCTTCCATCTACTATTTCTTTTGAAATCATAAATTGCCTTGTTTAGCTTCCTAATTCTATTGATTATCAAAATAAATAACTTACGTTTAATTTCAAATGCCTGATCAATAACTTTCTCAACTTTTTTTTTTCTCTTATAAAAAACCACTTTCTGTTGACCTTTCTTAATATTTTTTAACAAATTGCCAATTATCCTGTTGCGGAACATTCGTTTACGAATGTCCCTAAACTGTTGTTTCCTTCTACTATCATGCACAGAGTTATCTCTTGCTCTAGCAGTAACATTTTTGATTGGCCTTTCCTTTCCATTTGAATTGCTTCTCTTTTTCTGGACTGAAACATTTTCTGTAGTAATATTTTTTTTACTGCAAATATTTCTTATGAATGTTTTTGTGCTCTTACCCGGTGCTTTCTTGTTGACTTGACAAATCTTTTTGTTAGAGGACTGCTGCTTTTTTTCAATCACCTGCTGTCTTTGACGTTTTGCAGCCTTTCTCAGTCTTTCTTTCGTTGGCATGGTGAAATGTTGAAATGATCTGCAGTTGAATCTGTGGTAAAATATATTTAAAAATGTTATTAACCACTATTACCCAACAGTACATCAATAACAGTAATCAAAAACTTAAAACACTACTTTACATTTTTACATATAAGATTTTTTAGTGCATGGCAATTTTAGAATACAGAAATAGCAGAAAAGAAATGGAATTTATATTCATGTTACCTGTGCTATCTTATATGTGAATCTGATCTAATTTTATGAGCATATTTTAATATTTTATTGAAGACACTACACATAACCTGTTTTTGAAGGTGTCTTTATTTTTAAATTAAACGGTTTACATTTTTACTTTTTATTTATTATAAATTTTAAAAATAAATGTTTATAGTTCAATAGGATCAAGCAGATCAGCTTCCCACCCTATGTCATATAATTCGGACAAATCTGCATCCTCATCACGTTCTTCTTCATCCTCAGGATTTAAATCATTCAAGGGATCAACATCCACTGATGTTTCAATTACAAGTTCAATGATGAGGTCAAAATCAACTGATTGCAGATTATCGCTCATGTTGATGTTGTCTTTATCTTTAAAGAAAGATAACAACAATGAGATGTTGCAGAGTAAGAGACAAATCTCAGAGATTATAATAGTAAAATTGTTTAACAAGAGTAACATTTTGCAGCTATTCTTTAGCCATGTCCAGCGATGCTGAGCAGGTGAAGCCTATGTCTAATTTTTCAGTGTACACGACTCATCTCTTCTTAACCTTGGATAAGCCTCACCGACTCTGTGTCCCCTGCACATACTTAAATGTAAAGGGGCAGATTTATGTTAAATGGCACATCCCCAGGCATGCACCAGTTAACGTGCACCGCTGCTCTGCCACCCATGGTGTGCCGCATTTACAATCAGATAGGAGAAAGCTGCGTCAAAACCCTGCGCCTGCTTTAAGCAGGCATAGGTCTTGATGCAACATTGTGGAGATGGGGCACCCCTGAGCCTTGCTGGAGCTGCATCGCACTTGCGATACAACTCCAGCAATGCGCCACCTTTACAGCACAGATACGTCACGCATCTGTGCCATTTTTGCCCCATGCTGCGCCGCATTGTAAATGCAGCACACCATGGGTGGCGGAACAGCGGCGCAGGATGACTGGCACATCCCTGGTGATGCGCCAGTCATCATAAATCTATCCCTAAGCTTCTTATCTTGTTACAGATGATCCGCCATATGTATCATCAAACTATTTTGCATTTCCTAAATAGCGAATTTTAAGGAATAAATAGCAATTCTTTACCATTCCTAATTTGCAATGAGCAAATTGCTAATTGCAAATTACCCATTCATTTCCATGGGCTAGGAGGCTCATAGGAATGAAGGTGCAATTTGCGATTAGCAATTAGCTCATCGCAAATTAGGAATTTTTCCAAGGGTGCAGGGGTGTCTCAAGAACACCCTGCTGCACCCCTGAAAAAGAAATTTGGGGGCATATGGCGCACATACATGCCCTAAGGGCATGTATTGGCGTCATATGGCACCTTTTGTTTTTTGGAAAAAAAGCTTTTTGAAAAGAATTCGCAAATTACCACCAACTAGAAGTTGGTGGTAGTTTCCAAATCTTTAATGTCATTTTTTACATATTTTTTGTTTGATACATTGCATTTAAGGAATCGCAAAATTTGCAAATCCTTCAGTGCAATCGCAAAATAAGGAACAGCAAATTTTGCTATTCCTTATTTTGCATCAAACTTGTTTGATACATACCATTTGTCTAATTAGCATTCGCAAAGGCCGAAATTCGCAGAATTTTGATCTTTGCGAATGCTAATTAGCTTGATACATATGGCCCCAAGTGAGGCCTGTCTTGCAACATGGTGCATCTTTTGCATCACTGCTGCATCGGTTTCATGTGGCACGTTTTTTTTACACCATGACACATCTGCCTAAATGCATCAATTTGTAATTTTGTCGCCTCATAGCAAATCTTTTGCACCGCCGCTGCATCATAAAAGTGACGCACAGTGGCGCAAAAGAGGCATACACCTATCATAAATCTGTCCCTAGCATTTTAAATGATTAATCCAGGATGACGATAAGGTGTGGCCTATCCAGAGGTTTGTTTAAGGTGAGGCCTACTCAGGATTGCAGATTAAAGTTACGCTTGATGAAGAATACAGAGGAGATAATACATGTAAAGGCCTACCAATGAAGTAAGTAATGTCCACTTTATTGCGCCAGTCATCATAAATGTATCCCTAAGCTTCTTATCTTGTTACAGATGAACCGCCATATGTATCATCAAACTATTTTGCATTTCCTAAATAGCGAATTTTAAGGAATAAATAGCAATTCTTTACCATTCCTAATTTGCAATGAGCAAATTGCTAATTGCAAATTACCCATTCATTTCCATGGGCTAGGAGGCTCATAGGAATGAAGGTGCAATTTGCGATTAGCAATTAGCTCATCGCAAATTAGGAATTTTTTCAAGGGTGCAGGGGTGTCTCAAGAACACCCTGCTGCACCCCTGAAAAAGAAATTTGGGGGCATATGGCGCACATACATGCCCTAAGGGCATGTATTGGCGTCATATGGCACCTTTTGTTTTTTGGAAAAAAAGCTTTTTGAAAAGAATTCGCAAATTACCACAAACTAGAAGTTGGTGGTAGTTTCCAAATCCTTAATGTCATTTTTTACATATTTTTTGTTTGATACATTGCATTTAAGGAATCGCAAAATTTGCAAATCCTTCAGTGCAATCGCAAAATAAGGAATAGCAAATTTTGAATTAAGGACATTTTAAGTCATTTCCACATGTGCAGTGTTTTCAAATTTTGATTTGAAAATCGTTTTTAGGGAAAAGGAATGGTTTGTAAATTTATGACAAGGACATAATGGTGTATGCTTCTTTATAAGGCATTTCACTGTCTCTGATGTCATTTTTCCCATATTACATTATAAGACCTTTCCCCATGGAGCACATTCCTTGTAAATATGCTCCCACCTGTGCATGGTGAATTTAGATTTTGACTGTTTGAGTCACATAGCCATGTTAAAAGTGACCCAAAAAAATTGCAAAGGCTTTAAAAAACCACTTTCATGTGTCTTAAGGACATTTTAAGTCATTTCCCCATGGGCAGTGTTTTGTAAGTGGCGCAAAAGAGGCATACACCTATCATAAAACTGTCCCTAGCATTTTAAATGATTAATTCATGATGACGATAAGGTGTGGCCTATCCAGAGGTTTGTTTAAGGTGAGGCCTACTCAGGATTGCAGATTAAAGTTACGCTTGATGAAGAATACAGAGGAGATAATACATGTAAAGCTCTACTAATGAAGTAAGTGATGTCCACTTCATTGCGCCAGTCATCATAAATGTATCCCTAAGCTTCTTATCTTGTTAGAGATCAACCGCCATATGTATCATCAAACTATTTTGCATTTCCAAAATAGCGAATTTTAAGGAATAAATAGCGATTCTTTACCATTCCTAATTTGCGATGAGCAAATTGCTAATTGCAAATTACCCATTCATTTCCATGGGCCAGGATGCCCATAGGAATGAAGGTGCAATTTGCGATTAGCAATTAGCTCATCGCAAATTAGGAATTTTTCCAAAGGTGCAGGGGTGTCTCAAGAACACCCTGCTGCACCCCTGAAAAAGAAATTTGGGGGCATATGGCGCACATAAATTTTAACAACATTCCTTTACCTCAAAAACGATTTTCAAGTCATAATTTGAAAACACTGCCCACAGGGAAATGACTTAAAAAATGTCCTTAAGACACATGAAAGTGTTTTTTGAAAGCCTTTGCAATTTGTTTGGGTCACTTTTAACATGGTTATGTAACTCAAACAGTCAAAATCTAAATTTACCATGCACAAGTGTGACCATATTTACAAGGAATGTGCCCCACGGAGAAAGGTCTTTTAATGTAATATGGGAAAAATGACATCAAATGTCCTTAAGACACATAAAAGCGTTTTTTGATTGCCTTTGCAGCATGTTTGTATCACTTTTAACATGGCTATGTAACACAAACATTCAAAATCTAAATTTGCCATGCACAGGTGGGAGCATATTTACAAGCAATTTGCGCCACAGAGAAAGGTCTTACATTGAAATGGGAAAAATAACATCAGAGACAGTCAATTGCCTTATAAAGAAGCATACACCATTATGTCCTTGTCATAAATTTAAAAACAATTCCTTTTCCCCCAAAACGATTTTCAAATCATAATTTCAAAACACTGCACATGGGAAAATGACTTAAAATGTCCTTAAGACACATAAAAGCGTTTTTTGATTGCCTTTGCAGCATGTTTGTATCACTTTTAACATGGCTATGTAACACAAACATTCAAAATCTAAATTTGCCATGCACAGGTGGGAGCATATTTACAAGCAATTTGCGCCACAGAGAAAGGTCTTACATTAAAATGGGAAAAATAACATCAGAGACAGTCAATTGCATTATAAAGAAGCATACACCATTATGTCCTTGTCAGAAATATTATAACCATTCATTTTCCTCAAAAACGATTTTCAAGTCATAATTTGAAAAGACTCCACAGCTCCTATGCAGAAAAACACCCTGTCAGTACTAATACTTCACATTTTCTCCAATTACATTTTCTCAAAGAAACAAAATCTATTTGTAAAACACTTGAGACAAAGCAACATTTGAAAAACACAACTTTCTTCATAATTTTCTCCTTAAAGCACACTATTCTCTATCTAAATTAAAGAAATATTTTCTCACCTTAGCAAATACTTTGAGTTTGAAAACAGTCTCAGAAACACACCAATGTGTCTTCAGCAGAGCAAAAGGTATGCACTCCAGAGTCTGCAGCTATCAAAAGCACAGAAATGCTGTAATTCTTCACACATATCTCTCATGTCACCCAATCAAAACTCTTCCCTCACTTTTTTTCAAATGAAAACCCTTCCCCCCTCTGCCCTCTTTGCCTTTTTTGCATGGCAACCACCTCTTGGAAGACCTCTGGTGTTTGCAAGTTCACACAACAATGTTGCAATTGAACTCTGAACTCTCAGTGCACCTGCGTATCCACTGCAATCTTTCATTTAATGATTTTTTATTGACCATTCAAAATACATCTTTCAAAGAACTCATCCATGCACCCTAACTTTCTGTTTTCAGCAATCAAAATCCACCAATCACTGTTACTGCTTCATTAACACAGAAACTCCACAGTTTTTTTCATTTTAAACTCTCATTTTTTCAACTGCCATTTCATTGCCACACTTCATCTGACTGCAGCAGAACCTTTTCTCACCATGTTTTCTGTCTGGATTGTTGGACATAGTTATATCCACTGGGCTCACAGGTATGCTAAGAACAGAAATTTACCTAACCTCAATTTACAAGATGTGGAAATTAAGTGGTTTGGCCACAGAGGATTAAAATGTCACCAATTGATACCATTGGTGAAAACCTTTATGCATTTGCCAAAACCTGACCTGTTAATTGTGCACTGTGGAGGTAATGATTTGGGCACTTTGACTGGGGTAGGTCTGGAAATGCTTTTAAAGGACACCTTTGAGCAATTGATGGCACTTTTTCCTCAAACTGCCTTGGTATATTCAAATATATGCCAAAGACAGAAATGGAGGTGGTCAAACCAATTTTGTCCACAAATTGAGAAGTCGAGGAAGCATGTAAACAAATCTGTTTCAGCTTACATGAGAGACCATGGAATGGGCTCCATGTACACCAATAACTTGCGTTACTACATGCAAGATATCTACAGAGGAGATGGAGTTCACTTCTCAGATGAGGGCAACAGAATTTTCATTCTAAATTTAAGACTGTGCATTGGTACCTACTTATAAGTACCTAAATGTACCATAAACCCAAAAGCTCTTCTCAGAGCTACCCTACATCTGATCACTCACAATTATTATTTTACTGTAACATTTTTCACTAATTTTCAACAAAGTACGCTCCCTGGGGCGCTACCCGGTACGCGAACCGGGAGCTAACCTCGTGAAATTTTTAAAAAAAATGTTTTTTTTCGCACATATAAGCCTCCTCAGCCACCCTCAGAAAACCTAGGGGGTCAAAATAAGTCTACCGTGCCCCCTTCCACTTATTCTGAACATTATTTGCCCTCCATCTTGTATCTTAATTCGACCGAAACACAAAATGGTGGACTCCCGTAACGCTTAAGGTTCGCGAACCGGGGCGCTCAACAGTTCGCGTACCGGGTCGCTCCCTGGGAAGCGCACCATCAAAAAAGGTGGGAAAGTAGTTTACAGAAAAGCGACTGGAGACAATTTCACCAAATATAGATTAGCTCATACTACATACCAATCCCTACCATTTTCACAAATTTGATTGGAATTCCATTTAGCCATTTAGCCTGTAGACCTCTCTAAATACCCTGAGGTAAATTACTTCTCAAAACACATCTGAAGTGTTGGAATTGACAACCAATTAAAATGTTACTTTCATTTTCTACTTTTTTTACCTGACATTTGATTGGTTATGTACCTGAATATATATAAAGAAAGAGAGAGAAACACAGCCATTTTGACTACTACTTCCTGAATTACATTGCAAGATCATTTTCACTCACAACTTAAACTTGTTTTTAGAAGGTGAGATATTATTTTATAAATTTGAAAACATTTTCAGATAGTTATATACTATCCCTCTGTAAGAGTTAGACATTGAGAAAGGCTTCTTTATTATAATTATGGATTGATTTAGGTTTCTGTGGTATAATTATGAATTTACTTAGGCTTCTTCACAGGCACTTTTTAATAGTACTACTTCACGCCTGAAACCATACAGTGCCCATAGATTACTTCTCTGTTATAAACTCACAAGTACCTGTCTGAACTTAAACCCAACAGTGCCCTATCACTACTGATATATTTATTTTTTATGCAAATTACAGCAATAAAATGGAAGGTGAGCAGAATGTTTCCTTCGAAATTGTTCTGGACAGCAACAATGAACAAGTTATGGAACCCATTGATGACTTAGAATTCATGGATGAGTCACGGGACTATGAATTACTTCAATGTGTAGAATCTGTCGATCATTTACTCCATTATGATGACGGTCAAATGTGGGAACTTATGTTCACTCAACAAGAGGACATATCGGACAGTCAAATGCTAGACGTTCTATTAAATTTTGAAAAACAATCTGAAAAATAAAATTGTATGTAATATTAAAAAATTGTTTGAGTCTTTAATCATTTTATATGTAATTCATAAACTAGTTAAATGTTAGAAATGTTATTAAATTTTGAAACACAATCACAATAATAAATAATTGCTTAAAAAATAAAAAAATTAAAAAATAATCAACAAAACCAACAATCAATTAACATACAGTATTTGAAAAGTCTATCATTCATTTTTCATTATAGTACGCTGCCCAGAACGCTTCCCGGTTCGCGAACCGGGCGCTACCCACGCAAAAAAACAAAAAATAATTTATTTATTTTTGCCCCGCGGGCCCTTTTAAAGCCTCCACATTAAACCTAGGGGGTCAGGGAGGATATACTATGCCCCCTTATGGTCATTTCCCCCTTTGTTTTGGCCTCCTCTTGTCTCTCAATCCTACCGAGAGACAAGATGGCGGCCGCTCCGGACTGTTTAGAATGTTGACAGACACCGGAGAGCCAATCAGCTTCGCTACGCGAAGTTCCGGTTCGCGTAAAGTCCGCGAACCGAAGCGCTGCCCGGTCCGCTGTTACAGATATATATCTTTTTTTGAACATTAATTTCTCAAAATCCACTGAAGCACATATATTGAGACCTAGCAAAGGCACATCGGGCTACCAGTCCCTACAATTTTGCCAAGTTTCGTGCAAATCCATTCAGCCGTTCGG
Source organism: Lissotriton helveticus (assembly GCF_964261635.1). Lineage (NCBI taxonomy): Eukaryota > Metazoa > Chordata > Amphibia > Caudata > Salamandridae > Lissotriton > Lissotriton helveticus. Next base: position 1,598,692,755 of record NC_136057.1, read on the forward strand.
GCTAAAAGTGAGGCCAACCGCCCTATGGAAAACTCAATGTTAAAAACACGTTTTGGGACCCCCCTTTTTTCTCAGCCCCCCCTTGACGAACCCCCCCCAAATATCCAAGGGCTGCTCAGAAACAAAATGTTCCATTTTCCAGAAAATTTCAGCCAATTCCGTCCACAAACGCCAAAGTTATTAGACATAGAATTTTCAAAAATCCCATAGGGAAAAAATCCTAACTATATATACCTACTGGCGACCGCCAGTAGGTAATATATATATATATATATATATATATATATATTGCTGCACACTTCTCGTATCCCATACGGTATCCGAAAAAGAGAGGCCGGCACGCTGGTATCCAATTGCAAAATTTTTAATCACCAAACCCCCCTCACCCCTTACAGACGCGTTTCGCCTTCACAGGCTTCGTCAGTATATATATATATGAATAACACCTTCCTTCGACATATATATATTCACTGAAAAAACATAGGTTTCAGGGACGTTATAGTATATGTGTTCAAGTCTGTATTTGTGAGCAGCTGTATGGCTGGGTGACTTTGTATATGGATGTCTTAGTGAGTGAATGGATGCCCAAGTGGTACATGTGTGAGTAACTACATATATCAAAGCCAGTATATGTGAGTGTTGGACTGTATAAATGACTATATGTGAGAGTGAGTCATTGTGAGAGTGCATGTATGGACCAGTGTGTGATTGTATTAGTTATTGTATTACAGTGAAAGTATGTGTTAGTATATTTTTAAATAAGTGAGGTGGTATGTGTATAACTGTACAGGTGAGTAAATAACAGTGTGATTCATTATTTCCATTACTAACTACGTGTCTGAATAACTTTATGAATGAGAGGCAGTGTTTGAATGTCTGTACAGATGTGTGAGTATATATGATACTGTTGTATTGATAGCTGACTGTATGTATGAGTGATTATATGGGTGAATGAATTCATATATGTGTAGACACAGGAATTATTTAGTGGATATGTACTAATTGATATTGGTATGTTCATGGTTTCGAAAATTATACTCTGTATTTAACGTCATCTGCAGTACATTGCGGGGTGTGCGAGTTATAGTTATATTAACGCTTCCGGTATCATATGGACTAGAACTAAGGACTATTATTATGTAGAATATATACTCGCCAAGTTTGTAAATTCTGTGCTAATTCTTGAATGTGGGAAGACATATGTGTTTGATTTTTATGATCATTAGTCAGGCCTTTTTTGTTGTAACTCTATTAAGGAACTATGAGTAGACGTAATAGCTCAGGTAGGCCGTCTCTGGTGGGGGGCTCTGTGAGGGGGACCCTTGATGCTTTTATAACCAGGGCTGCTTCTATAGTGGAAAAAGAAATAGTTCTGACGGAGAAACGTTTGTCGTCAGAACTAATGAACAAAAAAACGATCTTCTCTGGGGGCAATACAATCTGCGGTCTCTCCAAATAGACAGTATGTAGATGATACCAACTCCCAAATGCATGATTCCTTATCTACGAATGACTTGTCACAGTCGCCGCTTCTGGAAATTTCAATGCATGACACAAACAATACTGACTCATTAATAGATACTCTTTTAAATATTTCACCCGACCCCGTAATTATTTCACCCAAAAAGGGGCCTATTGTTAAAGAGACATCGGTTACAACAACGGGCATAACAGTCCCACCGTCAAAAAAGAGGAAGCTGACAAGAAATTGTCAGGGTAAAAAGGACAAAGAAACGGTGACGGTATCTGAAACCGAACTGAATAGTACCCGGACAACCATTCTTGAAAATGTACCAACACAACAGCCGTCATCCACATTTGTAAATGAGCTTCTTCCCAGTTTAGAAAAGTTGATCAAATCACTCATCTTTCCATTATTAGAAAGGGTTAAGAGGATTGGGGAACAATTAGGTTCTATCGAACAGGAGGTGCTAAAGAACTCGTCGTTGCTCAGTAAACAATGCCCCCCTTGCCCTACAGTCTCTAAAAAAGACAACCATGCAGGTAAAAAGTCACTACCTAAATCCCCCCAAAAAGTCCAAATATCGTCCTTATCACAGAAGACGATTCCCCCTAAAGTAGCACTAAAACGAAGAATGAGTAATCAAAAGGGGGACATAGTGGAACCAGGGGAAAAGCGGAACTCTCCCAAAATAAGGACAATGAGATCACCGCCTTACAAAATACACATAGACCAACCAACAGAAGAGTAGATTTGCCACCAGAATCCGCTCCTTTTGTTGTTATTATGGCAGGAGTTCCTGTTCTTCCGGTGGGAGTAAAGGAAGATCATCGAGCCTTAAAAAATAAAGTAATATATTGGCTGTGTAATAATAGACCTCTGCCTGCCCACGTTAATGGAGAAATCTTAAATGTTAGACATGTGAATTGGCTTGGATCTCGGCTCAAAGATAGAAAGGGAGACGCCATTATCATTAATTTTAAAGACCATCGAGCAGTGAGGCACATCGGCGACTGGTATGATGCGAGAGGTAGTGATAATATTTCTACACATTATCTTAGCTACTTTTATCTGCAGACGTCGGCCTCACACTCTAAAGGTTTTTCTCTAGGAACACAGATTTTAAACAGGCGTGGGATAGACCATTATGGTATTAACCACTCGATTTTTAATCATCCACAAAGATTCCCTCTAAATCATGGTTTCCATAGTTTTAATACAGAACACCAGGGTTTTAATATTCCAACTTTTAACCACTTTTCGATGCTGTATGGGCTAGAAGGAGTGGATTGACTCCACCCCACTGCCATTCCTAATTCTAGTACTCCTGCCAAGCCTGTAATGTCAGAAAGTTTAATAGCAGGAGGTCCAGACATACAGGAAGAGGACACTAGGGTCAAACTGCCATCAATGTAATTCACTTGGAAGGTAAATATTATTGCAGACCAAAATAAAGCTGGAAATTTGATAGGAGGGGCCACCCAAAATATTTAAGAAAATATTGCAGATATATCTGTAGCTGAGGCTCAGTCTGGACCATATCATACCCCCCCCCCGGAAGGTAGCATCCCAGTAAAAAATGGGCAATCACAATTCATGTCCTGGAATATTTCGGGCCTTCGTACAAAGGTTGATGATGGAAGTGCCCTAAATTTTGTCCAGAACCATAGTGTAATCTGTCTCCAGGAGACATGGGCCATGACAGAACTGCACCTGGTGGGATACAAAACATACTTTACCTCTGCATTAGCAGTCACCTCGGGTAGGGCTAAGGGAGGTCTGACGATTTTTATAGCTAATACAATTCAGGGACTGAAAACAACAGAAGTACATCTGGATGCAAATTATCAGTTGCTGAGTCTATCGTTTAATAATAAAGAGATCATACTTCTGCTTAATTTTTATAATAATCTAGCGGAAGGAAAGGCCCTGAATGTTCTGGGTTCCCTACACCACAAGTTCTCCCAGCTGACTCAGGAGGTAGGAGCTAGAGCTAGTGTAAGTATTATATGGGGGGGTGACTTCAACCAGCACCCTTGTATACACAGTAACAGTATTATCTGTGGGATGGTGGATGAATATGAAGAGCCAATCGTGCATTTTAATCATACTCGCATGGGGGCATACCTGAATGAAGTCCTCTCAGACTTGGGACTCATGATGGTTAATAAACTAAACATGGACTCCCATCGGCTAGATCCAACCTTTTTGGGGAGAGGTCATGAGACAACAGTAGACTACATCCTAGTATCAAATCCTCTGGTCAATAGAGTCATGAGCTTCGACTTAGTGGTGAACACATTAAGTGATCACAGTGCTCTCAGTCTAGAACTTCTTCTAGTACACGCCCAGTCTTCCCCTCAGATCATAGTCAGTGCTTTAACTCAGAATACCCTGCATTTAGCTAAAATAAACGGGTATTCCCTAAGATGGGAAAAGGTAGACGCTGGGGAAATAACCAGAAAAGCGGTATGTGCAGTCTATCCTTCTATAGTTAAATGCTCAGATCTGGGAGTCTCAGGGGAGGAAGTCCTAGATAATTTTGAGGTAATTCTAGATAAAATAAAAGAATTACTATTAGTTAAGAGACAAAGAGATTGCCCCAGGAAAACAGGATGGTTTAATCATAAATATACGGCAGCACACAAGAAACTGAAAACAGCCCTAAACAAAACGAACAGAGATCCAGAAGAAATAAGATTTTTAAGAAAGCTCTATAACATAGTATGTAAAGAAAGGAAGGCAGAACTAAAGCAAGGCCTATGGGACCAATTGCATGAAAGTTCAATAGATAAAAATAGCGAGGCATTTTGGAGGGTGGTAAAAGCTCCCTTCTTAGTAGATTGTAAAAACCTTCCAACTATAGAAGTAGCCATCGAGGCATCAGCCTGGTGGAACACTTTTCGAAAATATTCCTGAAAGGCCCGGAACCAGTAGGGATTGACATAGTATCCAGTAGTAGTGCTTCTACGGTGGTATATCCCATTTCGCTAGAAATTGTCATAAGCGAGGTTCTTCAAGCATTAAACGCAAGCAGAAATGGGAAAGCCCCGGGCCCAGATGGGGTTCCCGTAGATTTTTTAAAATGCAAAACGGACTTGTGGGCCCCAATATTGACCAGGGTGTTCGGGGCAGCAATGAAGAATGGCTTGCTGGCCTCCTGGACTAAATCCATCATGGTCCCTATTTTTAGAAAGGAGATAGGCATGAGGTGTCCTGCTATCGCCCGATTTCACTGCTGGACTCGCTAGGAAAGGTGGTGGGGAGAATAGTGCTCGAGCGTTTACAGCAGTGGACTGACGATGGTGGGATCCTCTCTGACCTCAGTTCGGGTTCCGGGAGGGTTTTGGGACGACCGAGCAAGCCCTAAATTTATCAATGCTGTTAGGTAAATAACAACTTATTAACTCCCCTCATCTTACTGTGCCTGACTCACTCCAGGTTACATCGCGGGTGATTAAATACCTGCTTCCTCTCCAGGGTGTGCCTCCCTGCCCCGGTCCACCGTGGCTGACGTGCCGATTGCTGTGGAGGGCAGGCACCATCTTGGGTGAGGACCTGGATCCCGGCTATGCCGCTCGCTGCGGTCTAGCTGGGGGTGGGGTTAAGCCATAAATAGTAATGGCCTACCGGACGCGCCGAAGGCGCGCCTAAGGTAAGCCCATCTGCGCCAGTCCGAGGCCGGCCGGGGCTAGGGGCATGTTACTCTGCCCAACGTATTACTTATAGCGCCTCAGATCTGACACGCCTGCTTCCCAGCGGCCCCTCTGCCCGGCCATATCTGCTAGATTAGACTCACTGGGACTGTACTGCCCTTGAAGGGCCTTCCCGGAGTTTGATCTTTTTTTAGCCATGGCCCCTCCTTCTGCTATGCAGATCCCCTTGGCCGTCCCTCCCTCTCCCGCTAAAAGAGCCGTTAGTTCCAACTTCACAGTGAGCTTCTTGAACACCTGCTCGCTGGTCAAGCACCAGCTGGAGATTTTCCAGCTCCTGGACTCGATGAACCTGACATGCTTTTTGTCACCGAGACTTGGCTTAATGAGGAGTCTTCTCTGGACATCCTCGCGGCGGTCCCACCGGGTTATTACATCCTCCGAGCCAATAGACCCTTGGGCAAGCCAGGTGGCGGGGTGGCAGCTATTATTAAATATCCAATTAGATTTTCTTCACTAATTACGGCCAGTATTCCTTTGGTCGACTTCCTTATTCTTAGATTCTCCAGTGGCTCCCCTTATCTGTGTCCTGGTTTACCGGCCCCCTCAGCCTATGCCCAACTTCCCGTCAATGTTTGGTGACATGCTCTCCCAGCTGGTCATTAATAACTCAAAAATCCTGATTTTAGGGGACTTCAACTACTGGCCCTCTGATGACAGAGAGAGTGTCTGTTCATCCACCTTCTCCAATTTATTACTGGGTATGAACTGCTCTCAACATATTCAATTAGCAACTCATGTCAAGGGCCATATCCTCGATCAGGTTTGGACCTCTAACCTGGATATCTCCCCTCCCTTTGTTCTTCCCTGTCCTTGGTCGGACCATTCCATTATTACCTTCTCCTTTGCCGTTACCACCCATGCTAGTCGTATCCTTGAGGGCAATCTTCCAGCTAGGAACTGGAATAGGGCTGACTTGGGAACTTTTGTCACCTTACTTAGAGCCTCTCCCCCACCTGAGGGCGAATCTTTAGACACTCAAGTGTTAGGCCTGCAGCTCTTGCTTGAATCAGCCAGTGATACTGTAGCCCCCTTTAAATATGTCAGGTTAAAGCGCCCCCATGATGCGCAAAGATGGTTCTCAGAGGAACTTAAAGTAAAGAAACTTAAACTTAGACAGGCTGAGCGCTGCTGGCGACAGACTACGCCCCTGACAAGAAGCTGGTATTCACGACCCTGCTCAAAGACTATAAGCTAGCTATTCTGCAAGCTAAAGCTTCCTATTTTTCCAAGAAAATTGTAGACTCAGCCTCTAAGGCAAAAGATATCTTCTCTATTGTGGAAGAACTCTCGCACCCAGATAGGATTACTATTAAACCTCCCCCCCTCCCAGGCACTCTGTGATGCCCTTAACTCGTTTTTCATTGAAAAAGTCTCTAACATTAAAAACAGTATTTCTTGTCTTGCCCCTCCTGATTCACCCATGCCAGCCACCACTCCCGCTGTTCACAATCTTCAGCAAATTACTCCGATACCCCCTATCTCGGAGGACGAGTTTCTAACCTTGCTAAATAAGGTGACCTCTGGCTCACCTATTGACTGCTGTCCCCCCATGTCCTGCGTGAGGCTTTTACTGCCTGCCCCATCCCCCCTTTGACTCTTCTCAACAACTCACTTAAAGTGGGCCTGGTCGCCAGCTCTTTTAAAACCGTTGTTGTGGTGCCCATTCTCAAGAAGCCCAATGCTGATCCATCTCTCATGAACAACTTTCGCCCCATTTCCTTACTCCCTTATCTCAGTAAAGTACTTGAGGCTCATGTCACCCACTTCCTGAGCTAATTTATTGAGCACTCGCAGTTCCTCGACCCTCAACAGGCCGGTTTTCGACCTGCCCATTCAACTGAGTGGGTCATTCTCTCAGTGATGGAGGAGCTGCGGAGGGGCGTGGACTGTAACATCAGTCAGGCTTTGGTGCTTCTGGATTTGTCGGCTGCCTTCGACACGGTCGACCATGATATTCTGGTCGGCCGTGTCGAGGAGGCCGGCATCCGGGGATTAGCCCTTGATTGGGTTCGCTCGTTCGTGCGTAACCGTCACCAGGATGTCCGTCTTTCTCAGTTTTCTGCTGATAAGGGTGGGTTGTCATGCGGTGTCCCGCAGGGTTCCTCTCTTTCCCCCTCCTTTTCAAGTTGTATCTTACCCCCTTATTAGGTCTTAACGAGGCAGCAATGTCACCGCATTTAATTATGCGGATGACATTCAACTGATATTCGATATCGACCCCTCGGATCATCCATCCACAACTTCCAGTCTAGTCTGTGTCATATCAGCGATTGAATGGGGGCAAATCATTTAAAACTCAACCCCGATAAGACCGAATTGGTTCTTATCGGGGGCGCCTCCAATCCGTGGAGTCCTAACTTTTGGCCTACTTGTTTAGGTCTCCCCCCCCACCCCCGTCCTGCTGATTCTGCTAAAAGCCTTGTGCTGGTCATCTGTAAAGACCTTTCGATGAAACCCCAGATTAATACGGTAGTCTCCTCCAGCTTTTTCCACTTACATAAAATCCGCAAGATATCCCGATTCCTCACTACAGAGGCTCTCACCCTTGCTTTATTGGCCCTGGTAGGCTCCCGTGAGCAGTGGGATGACGAGCCTGGGATCCCGCACCTACGCGCCTGAGTGGTACTCTACCTGGCAGATATTGGCAGCCATCGGCAACCCCAGTACACGGCCTATCCCTGCTGATGAGGGGTAATACCCCGAAACACGTGTCCAGGGATGGCGAAGACAGCGAAGATAGCAGAAGATCGAAAGATGATGCATCGCGAACACTTTACTACATTGACCAGAGTCCTTGGGGGCGACACCGCCAGTGTGTGAGTAGTGTGCGACCCCACCCCCATTTGTAACTTTAAAGCTCCCGTGAGCAGTGGGCTGACAAGCCTGGGATCCCGCACCTACGCGCCTGAGTGGTACTATACCTGGCAGATATTGGCAGCCATCGGCAACCCCAGTACACGGCCTATCCCTGCTGATGAGGGGTAATACCCCGAAACACGTGTCCAGGGATGGCGAAGACAGCGAAGATAGCAGAAGATCGAAAGATGATGCATCGCGAACACTTTACTACATTGACCAGAGTCCTTAGGGGCGACACCGCCGGTGTGTGAGTAGTGTGCGACCCCATTTGTAACTTTAAAGCTCCCGTGAGCAGTGGGCTGACGAGCCTGGGATCCCGCACCTACGCGCCTGAGTGGTACTATACCTGGCAGATATTGGCAGCCATCGGCAACCCCAGTACACGGCCTATCCCTGCTGATGAGGGGTAATACCCCGAAACACGTGTCCAGGGATGGTGAAGACAGCGAAGATAGCAGAAGATCGAAAGATGATGCATCGCGAACACTTTACTACATTGACCAGAGTCCTTAGGGGCGACACCGCCGGTGTGTGAGTAGTGTGCGACCCCACCCCCATTTGTAACTTTAAAGCTCCCGTGAGCAGTGGGCTGACGAGCCTGGGATCCCGCACCTACGCGCCTGAGTGGTACTATACCTGGCAGATATTGGCAGCCATCGGCAACCCCAGTACACGGCCTATCCCTGCTGATGAGGGGTAATACCCCGAAACACGTGTCCAGAGATGGCGAAGACAGCGAAGATAGCAGAAGATCGAAAGATGATGCATCGCGAACACTTTACTACATTGACCAGAGTCCTTAGGGGCGACACCGCCGGTGTGTGAGTAGTGTGCGACCCCACCCCCATTTGTAACTTTAAAGCTCCCGTGAGCAGTGGGCTGAGGAGCCTTGGATCCCGCACCTACGCACCTGAGTGGTACTATACCTGGCAGATATTGGCAGCCATCGGCAACCCCAGTACACGGCCTATCCCTGCTGATGAGGGGTAATACCCCGAAACACGTGTCCAGGGATGGCGAAGACAGCGAAGATAGCAGAAGATCGAAAGATGATGCATCGCGAACACTTTACTACATTGACCAGAGTCCTTAGGGGCGACACCGCCGGTGTGTGAGTAGTGTGCGACCCCACCCCATTTGTAACTTTAACGCTCATGTGAGCAGTGGGCTGACGAGCCTGGGATCCCGCACCTACGCGCCTGAGTGGTACTATACCTGGCAGATATTGGCAGCCATCGGCAACCCCAGTACACGGCCTATCCCTGCTGATGAGGGGTAATACCCCGAAACACGTGTCCAGGGATGGCGAAGACAGCGAAGATAGCAGAAGATCGAAAGATGATGCATCGCGAACACTTTACTACATTGACCAGAGTCCTTAGGGGCGACACCGCCGGTGTGTGAGTAGTGTGCGACCCCACCCCCATTTGTAACTTTAAAGCACCCGTGAGCAGTGGGCTGACGAGCCTGGGATCCCGCACCTACGCGCCTGAGCGGTACTATACCTGGCAGATATTGGCAGCCATCGGCAACCCCAGTACACGGCCTATCCCTGCTGATGAGGGGTAATACCCCGAAACACGTGTCCAGGGATGGCGAAGACAGCGAAGATAGCAGAAGATCGAAAGATGATGCATCGCGAACACTTTACTACATTGACCAGAGTCCTTAGGGGCGACACCGCCGGTGTGTGAGTAGTGTGCGACCCCACCCTATTTGTAACTTTAAAGCTCATGTGAGCAGTGGGCTGACGAGCCTGGGATCCCGCACCTACGCGCCTGAGTGGTACTATACCTGGCAGATATTGGCAGCCATCGGCAACCCCAGTACACGGCCTATCCCTGCTGATGAGGGGTAATACCCCGAAACACGTGTCCAGGGATGGCGAAGACAGCGAAGATAGCAGAAGATCGAAAGATGATGCATCGCAAACACTTTACCACATTGACCAGAGTACTTAGGGGCGACACCGCCGGTGTGTGAGTAGTGTGCGCCCCCACCCCCATTTGTAACTTTAAAGCTCCCGTGAGCAGTGGGCTGACGAGCCTGGGATCCCGCACCTACGCGCCTGAGTGGTACTATACCTGGCAGATATTGGCAGCCATCGGCAACCCCAGTACACGGCCTATCCCTGCTGATGAGGGGTAATACCCCGAAACACGTGTCCAGGGATGGCGAAGACAGCGAAGATAGCAGAGGATCGAAAGATGATGCATCGCGAACACTTTACTTCATTGACCAGAGTCCTTAGGGGCGACACCGCCGGTGTGTGAGTAGTATGCGACCCCACCCCCATTTGTAACTTTAAAGCTCCCGTGAGCAGTGGGCTGACGAGCCTGGGATCCCGCACCTACGCGCCTGAGTGGTACTATATCTGGCAGATATTGGCAGCCATCGGCAACCCCAGTACACGGCCTATCCCTGCTGATGAGGGGTAATACCCCGAAACACGTGTCCAGGGATGGCGAAGACAGCGAAGATAGCAGAAGATCGAAAGATGATGCATCGCGAACACTTTACTACATTGACCAGAGTCCTTAGGGGCGACACCGCCGGTGTGTGAGTAGTGTGCGACCCCACCCCCATTTGTAACTTTAAAGCTCCCGTGAGCAGTGGGCTGACGAGCCTGGGATCCCGCACCTATGCGCCTGAGTGGTACTATACCTGGCAGATATTGGCAGCCATCGGCAACCCCAGTACACGGCCTATCCCTGCTGATGAGGAGTAATACCCCGAAACACGTGTCCAGGGATGGCGAAGATAGCGAAGATAGCAGAAGATCGAAAGATGATGCATCGCGAACACTTTACTACATTGACCAGAGTCCTTAGGGGCGACACCGCCGGTGTGCGAGTAGTGTGCGACCCCACCCCCATTTGTAACTTTAAAGCTCCCATGAGCAGTGGGCTGACGAGCCTGGGATCCCGCACCTACGCGCCTGAGTGGTACTATACCTGGCAGATATTGGCAGCCATCGGCAACCCCAGTACACGGCCTATCCCTGCTGATGAGGGGTAATACCCCGAAACACGTGTCCAGGGATGGCGAAGACAGCGAAGATAGCAGAAGATCGAAAGATGATGCATCGCAAACACTTTACTACATTGACCAGAGTCCTTAGGGGCGACACCGCCGGTGTGTGAGTAGTGTGTGACCCCCACCCCCATTTGTAACTTTAAAGCTCCCGTGAGCAGTGGGCTGACGAGCCTGGGATCCCGCACCTACGCGCCTGAGTGGTACTATACCTGGCAGATATTGGCAGCCATCGGCAACCCCAGTACACGGCCTATCCCTGCTGATGAGGGGTAATACCCCGGAACACGTGTCCAGGGATGGCGAAGACAGCGAAGATAGCAGAAGATCGAAAGATGATGCATCGCGAACACTTTACTACATTGACCAGAGTCCTTAGGGGCGACACCGCCGGTGTGCGAGTAGTGTGCGACCCCACCCCCATTTGTAACTTTAAAGCTCCCGTGAGCAGTGGGCTGACGAGCCTGGGATCCCGCACCTACGCGCCTGAGTGGTACTATACCTGGCAGATACTGGCAGCCATCGGCAAACCCAGTACACGGCCTATCCCTGCTGATGAGGGGTAATACCCCGAAACACGTGTCCAGGGATGGCAAAGACAGCGAAGATAGCAGTAGATCGAAAGATGATGCATCGTGAACACTTTACTACATTGACCAGAGTCCTTAGGGGCGACACCGCCGGTGTGCGAGTAGTGTGCGACCCCACCCCCATTTGTAACTTTAAAGCTCCCGTGAGCAGTGGGCTGACGAGCCTGGGATCCCGCACCTACGCGCCTGAGTGGTACTATACCTGGCAGATATTGGCAGCCATCGGCAACCCCAGTACACGGCCTATCCCTGCTGATGAGGGGTAATACCCCGAAACACGTGTCCAGGGATGGCGAAGACAGCGAAGATAGCAGAAGATCGAAAGATGATGCATCGCGAACACTTTACTACATTGACCAGAGTCCTTAGGGGCGACACCCCCGGTGTGTGAGTAGTGTGCGACCCCCACCCCCATTTGTAACTTTAAAGCTCCCGTGAGCAGTGGGCTGACGAGCCTGGGATCCCGCAACTACGCGCCTGAGTGGTACTATACCTGGCAGATATTGGCAGCCATCGGCAACCCCAGTACACGGCCTATCCCTGCTGATGAGGGGTAATACCCCGAAACACGTGTCCAGGGATGGCGAAGACAGCGAAGATAGCAGAAGATCGAAAGATGATGCATCGCGAACACTTTACTACATTGACCAGAGTCCTTAGGGGCGACACCGCCGATGTGTGAGTAGTGTGCGACCCCACCCCCATTTGTAACTTTAAAGCTCCCGTGAGCAGTGGGCTGACGAGCCTGGGATCCCGCACCTATGCGCCTGAGTGGTACTATACCTGGCAGATATTGGCAGCCATCGGCAACCCCAGTACACGGCCTATCCCTGCTGATGAGGAGTAATACCCCGAAACACGTGTCCAGGGATGGCGAAGATAGCGAAGATAGCAGAAGATCGAAAGATGATGCATCGCGAACACTTTACTACATTGACCAGAGTCCTTAGGGGCGACACCGCCGGTGTGCGAGTAGTGTGCGACCCCACCTCCATTTGTAACTTTAAAGCTCCCGTGAGCAGTGGGCTGACGAGCCTGGGATCCCGCACCTACGCGCCTGAGTGGTACTATACCTGGCAGATATTGGCAGCCATCGGCAACCCCAGTACACGGCCTATCCCTGCTGATGAGGAGTAATACCCCGAAACACGTGTCCAGGGATGGCGAAGATAGCGAAGATAGCAGAAGATCGAAAGATGATGCATCGCGAACACTTTACTACATTGACCAGAGTCCTTAGGGGCGACACTGCCGGTGTGTGAGTAGTGTGCAACCCCACCCCCATTTGTAACTTTAAAGCTCCCGTGAGCAGTGGGCTGACGAGCCTGGGATCCCGCACCTACGCCCCTGAGTGGTACTATACCTGGCAGATATTGGCAGCCATCGGCAACCCCAGTACACGGCCTATCCCTGCTAATGAGGGGTAATACCCCGAAACACGTGTCCAGGGATGGCGAAGACAGCGAAGATAGCAGAAGATCGAAAGATGATGCATCGCAAACACTTTACTATATTGACCAGAGTCCTTAGGGGCGACACCGCCGGTGTGTGAGTAGTGTGCGACCCCACCCCCATTTGTAACTTTAAAGCTCCCGTGAGCAGTGGGCTGACGAGCCTGGGATCCCGCACCTACGCGCCTGAGTGGTAGTATACCTGGCAGATATTGGCAGCCATCGGCAACCCCAGTACACGGCCTATACCTGCTGATGAGGGGTAATACCCCGAAACATGTGTCCAGGGATGGTGAAGACAGCGAAGATAGCAGAAGATCGAAAGATGATGCATCGCGAACACTTTACTACATTGACCAGAGTCCTTAGGGGCGACACCGCCGGTGTGTGAGTAGTGTGCGACCCCACCCCCATTTGTAACTTCAAAGCTCCCGTGAGCAGTGGGCTGACGAGCCTGGGATCCCGCACCTACGCGCCTGAGTGGTACTATACCTGGCAGATATTGGCAGCCATCTGCAACCCCAGTACACGGCCTATCCCTGGTGATGAGGGGTAATACCCTGAAACACGTGTCCAGGGATGGCGAAGATAGCGAAGATAGCAGAAGATCGAAAGATGATGCATCGTGAACACTTTACTATATTGACCAGAGTCCTTAAGGGCGACACCGCCGGTGTGTGAGTAGTGTGCGACGCCACCCCCATTTGTAACTTTAAAGCTCCCATGAACAGTGGGTTGACGAGCCTGGGATCCCGCACCTACGCGCCTGAGTGGTACTATTGGTACTATACCTGGCAGATATTGGCAGCCATCGGCAACCCCAGTACACGGCCTATCCCTGCTGATGAGGGGTAATACCCCGAAACACGTGTCCAGGGATGGCGAAGACAGCGAAGATAGCAGAAGATCGAAAGATGATGCATCGCGAACACTTTACTACATTGACCAGAGTCCTTAGGGGCGACACCGCCGGTGTGTGAGTAGTGTGCGACCCCACCCCCATTTGTAACTTTAAAGCTCCCGTGAGCAGTGGGCTGACGAGCCTGGGATCCCGCACCTACGCGCCTGAGTGGTACTATACCTGGCAGATATTGGCAGCCATCGGCAACCCCAGTACACGGCCTATCCCTGCTGATGAGGGGTAATACCCCAAAACACGTGTCCAGGGATGGCGAAGACAGTGAAGATAGCAGAAGATCGAAAGATGATGCATCGCGAACACTTTACTACATTGACCAGAGTCCTTAGGGGCGAGACCGCCGGTGTGTGAGTAGTGTGCGACCCCACCCCCTTTTGTAACTTTAAAGCTCCCGTGAGCAGAGGGCTGACGAGCCTGGGATCCCGCACCTACGCGCCTGAGTGGTACTATACCTGGCAGATATTGGCAGCCATCGGCAACCCCAGTACACCGCCTATCCCTGCTGATGAGGGGTAATACCCCGAAACACGTGTCCAGGGATGGCGAAGACAGCGAAGATAGCAGTAGATCGAAAGATGATGCATCGCGAACACTTTACTACATTGACCAGAGTCCTTAGGGGCGACACCGCCGGTGTGCGAGTAGTGTGCGACCCCACCCCCATTTGTAACTTTCAAGCTCCCGTGAGCAGTGGGCTGACGAGCCTGGGATCCCGCACCTACGCGCCTGAGTGGTACTATACCTGGCAGATATTGGCAGCCATCGGCAACCCCAGTACACGGCCTATCCCTGCTGATGAGGGGTAATACCCCGAAACACGTGTCCAGGGATGGCGAAGACAGCGAAGATAGCAGAAGATCGAAAGATGATGCATCGCGAACACTTTACTACATTGACCAGAGTCCTTAGGGGCGACACCGCCGGTGTGTGAGTAGTGTGCGACCCCCACCCCCATTTGTAACTTTAAAGCTCCCGTGAGCAGTGGGCTGACGAGCCTGGGATCCCGCAACTACGCGCCTGAGTGGTACTATACCTGGCAGATATTGGCAGCCATCGGCAACCCCAGTACACGGCCTATCCCTGCTGATGAGGGGTAATACCCCGAAACACGTGTCCAGGGATGGCGAAGACAGCGAAGATAGCAGAAGATCGAAAGATGATGCATCGCGAACACTTTACTACATTGACCAGAGTCCTTAGGGGCGACACCGCCGGTGTGTGAGTAGTGTGCGACCCCACCCCCATTTGTAACTTTAAAGCTCCCGTGAGCAGTGGGCTGACGAGCCTGGGATCCCGCACCTATGCGCCTGAGTGGTACTATACCTGGCAGATATTGGCAGCCATCGGCAACCCCAGTACACGGCCTATCCCTGCTGATGAGGGGTAATACCCCGAAACACGTGTCCAGGGATGGCGAAGACAGCGAAGATAGCAGAAGATCGAAAGATGATGCATCGCGAACACTTTACTACATTGACCAGAGTCCTTAGGGGCGACACTGCCGGTGTGTGAGTAGTGTGCAACCCCACCCCCATTTGTAACTTTAAAGCTCCCGTGAGCAGTGGGCTGACGAGCCTGGGATCCCGCACCTACGCCCCTGAGTGGTACTATACCTGGCAGATATTGGCAGCCATCGGCAACCCCAGTACATGGCCTATCCCTGCTAATGAGGGGTAATACCCCGAAACACGTGTCCAGGGATGGCGAAGACAGCGAAGATAGCAGAAGATCGAAAGATGATGCATCGCAAACACTTTACTATATTGACCAGAGTCCTTAGGGGCGACACCGCCGGTGTGTGAGTAGTGTGCGACCCCACCCCCATTTGTAACTTTAAAGCTCCCGTGAGCAGTGGGCTGACGAGCCTGGGATCCCGCACCTACGCGCCTGAGTGGTAGTATACCTGGCAGATATTGGCAGCCATCGGCAACCCCAGTACACGGCCTATACCTGCTGATGAGGGGTAATACCCCGAAACATGTGTCCAGGGATGGTGAAGACAGCGAAGATAGCAGAAGATCGAAAGATGATGCATCGCGAACACTTTACTACATTGACCAGAGTCCTTAGGGGCGACACCGCCGGTGTGTGAGTAGTGTGCGACCCCACCCCCATTTGTAACTTCAAAGCTCCCGTGAGCAGTGGGCTGACGAGCCTGGGATCCCGCACCTACGCGCCTGAGTGGTACTATACCTGGCAGATATTGGCAGCCATCTGCAACCCCAGTACACGGCCTATCCCTGCTGATGAGGGGTAATACCCCGAAACACGTGTCCAGGGATGGCGAAGATAGCGAAAATAGCAGAAGATCGAAAGATGATGCATCGTGAACACTTTACTATATTGACCAGAGTCCTTAGGGGCGACACCGCCGGTGTGTGAGTAGTGTGCGACGCCACCCCCATTTGTAACTTTAAAGCTCCCATGAACAGTGGGTTGACGAGCCTGGGATCCCGCACCTACGCGCCTGAGTGGTACTATTGGTACTATACCTGGCAGATATTGGCAGCCATCGGCAACCCCAGTACACGGCCTATCCCTGCTGATAAGGGGTAATACCCCGAAACACGTGTCCAGGGATGGCGAAGACAGCGAAGATAGCAGAAGATCGAAAGATGATGCATCGCTAACACTTTACTACATTGACCAGAGTCCTTAGGGGCGACACCGCCGGTGTGTGAGTAGTGTGCGACCCCACCCCCATTTGTAACTTTAAAGCTCCCGTGAGCAGTGGGCTGACGAGCCTGGGATCCCGCACCTACGCGCCTGAGTGGTACTATACCTGGCAGATATTGGCAGCCATCGGCAACCCCAGTACACGGCCTATCCCTGCTGATGAGGGGTAATACCCCAAAACACGTGTCCAGGGATGGCGAAGACAGCGAAGATAGCAGAAGATCGAAAGATGATGCATCGCAAACACTTTACTACATTGACCAGAGTCCTTAGGGGCGACACCGCCGGTGTGTGAGTAGTGTGTGACCCCCACCCCCATTTGTAACTTTAAAGCTCCCGTGAGCAGTGGGCTGACGAGCCTGGGATCCCGCACCTACGCGCCTGAGTGGTACTATACCTGGCAGATATTGGCAGCCATCGGCAACCCCAGTACACGGCCTATCCCTGCTGATGAGGGGTAATACCCCGGAACACGTGTCCAGGGATGGCGAAGACAGCGAAGATAGCAGAAGATCGAAAGATGATGCATCGCGAACACTTTACTACATTGACCAGAGTCCTTAGGGGCGACACCGCCGGTGTGCGAGTAGTGTGCGACCCCACCCCCATTTGTAACTTTAAAGCTCCCGTGAGCAGTGGGCTGACGAGCCTGGGATCCCGCACCTACGCGCCTGAGTGGTACTATACCTGGCAGATACTGGCAGCCATCGGCAAACCCAGTACACGGCCTATCCCTGCTGATGAGGGGTAATACCCCGAAACACGTGTCCAGGGATGGCGAAGACAGCGAAGATAGCAGTAGATCGAAAGATGATGCATCGTGAACACTTTACTACATTGACCAGAGTCCTTAGGGGCGACACCGCCGGTGTGCGAGTAGTGTGCGACCCCACCCCCATTTGTAACTTTAAAGCTCCCGTGAGCAGTGGGCTGACGAGCCTGGGATCCCGCACCTACGCGCCTGAGTGGTACTATACCTGGCAGATATTGGCAGCCATCGGCAACCCCAGTACACGGCCTATCCCTGCTGATGAGGGGTAATACCCCGAAACACGTGTCCAGGGATGGCGAAGACAGCGAAGATAGCAGAAGATCGAAAGATGATGCATCGCGAACACTTTACTACATTGACCAGAGTCCTTAGGGGCGACACCCCCGGTGTGTGAGTAGTGTGCGACCCCCACCCCCATTTGTAACTTTAAAGCTCCCGTGAGCAGTGGGCTGACGAGCCTGGGATCCCGCAACTACGCGCCTGAGTGGTACTATACCTGGCAGATATTGGCAGCCATCGGCAACCCCAGTACACGGCCTATCCCTGCTGATGAGGGGTAATACCCCGAAACACGTGTCCAGGGATGGCGAAGACAGCGAAGATAGCAGAAGATCGAAAGATGATGCATCGCGAACACTTTACTACATTGACCAGAGTCCTTAGGGGCGACACCGCCGATGTGTGAGTAGTGTGCGACCCCACCCCCATTTGTAACTTTAAAGCTCCCGTGAGCAGTGGGCTGACGAGCCTGGGATCCCGCACCTATGCGCCTGAGTGGTACTATACCTGGCAGATATTGGCAGCCATCGGCAACCCCAGTACACGGCCTATCCCTGCTGATGAGGAGTAATACCCCGAAACACGTGTCCAGGGATGGCGAAGATAGCGAAGATAGCAGAAGATCGAAAGATGATGCATCGCGAACACTTTACTACATTGACCAGAGTCCTTAGGGGCGACACCGCCGGTGTGCGAGTAGTGTGCGACCCCACCTCCATTTGTAACTTTAAAGCTCCCGTGAGCAGTGGGCTGACGAGCCTGGGATCCCGCACCTATGCGCCTGAGTGGTACTATACCTGGCAGATATTGGCAGCCATCGGCAACCCCAGTACACGGCCTATCCCTGCTGATGAGGAGTAATACCCCGAAACACGTGTCCAGGGATGGCGAAGATAGCGAAGATAGCAGAAGATCGAAAGATGATGCATCGTGAACACTTTACTACATTGACCAGAGTCCTTAGGGGCGACACTGCCGGTGTGTGAGTAGTGTGCAACCCCACCCCCATTTGTAACTTTAAAGCTCCCGTGAGCAGTGGGCTGACGAGCCGGGGATCCCGCACCTACGCCCCTGAGTGGTACTATACCTGGCAGATATTGGCAGCCATCGGCAACCCCAGTACATGGCCTATCCCTGCTAATGAGGGGTAATACCCCGAAACACGTGTCCAGGGATGGCGAAGACAGCGAAGATAGCAGAAGATCGAAAGATGATGCATCGCAAACACTTTACTATATTGACCAGAGTCCTTAGGGGCGACACCGCCGGTGTGTGAGTAGTGTGCGACCCCACCCCCATTTGTAACTTTAAAGCTCCCGTGAGCAGTGGGCTGACGAGCCTGGGATCCCGCACCTACGCGCCTGAGTGGTAGTATACCTGGCAGATATTGGCAGCCATCGGCAACCCCAGTACACGGCCTATACCTGCTGATGAGGGGTAATACCCCGAAACATGTGTCCAGGGATGGTGAAGACAGCGAAGATAGCAGAAGATCGAAAGATGATGCATCGCGAACACTTTACTACATTGACCAGAGTCCTTAGGGGCGAGACCGCCGGTGTGTGAGTAGTGTGCGACCCCACCCCCTTTTGTAACTTTAAAGCTCCCGTGAGCAGAGGGCTGACGAGCCTGGGATCCCGCACCTACGCGCCTGAGTGGTACTATACCTGGCAGATATTGGCAGCCATCGGCAACCCCAGTACACGGCCTATACCTGCTGATGAGGGGTAATACCCCGAAACATGTGTCCAGGGATGGTGAAGACAGCGAAGATAGCAGAAGATCGAAAGATGATGCATCGCGAACACTTTACTACATTGACCAGAGTCCTTAGGGGCGACACCGCCGGTGTGTGAGTAGTGTGCGACCCCACCCCCATTTGTAACTTCAAAGCTCCCGTGAGCAGTGGGCTGACGAGCCTGGGATCCCGCACCTACGCGCCTGAGTGGTAGTATACCTGGCAGATATTGGCAGCCATCGGCAACCCCAGTACACGGCCTATCCCTGCTGATGAGGGGTAATACCCCGAAACACGTGTCCAGGGATGGCGAAGATAGCGAAGATAGCAGAAGATCGAAAGATGATGCATCGTGAACACTTTACTATATTGACCAGAGTCCTTAGGGGCGACACCGCCGGTGTGTGAGTAGTGTGCGACGCCACCCCCATTTGTAACTTTAAAGCTCCCATGAACAGTGGGTTGACGAGCCTGGGATCCCGCACCTACGCGCCTGAGTGGTACTATTGGTACTATACCTGGCAGATATTGGCAGCCATCGGCAACCCCAGTACACGGCCTATCCCTGCTGATGAGGGGTAATACCCCGAAACACGTGTCCAGGGATGGCAAAGACAGCGAAGATAGCAGAAGATCGAAAGATGATGCATCGCGAACACTTTACTACATTGACCAGAGTCCTTAGGGGCGACACCGCCGGTGTGCGAGTAGTGTGCGACCCCACCCCCATTTGTAACTTTAAAGCTCCCGTGAGCAGTGGGCTGACGAGCCTGGGATCCCGCACCTACGCGCCTGAGTGGTACTATACCTGGCAGATATTGGCAGCCATCGGCAACCCCAGTACACGGCCTATCCCGGCTGATGAGGGGTAATACCCCGAAACACGTGTCCAGGGATGGCGAAGACAGCGAAGATAGCAGAAGATCGAAAGATGATGCATCGCGAACACTTTACTACATTGACCAGAGTCCTTAGGGGCGACACCGCCGGTGTGTGAGTAGTGTGCGACCCCCACCCCCATTTGTAACTTTAAAGCTCCCGTGAGCAGTGGGCTGACGAGCCTGGGATCCCGCAACTACGCGCCTGAGTGGTACTATACCTGGCAGATATTGGCAGCCATCGGCAACCCCAGTACACGGCCTATCCCTGCTGATGAGGGGTAATACCCCGAAACACGTGTCCAGGGATGGCGAAGACAGCGAAGATAGCAGAAGATCGAAAGATGATGCATCGCGAACACTTTACTACATTGACCAGAGTCCTTAGGGGCGACACCGCCGGTGTGTGAGTAGTGTGCGACCCCACCCCCATTTGTAACTTTAAAGCTCCCGTGAGCAGTGGGCTGACGAGCCTGGGATCCCGCACCTATGCGCCTGAGTGGTACTATACCTGGCAGATATTGGCAGCCATCGGCAACCCCAGTACACGGCCTATCCCTGCTGATGAGGGGTAATACCCCAAAACACGTGTCCAGGGATGGCGAAGACAGCGAAGATAGCAGAAGATCGAAAGATGATGCATCGCGAACACTTTACTACATTGACCAGAGTCCTTAGGGGCGACACCGCCGATGTGTGAGTAGTGTGCGACCCCACCCCCAGTTGTAACTTTAAAGCTCCTGTGAGCAGTGGGCTGACGAGCCTGGGATCCCGCACCTATGCGCCTGAGTGGTACTATACCTGGCAGATATTGGCAGCCATCGGCAACCCAAGTACACGGCCTATCCCTGCTGATGAGGAGTAAT
Source organism: Lissotriton helveticus (assembly GCF_964261635.1). Taxonomy (NCBI): domain Eukaryota; kingdom Metazoa; phylum Chordata; class Amphibia; order Caudata; family Salamandridae; genus Lissotriton; species Lissotriton helveticus. The sequence goes on from NC_136057.1 coordinate 1,598,713,994, forward strand.
ACCCCGAAACACGTGTCCAGGGATGGCGGAGATAGCGAAGATAGCAGAAGATCGAAAGATGATGCATCGCGAACACTTTACTACATTGACCAGAGTCCTTAGGGGCGACACCGCCGGTGTGCGAGTAGTGTGCGACCCCACCTCCATTTGTAACTTTAAAGCTCCCGTGAGCAGTGGGCTGACGAGCCTGGGATCCCGCACCTATGCGCCTGAGTGGTACTATACCTGGCAGATATTGGCAGCCATCGGCAACCCCAGTACACGGCCTATCCCTGCTGATGAGGAGTAATACCCCGAAACACGTGTCCAGGGATGGCGAAGATAGCGAAGATAGCAGAAGATCGAAAGATGATGCATCGCGAACACTTTACTACATTGACCAGAGTCCTTAGGGGCGACACTGCCGGTGTGTGAGTAGTGTGCAACCCCACCCCCATTTGTAACTTTAAAGCTCCCGTGAGCAGTGGGCTGACGAGCCTGGGATCCCGCACCTACGCCCCTGAGTGGTACTATACCTGGCAGATATTGGCAGCCATCGGCAACCCCAGTACACGGCCTATCCCTGCTAATGAGGGGTAATACCCCGAAACACGTGTCCAGGGATGGCGAAGACAGCGAAGATAGCAGAAGATCGAAAGATGATGCATCGCAAACACTTTACTATATTGACCAGAGTCCTTAGGGGCGACACCGCCGGTGTGTGAGTAGTGTGCGACCCCACCCCCATTTGTAACTTTAAAGCTCCCGTGAGCAGTGGGCTGACGAGCCTGGGATCCCGCACCTACGCGCCTGAGTGGTACTATACCTGGCAGATATTGGCAGCCATCGGCAACCCCAGTACACGGCCTATACCTGCTGATGAGGGGTAATACCCGAAACATGTGTCCAGGGATGGTGAAGACAGCGAAGATAGCAGAAGATCGAAAGATGATGCATCGCGAACACTTTACTACATTGACCAGAGTCCTTAGGGGCGACACCGCCGGTGTGTGAGTAGTGTGCGACCCCACCCCCATTTGTAACTTCAAAGCTCCCGTGAGCAGTGGGCTGACGAGCCTGGGATCCCGCACCTACGCGCCTGAGTGGTACTATACCTGGCAGATATTGGCAGCCATCGACAACCCCAGTACACGGCCTATCCCTGCTGATGAGGGGTAATACCCGGAAACACGTGTCCAGGGATGGCGAAGATAGCGAAGATAGCAGAAGATCGAAAGATGATGCATCGTGAACACTTTACTATATTGACCAGAGTCCTTAGGGGCGACACCGCCGGTGTGTGAGTAGTGTGCGACGCCACCCCCATTTGTAACTTTAAAGCTCCCATGAACAGTGGGCTGACGAGCCTGGGATCCCGCACCTACGCGCCTGAGTGGTACTATTGGTACTATACCTGGCAGATATTGGCAGCCATCGGCAACCCCAGTACACGGCCTATCCCTGCTGATGAGGGGTAATACCCCGAAACACGTGTCCAGGGATGGCGAAGACAGCGAAGATAGCAGAAGATCGAAAGATGATGCATCGCGAACACTTTACTACATTGACCAGAGTCCTTAGGGGCGACACCGCCGGTGTGTGAGTAGTGTGCGACCCCACCCCCATTTGTAACTTTAAAGCTCCCGTGAGCAGTGGGCTGACGAGCCTGGGATCCCGCACCTACGCGCCTGAGTGGTACTATACCTGGCAGATATTGGCAGCCATCGGCAACCCCAGTACACGGCCTATCCCTGCTGATGAGGGGTAATACCCCGAAACACGTGTCCAGGGATGGCGAAGACAGCGAAGATAGCAGAAGATCGAAAGATGATGCATCGCGAACACTTTACTACATTGACCAGAGTCCTTAGGGGCGAGACCGCCGGTGTGTGAGTAGTGTGCGACCCCACCCCCTTTTGTAACTTTAAAGCTCCCGTGAGCAGTGGGCTGACGAGCCTGGGATCCCGCACCTACGCGCCTGAGTGGTACTATACCTGGCAGATATTGGCAGCCATCGGCAACCCCAGTACACGGCCTATCCCTGCTGATGAGGGGTAATACCCGAAACACGTGTCCAGGGATGGCGAAGACAGCGAAGATAGCAGAAGATCGAAAGATGATGCATCGCGAACACTTTACTACATTGACCAGAGTCCTTAGGGGCGACACCGCCGGTGTGTGAGTAGTGTGCGACCCCACCCCCATTTGCTTTTTATACCATTTGCCCCCATAGATGTTATAGATGTTGCGGGGTGTTCCACTTCGCTATCCTCAGGGTCTGAATCCAAACAATTAGCCTCCTGTGATGTACTTACTATGTTATCCGACCATTCTGTACCCTCAGAAATGGAAAAAAACAATCGCTGTGCTCTTTTTCAGCTTCTGCCCTTTCTCTATCTCGGTAGTTCGGACTGGACTGTTCCCATGAGGCACAGGGTCAGAGCTGATTTGCATATAGCCAGTGTCTAACCCAGGGTGGTGTGGAGTGCAAAAAAACGATGGATTTAGGCCCAGATCCTTGTACTGGGGTGAATGTATGACATTGTTCTACATTCTGTCCATCAACTGTGTTTTTGCAACTTCCTCTATCTCCTGCAGTGTTTTATTACTTTCTATTACAGCGGCCATAGGTTGTCTGCCGTTCTGAGTCTCAGCATCATCTTCTTCATGATGTCAGGAGGGATTGGGCGTTTGCATTTTAAGTATCCGTCTCCCTCGCCCCCAGTCACCGTACTACCTTTTTTACTGGAACCCACAGGCAGTTGTATGGGAGGAGAAGCCGTGGAACCAATATTCACCACTGAGTCACTTGTAACAGGCATTGCTATGCTGCGCCCATTGCCATGCTTGTCTCCAGCAGCATTAATCACCCCGTCGGACTCAGTCCCTCTGGTACAGTCTGAATTATAATTCCCGAAGATGCCGGACTTAACTCCTCATCTCTGACCCTTCTCCGGGCACTCTTCTCACTGTTTTCAACATTTTCGGCCCCTGCGCCTGTGGTCTCTCCAGCAGACGGCTTTCTGACTCGCTGTAAAAGGTCTACCACTGATGGAGCCGCCGGACGATACTTCGCGGCTCCTCTAGCAGGAACTCCGCCTCTTCCTCTCCTCTGCGGGTCTGGCACACACGCCTGTTGCTGGCATCCGGGGGAGCTTCCAGCAGAAGCAGAATCCGACGCGGGTGTGGACATGACCTCACCACGTGCCTTACGAGCGGCTGTTGCCGCAGCTACCTTGGAAGCCACTCCCCCCGTCACAACCTTCTGAACCATTCAGAGCCGATACACCAGACGCCGCAGGTAACTCTCCACGTAGCGTCTCACTAACAAAGAGACTGTCCCAGGCTGATGAGACCGCAAACACTAGCGAACGAGCAGCATCCGGGGTGGGGGAGGGAGGGGGGGTCAAACAGAGAACCTGACGGGGTGGAATTCCTCGTTCCTAGTCGGGTCTCACGAACAAACGGACCTCCGCCAACTAGCACCACTAACGACCTCCTAAGCAGCCGCCATCATGCGTCTTGCTTTCTTTTTCTTGATGGATATTTCATCGATGGTCGTGGTTTATTCACTTGTTTTTTTCTGTTGGTTTAAAAGCAACATTTTATTTTTATTAAAGTGTTACATATCATTTTATTATTGTGTTTATTTAGTTTCAATTTTTATTTAGTTGAGAAACAAAATGCTTCCTATTGTTAGTTGATATAGTTTATTTTGTTGATGTTGTATGTTGAAGTTTCTAGAAGCTGTGAAGAGAAAAGTATTTGTTAGTTATATTTGGTTTTTAATTTATTTCATTGTTTTTTATTAGTTTGCTTTATTTATTGGTTAGTTTATATATTAACTTAGTTTTATATTTTTCTTTAATGTTGATTTTGTACCTGTTTTCAAAGTTAATGTTTGTTTTGAGTTTTTTTGGTGGAGTTATAGTGAAGTGTAATCTGTGAAACATAAAAAAACATTATAGTTTCAGTTAATCTGATTATTTCGATTATTTAGTCTCTATTTTTATTTATTTGTAAACAAAATATATACTTACTCTTTTTAGTTGATGAAGTGTCTTTCGTTGATGTTATGTTTTTGTTGACTTTTGTAGAAGCTGTTAAGAGAAAAGTATTTGTTAGCTATGTTTGGTTTTTTATTAAATAAATTACTTTAAAATGCTTTACCTTGTTTGCATGTCAAGTTATATACTTACTTTGTGATATATATTTTATAATGTTGATTTTATTGTTGTGTACGTAAATCTTTGTGTTGAATTTTCTAGGTGTATTTTTAGTGAAGTTTAATCTGTGATATGTAAAGGAAACGTTATATTTTTAGTTAATTTTATTTTTAAGCTAGTTTTATTTATTTAGTTACAAAGTTTTATTCTTACCTTTACGGAGTGATTTTTGGAATAGTTGTTTGTGTAGTTGTTTTTCGTTCTGTGTTCTCTCGCGCAAATGTTCATTCTTCCTCCTAGTTTGTCCGTTAAACCGTAAATTTTGTGTCAATTAATTAATTCTTTTTATAGTGTTTATTTAATTAGTTAAAGTTTTCTATTGGTTTGTGTTGGTGTAGTTTAAATTTATTGGGCGACATAGCTTTTTTGAATTTTTTAGTTGTTACCTTTTCATTTGTTTAATATTTATTATGTTTATTTGATTTTTTATTTATTGTTATTTAAATGTATATGTAGATAAATGTGATATTTTTTTATATTTGATATATATTTATGTTTGTTTATTTTAGGTAGTTATGATATATTTGTTTATTTGTATTGTTTGTTTATTTCATTGTTTTGGGATTTTTAGTGTATTTGTTTTATTTAATGTTACTAATTTTGTAATTATTTTTATTGTTTGTTTAAAATATTTGGCATATGTTATTTTTATATATTATTGAAAATAGTATATTTTTATGTTTAAATGTTATTTTCGATATAGTTTATATGTATGTATTTTATCAATTTTTGTGTTGTCGATATTGTTTATATCGATATTTTTTATGTGTTTTATTTTATTTTAATGTTATCGATATTTTTGTGTTCTTTTTTGTCTATATTTTTGTCATCGAGATTTTTTTAAACAATATTTTTTAATTGATGTTTGTGTTATTTCTGTTTTGTGTATTGTGTGTTGATATTTTGGTATACGATATTGTTGACTCAATATTTTTTTAGTTCGATGTTGTACGAGTCGATATTGTACCAGTAACCCCTCAGAGAACTAGACCTGCGCTATTGTCTGCTATTCCCAGCTTGGCTACGGCCTGTTTCTTTGACTCACTGACAGAAGTCTGGGACTGGCTGAAAAGTGCTGGTCACGCAGAAGGAATCATTGCCATGGAGTAAGGCAGAAACAAGCCGGATAAGAAAAATCGACACTGGAGCAGAAACAGAAGAACAGGCCACTCAATTCCACCATTCGCTGTCCCCAACCTAGAACAACTCCCCAACATAGAACAAATCATCATGGAAAGGAGAGAGGTTCTCAATGTAGCTGCGGCAATCCGACACCTAAACCAGACCTCTGACCAAGATGTGGAGTAAACCCAGTCTCAACACGAAGAGGACTCCACTCCTGCCTGGGCTGGAGGTCCCTGGGCCTGCCCATTGTCACACCACAGACCTCAGAAGATATCATATGATTTAACGTGGGGAGATACGTGAATAACCAATTATCCTACTACTTACATTGGTGAAGGGTGACCCCCACAATAGCCGAGCTCAGTTCCTCCAGGGATCATAGAAGGATCATTGTGGAGACGAGCCAATAAAACGTATGTGGGGCAGCGTTGTCAGATCACAACAGCCCACATGGCAACACTAGACGTGATGAGACACAGCTAGCAGAGCACATACGACATCATAGGGGTAACCAGGAGCTAAAACCGTATCACACGCAACCCCTTACCAGACACTAGTACACTTGGTAGTTGCCACAGTTGGGTGATATAGTATGAAGAAACCCACGTTAAGGATTTTCTCCCATTACATTATATGTGTTCCAGTTCAGATCCCCGATTCCTCTTTTCTTTTCAACTCTATGGAGCGACGGATAAACACCCGATCCCTTATCACACGATTACACCTATGCATTATAATACACTATGGAAGCGCGTACGACAGGAATACCATGAGCAGTAACAAGCTTTCACCATGACACGTGTAAATATTATAACATGGAATGTGAGGTGCATAGATAAGCCTGCATGCCGCTAATCTGTATACTCATATCTGCAACGCAGATCCACCAGTATAGCGCTCCTGCAAGAAACTCATTTAACGCAAGTGGAGGCTGGACACCTCCATTGGTGCTGGCAGGGGCAAGTGTTTAGTACTAACGATTCGACCCAGGCAAGGGGGGTGCTGATATGGGTAAATGCAGGGACCCCAAATGTAGTAGAGGAAGTGAAGGTAGATGAGGGAGGTCGATATTTGTTCACAGAGGGTAGATTAAATGGTTGCAGCATCCTGGTGGGTTCAGTGTATGCCCCTAACACTGATCACGCCTCATTCCTATGCATGCTGACCAATGTCCTATCCTCACTGGTCACTGACGGACATATGGCGTGCCCCCAATCCTGAAACATGCATATACTAATTTTACTCCCCTGGGCATAGAATACACATCAGATTAGACCGTATGATGCAGTTGTCATCACTACTTCCCTTGGTTGGGCTGGTCGAATACCCAGGACGCACACACTCTAATCACAACGGCAAGTACATGCACCTCCAATGGGATGCTAACCCACTGCCTATTCCCACTTGGCGCCTCCAACCAGCAGCATTGGCGGACTCAGCTTTCCATTCATCACCGGAGGTTGCAGCAGCGGAGTATTTTGAAGCTAACGAGGGATCCACAAAAAGCACCCTAACAGAGTGTGGAGCTTTTAAAGTTGTATCAAGAGGCATAGTATTGGGCTCACATGGAATATTTGCAAACACTTTAGTGATGCCATTAGTAGGATTGAGTGTGAGTTCCTGCGTCATTAGCCAGAGGCGGTGACATGCCAGGGTAGCATGCACCGACTGGATGCAGCGCGCAGCGAGCACATTGGACTGCTGGAGCAGCTTCAATGTCTGAACTACGCAGTACACTCCATGCGTACCTATGCAAAATTGGACTGAACAGGTTGGTTGTTGGCATGGCTGCTGCGTCAGGAGCAGCCTCAACACCCCATACATGCTCTGCATACAAGTACGGCTTACATGATATATACACAGCATAAAATCCACGGGAGATGACGCGACATTACGCAACGCTGTATGAGCCCACAATTCGGCATGATCCAGCACAACTGGATACCTTCCTAAACTCAATAAGACTGCCCACGATCACATCAGAACAGCATGAGGAACTCAATGCACCTATTGCCCTAGATGAGGTCCGTGCCGCCACTGCGACAGTAGCCACAGGTAAAACTCCCTGGCCCAATGGACTGCCTGCTGATTACTACATGGCCTATGCTACAACTCTGGCTCCACGGCTGCATGCTTTATGTGCTACGGCCCTGGAAGAATCAACCCTCATCCTGTCACTCCGCGAAGCGTGTCTGGTCTTGCTGCAGAAACCAGAAAGAGACCCCACTGAATTAGGTTCATATCGGCCCCTGGAGCTACTAAACATCAACTATAAAAGTCTAGTGAAAATTCTAGCTGGACTAATGCCTCCCCTGAGGACCAGCTCTGGTCCATGCCAATCAAATTGGATTTGTGCCTGCAATTAATTCCTCTTTAAATCTGAAGAGCTTTTTTAGAGTAGCCAGATCCTTGACAGCCCGATGGCCCTATTCGGGGTGTTTGATATAAGATCTCAAGAAGGCCTTCGATTCTTTGGAGTGGGGATATTTATTTGTAACACTGCCATGCTACGGGCTTGGAGGGTCTTTCACTCACAAGGTTAAACTACTATACAGGGAACTGACAGCACGAGTGTGAATAGGGCCTTACATCCCTGCAGGCAAGCCCATTATCCCCATTTCTATTTCATTAGCTACAGAGCCGCTGGCAGAGGCTATCCGACAGAGGGGTATGGAATGGGGCAGTCTGTTGAGGGATGGGCTGCATACAATCTCATTATATGCAGATGAGCTGCTCATATATATCAGGGACATCAGGTCGGTCCCCCTCCTCGCTGGTGAACACCTTAGGAAACAGCGCTGCCCTTTTGGGGCTGAAAGTGAATGAAGTGAAATCCTGCCTCTGACGCTTTAATCGTACATGTCCAGACCTTCTATTTGATCTCAATGGCGTTCGTATTGAGTGGTGAGCAGACGCCTTCTGTTATTATGGGGTGCGATTTATCGCCAACATGACAAACTCATAGAGGTCAACCTGGACAGGGCGGTAACATCTATCAGATAGATCTCAGATGTCTTTTTGGAGCCTGCTCCCACTGACGGGCACTCATTAAAATGGTGGTGTTGCCAAGACTTCTGTATTACTTCACAAATGTGCCCCTATATATCCCCACACCTTTCTTTCGTGCCCTGGAGAGCAACATCAGGGACTTCCTATTGGGGAATACTCATTGCTGTGTAGCCATCAAAAAGCTATACCTAACGACCAATCGGGGTGGCCTAGCATTACCTACCATGGAACAATATTATCTCGCTGCTCAGCTGCAATGGATGGCCCGGTGGCTAGCGAGCTGCCACTTATCTGACACGGCCACCATCACCCTGCTTTGGTTCCTCAACGCCCTAATAAATGTATTCCATCCCTGCGTAAAGGGGAAGCCTCCGGCTCCACTACTGCTCAACACTGCGTATCACTGCCACCGTAGGCCCTTGTATATTATGGAAGTGCAAGGCCATATACTCCTGCTCTGCCGTTACTGGGCACACCCAGAAAATGCTTAGTCACCAAGGCAGCAGAATTACGCCAATGGGGGCGGTGGGGATTCATGACGTAGGAGACCTATAGAGGGAGGGCACCTTAATACCATATGCCACATAGCGTTATCGCCGCTGAGACAGTGGTGGGAAGAAGACCTGCACTGATCATTTACAGACAATGAATGGGAGGCTGCGCTGGTGATCCCAACGTACATTCCTAGGAATATGCGTTTCAGGCTGATACAGCACTACATTATGCATAGAGCATACCTTACGTAGGCCAAGATTAACAAATATTTAATCCACACTGATGCTGTCTGCCCACGCTGCTGCCTTGTGGACACGGACTTGTTACACATGCTGTGGAGTTGCAGATGCCTTCAAGGATATTAGAGTGCAATTGCGAAGGCCCTGACCCGGTGCCTGAATCGCACACTCTCCCTCGAGTGGGAGACTTGTATTCTACATCTCTACCACAGGAGTAAACTCCATAGGGTGACTTCCCGTTTTATCGACAGGAATGCTAGTAGTGAAATGGATGATCACAAAAGGTGGAAATCCACTGAGCCCCCTCAGGTGCTGGCCTGGCGGTGCTCTCTATAGGTGTGGGTAAAAGCAGAAAGCACAGCACTACACCGCCATATTCCAATCACTGCAAACTAAGACACAATCCTGAGAGACTACCAGGGCGAACATGACACCATCAACGACATGGGGGTTGATTTAAGCGGATGTGCCTGAGAGACACTCACAGTACACATTTGCATACACGCCTACGCGTTCCAGAACACAGGAAATGAGTAGGCATATTGAGTAGGGGATCGGGGTTGCTCCAGTCATGTTACACTATCAACTGTTTATTTTTCATTGCCCCACACATTATTACCCACCTCCCAAGTTAGTAGACTAATACACAGATGCCAGGGCAGGTACCTCGATGGGACATTATCAGAGATCAGAGCTCTGCATGGAGCAGCAGAGGCAAACAAGGGAGATATGCAGAACCCTATGAAGTACTGGTAAATGCTATGTTCATGAAGCCGTCACACTCAGACAGGTACTGCATGATTACGTATATTGTAACACACACCCAAATAAAGGCAGTGCAATGGAATGTCATAACAACTGTGAATATCTACCTTTGTTAATGAAAATTTCCATAAAACAGATTTAAACAATGAGCACTACCCCTGCACGCAGTAGGTGGCGTTGTTTGGCTTTGGGTGGTGCCGTCTATGCTGGAAGTGACGTCCGCTGTACTTATAAAGGTGTCACTCCAGTACACTGACGTCAGTTTCTTTTTGCAACTTTCTACACCAGAAGCGTGGAGCTACGAAGTACATGGACCACTGTGCGTGAAGCTAGCACCCTTGAAAGGGAATCAGCCCTTCCCTCTGAAATCCATTCGCAGAGAGGGGAGGATGGGTGGGTCAGTAAGGATTCTGCATCTAGATACAGTCTCTACAAGAAAAGGCGTTACCAAAGGTAAGTAATTGGTTCATTTTATAGAGGTTTCTAGCTGCAGATTCCTTACTTTAGAATTGATGCCCAAGCAATACCTTCTCAAAGGTGGGGCTGCAACACAGATTAAACTAGGAAGTCCTGTAGGACCAAACGAGCATAGTGTATGTCTCGCCGGACGTGCCTGACCAGGCAGTAGTGTTTTGACAACATGAGCCGAGAAACCCAGTAGCTGCCTGACAGATATCCAGGATAGTTACCCTGCAAGCTAACGCAGTGATAACAGCTCTGGGGCAATGAGGTCGTAAACCTTTAGAAGGTTCTTTTTGGACCAATGCGTAGCAGATTTTTGTCCATATCTGTACTGCCCTTCCAATATTGGCCCTAATGTGCCCTACAAAGAGTTGATCATGCACGCAAAACTCTTATATACGGTCAAGATAGAACAACGCACTTTTGGGACCAGCTGATTGAGTCTCTCCTCTTCTCTAGAGCGTGAAAGGTGTGAAAGGTATGCAAGGTGATACAATTGCCTACATGAAAGTTAGTTACTAGCTTTGGTAGGAAGGATGGTCTAGTCTGAAGAACCAACTAGTCTGGATGGATGAGAAGATACGGAGGCTCAGATGACAGAGCCCATAGCTCACTGACCCTCTGGGCTGATGTTATTGCCACTAGAAAAGCTGTTTTTACAGTGAGGAGCCTGATAGGACAGTTGTGTGATGGCTCTAAAGTAGCACACATCAGAAATGTAAGGACCACATTAAGCTCCCACTGTGAAATAATGAAGGGTGGTAGTAGGAACTTGTGTTGGAGGCCTTTCAAAAACCTATGTACAATTGGGGTCATGAACAGGGATGGCTAATCTGGCAACCGCAAAAATGTAGAGATGGCAGAAAGATAGCCTTTCAGGGTGCCAAAAGTAGAGCCCTGCCTTGTCAATGTAAGAATAAAGAATAGAACCTGGGAAAGGGGTGCAGAAAGAGGGTCAACTTGTCTGTCTGCACACAATGCGACAAACTTCCTCCAATGGCAGGTGTATACAGCTTTGGTGGAGGGACGCTTAGCTACCAAGATAACATTACAGACTTCAGGGGTAAGGTTGAAAGCTGTCATCTGTTGCTGCTCAATCTCCACGCATGAAGGTGACGCATTTTCAAGTTTGGGTAGAGAGCCCTGCCCTGTTGCTGAACAAAAGATCCTCCTGAAGGGGCAGTCTGATTGGCGGACCCGTGCTCAAGCTAACAGTTTGGGACACCAGACTCTCCGTCAGTGCTTAATTTGGAAAAAAATAATTGTCAGGGCCCTCGTCAGGAGGCTACTACCACTTGCACCACCCATTGCCCCTGTCGGCCAATGACAGTACCAACACAATTACTAACCATCACTCTCCCACAAATGTGATAATTCAGACTAATCGAGGCTCCCAACACTAGAAGAATGACTTGGGTGACAGGTATTAGTCCCCTAAATGTATAATGAATTAATAAATTACTATTGTTGTGCTCGCTTCTAAATTAGTCCGACAGCGCTATCATGTGGCAGACTGTTGTAAGCGTTGGTGTTGAGAATTAAGTGACAGTGCCGAGCACCGGAAACCACCGGCTCAAAATTAGCACTGCTCTCTGAGCCCAATCCGAAGCCACAAGAATGACTTGGGCCCGGTCATTCCTCATTTTCTTGAAAACTTTGGGCAGGAGTGGTACCGGCAGGAAGGCATACAGGAGGCCTGAGCTCCACTCAAGACGAAAAGTGTCTCCGAGCGAGCCCCCCTTGGAAACTCCAGCACCAAAACTGCTGACATTGCATATTCTCGATGGAGGTGAACAGATCCAACCAAGGCTCTCTCCATTCCTGGAAGAGACCTTGTCTAACTCTGAATGGAGACATAATTCATTATCTGCAAGACATCAATGGCTGAGTTAGTCTGCCCTGCCATTCTTGGAGCCCGACAGTTATTGAACGACCAGGGATATGCCCTGACATTCCAGCCATGTCCAGAGGCACAGATTCTCTCAACAAAGGATAAAATCTACCCCACCCTGCCCTGTTTGTTGCAATAAAACATGGCAGTGGTGTTGTCTGTGAACACCTGACTTCCCCTTATTGAAGAAAGACCTTCAATGTCAGCCGGATCGCCCGGAGCTCCAACAGGTTGATGTGGAGTCCGGATTCTGCCTGGGACGAGCCTGCCTTCAACAGCCAATCATCAAGGTAGGGAAAGACTGGAATCCCTATTCTCTGCAGATGAGCTGGAACCACCACCACCACTTTTGTGAACGCCTGCAGGGTGCTGGTAAAGCCAAAGGGGAGCACTGAAAACAGAAAGTGCTCATGGCAAACCATGAAATGCAGGTTACGTCTGTGGGCAGGCATGATGGGGATGTGAAAATAAGCATTCTGTAAGTCCAGCAATACCATCCAGTCCCCTGGGTAGATAGGTCTTGTGTGTGTGAACATTTTTACTTTCTCCTTTTTTCAGAAAGAGATTGAGAAGGCATAGATGAAAAGTAGGACTAAGTCCTCCATCCTACTTGGCCACCAGAAAGTAGTGGGAATAGCAACCATGACCTACTTCTGAAGCCCTCGCCTTCTCTATAGATCCTTAGGACAAGAGAGCTAACATCTCCTGATAATAAAAGGAGAGATGGTCCTCCATCAGCTTGTTGCGGGTAGGTGGCATGGATGGAGGGGTAGTCACAAAGGGGAGGGAGTAGTCCCTTTGGACTAGCTGCAAAACAAAGTGGTCAGATGTTATTGACCTCCAGTGGTGCCAAAGATGGCGTATCCTGTCCCTCCACTGGATGCCCATGATGGTTGGAGAGCATATTAAAGTGGTTTGGAGGCTGTGGCTGTCGAGGGAATGGTGGACTGGCTAGACCTCTGGCTGCCTGTCCCACATGGTCTGTGGGAACCCCATCCAAGGCCACAAAAAGACTGTGTGGTTTGCTGGCCAGGGTGAACGTAAAGACACAGTTAGAAGCTCCTACCATGGCCACGAAAGGGGCAAGAAGGCTGACTGGGGCTGGTGTGGGGGCATGGAAAGGCCCAAGGACTTAGCAGTGACTCTGCTGTCCTTAAAGCGATCGAGCGCAGAGCAACCTTCTCTCCAAACAACGAGACCCATCAAAGGGCATATCCATGAGTGTGGCTTGGACATCCCTCGAAAAGCCAGTGGTTCTCAGCCGGGCGTGGTGCTTAAGGGCCACAAGGTTGAAATTGCTCAGCCCAGAAAATCAGCTGAATCCAGCCCTCATTATATGGTGAACTTGGCTGCGTCCCTTTCATCAGCAATTGCTTGAGAGAGTATGGCTCGGGCTTCCTCCAAGACCATGGGCAGCACTTGCGCAATCGAGTCCCAGATGTTATGGGAATATCAGCCTAAGAAACATGCGGTGTTCCGAGACTGAGTGCCAGGCTGGTGTAAGAGAACACTCTCTACACAAAGTTATCCAGCCTCTTGGATTCCCTGTCCATTGTAGTGGTAGTGAATGCTCTGGGGTTAACTTTGGAGGTGAAGGCCTGGACCACCAAGCTCTTCAGGGTGGGCCACTGGGTGAGTTATCTGGGGTCGACACTTGCTCTCTTTCAGCCGGTGGAACTTACCCAACTAATGTGATGACCTAGCTGCGGCAAGGAGCACTTAGAGTGGCTCCTTCATCTCAACCGAGATTGTGAGCGTCGCACACCGAGGAGCCTGAGGGACTGTTCCCTCAAGGCCTTGGGGTGCATGGTGAGACAATCAACGCAGGTCTTCGTGTCATGGTTACGCTCCAAGCAGCAGAAGAATACCAAATGTGGGTCCGTTACTGACATCTGTCGGTGAACGGCACCACACGACTTGAAACCAGCTTTCCTAGCTGACATCCTCGATGCACCAAAAGACAAAGTGTCAAAAAAATTATGACAAAAAGTCGAAAAAAGGTCCGTCAAAGAGAACTCGGGTAGCTCTTCCCCAGATCTGCGCTGATGAGCACGGAAAAAAAAGAACTGACGTCAGCGCGCTGGAGTGGCATCCATTGAGGCACCGCACAGATCACTTCCGGTGCAGACGATGTCATGCGGAGCCAAAAGATGCCACCTACTGGTGCGCAGGGGTATTGCTTACAAAAAATTCCCAGATCCTTCCTGACGCCTGGGGATTATTCTAAGGTAAGGAATCTGCAGGTAGAAGTTTCTATCAGATTATAGGCTTTAAACTAGCTGGTTAGGGAGCCATAGAAATAAAGAGGTCCATGAATTCATTGAATACAAAATTTGAGATTGAGCCCCAGTTTTGAGCAATCCGTTGGTAAAAGAGATGCATATTTTCTCAACAGCTGCTAAAAGAAGCAAGAGGAAGAGAATCTACTTGTTTGCTCTGAATAAAACAGTTTGTGGTTAAAAATAAATCACAGATTTTGTGATGAGAAAGTTGGAGTCAGAGCCTGTGGCATTCCAGGTTAATTCAGCAACAAGCCAGATGACCACGCAGTAGGAGGGGGGGGGGCTTTAAATATAATATGACTGTTTCCCCTCTTTTTAGATTTAGAGAGGTTCTCTTCATCCGAAAAGCCACAACAGTTAAGCACAGGAATAATTTGTCTTTGAGAAGATCCAGACCAATTTTCAAAGAGACCTTGGGCCCGATGTAGGTAATCCCAGATTACCGATTCTTAAATACCGAATCCTACCAATTCGGTATTTAAGAACTGGCAATCGGGATTTAGGTATTTTTACCGATTCAATTACCGAATCGGTAAAAATCGGTAATTACCGAATCGGTATTTACAGATTCTGTAATTGCCATGGATTCCTAAGGGCCTTGAGGCCCATTGGAATCAATGGCAATTACCGAATCGGTAAATACCGATTCGGTAAAATTACCGAATTTACAAGGGGAACAGGGTGTCACTTTGACACCCTGTTGCACCCCAGATTATGGCTTGTGTGCAATGTGACACACATACATGCCCTTAGGGCATGTATGAGTGCCACATGGCACCGGTGTACATGCACAGATGTGCATGTACACAGAAATTCATAATTTACCACCAAATATTATTTGGTGGTAAATTATGAATCGGTAATGGCCTGTGGCACTGTTTAAAGTACCACCTACATCTTAATTTACCGATTCGGCAACTTTACCGATTCGGTATTTTACCGAATCGGTAAATTTACCGAATCGGTACAATTCAGGCCACCTACATGTCCAACCGCAAATACCGGTCGGTAACGGCCGAAATCGGCCGTTACCGACCGGTATTTGGCGACCTACATCGGGCCCCATGTCTGGAGTGTCATTAGCATATGACATAAGTGATAATCCCAAAGTACAAATGAGTTGGGCCGTTGACTTTGCCACATCTGTTGGCATTGTCTTCCTTATACACACACCACCATGTGCTGAACAACTTTGAAGCCCTCCTGGAGTATTACTCTTAATGGCCATTCTTCCATCTTACCCATTGGCCATGTCAAAGGCTGATGCATCAGAATATGATTGTTGCTGTAACTGGTGCCCTTGCTGGGTGAAGTTCTTTACATGGCTACATCCTCCATATAAAATGTATCCAAATGTTACTCTTCATTTTCCACCTCACCAACTTGTCCTAAAGAATGACCACTAACATTTACGTCCAGCCTTCTGTAAAGCATATTGATGGAAATTTTAAACAGTCACATAAAATGTCAAGAAGCTATGCTTCCTGTTTGGCACTTTTATTTTATTAATATTTTATATTATTACATAAAACTGTCAGATTCACAAACAGTGATGGTATTTTGCACCTTGTATACTAAAGGACATGAATTTCCCAATGTTATACAGATTAACCTATCTGATCTTTCTAAGTGAATTCACATTGAGCAGAAAAAAATGTGAATGAATACTCTAGAAAACAAATAGACAATATTGCATAATTATGATACATGTCAAAGACTGATCATCTGATGGCAGGGTATTTCTTTACCTATTCTTGTTAAAATAGACAAGCATAAAATTATTGATCTCGTTAAACATTATCGTTTTACATTTAAAGAGGATTGTAATATCATAATCTCAATCCTCAACATTCGGAGTGCTTTGTTATCCATCCACCTTATACAAATGTGTCTTCTGGCCAATAGGATGGCATAAAAAAGAAGTGATCTGATGGGACCCTTGACATTATGTTAGACAGTGCTCTTTCAATGACCAACCAGGTTTCCACTGTAGTCGGTACCTGCACTGGTCTTTTAAGACAGCTGCGCAAACTAGTTCCTCTCCTCTCCGAGCCGATGCTTCGCACAGTGGTTTCTGCCACCATAGTGTCAAGACTCGACTATGGAAATGCGCTCTACTTAGGCCTGCCAAAGACGCTAATTAACAGACTCCAAGTAGTCCTAAATGATGCCGCCAGGCTCATTTTTAATCTCCCGAGGAGAGCGCATGCCTCCCCACTATTAAAGAGTCTACACTGGCTGCCAATCGGGCAGAGGTCCACCTTTAAAAGCCTCTGTATAGCCCATAAAGCCATCTATGGGCAGGCCCCGGCCTACATCAAGGAACAGATTGAGGTATATAGACCGGAAAGAAATCTTAGGTCTTCAGACGCCCAACTCCTTGTTTGCCCACGTTTCAAACTGGCTACAATGGGAGGGAGATCTTTTTCGGTTGTGCTACCGAACCTATGGAACGCCTGAGGCACTCCGTAAGGAGGGTAACCTACTCAGTTTCAGGAAAGTCCTGAAAACTAACCTTTTTAGAACAGCACACAACCTAGCGTAAATCCTGTCCCTTCCTCTACCCCTCTCAGTACTTTTGGTTATTATGTCATGAGGTAAAAGCGCCCTGAGACCTGTAGGTGATTTGGCGCGATATAAACCCGCAATAACAAATAACAAATAACAAATTATCTGCCAAGCCAAATATGATCAAAGATAAGTCGATGTTGAAAGGACTTCCGAATGTACTTTCCAAAAAGGTTTTAATACTGTCCCAAAAGGAGATGAGGGCAGGGCACTCCATAAACATATGAATGTCAGATGCCGAGACCTGTCCGCATTTCCTACAGCAGGCGGGTAGGCCTTTAGTGATTTTAGAAAGTTTTAATGGAGAAAAATATGCCCTGTGTATAGTGAACAGATGGTTCCTTTTGAGCCAAGCTGGTTTAACCACTTCATATAAGATCTTACATGAGCTCTGCCATAATGTATTACAGTATTGTGCCGGCAAGGGCCCTCCCCACATATCCTTGGCCAGTTTGAATTCGCCGTCGACCACCTCATAGATTGCTTGGTACCAGAAAGAGACGTCCTTCCTCCCTGGGGGCTTAGTTACGAGCTGATATTCCAGGGAGTTGCCTCCTCCAAGGAGGCTTCCTCCAACTGTTCGTAAGTATGAGAGAGCCCAGCTATCTCGCTGAAGATATTTAAATCTAGATGGACCAGCACCCACTCTGTCCCTGAGTTGTTCCCAGGAAACAAGAGAACAATCTATGATCAGGTCCCCCCAAACCTCTAAGCCAGCATCCCTCAAGGGAATAACCAACCTATCCCCCATTTGCTCAACGGCTTAGGGATGACCCTAGTATACAGCCTTTCAAATATGGAGAGTGGGAGAGGAAGGTGGCCCTGTATGCAGAAGATGTCCTTGTCCTCTCTGCAAATTTACAGGCAGCACTCCCAGCTGTCATCAAATTGGCTCAGGAGTTTGGGCGGGTATCAGGTTATAAAATGAATGCCTCAAAAACAGAGATCATGACCTGGAACCTGGTAGATACCCAACATCAGCACCAGGTTAGTTCTAAGATGAGGTATTTGATGATAATTATTCAGCAGGATATTACCAGCATTGCTGAGACTAACTTGACCAGGGTAGCAAAGATCCAGAGGCTAATGAAATCTTGGGCCTCACTCCCTTTGTCCATTATAGGCAGAGTTAACTTGGTCAAGATGACAATACTCCCCAAAATCACGTTTATTTTTAATTGTATCCCCCTGCATTTCGAGAAATCACTAATCGACAAATTACAGAGGGACATTAACTCTTTTGTTTGGGCATACAAATCATCCAGGATCGCCTGGAAAAAACTGAGGCGCAGGAGAGAAAAGGGAGGTCACGCTCTTCCGGACATTCAGCTGTATGCTTGGGCCTTCCAATTCTCTCACTCACACATGCTCTTGAAAATGCCTGTTAACTCTGGGGTGGGCGTGATGTTTCTAGCTATGCTTAGGACAGCTAATCTGTCGGAGGAAGGGTTTCTGTTTGAATTTGGCGGTCCAAAGTTTTTTAAAAAGATAAGGCTGAAGGTTCTCCAGGATTAAGCTAAAACATGGTTTAAATGAAGGAGTTCAGTCGCACTCGGTTACTTTTCCAGTCTAGCTCCCCTTTGGGATTCCCCTGGAGCACCAGAGTGTATGAGGAATGCAGATGGTCTTTATTGGATATCAATTCTGGTTTGGAGAACCACTGGTTTGTTTACAAAGATGAGCAATGCTTACTGACCACGATCAAGGGCAGATGCTATGTATGATTCAGAAAGGAAGTACAGAATCAGAAAGCCTCTGGTTCTGGAAAGGTGTTTACCTCAGATAGCAAGTTATGGTGATTTAAGTCGCAAGATGAGATAAGGCTCTTACAAGAAGGCAGCAGTGTGATTGTGCTTCCATTTCAGCCCTTGGCAGTTATAGTTCCCTTCAGGAATTATTTTGGGCTCTTGTTTTTTGCCCCAGTGTAAGCCTAGTCCCAGAGGATTTAATGCACTTGTAATAACATGGCCGGGACAGTTGTCATAGAGCATTACCTCTGTCCAGCTTTAAATTAGGAACTTTGTCTCTACCTGGTTGAGAAATACAACAATAAAAACAGGAAAGTTATGATTCCCAGATGTAAAATGTATGAAAGAAATGTGAAAATCCTCAAGACAAAATGTGTGACGAAGATAAATAACATCCTCCTCGGGTTTAGAATAAACTGTTGTTAATTGAAAGAACCCCTCACATCTACCGACGGGTTCAATACTACATATGAGCGTCCCTTCACACTCGTAAGAGTCACAGAACGAGAAGCTCGAAACAGCTCCATAAAAGTGCTTTTAAAAAAATGTGTCCCCTCCCATTCAGTAAAAGGAGTTTAGTCTAGCAAATAGGACTAAACTCCGACAGAAGTGCATCTCAGTGCCACGGTCGTCACGGCATGCTGAGTGACTAGTGAGGTTTTGTTGAGAAAAACTGCAAAAAGCTGAAGTGACAAGTAGTTCACTCAGTTTCTTCTGGAAAATCACATGCTTTGCCTGCAAAATAATATTTCCCACTCATAACCCACAGAATACGCGGCAAAGCACCAACCAGTCCAGTTAAACAACAACACCTATTCCTCCCAACCGGTTACAAACCAGAACAGTCTGTTTTCTGCACCCCAGGCCCGCAGCAACTTAAGTCCTGGTGCCGGAGGGAGGCTTCCTGCTGTAGCTAAGGCAACCTCCCGCCTAAAGCACACCGGGCAGAAAGCTTTGAGACAGGGACAATAGGGGCGATGGGGAGGGCAGGGGGTTGTTGTGAGAGTCCCGCAGGGCCCCAGCAGCCTGTCCTCATTGTTCCTGGGCCCTCGGACTCCTGAGGAGTCATTCACAACCTAAACAAACTCCTTCCTCCGATGCGACAGACTTGCCTGAGGGGCGTGAGAGAGCATTTCATTCTGCAGTTAACAGGGGGTCAGTTTTGGCAGGGTGGGGTCCCTGCACGGTTTCCTTACTTAAGTCACCCTTGCTGTCTGTTTGGACACTGGGCTCTATATCTCCAGGCAACGACAGCCTGGAGACAGCAAACAAAGGATCCTTGCTGCAAATAGAGGAAATGGTTTTGTAAAACTGCTTCAAGTGCGTGTTATTTTTATTGTTATCTTTATTGTGTTTGCCTTCAAAAGAATGCTCAGTAAAAAAAACATTAGCAGAACAGGTGAGAGGTGCAGCCTGCTTTAAAATGCTGATAGTAAAGTGGAAAGCAGATGGAGAAACATTCCTGAGATCAAACGAGGAGAACACTTTAAAGGGAGCTGTCTGGAGAGATTGGGAGATAAAAGGCCCCAAAAACCTGAGAATACGTTATTTGGTTATTTATTTTACATGGCTATGGAGACAGTTGCGAGAATGAGAGAAGAAAAGGCCGAAGTCAGACTAACAGAAAGTCTGGAAGAGAAGATGAAAACGTGAGATACGAAAATTAACCGATTTGGGGGGAGGGAGGGGAGCACGGACATAGTTACAAAATATAGGTCAAGGAAATTAGAATGGATCTTTACTATAGAGCCCAGTGTAGCCTCAAAGCGCTGAGAACACTTATTTGGCTGTAATATTTTCAACACCATAAAGGTGATAGACTGATTATGACATTAGAACTGCATTTTGCACACATTTAACTTTAGCAAGCGCAATCACCTGCTCAGCCTAATTACTAACTATATAAGAAGCAACTGAAACACAGGACAGTAACACATCATTACAGTGATATATGTTGTAATGAGAACGAGTGCTAGCTAGAGAGAATACAGCATAAAAGATAAAGCGAGACAGCATGAAAGAGAAACAGGAAATTAAAAAAAAAGAAAGAGTGTCCAAGTAAAAGTGCAGCAGAAGGATTTACAGTGGATTAAAAAAGAAGAAAAAATGGAAAGGATGCAGACCCCGCAAAAAAACGAAATCCAAAAGAAATAAAGAATGAAAGGGATAATTATAGAACGATATAAAGAAAAAAACAAAAAACAAAAATACAAAGAAAGAATACAGAAAGAGGGGAGCAAATGAAAGTATTAATGTAGGTATATATACGATTTTAAAATATGCTGGTTTGAAGAAAGTAATTAGGTAAGATTTAGCAGGGAGGGGGAGAGAAACAAAAAGGGTAAGAAAGACATACACAAGGAAATGATGAAACTAAACAAACTGACAATGACAAAAAAACGCAAAAAACTTAGAAAGAAGTGACAGTGGAGTTAATTAAGAAGGCACAAGGCTAGACAAAAACAAAGGGAACTGGTCCTTTCTGCTTGTTTATCCCATTAGGCTACTACCATCACAGTTGACACAAAATTGACACTCCCCTGGTTTCTTATGCTGTTATTAACATTTTCGAAAAGGGTGGAGCCGCCCATGTGTGAGGTGCAACCTTGGTAGCCACTAGCCACAGCTCACCCCTAGGGAATATCCCTACACTCAATAATAACAGGATGAACTGCTTGTAAATCGTCAAAGACTGCGGAATAATGGGTTGCCAGTGGTAAATTTGACTAATAGTATGCCTATGATGAGACAATTTCGATAGCATCCATGCATTCTGAATATAGGGGCGACCTCTTCCCCACCACTTCACTTCTCCCAACATTGCTTGAGCAGGACAGGTAGGATGTCGGAAAGAGATTCCGCCCCATGCAAAAAGCTGCCACAGACCAGGCTGCGCCGGGGAGAACTCAAAAGTCTCGTGGTCGGATGCCCAAAAAACAGAAGACAAGATAGCGAAGGAGAAATCAAAGCAGTATAAATACAAGGGCTGATTTGGTCGCCTCCTGATTACAGGGCTCGGTGCGGCTCGGCCGACTGGAGTCTGGCTGGGGAGGAAGCGAGCTCTCTTATTTGAGCGGTTTGCGTTCAGGGTGACCTGCAACTCCAGCCAAGACTGAAATAATCATCGTTATTTTCACTGCAATTTCACTGAAAGGAAGTTAGAGCCTCCTGGAAAGAAGAAGGCAAAAGTGGAAGAGGCAGGCGCCATGGGCTCAGAGCCGCCCCCTCGCCTTCCGCCAGTCCCCACCCTGGCTCGGATCTTCCGGCTCTCCTGCCGCTAACGCCAATCACGTTCTCTCTCGCGCGAGGCACGTAGGGAGCGTGAAACGCCGCACAGCGTGGACCGCGAGCAGCACGACAATGTCGAGCGCAGGCCTTCTAGCCACAGGAGACAGAAACACAGCCGCACTGCCGTTCCAGAGTGGCACTGAGGCGCAGGCCATGTATTAAAGTGGAACTGCACAGCCCGCAAATGACTGTTCGGTTACATAATTGTCATACATGCACTCCGAGACAATCCAGGCCTCTCTCTTGGTACAGCAGTCACCCTGATCTTGACGCTGACTCCGCTTTGCTCTGAAGCAGGACCCCTTACCAAAACTCCCCCAGGAAATAAAAAAACCGATATCTTCTAGAGCCGGACTGTTAGTATCTTCTACCAAGGAATAATGAGTGGTCTGGCCCACACACTGGATTATCAGACTTATTTCTGTTCCCAGGGCCGGCTCTAGGCTCATGGTGGCCCTGTGCAGGGAGCGTAGGTGGGGGCCCCGGAAGAGGGGGTCCGGACGGACTTTGATAACCCCAGAAGTTGACTACACACAATACAAACTTAACGTCCAGAAAGCATTTTCATAATTAAAGCATCTCTTTAGAATACATGCTTTAGGAAGACCACCTTATTCATTTCTCCTTCCATCTTTAGGGGATTTCTTTCTTAGCATTTTTGCTTTTGGTTTAAATGAAGTATACATAGATAAATATGTTGTCTCTAGCAACAGCAAGTGCACAGTATGCCATGTTATATGTATTTTTATATAGCTAGGACAACTAGTAGCTGAAGGCAGGGTGTGTGAGAAAAGGCTTCTGGCCTATGTTTATATGCCAAATTAGAGGAAATAGTGAATTGTGATTGCTGGATTGTTAGCCGACCTATGCATGTGTTTGTTTCACTTGGCTGGACTGTTGGCCCCAAGCCCAACCCATTAATTCAATACCTGTCCCACTACCTTCCCACCATTGCACAGACGCCATCAGATGAGTTTTCAGTGCTAAAGGCGGTATTAATTCAATAATACGTGGTTGATCCTATAATCTATAAAATTGTAGAGTGCTGCTAGGAAAGCATTTCGCCTTCATGCCTAAGAAAGACATTTCACAATTGCCGTTCTCCTTTTGTAGAGGTACTTTGCCACAAGAGACACCTTTGTTGTTAATTGAGGCACACCACATTAAAAGTGAGACTGGCATTAAAGGCATATGATTATGATTACCGACGCGTTGACTTTATTTCCCCGTGTGATTTCAAAAGGTCGTACTTGGGCGGCGGGCCTCATGAGTCGGCCGGGCCACGGCGGGCCTGCCATGCCATGACGCGAAATTGGGCAAAACAGTGCTGAGGGGTTGTACAAACGGCTGGCGGTTGCGCTATGGTCGGGTGTGCCTGTTAACTGTAACCCTATTTCTAAGAAGGCAAGGAGATGAACTTTTCAAAGGCAGAGATGGTAGGATTTGGTCGAACAACATTATGCTAGGTCGTTGCCAACTGTTGAACCTGCTCGTACTATACGGAAATGAAGGGATGCATTTTCCCTTTTGATGCTGGTTTGGGAATTATAGTATATTTAAGTAGTATGCCGACTGACGAGGGGTAGCGCAGGTTGGTGGTTGGAGGTGGCGTTTTAACAAGAAGGGGTCTCATTTCCTCAATAACTTCTAACTTAGGTTCCAACTCTAGCAGCACAGCCATGTATACTGAACGAGTCAAATGAATCTAATTTCACCATTCTGCACCCAAGTTAATCATCTTTTTTTCTCCTTTTTATCCGTTCATTTCAATTCTTTTTACTCATTCACGTCGAAGATGGTCACAAAGGCACAGGCAAAGAGATGTTTTTCCTCATATTATGACTTTATTAAAAATTAAAAACTTGCCCAATGCATTTCGGGAGGGTCCCTTCGTCAGGGGCATCTACAATACAATGTAAAACAAAATCACTTGCGTATCAGAAAACCGCTTATTTAATCTCTATTTAAATAACAACATTCCTGTTACCTCTTAAACAAACTGTTTAAAACTACACATGATAAATTGCTGCTAACTGAGATTGAAATGCGCGGTCACATTACACCAATTTGTCCTTCACATATAATCTCATTTTCAAAGAAATCTATTTAAATTCAAAACATCAGCCTACCCCACTCCTTTCCTTTGTCATTCTCGCTCGCTATTATTCAAATGCGCTTACCATAACATTTGCAAAGTTCATTCCTTCAATGAAACAGCCCGAACACGCTAGGAATCGACTCCATTTCAGTGTTGTATAACTTCGGTAATTTTTCCCTCAGTCTTTCAAGTGTGCCGAAGCACATTACCTCCCTCTCGGTCTGACTCCATTACCTGCTAAGGTTTGCTCCATTTTTTATCTCCCCTCTTCAAGTACCCACAGGTGGTTAATTACGTGAGTCTGAACCAAACAGTAAAGCCTAACAAAGGACTGCTGATGTTCTATACTCCCCCTTATTTTCACCTACGTGAAGCACAAACTACATTTCCCAAAATGCTATATCGAAACCAATGCCCAATTAAACCTGCATGAAAAACCTACTCAACCACTATTTACAAGCATGTTTACCAAAGTTCTTAGCTCACAACTACATCCATAAATACAGGCGTACCTCTTTAAAAGGCATTTTGTTTTCTGGAGAGACATTTTGAAGACATCACAGTTTATCGTTCCTCTTTTTTCCGTTTGCTTAATCATATTGTAAATCATCAGCCATGTTATGCAACCCGGCCCCTGTGTCAATTATCATTACCTACATTTTCAGTTTATTCAATTTTTTCTCCATTTGTTTCACTGTTCCAGTTTAATCATGGGTGCGACCTCACCAAGGTGGACGGAGAAGACAATTTAAACATTAGAGTGTGGTGAGATGCACACCTTAAAGGCACTTGGCATATTGATTTCGTTAGGTGCAGGAATTGGGAGACATCATGGTGGAGGTTTTGCATTTTGAGGTACGGGGTTGGGGGAGCGCGCTCGTGTAGTGGTGCATTTGTGATTGAGGCTGGTGGGATTGCACGGGAGGGAGTCGCCGCGCTGGACGGGCCTTTTGTTTGGATGGAGAGGGATAGTAACTGCTGCTCTTCAGTGCCCTCTTGGCAGAGGGACAAGTTAGAGACGCAGTTGTGTTGTGTTTGGTATTTTCCACCTTGCTGTTTCCGTCAATAATACGCTACACAGAATGGACATGCAGGGGCACAAAAGGGGAGAAACACACCAATGGAAGGGCTGCCTTACAAGCAGCACGAGCACCACACTCGTGCTTGTACTTAAACGAGTCGAGTGACACAAATGTCAAAAACAAATAATCAGATTCTGAGTGCCCTTACCCGCCAGGTCACAGGACAGGTGCGCAGCGTACAGTACAGTAACTAGTAAGTACTTCTTTCTGAGGCTGCGCTGCTCAGGCTCACTCATCAACGGACGGACGGACGATGACCACTGAATGCTGTTATGTTGCAGCCGGCCCCCAGAGACTAATAGATATGCCACACAAGTTACGCACACGTGCCGGGAAGCAGCCAGGTTAGGTTGAGTACTCTGCGTGCGCCGCAGATCACCTTGGCTTCCGGCGTCTGTCTGTGCCAGCCGGGTGATGACAGTCAACTCAGCCTGGTCATTAATCATTTTAAGTAACACCCCGGCGCCCCTGCTGCCCAATCAGGAGGTCGGTGGTGCGCAACGGAGCCAGAGAGGAGGCCAGGGAAGTGAAAGGGGGGTGACAGGGCTTGCGGGCTGCGGAAGTCAGTATTAAAAAGTGAAACTAAAAGCCGCCGGGGTTGGAGGCAGCCAAATCCTGCCAGGGGCCGCCAGTGCAACGAATATGTGTATGATTCGATCCTCGTCGTGGCGGCCCCTGGGGTTTGGCGGCCCTGTGCAGGTGCACACTTTGCACATGCCTAGGGCCGGCCCTGCTGTTCCTGAAATTGAAATTTTACTGTCACTTCTGCCTTATGCAGGCAACAGCGACGAAAAAGGGGGTGTTCAGTAACGGATGCCTATACACTTTTTTAAGGAATCAGTTTTCTATAGAAAGTTTTTTATTTTTTTTATTTCTGAAATTCTTTATTGTATATAAAAAATATATATTTACATGGACAAGGCTTATACATGAGTGGAAGAAGAAAGTAGGCGAAGGAGGAAAAAGAGAGAAGGAAGAGGGAGAGAGGGGGGGGGGGCGGTAGTCCGTATTCTTGAGGTTGTTCGATAGCTCGGTATTCCAAAGTTCGAATTCCATCGTACATGTTCCAAGGAGCAGCTTGACGTTTTGTCACGTCTCTGTTTTTTACGTAGTAGTAGTATATTTGTATACTGTACTTTTGATTATATAACTTTTATGGTTTCTGAAAAAGTAAACCGAATAAAGTTTTTTGAAATGAAATGTATACGTTAACTAAAACATTTACAATATTTACATAAACGACATAAGGCATCAAAAATCTACATTTACAAGTTAAAAAGCATAAGAGAAAACAGCTGGTTCCTGATAAAGGTTACACAGTAAAAAGTTTGATTTCGCATTTGCGATTGTGCATAAAATAGTCCATTCTAGCTCAATTAAATGTACATAACTTCAGCAGTGTGGCAGTTCATTCAGTTATTGCCAAACGTGGCATACATCAAGCAATAAAGAATTGAAGAAAAGAGGAAGGGCACTGCTTACCACTTTTGCTACATCTTTGAGAATGCCCAAACATTATGTATATCTGATCCTGGCAGCCTTGTCTGCTAACACTAGGCAAAGAAAACAGAAGATGCAGCACTCAGTTTCCTCTTTTATGTCTGTATTTTCCTGTATGAACTAACCACGCTTGGGTGTCAGCAAAGGTTTGAATGGTCATACATCCATTTAAAGTTTGTGTCCAGAAAGCCGTTGTATTGAGCTGATGCCCTGAAACTACTATGTTCCTTTACATTGCATAAAACACATACAATGATTTATTAACAAAACAGTTGTCTGTAACTTTTTCTTGTACAAGGAAGGTTCATATGAGCCAAAAGTGCTAATACACTGACATCAGTATGGCTGGGGGTTTTCCTATTTGCAATAATCACTGTGGACTCAATAGTAAAATGCTTGCAGTAGGCACTTCCTGCCCAGCTGTGTTTGCTAAGTTTAGAGTGAGAAATTCCCGAGTAGAAAGTCAAGGGCTTTAGCAGACACATTTGCCTCCTTGCAAATACCTGTTACGGTGTTGTCTGCGTAAAATTTTCTCATCCATTACCAAAATTGAACAAAAGATCAATGTCCTAGAGACAGAAAGAGTCAATCTGACACTGGCCCTGACATTGAGGTGTGCCGGATGGGATTTGTATTGCTTATTTTGAATCTCTGGTGAACAAAATTCGGATTTTGGCTCTTACTGCAACAAAATCCTCTAGTTGCGGTTAATACTGGACCTTTTCCACATATGTTACATTCTGACAGGTTGGGCATGCCGAAACCTAACAAAGGATCCAAATTGTACTGCACCTGGTAACTACCAGCCAGGTACAATAAACATTGTTCCACTGATAATTGCAATCTTTGCACAAATGCTTAAATTATTTCCTGGTAATTCCATTACTATGGGTCCTTCCTCGCTCCAAACCTCAGCGCTGAGGGTCTTGGCTCCTCTTGCAGACCATTCTTAAAGTCCTGCCTGATACTCTTTTTATTATGCCAGAAGGAACACATAGTATAAATGTCTCATCTCTCCTCCCGAATGAGCAGTCATAATTAAACTCGTATAACCCAAAACTTCCACTGGGAGGGTGAGCAGGTTTTTAACTGGAACCAGGAAGACTCAGAGTAATAGAATTACCGGTAATTAATGTAAGCATTACCTCCTTGCCCTTCCTCGCCCCAGTACTTATCTTTGAGGTATACCCAAGCTTTAACATTTAGCATGCAAAACACTTAAGTTGAATGCTCAGAAGAGCACTAACAAAGAAAAGAATTTGCAGCAGTTATAACCTCACTGCCATCGAGTGAACCTTCACTCTGAACAGCTCAGAGATTCGCACTGCAATCTGGTTTACAAAGTTAGAGGGATGCACCCATGTGGCTACCCTGCAAATCTCAGTGATAGAAGCTCCCTGAACGTCCACCCAGGAAGTGAACATACTTCTTTTCAAGCTAACCTGAATCGCCACAGAGCAAGGCAAGTCCTTTACTAAGAAAGCGTAAGTAATCAACAATCTTATCCACTTACTCAGGGAGGAGGCTGATGGCTTTAAACCTTTCTTGGTTAAACCAAAGTTGACAAAGAATCTACTTTCCCGAATGCCGAAACTCTATCTATGCAGGTAAGGCTGCTCCTCTCTCCCATGCTTGGTGCTATTTCTTATGATGTAATGGCTGGTTTTCACCGGACCACCAGCCTGATCTGCTTGAAGCAGACAAAAAAACAGGTTGTTAGGTTGAGGAGAGGAGCCCCATATTGTAGGTGTTCCTTCTGACAGAATTTAAAGAATAGTAGGACTTTTGGAATAATCTGCAAAAGACAAGCTTCACACTAATAAGGATTGGAGCAAGGAAGGACAAAGAGGTAATTGGTGGCTTAACTGGAATCATAATTTAACTGACCACCTGTAATCCAGTCAAAGTGTACAAAATAAACTTCTGGAAAGTCATTCAAATGGTCAATCTCACTCTCTTGTATATTGCCTGCCACTGGTCTCCTTCTACTTCCCATCCTGACCCGCAACTTGTCATTGAAGTGTTTTGTTATAGGCTGCTGCATTGAGTGCAAGCACTATTCAAAAATAACAAATAAAATAAGTGCTTTTTAACTGAAAATGTATGGTTAAGTGCCTAAAAATCAATATGCCTTAGTACCATCAATGTGTGTCAACTGGTTTTCCACCACAGGAGATTTGTAATTTTTAAATTATCTAAAGAAGTCTGTTTGTCTGTCTATCTATTTATAGATAAATATAGGTTTGGATAGAGATATAAAACAATTTCTTCAGACCTCATGCACCTTATAACAAGAAAACACAACCCATCGGATAAAAGCCACAGCTACAAAACAAAACACATGCAATACTGTGTAAATATGAAGAGGTGTGGGAATGTCAACAGATTTAAATCTTCAGGTTCTATAATGATGAAACCCAACCCTAGAAGTGCCACACTAGGAGAGCCCAACCACACAGGCACCACCAAAGTGATATCTAATCCTACAAGCATCCCCTAGGAAAACCCAAACATCCAGGAATCACTAAAGTGAAACCCAACTCTGGGGGCACCACCATAAGTACATGGAAGTACACTGTTATCTCAATAACACTGTGTCTAACTTGCACTCCTTGGAGACGTGTTCTCACTTGGTTTTACCAATTTTAAATCCACATGGGAAAATGAAAACAGTAAGAGACTATTTTCCAATTCAACTGTTCATCATTTAATATACCAATTTCATTGTTGCTTCACAATGTTTGCAGTTTGTTGATATGTTTCATTCATTATCCAAATTACATTCCATCCGTGAATATAGTACATATTCCAAACTTCACATCCCTATGCATTTCGGGACTGAGCCCTTCATCAGGGGAAATGTAAGCAATCGCTTATGAGTTTGTCTCCGATACTGTCCTTGCGGCAGTGTTCCAAATCTTCAAAGCACCACCGTAAGGACACCCAACCTATACGCATTAGCCTTGGGAAATCCAGCCCTACAGACACCACCATAGTGAAGCTCAAACCTGCAGTTGCTGCTATAGTGATATTGTGCCTTGCAGTCACTACATATAGGAAACCCAACACTAGAGGCACCGCCGTAAGAAAATCCAATGATACTGGCAACCGTAAAGAAAGACCTTTGAGGAACGGCCAACCATTTGGCCAGGAACCGAAGCAAACCCAAGTCTAGGGGCACCACCTTATGAAACACACAACTACAGTCCACTCTCTGAATGTACAAAGGAGTGGGAAATATAATTAGATGCAACTTTACAGGCTCAATGCTAGTGAAATCCAACCCAATGGACACGTTTAGTGAAACTAGGCAATAAAACTTACACTCTGGGTATAACTTTTGAAAAACCTTTAACTACAGATAATACCACCCACCGGAAATAAATACACAAAACACCACCTATCTACCAAGCAGTTTCCACCATTGGAAAATAAATGTACTGGAAGAAACAGCAGAGTCTTAAAGCACACAAACCGATGTACTACTTATATCTTGAACACCAGCCACATTGCCTGCATTTTCAAGGAAACAATACAAAGTATCACTTAACACTTTATTGAGCATCTCAATCATTTCCAATCTAGCAGAATTTAACACTACACCACAATGACTCTGGTGAATCCGAATTACCAGAACCATTAAGAAAAGGGCATACAGATTTCCAAGAGTTCTACGAGAACACATACATGGTAGAAATATGCTATACAGACGCTGATTATAAAACAACTCTGGAACTGACCCAAGTTTGGGTGACCCAATTTCACAACATACTTTTATTGTAGGGAAGCATATAGTTGTCTCAAACACCGCACATCAAGTGGTTACATGCTGCCATTTTTAAGAAGAAACTTCCACAGTTTGATGTATTAAACAGGAGTTTATAGAGGCACAGTCAACATTTGTGATCCCTGGTAGACACCTCCATTTCCCCACCTTCATCCGTCCTTCTGGAATCCTTTTATCTCATCATAGAACTCAGCAACTAACTTTTGATGAAAAAAGGTAAATTACAACAACAATGCAACTTATCCTCCTTCCCATAACAAAAAACACCAAACATACAATAGTACCATACACATTAATGAATACTAAACTAAAATAGCAAACACCCTAAACATTATATTTTCCTTAGTGAAATAAAATATTAAAAATAAAATATTTAATGTGCACCAAGACACAAACTCTTCCCATTTAAAAACATGCATAATCCTCTAACCTTTTAAGTGTAGCTCTAATTCGGGAACAAATCTGAATGTCATCCATACTGTCCGGCACTGCCTGATAATTCGATGTAATCTTTCTCCTCCAAGCTTTCACTTCCTAATCACTGCAAGATCCCAGCTCTCACACATACCCAATCACCCACTTTTACCTTCAAACATTGTTTTATCACTCTGTAATTCTTTTTTTGAGTGGAGTTTTATATAGCGGGAACTAGTCCCAAAGGTATCAGAGCGCTTTACATGAGCACCAGTTACATTACAGACAGACACATACATTTTTGTTAGGCAGAGGGAGATTAAGTGATTTGCCCAGAGTCAGAGAATGTTGAGGTCCCTGCCAAGGTTCAAACCCGGTTCCCCCGCTCCGAGGTCGACTGCCCTAGCCATTTGGCCACATTCTCCCGCGTAGGTCTCTCCGCCGTCTTTCATATTTGTTTTGATACTTCTCCACTCTGACCGTTAAAACTCGTTTATCAATAGAGGTATGTGCCATCCATTCCAACCATACCGGAACTACTGTGGTACATGCCACCCTTCCCTTGAGCAGGAAAAACTGAGTTTCTCCTGTCACCGAATGTGGAGTAGTGTGATAACTCCATAGCATGTTTTTTTACTTCACTCTTCCAATTCAATCCTCCATTCATGGCTAGCTGGATACATTCCCCCAGAACCCTTTTGAAGCGCTCCACTAAACCATTTTCACTGGGATGATAAACAGCTGTCCTATGATGCTCAATGCCATCTTTTTTAGGAAAGAATCAAACTCCT
The DNA here is from genome assembly GCF_964261635.1 of Lissotriton helveticus. Lineage (NCBI taxonomy): Eukaryota > Metazoa > Chordata > Amphibia > Caudata > Salamandridae > Lissotriton > Lissotriton helveticus. The sequence goes on from NC_136057.1 coordinate 1,598,745,743, forward strand.
CTGTGACAATTTGCAGAACATTGTCTGTGATGATCACCCCCGGGCTTGATGAGGCAGGCTTGGTGTTGGGAGCAGAGCTTTGAGCACACTACACCCTGGTCAAACATGGAGGGGGAAAAGGAGAGGAGGCAGGGGCCTAGAGACGGCAGTGTCCAAGCACACATCTCATCACACTCTCCAAAAACAAATGACCTTTGAGGCAGGCAAAGACATCTTAGGGAATTTTTAAAACCCCGGATGGATGTCAGCTGCATAGCAAACTACAGAACAATGCCCTTCAGATAGAAGCAGTTGTTTCTTGCTTCACAACAACAGCACACCTCCACAGAGGTTTAGTGGTTAAGATGTTGGATGACCATTTCTGCAAACTCAATGAGAAATTCTACAAAGGACTTGATCAAAAGGAAAAACTATTGATCCAAAAACTTGCTGACATTTCTGCTAACCCTTTTGACTGCTGCCTGCAGCCCTTCACAGCACTGACCCTGTGAACCAGTAATTCTGTGACAATGTATCCCAGATCAACAAGAAAACAAAATTGCGACCTATAAAATTGAAAGTGAATATGAAATAATGAGACTCAAGCTTAGTAACCAAAAACCTCTATCAGATCGAATCTGCAAGCCAGAGAAGCACGGACCGGCTTCTTAGAGCCTGCACATAATGGGCTGGAAACTTGCTCTCTACAGGGGTTCCCAACTCACTGTGTGTATATGCATATCGTGCAACACTGACTCTTCACTAGCAGACCGCGTGAAGGGGGCTGATGACATACAGTAGTGCCATGCGAATGGCCAAGTCTGCAATTGTGAGGTCCCTGCCACACAAAGTATCCCAAGTTCATTATTAGTTATGTAAGTGACTCTCTGAGGCAGAAACCACGGTCTTTAAATAAAAGTGAAACATTACAAAATAATGTCTCCCTCCATTTTATGGATAGGCCTTGGGTGGCCCATGGCTCTCTTAGGAGGGCCTGGCCCAAACCAACCACTACCTCCCTTTGGAGCTGGGACTTGAACCAACTCCTGCAAGTTCCCTTCACTCACAAGAATTCCCAAGTAGGGCACTGTAGCGACTGTGCCGTCCAAAAGTCCTGGCGCACGAGGAAGCATTTATGCCAATACTTATCGATCTGGTGAACCTTATGACACATGTGTAGGCCATGCCCCATAACCCTAATGAGTGTGAGCTGCATGTGTGCCCACCACATCAATCCTGGCCACACTGCAGGCCTGCGGCAGGGACGGCCACCACTGAAAACCTATTTTCAGCTTTACAGCGTGCCATCTGGCATGCTCAAGCTCCTGCATCCACAAGCCTACAGGATATAGAAAGTTTTTCCAAAAATACGATCCACTTAACTCCCTCTACGTCCTCCCCACATACACAAACACAGCCCCCGTCCAACATGTTTCCTCTTGCCTTCCAAATCTTGCTCTGCAACAGTTATATTTTCACTTGGCAATAACATCAGTTGTCCGGTGGCCCAGTCATTCCCAACTTCCAGAGACACAGCATCCTTTTAAATGCTGTGTCTCTGCTCCTTGCTGAACAACTTTGAACTCCCAACAGATGATGTGCTTGTTGCCTTATGCATAGCCGCTACACCTGAGACAATTTATTAAAAGATACAACATTGGAACACATATTCTCTTCTAACAGTTTTGTGCTCTGGTAGGATGGAAAATCCATTTTGAGAGATCTGAATGTGTAAAAGGGCCAGGAAATGGAATCCATAGAAATGTGAGGGTCAAGACAGTAACTGATTCCATGCTCATTTACATCCTCGTCTTCCTCCTGAAATGTCAAACAAAGGTTCTACTTGGGCTTTATGATGAAGATAGTTTTAAAGGGACCACATGCCTGCAACAAGGTCGTTCAGTCTATTTCAGGAGCTTTCATGCTACCACGCAGTGAGGGCTGAAAATCATCTGGACACCGCCTCGTTTGGGAAATGTTACCTTAATTGTGACTCTGGCACTTCTAATCCATTCTTTCATGATTGTATTTTTTTTTGGCAGTTTCAGATAGCGCAAACTCGGCCCGATACACAAAGACACATTCATTTTTTGCAGGTAATAGGCATGGTAGATTAAAGTGATTTTCCCAGAATCACAGAATGTTGAGCCAACACTAAGACTGGACTTGGTTTCCCAGTTCCAAAGTCGGCAGATCGGGCCGTTACATCACATCTGCTCGCCTCTGTATGCTATGTTATCAACATTTGCTAATGCCTGCTTCTATTAATCTCCCATGCTCTCTATGCCACTGGAGTCAAGCTATCCTGGCTGATGAGAGGTGATACCCAGAAACTGGTCCTAGGATGCTTGTTTCCAGTCCAGGGAGACTTGGCCTGGCAAGTCGGGCAGTTCTGTTCTCAAAGGTACAGGGTCAACACTGATTTGCAAATGGCTGAGTCTTAACTGGAATGGCGTTGTGAGCAATAATCAATGGATTTAGTCCCAGATCTCTGTACTGGGGTGAATGCATGACATTGTTCATCATTCTGTCCATCAATTGTTCTTTTTGCATTGCTTCTATTAATATAGCACATCATCACTTTATCATTTTCGTGTGGTTCAGAGATTTCTAAAAGTTGTGCATAGTTGTATGTTTGTGACTGTTATCTATTGTTGATCGAGTTTTGTTTAGAGTCTAGTATGGTAACTGGTCAGTAGTGGGGCAGTAACATTTGTTTGATCCTGCTAAAGATCTTTGCAGTGTGGTATGTGTCCACCTGGGTGTGCTAAAGGATAGAGCTATTTTCATTTAGTTGGGTCTTTGGAGATTGTTTTATAGACAGGTTTGCTAACTATGATGCAGGGTTGTAGGTGTGATGGTGGGTATGTTTAAGCTAACTTTATCTGAATTATTCAAAGATGTATGTTGAAGTGGTGCAAGGAAAATAGAGTTGAGTTGCAGCTCTTTGATTACAATCTGGCTTTGGTGCTATACTATGTGCTTTAGGGCATCAGGGATCTGTCTAGTGGGGGATGTCCTAATACTCAATTTCTGATCTATTATGATCTGTTTTAAAAGCCAAATTATAAGAGTGATTAAAGGTGCTGTGCAGCAGGAATTATTGGTGGAAGTGGTGAGTGCAGTTGGGATCCGAGAACACACTGCTTTCCTCGTGCGGCTTCAAAGTCCCAAAAATTCAGAGACCCCACAGAAGACGGAGGGTTTTCCATCAATGCATTGCCAAAAAGGAACGACTTCCGCGTGATACAGAAAGAGGTATGATATTGTAAATTTACCAGAGAACTGGGTTAGTCCTTTCATGGTTTATGGTCAATGGTAGAAAGTAATCAGTCGCAAATAATTTTTTCTTTAAGAAACAGATTTTTTACTTGAAGACGTGCAGAGTGAAGCTCTCTGAACTAACGTCAACGATTGAGTTTCAGGATCTTACACTTGACGTTGCATTTTACAGATAAAGAACACGATTAGCCTTGCTCTGATGAACAAAGGCCCATCGTTCACCCCAGGGTTTGCCTTTGCAGCTCTTCTGTGAACTAGTTAGAACCTTCTTATGGATTTGGCGGACACTCGCGCACAAAGAAAGTTGCAGTATTCAAGCTCCTAAGAATATCAGTACTCCTGTTACCCAGCACCTACAGGGTTTCAGTTTATTAATTTAGAGCCAAATGCGTTTGATCTGTGCCGGTAGTCGCAGGTGGACAGAAGGGCATCTCGTTTTTGGGACCAGGTCTTAGGTTTTTTGTCATCAGACTTTGACCAGAAGCATGAGAAAGAAATGCGGAAAGGGGAGAAAGAATGAGCAAGTGAAAGATAGGGAAACAGTGACAAAGGGAGAACTGAGGGATGAGAAAAGCATGGAAGAGTGAGATAAAGAGAATAGAAGTGTAGGGTAGCAGATGAAAGAGGTATGATGAGGAAACAAAACAAGGCAGGATGGATTTCGGCGGAGATAAGCTTTGCCCCCCCCCCCACATTATTATTTGTTTATTTCATTTATTTATTTTACACATTTAGCGTTGTCTACATTCATCATAACTCTGCTGTGAGCTCCCTGCCACCTAGTGGTTGTTCCAGACGCTGCTCACCAGAGCACCAGAAGCAAGAGACAAGCTGGGACAGACTAGTTAGACTGGGTAGTTGTAAATGAGTGGACTACGATAATGGAGTAAAGGTAATATTAACTTTTCCTACAATTAAAATATATTATCCTATTACAAAGTCAAGCTGACCTCGGTGAGTTCGTGGCCCTGTACGTTCCTCGTAAATGCTCTACAAGCAACAGAATCATTGACGCCAAGGATTATGCACCTATCCAGATGGACATAGCGGAGGTTGACAAGGTCACAGGCAGAGTTATTGGACAATTCAAAACATATGCAATCTTTGGGGCAATTCGCAGTATGGGTGAGTCTGATGACTCCATCCTCCGGCTAGCCAAGAATATATGGGAAACATCATTTACCACGAACGCATTACCACGCGTTACGTTTACAACGGGTCACTTACCACGCAAACGTCTTTTCACCGCGGGTGCATTCCACGAACGTTTTTACAACGCAAGCTTCATTGCTTCCAGTCTTCGTTCCTTCGCTTCGTCCTGCGTGTATATCATTAGGAGAAAGGGACAATAAAAAGGGGGGGTTGGGGGGGGTCTCCCCCCCTAAAAAAAAAAGCGGAATAAAAAAAAAAGAAAACTTTAGAAAAAAAACGCTATTCAGTGCAAATTGAGAGAAAGGAAAGAACCTCAACAATGACGTGGCGTGTACGTCAAAATAGAAGTCCTATCTCTATTTTGAAAGACGTGTTTTGACGCTGGTTATCGTAACGTAAATATGGCGGAGTACAGTCTTGCGTGCTCAAATGCTGCGTGGTAAAGACACATGCGTAGTAAAATACGCGTGGTAAAGCCATGTGTGGTACAGGTAAGCGTTGTATTATCATATATTCAGAATATATAGAGTTACGCTCCAAATTGCATTGCAGGCGACATCGGAGAAAACGGACACTTGGATACGCTGTAAGTTGCTGGTGATATGACTTTTATTTATAAATTAAATTACTTAGTGCAACATGGAAAGACGCGTTGCGGCGATCCCAGTCGCCTTGTTCACAAAAACACTAATCAAGTGTTTCAATCGAATATTTAAACCCACCCAGACCATCATGTGGTGAGCTGTCACCTGACTGATGATGAACATGATAAACAGACTACACATGTGAAGCATAGTTCATCTCAGGGCACTGGCAACATCATAACGAAAAAATATACAATGAAGTACATTTTGTCAATAGTAAATGCTCAATATGACAGGACAAATACTGTAACCAAGTCATTAAATATGATCATACTTTAAAACAAAAATTACTGTACAAATACTTGATTTGATGGAATAAAAGCATGATCCCTAATTTATACTCCTACTACAATTAACATGTAACTTGTAGGTGTATAGACAAGAAAATACTCAACAACATATATGCCATGATTGCCCTGCCTTTGACTGACAGCCACTAAGTGAATAAAGTGCAAGTGCTACAAAACTCTCATTAAATCCGTCCCGGGACAATAAATGTAAACTAATAAATATTATACAGAGAGAAAGCAAGCAGTGGCTATTATGTTATATATGTTTCAAGTTGGAAAACTTGTCAAAAAAGCCAAAATACATAAAAGGTCATTAATAGCAAAATCATATGATGCCAACATAAATCAGGGGAGCCCCCCTCACTATCTGACTCAAGAGATCACTAATATGGCATCGAACACAAAACCTCAGTAGCCTGAATCATACACGTCCAAACCCAAATGACAATTCCAATGCTGAAAGTCTGTGCAAAGTGCGGCAATAAATAGCATAAAACCACCCATTCATATCATAAATATAAGTAAATGATAAAATACATAAAAACAGGTCACATAGCAAAGACTAAAAACACTAAAAGCATTGGGACTATGAATGTAGTGATATTAAGATAAAATGGATAGAGAACTAAGGTGCATCCAGATTGTAAACAAGATCAGAGTACTCATCGGACAAGTAAAAATAATGATCTAAAGATAATAGTGCAAATCATCACAAATATTGAGCCCTCTAGGAGTCTTAGGGGTCCATTAGGATGACGGGCGGTGGCACCACCGCGGTGGTGGCGGGGTGGAAACCAGCATTTACAGCCCGCGAGCAGCGGAACTCACGTCCGCAACATTAGGATAGGTAAACAGAGGTCATTTCCCGTCCGCCGCGGAGTGCCGCGCAGCGCCATCAAAGTGCGCCCCCCACCGCGTCGGCGGGAGCCAATCGAGACCCTCCGCCGTGCCCGATGACGCCCGCTCCGTTTGTCAAATTAGGATGGCCCAAACAAGTAGACGCACCGCAGCGGAGACACCGCACAGCTGAAGCAGGCGGAAAGTCGACAGCGGAGCACGAACGCCGAGACCCGACATGAACCCCATAGAGCCAGCCCTCCACATGCATCCGGTCATTTACCTGCTGCAACACTATCGCCAGATGGGCCCCCGCGGCCGCCGCCGCAGGTACGCCACTACACATATGCACCACACAACACACATGCCGACACAGGGCCCAAGCACCACACAGCCATCCTGCTGGGGGGCACAACACATCCACATGGGCACCCACACATCACCCACCTCACAACAAGGCACCCCACAGCATCCGGAACACACAACGTCCGCTAACCAGCAGCAACGTCACGGTCACCGACACGTCACCGCCGCGGTCAACACATGCGCACTATGTAGAAGGCAGGGCCACACCAAGGCATGGGCAGGGCACAAACATCACAGGGACACACCACCCCAAACCACACTGCACCCCACCCGAGCTAGTCACAGGCCAGGTGCTCATCCTGTGCACCCCCAAGCACACCAACAAGCACTGTAACAACAAGCACAATACACACACACTGCAACACACAACCAGGGACACAGGCACTGCAGGATTGGCTGACAAGGAACACACAACACCAGTGCACTCCCCACAGCCCACACAATTGCATACAAACATCCACACAGGGCAAGACAAAACAAACAGGCATACAACTCCTGGCTGACACATGTGTGTTTCACACTATACAAGGGCACACATACATACACTACAAACTTACACCCTTCACACTGCACACCTCGGCTACACCCAACACCACACATGTCATGTAAGCCATGCCACCAGGACTAAGGGTCAACACAAGATGACCATACACATACACGCCTGGGCATACAGAAAGGAAAACACACACATACCTCATGACATCACAACCAGCTACAAAACCCCTGAACAGCAGCACACCCTGTGCTGCCAGTGTCACCCAACATGACCTGTGAACAGTGTATGCAACAATAGCAAATCACCAACAAGATAACTGCATGGCCTGTAAAATAGCCATCACAGAGTACAACATCAGCAGGGCCATAATGGACTGAAGACCCTGTCACCCCTGTCTAAAATTCATATGGCTACAAAGAGCCTTGCAATTTTGAACTGAAAAATAGAGCATGGTACACAGTCAAGCAAATGCAAACAAGAAAAGGACTTTAATCAGCAAGGAGACTGAGAAAACACACACCAGAAGTAACTGTATTTATTTACATATTGCACAGATGTAGCAATACAACATTAGTAGACAACAGCAAGCCACAAAATCATGTAGAAATGGTAGAGACCATGCACAGGTGAAACACAAACAGGAAGGCCAGAGTCCTTGGCAGGGGAGACAGCAAGTACATGAGAGGCTGCACAGGGGACAGTAGAGCACATCAGAGCAACAGGCCCAGAGTCCTTGGCAGGGGAGACAGCAAGTACATGAGAGGCTGCACAGGGGAGAGTACAGCACATCAGAGCAACAGGCCCAGAGTCCTTGGCAGGGGAGACAGCAAGTACATGAGAGGCTGCACAGGGGAGAGTACAGCACATCAGAGCAACAGGCACAGAGTCCTTGGCAGGGGAGACAGCAAGTACATGAGAGGCTGCACAGGGGAGAGTACAGCACATCAGAGCAACAGGCCCAGAGTCCTTGGCAGGGGAGACAGCAAGTACATGAGAGGCTGCACAGGGGAGAGTACAGCACATCAGAGCAACAAGCCCAGAGTCCTTGGCAGGGGAGACAGCAAGTACATGAGAGGCTGCACAGGGGAGAGTACAGCACATCAGAGCAACAGGCACAGAGTCCTTGGCAGGGGAGACAGCAAGTACATGAGAGGCTGCACAGGGGAGAGTACAGCACATCAGAGCAACAGGCCCAGAATCCTTGGCAGGGGAGAGTACAGCACAGCAGGCCAACAGGGCCAGCAACACACCCAGGTCGCAAACAATGGTCTTGACTAGCACACCTGTGTGGGGCACAGGCGTATGAGGGTGTTGACAACTCACTCCTGGCTGTCATGCGGACTGGGACCTGGCTGTGTGTCAGGGACAGCAGGCCCACTTGACTGGTGTGACAGAGGCCCATGTGATGTGGTAATAACAGAGGGCCTGCAAGGTGGAGGGCTGTGTGGACCAGGTGGCACCGTGGCACGTGGAGGTGGAGTCATGCACACCCCTGGCACAGTGTGGGTGGGAGAGGTTGGAGGGGTGCCCTTCCACTTTTTGGGAATATGAAATTGCTTCCCTGTCTTGGGGTTGATGGGAAGTGGTGGTAACACAACAGGCACACACAACAACTTTCCCACATCAGGAGCAGACACTGGCACTCCCTCTGGTGATGTGCTTGATCCTGCTGAACGCTTGGGCTGGCTACGCCTCCGGACCATCTTACCCTCTCTGGAAGGTGTACCCCCTACAGTGACCACCTTCCTACTTCCCCCAGGGGTGGTGTCTACAGTGCCCTCATGTCCCTTCTTGCCAGGGCTGGTCACAACACTGCCCTCCTTTTCCTGAATCACTGGCCTGGACACAACACTGGGCTCCCCTGCCTTAATCACTGGGCTGGTCACAACAGGGCTCTCCTCTGCCACAATGACTGGGCTGGTCACACTAGGGCTCTCCTCTGCCTCAATGACTGGGCTGGTCACAACAGGGCTCTCCTCTGCCTCAATGACTGGGCTGGTCCCAAAAGGGCCCTCCTCCACCTGCCCCGATGTACTTTGTTTTGGTGTTGATGTGGTGGGTGGTTGTGTCCCTGTGCTCTCCCCAGGTGTAGCCATGACATGCCACACATCCTCTGTGGGCATAGGTGAGTCAATTTCAGCTGATGCCTCTGCAGCATGTGAGCCTGATGTCTGCCACAATGATCTTCTGGCCTTGCCCTTCTGTGACTTCACCTTGTCTGTGCATATTGGGGGGCCCTGCTCTTCTTTGGGGATGGAGTCTGCGGACGGGATTGTTTGGTTTGGGTCTGACCTGTGCTCCTAGTGTTGTATTGTTTAGTTGACCTAGGTCCCAAGTGGTCACTGTCATCTGATGTGGCCACTGAATGGGTGGTTGTCACAGGCACCTGAGCTGCAATGGGAGCATGTGCCTGTTGGAGTGCTGACGTGACGGTGGCTGACAATGACTGGACTGTATCGTGTAGCCCACCCACGTCAGAGTGTATGCCCTCAATGAATGCTAGGACCTGGCCTAATTTGTTCTTGTGGGCACTGAAGGCATTGAGCAGGGCGGTCTGGCCCACGCAAAGTTGCAGCAGGAGCTATACGCACTCTGCACTGAGGGCAGCAGGGGGGACAGGTGCAGGGGCAGCGGTGCCATGTGGGAATGTTACACGTCCCCTCTTAGTAACACGGATACGGTCAGCACCAGAGGAAGTTGATGGGAGGCTGGGCAGTGGCCGCTGGGTGTCAGATGCTGCAGCAGACTCCCCATCCCCTGTGCCTGCTAACAGGGATGCATCCCCGCGGGCATCAGATGAAGTGGTACTATGTGTCTCAGCCACAGATTCATCATGCATACTCCTGTCACCCTCAGGAGCGCTGGTGTGCTCAGTGTCACTTGGCTCAGTCTCACTTGCCTCCGTTACCGCTGTCGTGCTGGTCTCGCCACCACTTGTTTCAGGATCATGTTCCGCCGTGGTGTCTTGCAAATCTGCATTAGTGAGAGAAAAAGGGTTGTGTAAGTGTCATCATCTGGTCACACTATTGCAGATCAATTCAGCACAGTAGAGGCCTAGAGCTACATGCTAACCACCACACCCTGCAATCACTGTGCAGCTACACACTATATAGACCACAATAGTGCCTGTCATGCAGACAAACTGCCAGGAGTGAGGCATGTCGATGCCACACATCACTACACCCTGCCCATGGATGGTGTTCCCCCAGCCCACATTGACCTGCCCCATGGACATGATGTAGCCACAACACACATCACCACTTACAACCCTACAGGGAACCGGAGGGGACCACACACACCTGAATTGACTACACATGCCACAATGCCAACTAGGCCATAAAAATCACCATGTGCCAATCAGGGTTCACATTGTCGTTGGATGTGTGGGCTCAACCATCATGGTGCATGCAAAGTAGACAGACATGGTGTCACACTCATTAAGTGGACACTGCAGTTCGCCACAATATGGACTCCCCACACCATCCCAAAGAAGAGTGACCATGTGGAAAAAAATAAAAATCCGTCAAGGACTGAGAACTGCAGGCAGGAGCAGCACAGTAAGGCCATGGTGGCCCAATGCCTCATACAGGCACATATCACAGTCGCCACTCACATCACATATCACAGCATGGCAACACGCGCACATCACATGTGTCAACGCTGCCACAGGCCCTGTACACATGCATCCACTCCCAGACAAACTATCCCTCCCCAGATACTCACAATCTCTGTCTTGCTGCTGATGCCCCTTCAGACGAGCATCCAGGTCTGGATTGGTCACTGCCAGTATGCGTCCCATCAGCGGAGTCCAGGTGCGCCGTGCCAAACGCCCTGTGCGTGGTACCATCCCCAAGGTCATCTCTGCTACTTGCTTAGCCAGCCGGCTGATGTCATCCCACCTCTTGTGACAGTGTGTGTGTCGTCTGTTTGATACCCCCAGGGCTCGCACCTTTGCTGCTATGGCCCTCCACAAGGCCTTACGTTGGCGTACCTTGAGCTGCAGGTATGAGAGTAAAGAAGGGCAATGAACAATTACACAATGTCACATGTCAGCATCTATCAGTACAGCAGACAGACACTGACTCAGAACTCACAGTAACCTCCCTCTCGCCAGAACTGGGGGTACCCTTACAAGGGCACTCTGCATGGCATAAACATTAGTGAATGCATGCACACATTGTGGTGCCTAGTCTCCATGATATTCACACAAATGCATGATGCCTCAACACAAATGCATCAACAGCAGTGTGTAATTCAGACATTGTACATGGCACTGATGGGGCATATCTACTAATCAGTGTGAAGCAACTGTAGCATGTAAGTTGGCTGATGTTCAACATTTGGCTGTGCAGCCAATGAACCTACTCTGTGGGTCACACTGACTCTGACTACAGGGGCACCCCGAAATGTCCTCACAAGCATTCACTGTCCTGGCATCTAAAAGGCTAACAACCGTTGGTTCTGTATGCCCGACAATGTAACACACCCCACTCACACATACGAGTACAGGCTTAGGTAAGAGTCACATTGCAACACACACACTCCCTTGACCTGGAAACAGCTTGTCTGTCAGTGTTTGTCATCACCCCACTTCCCCAATCATATACTGCAGCATCACGACTACACGTCTGACACCACCCTGCCCTACAGCTCCCTTCATGGTGACTTACCACAACATTGGGACCACCAAACAGCCGTGGGTACTGTGCCAGCACCTCGTCCACAAGGACATCCAGCTCATCACTCGTGAATGGACTGGCACGGATCTTATCTGTTCTTGACATCCCTGTGGATATGGCAGACCTGTGGCGGAAGTGAGTTGTGAGGGGTCTCAGGCAGCAGGCTCTTGAAGCAGCAGCAGGACAGGGTCCCAGGCAGCAGGCTCTTGGGGCAGCAGCAGGACAGGGTCCCAGGCAGCAGGCTCTTGAAGCAACAGCAGGACAGGGTCCCAGGCAGCAGGCTCTTGAAGCAGCAGCAGGAGATGGTCCCAGGCAGCAGGCTCTTGAAGCAGCAGCAGGACAGGGTCCCAGGCAGCAGGCTCTTGAAGCAGCAGCAGGAGATGGTCCCAGGCAGCAGGCTCTTGAAGCAGCAGCAGGACAGGGTCCGAGGCAGCAGGCTCTTGAAGCAGCAGCAGGAGATGGTCCCAGGCAGCAGGCTCTTGAAGCAGAAGCAGGACAGGGTGCCAGGCAGCAGGCTCTTGAAGCAGCAGCAGGAGATGGTCCCAGGCAGCAGGCTCTGTGAGCAGTGGAAATGTGAGGCTCACTCCCACAGATTTATAGCCCCCTGGGGTCGTTTGGAAGCTTAAAAGCTGCTACAATTGGTTGTCCGGATCTGCCTTATTCAAAAGCATCCAATGACTGCCTCCGCGGTAGCGGAGCACACCTAGCGCGATTTTCAAATCTGCATCATGCCACCGCGATCATCGCTACCATTGGCTGTATGCAATGCTCCATGGCGGTGACGCACCGCGGGTGCCCGGGGTGCGCTACCGCGATTGTGCATCATTCAAAAGCATCCAATGACCGACTCCGCGGTAGCGGAGCACACCTACCGCGATTTTCAAATCTGCACCATGCCACCGCGATCATCGCTGCCATTGGCTGTATGCAATGCTCCACGGCGGTCACACCGCGGGTGCCCGGGGTGCGCTACCGCGATGGTGCATAATTCAAAAGCATCCAATGACCGCCTCCGCGGTAGCGGAGCACACCTACCGCGATTTTCAAATCTGCATCATGCCACCACGATCATCGCTGCCATTGGCTGAATGCAATGCCCCATGGTGGTGATGCACCGCCGGGGCGAGGCGGTAGGTACCTCAACTCATGCGGCGGAGCATACCCACCGTCATATACACATGTCCATATGCCAATGGCTACCGCACTTGTGAAGGGGGTGGTGCTGGGGTCCCACCGCAGGGGACTGGCGGTAAGTACCGCGACTCATGCGGCAGAGCATACCCACCGCCATATACACATGTCCATATGCCAATGGCTACCGCACTTGTGAAGGGGTGGTGCTGGGGTCATACCGCAGGGGACTGGCGGTAGGTACCGCGACTCATGCGGCGGAGCATACCCACCGCCATATACACATGTCCATATGCCAATGGCTACCGCACTTGTGAAGGGGGTGGTGCTGGGGTCACACCGCCGGGGACCGGCGGTAGGTACCGCGACTCATGCGGCGGAGCATACCCACCGCCATATACACATGTCCATATGCCAATGGCTACCGCACTTGTGAAGAGGGTGGTGCTGGGGTTACACCGCAGGGGACCGGCGGTAGGTACCGCGAGTCATGCGGCGGAGCATACCCACCGCCATATACACATGTCCATATGCCAATGGCTACCGCACTTGTGAAGAGGGTGGTGCTGGGGTCACACTGCAGGGGACCGGCTGTAGGTACCGCGACTCATGCGGCGGAGCATACCCACCGCCATATACACATGTCCATATGCCAATGGCTACCGCACTTGTGAAGGGGTGGTGCTGGAGTCACACCGCAGGGGACCGGCGGTAGGTACTGCGACTCATGCGGCGGAGCATACCCACCGCCATATACACATGTCCATATGCCAATGGCTACCCCACTTGTGAAGGGGGTGGTGCTGGGGTCACACCGCAGGGGACCGGCGGTAGGTACTGCTATTTTCGTACCCATTGCTGTGTATGTCAATCAAGGACACTGTATCCGCACCCTGCAGCAACATAGTGAAGGGCACATCATTGTACACACGATGCCACACAGCCATGTCATCCACATGTGGACGCACCTTCAGTGTGAGACACTTTGGCCTGTGGTTCAGCCATTTTAGTAAGAAATTTGATGGCTGATGATGATTGACAGACTTCAGCTGGTGTAAATGATGTTGTGACGTTTAATGTGTTGTGGGTCAGTGCAGACCTTGACCTGGCTGGTTTGACTGCATTGTATCGGACAAGACTTCTGTATTCACAACTGCTCATGCACACAACCGGAAGTGTCCCTGCTACTGTTTTCATTGTGTTGATGAATATGTTCCGACTTTACATGATGCATTGATGTGTGGCAGGTACAGCAGATGGGTATGATAGACATGGTAAGACACAATACATTGGCGGGTCTTGCTGCACCTTGTCTGCACATGTGAATTGTTCATCCATTATATCCGCATTCACAGTCCCAGATGTGTTTGTGGCACTTGTGTATTGTCACTGGAGAGGCGTGCCCTCTGTGTGTAGCTATTGGCCAGCCATGTAACCTGATGTGCCATGCATCTCTCTGGCACTCGTTGTTTTCCCATGACATCATTGATGCTTTGTGCTATGCCCATCTCATGATGCTTGTCACTGACATATTCATTTCACTCCTCAACTAGGAGGAGGCCGAATCTCCTACGTCACCTGACAGTGCTGGAGGACATGGAGAATGAGGCAATCATCAGGAAATTCAGGCTGGACAGACCAACATTGAAGATCCTGTGTGATCTATTGGAGCCCTACCTGCAGCCTCGCCGTCACTATCCTACGGCATTCACACCCACCTACAAGGTGATGGCAGCACTCCACTTTTTTGCGACTGGTTCCTTCCAGGAGACCGTGGCTAACGCTGGGGGGATGTCGCAGCCCATGTTCAGCATGGTGCTGAGGGATGTTCTTGCGGCCATGATGCTATATCGCAATCGCTACATACATTTCCCCAGGGGACGTGAATTGGCTGCCGTGAAGGGTGACTTCTATCCCCTTGTGCGCATCCCACATGTAGTCGGTGCCATCGATTGCACCCATGTAGGTCTGGTGCCACCTCAGGCAACAGTGTGTGTAAGAAAAACAGGAGGGAACCCATAGACCACGTTGGGATGGGTGTATACTGTAAATTAGAACAATTCCCAACAGGTATCAATTAGAAGACAGTTTCAAAGGTGTATTGTCAGGGCACAACTTATCTGATTCACCAAGGTCTTGCACGGGAACAGAGATGCTAGAACCCAAATCCCTTTGGGCAATGTCGGTGGGTCAGGTCTCTGAACCCTCCCTACATTACTCCCAGGGAAGGGGGTGTGGATAAAATAACAAGCAGAGAAGAGAATGGTCCAGCGTTGGTTCCCTCTGGTCTCTGCCTTCTGGTGGCTTGGTAGATGTGTGGAACCTAAAAACAATAATACAACATTACACTCCTACCATCCATTATCACTGTTCTATTCTGGAATGCATGTCTTTTCTCTGCTCACCCACCCTAGTACTGCTGGACCTTGCCTCTCTTCTTAGGTAATGATTAGGCTTCTGCTCAGCTACCAGTTGTCACTAATATACGATAAACAGCAATAGATTAGTTTAGTTCCTTATCACGATGGCGGGTCTTGACCTAATTATTTTTGATAGGGAAAGCGCACTTACTTCACTGGCATCTGAGTTTCTTGTTAAAATGGATTCTGTGTTTTAATTGTCTTCTCTCTCTTTTCACCTTTTAGTTGTTTTGGCTGATAAGTAACTCAGTCTCTCTTTTTCTCTCTTTCAGTTTTACACAGTTCTAGAGTTGTTACTCAGCAAATTTGGTAAGTATTCTCCTTTCCTTTTTTGTCTTTCTTAGTTTGTTGCCCTCGTGTTTAAATAAATCAGTATACTGTTTTTTGGGTTAAATCTCAAGAGCTTCGAAATTGGTTAAATAGATATATATATATATATATATATATTTATTATAATAGAAAATGGCATTAGAATGTAATTGCAGTCTTTAACTTAGCTTTTTTCTTCACAGCTACTCGCGCTGCAGGCGCCTCTCGCCCGGTCTTGTCTTCGGGGGTGGGAACTTGGAGACTCTGACAGGTTACCGGCGAAACTCTCACAGCTGGCTTTGACAACGGAAAGACGTTTCCTTCGCAACAGCCGCTCCTCTTCTGCTACGCGGCGGTGACAGCGTCTCTTTCCACGGAGGAAGCTCCTCAGACAGATTGAGTCTGTCAGAGGGGCTCAGACTTGAGAGGCGGACGCTCATAAGTTTTTGAAGGCTCGCGCTTGACTAGTTGCGCCGAGCCTGCTTCAGACGTCTTCCTCCTTCTACTCCGGATAGTTAAACGAAAACTACTATGACTAGGATTCTCACAGCTTGACACGACGAACCTCCTCAGCTAGGGTCTTCAGTGAAGTGCGAGTTTCTCATGACGCTCGCGCTCCACATAGCGACCTCAGCAGCTAGGGTCTGAAAGACTAGAACGTCCATTGTCTCTTACGCTGGCCACGACGGCGGCCATCTTGCATCTCCAGGATTGTAATCTATCTGCCCAAGTGGTTGGGGAACGTCTTGATTTTCTCCATAACGCAGTTGGACTGGTAATGACCGAACCCACAGCTTGAGTCCTGACAGTACCCCCCAACAAGGTAGATCCCTCCCGTCTTGGCTTGGTAGGGAATCTCTGATGAAAAGATTTCACTAACCTTGGTGCATGAACATCCTCTTCCTGCTCCCAAGACCGTTCCTCTGGACCATAGCCTTTCCAGTCTATCAAATAATACAGTTTGCCCTTGGAGCACTTGGAATCCAAAATTTCTTTGACTTCAAACTCCGTTCCAGTTTTCAACTGGATTGGTTTTGGCGGGAGATGGCTCCTCAGACTTGTGGAAACCTTTTTTAACAGTGAAACATGGAAGACTGGATGTATTTTCAACTTAGGTGGCAGTTCCAATCGGTAAGTGACCTGATTAATTTGTTCTTTTATTGGGTAAGGACCAATAAATCGTGGTTGAAACTTTCTGTTTCCTTTGAGTCTCAAATTTTTGGTACTTAACCAAACCCGGTCACCTTTAACCAAAAGAGGGCCTGCTTTTCTCTTCCGATCAGCATATTCCTTGTACTTTTCTTTAGCCGATCGTAGGTTGTTCATTACTTCTTGCTGAATTCGAAACAAATGTGACATGACTTCTTTTACTGCTGGAACTGCTGTTTCCATTTGTCGAATGGTCGCATTTGGATGTCTGCCATAATTCACAAAGAAAGGAGAGAACCCTGTCGAGGTATTCTTTGCATTATTATGAGCAAATTCTGCTGCCCACAAATATTCCGACCAATTCCCTTCTTCCTTTAAGAGGAAGAGTCGTAAATATTGTTCCAATTCTTGATTTACCCTCTCTGTCTGCCCATCTGTCTCGGGGTGGTAACTAGTGGAGAACCTAACTTCCGTTCCCAACCCTTCCATAAAAGCCCTCCAAAAACGGGACACAAATTGAGGGCCTCTGTCTGAAATGATTATTTTAGGAATTCCATGTATTTTAACAATCTGGGCACTAAAGTGTTCTGCTAACTGTCTGGCTGTAGGTACCCCTTTTAAAGCTGTGAAATGGGCCATCTTTGAGAAAGTATCCACTACCACTAGTATGGTGTCGAACCCCTGGCTTGCCGGCAAATCTGTTATAAGATCTAATGTAACTGTGTGCCATGGATGAGGGGGTGTGGGTAGTGGTTGTAGTAAACCCTTTGGTGCCTGCCGTTCTGACTTCCCCTGCGCGCAAATCTCACAAGACTTCACATACGTCTCAATATCTGATGCCATTTTTGGCCACCAATAGTGTCTCTTGACCAGTTCCTCCATTTTAGCTTCTCCCTTGTGGCCAGCCAGTTTGTCGTCATGACACTCCTGCATTACTTGTTGGCGTAGCTCGATGGTTGGCAGGTACAAGGCGTCCTGATGATAGGGTAATTGTTGAATTATTTTCCTGTTGCTGTCTTCTTCCACCCATTGCTGCATGGCCTCTTCGCTCATGACATCCGCAATTGACTCTTGTAGTTGAATGGTGGTTATGGCTCCAACAATCTTTTCACTGGGAATTATCGGCTGAACATCGTTGGAAGTTCTCTGAAACTCAGTGCCAATTCTGGATAACGCATCTGCTTTCCCATTTTGGGCTCCAGGACGAAAAGTGATGATAAAATCGTAGTCTGCAAAATACAACGACCACCTCAGCTGTCGTGGCGTAAGTGTTCGGGCCGTTTTCAAGAATTTTAAATTACGATGATCTGTATACACCGTTACTTGACGTTGAGCCCCCATCAAATAATGCCGCCACTCCTTAAAAGCGTCTTTGATTGCCAACAGCTCCTTCTCTGTGATGGTATAATTCACTTCTGCAGGAGATAGTTTTCGGGATCTGTAGGCAACCGGATGCAACTGGCCCGTGTTTTTGTGTCTCTGTGACAGCACTCCCCCTACTGCTTGATCGGACGCATCAGTTTCTACATAAAAAGGCTCGGAGGGGTCAGCATGTAATAAAATTGGCGCTGTGGTAAAATTCTTCTTCAACGATTGAAAAGCCCCTTCTGCTTCTTCTGACCACTCAAACCGGGTTCCTTTTTTCAGTAACTTGGTGAGAGGGAGGATCTTCCTGGAGAACTCGCTAATAAATCTCCGATAAAAGTTAGCGAATCCTATGAAGCCTTGAACTTCCTTCACACTTCTCTGAGATTTCCAATTTGTTACCGCTTCCACCTTGCGTTGGTCCATTACTATTCCGGAAGGTGACAGTACGAACCCCAAGAACTCCACTTTGGTTACATCGAAGGCGCATTTTTCTAACTTCACAAACAACTTATTTTCCTGTAACTTCCGTAACACTCCTCTCACTTGCTCGTGATGTCTCGCCACATCGGAGGAATAAGTCAAGATATCGTCAATGTACACAATTGCACACTGATCGATAAATTCTTTCAAGACGTCGTTAATGAAGTGCTGGAAAGCGGCTGGGGCATTACACAATCCATATGGCATCACCTGGTATTCAAAAAGCCCAAATCTTGTCCGAAATGCCGTCTTCCACTCGTCTCCTTCCTGCATCCGGACTAGATGATAGGCCCCTCTTAAATCAAGCTTGGTATAGATTCGAGCCCCCTTCACTTGGTCTAGAAGCACTGAGATAAGGGGCAGAGGATATCTGTTCTTCTTGGTTATTTTATTTATGGCTCTATAGTCGATGCACGTCCGCAATTCTCCCTCCTTCTTTGGCACGAAAAAAAGAGGCGATGAAACCGGCGATTGGGACGGCGAATAAAACCATTGGCAAGATACTTATCCAAGTACTCCTTCAAATGCTGATGTTCCTTCTCACACTTCTCTGAGATTTCCAATTTGTTACCGCTTCCACCTTGCGTTGGTCCATTACTATTCCGGAAGGTGACAGTACGAACCCCAAGAACTCCACTTTGGTTACATCGAAGGCGCATTTTTCTAACTTCACAAACAACTTATTTTCCTGTAACTTCCGTAACACTCCTCTCACTTGCTCGTGATGTCTCGCCACATCGGAGGAATAAGTCAAGATATCGTCAATGTACACAATTGCACACTGATCGATAAATTCTTTCAAGACGTCGTTAATGAAGTGCTGGAAAGCGGCTGGGGCATTACACAATCCATATGGCATCACCTGGTATTCAAAAAGCCCAAATCTTGTCCGAAATGCCGTCTTCCACTCGTCTCCTTCCTGCATCCGGACTAGATGATAGGCCCCTCTTAAATCAAGCTTGGTATAGATTCGAGCCCCCTTCACTTGGTCTAGAAGCACTGAGATAAGGGGCAGAGGATATCTGTTCTTCTTGGTTATTTTATTTATGGCTCTATAGTCGATGCACGTCCGCAATTCTCCCTCCTTCTTTGGCACGAAAAAAAGAGGCGATGAAACCGGCGATTGGGACGGCGAATAAAACCATTGGCAAGATACTTATCCAAGTACTCCTTCAAATGCTGATGTTCCTTCTCGGTCAAGGCATAGACACGACTGCATGGCAAATTTGACCCTGGCTCCAATTCAATCTTGCAGTCATAAACTCGATGTGGTGGTAAGCGTTCTGCTTCCACTTCATTAAACACTTCTGCGAATTCCTTATAATCTTCTGGTATTTCTTGAACGTCAATAACACACAAGGAATGTTCAATAGTACACAAGGCCTGCGCTAGAGTGTTCTTTTCGGGTTGATTCCTAGAGTCAAAACAATTTTCACAACAGTAGCTTGAATCCATCACTATAGTTCTGGAACTCCAATTAATTGTTGGATTATGCTCTGTAAGCCAAGGGAGACCAAGAATTAATTGGAATTGAGGGGCATCTATCAAATTGAACTGAACTTCCTCCTGATGTCCTTCTCTGGTTGTTAACTGAATAGTTTCGGTATGACTCACGATGGGTCCTGAAGAAAGATTTGTCCCATCTACAGCACGTACTGGTTCACTCTTAGCCTTCCGGATCGCCTGAATTCCAACCCTCGTGGCAAATTTTAAATCACAAAAATTTCCCGTGGCTCCTGAGTCAATCATCACGGATACTTCAGTCAAAGTGGTTTGTCCGAATTTTACTTCCATTGTTAAGATTAGATGCGGCTCTGCAGACTGTAGCGTATTTGCGACTTGATGTTCGTGTGGAGTTAATTCCTGAGTCGCACTCACCTGTTCAACTCCTCCCACAGGCGGTGCTATTAGTTTTCCTTCGGCTTGAATGGACCCTTTGGTTTTTTCGGACACTCTCGGACAAAATGGTTTCCAGACCCACAATACATACATTGGTTATTCGCCCTTCTTCTTTCCTTCTCTTCTTTAGTCAGTGGGCCCCTTATTGTCCCAATTTGCATCGGTTCAACTCCTGTATGATTTTCAGAGGTTTTAGCGCCATCTGAACGAGCCCGGTCAAATCTCGGGGGTATTGTCTTAAAATCTTTTTTCTTTTCCCCACGCCGTTCTCCTTGACGGAAATCTATCTCTAACACTAAATCTATCAGTGCTGAGATTTTGGTAGGCCGATTGGGAATCTGAGCCAAGGTGTCTTTCAATTCATCTCTCAGCCCACGGTAGAATACTGCGGCTCTCTTACTCTCTGGCCAATTTGTTTCTACAACCAGCTTATTAAATTGAGCCAGGTATGCAATCAAGTCTCGGTTTCCCTGTCGAAGATCTAAAAGTTCGTTATCTACTACCTGGGAAATTCTCCGTCGGTCGAATATCCTTAGAAACTCTTGTTTAAAATCCTCAAAATTACGTAGCAAGGGGTCATCTCTTGTGACTAGGGGCATGGACCACGCAGCTGCATCTCCGCTAAGATATGAGAGTATGAAAGCCACTCTAGACTGCGCGTCGGGGAAGATTGAAGGGCGGCACATAAAATGTAATGAGCACTGTGATAAAAATATCTGCGCTTTCTGAGGATCCCCGTTAAATCTCTCCGGAGCTGCCAGTGGAATGACCGGAGAGAGAGAATGTATTACTTGAGTAGTGGACCTATTAGCTGTCTCTAAAACTGGGTTCATGGCTTCTCTCTCTAAGTTACTTGGTTGGCGTAGTCTTAACGCCAAATCCGCAGTTTCTTTTCTGGCACTAATCACTTCTTGCCTCAAATTCCGATTCTCCTCCCTCACCGCTCCCAATTCCTTCTGGATTGCATCTAAGATTGTACCTAAGGACTGGACATCAATTCCCTCCGTCATCTCTGTTCAGGTGCAAAGGTTACTTGGGCACTTCACTCTGTCAGGGCACAACTTATCTGATTCACCAAGGTCTTGCACGGGAACAGAGATGCTAGAACCCAAATCCCTTTGGGCAATGTCGGTGGGTCAGGTCTCTGAACCCTCCCTACATTACTCCCAGGGAAGGGGGTGTGGATAAAATAACAAACAGAGAAGAGAATGGTCCAGCGTTGGTTCCCTCTGGTCTCTGCCTTCTGGTGGCTTGGTAGATGTGTGGAACCTAAAAACAATAATACAACATTACACTCCTACCATCCATTATCACTGTTCTATTCTGGAATGCATGTCTTTTCTCTGCTCACCCACCCTAGTACTGCTGGACCTTGCCTCTCTTCTTAGGTAATGATTAGGCTTCTGCTCAGCTACCAGTTGTCACTAATATACGATAAACAGCAATAGATTAGTTTAGTTCCTTATCACGATGGCGGGTCTTGACCTAATTATTTTTGATAGGGAAAGCGCACTTACTTCACTGGCATCTGAGTTTCTTGTTAAAATGGATTCTGTGTTTTAATTGTCTTCTCTCTCTTTTCACCTTTTAGTTGTTTTGGCTGATAAGTAACTCAGTCTCTCTTTTTCTCTTTTTCAGTTTTACACAGTTCTAGAGTTGTTACTCAGCAAATTTGGTAAGTATTCTCCTTTCCTTTTTTTGTCTTTCTTAGTTTGTTGCCCTCATGTTTAAATAAATCAGTATACTGTTTTTTGGGTTAAATCTCAAGAGCTTCGAAATTGGTTAAATATATATATATATATATATATTTATTATAATAGAAAATGGCATTAGAATGTAATTGCAGTCTTTAACTTAGCTTTTTTCTTCACAGCTACTCGCGCTGCAGGCGCCTCTCGCCCGGTCTTGTCTTCGGGGGTGGGAACTTGGAGACTCTGACAGGTTACCGGCGAAACTCTCACAGCTGGCTTTGACAACGGAAAGACGTTTCCTTCGCAACAGCCGCTCCTCTTCTGCTACGCGGCGGTGACAGCGTCTCTTTCCACGGAGGAAGCTCCTCAGACAGATTGAGTCTGTCAGAGGGGCTCCGACTTGAGAGGCGGACGCTCATAAGTTTTTGAAGGCTCGCGCTTGACTAGTTGCGCCGAGCCTGCTTCAGACGTCTTCCTCCTTCTACTCCGGATAGTTAAACGAAAACTACTATGACTAGGATTCTCACAGCTTGACACGACGAACCTCCTCAGCTAGGGTCTTCAGTGAAGTGCGAGTTTCTCATGACGCTCGCGCTCCACATAGCGACCTCAGCAGCTAGGGTCTGAAAGACTAGAACGTCCATTGTCTCTTACGCTGGCCACGACGGCAGCCATCTTGCATCTCCAGGATTGTAATCTATCTGCCCAAGTGTTTGGGGAACGTCTTGATTTTCTCCATAACGCAGTTGGACTGGTAATGACCGAACCCACAGCTTGAGTCCTGACATGTATGCAATATGCATTACAAAAAATGAACAGAAAGGAGTCTCTGCGTTTTTTTTGAAAAAGGGTATTATTCACCACTTTAAGAGCAAGGCAGGTCTATTGCATAGTAATACAGTTAAACAGCACTGTACAGATCAAATCGTGTGACAACCCGGTAGCACTTGGTGAGAAGTGATATATACACAAATATATACAGAACAGGCAACAGAGCACATTTATCGGAACCGCAAACACTACCACTCCATGAATGTGTAGGTGGTGTGCCTTGCGGACATGACCATATCCAATGTGTGTGCAAAGTATCCCGGTTCGGCCCATGATTCGTACATCATGAGGAACAGCATGGTGCCACGGATGATGGAGAATCTGCATCCCGAACGTGCCTGGATTGTGGGTTAGTATCACTACTGCTATGGCGTGCTGTGTGTCACTTGCTGGACTCTGGCTGTACAACATTGCAATGTGTGTTTGTCATTCACTGGTGACTCAGCATATCCCAGTCGGCCATGGCTGTTGAGCCCACTCCGTAATTCCCGGACACCAGCAGACATCCGCTACAATGAGGCCCATGGCAGGACCCAACGGGTAATCGAGCGGACTTTCGGCCAGGTGAAGTCAAGGTTCCGGTGCCTTGACAGGACCAGAGGCGCACTGGCATACTCGCCTGGGAAGGTGTGCAAGATTGTTGTGGCATGCTGTATGCTGCACAACCTGGCCATCCACAGGGGGGTCCCCCTGCTCATGGACGATGGTGAGGAACCAAGGCCACCACCTGCTCAGGGGCCTGAATCCAGTGATGAGGACAGTGGAGAGGAGGAAGGAGTTGACCAGCGCCAGCAGCTCATCGAACGCTACTTCACTTGAAGGTGGGTGACGAGGTACAACGTGTACATTGTCTGGTGTGGTTGCTTTTGTTGTGAATTGCTATGCGCGGATGTAACCGATAGGCACATGTTCTGTCACCTAAGTGTGGTATTGGTGACATTGACGTTCCGTACGGAGATGTATGCTGGACCGTATTCGTGCACATCTGCTAGACATTGTGTAGTATGCCTGTGATGTCTTGGATATTTTCTGGTGCAGTGATCTGTGTGTGTTGCCACAATGAGACCAGTGACTGTTGTTCTGTTGTGTCTTCCTAGGTGCTACAGAGGGTTCCTGCCCTGCATACTGTACAACATTTGTACACATCATGGACATTATCAACAATGTAAATACTGCACTAAAGAATTCACTACACAAAAACTGGTGCGTCAGGTATTTTATTTTGGGAGTTGACATGTGATTGGTGCGCTAATATTTACATGAAGGTGTGGAAGGAGCAGTGAGTTGACAGTCCTATTTAATGAGATGCAAGAGTAGACACCACATGGATGTGTTGACCCAGTCCAACAGAGAGGTGCCATTGCCAAGGCAATGTGGGGAAAGAAAGTCCAAACAGTGAATGCAGTTGGGAAGAGGGTTGTCTTCACGGCTGGCTCCGTGACTGGCATGTGGCAGGTGCTTTGCCCCCAGATACTCCCACGCTCTTCTTTGGACGCCCCCTAGATCTTTTTGGTGGTGGGGGTCTGCTGAATGGCCAACGGCGTCAGAGGACTCGCCCCTCTCTGCTGGCGCAGGGGAGGATGGAGCACTGTCATCCTGCGGATCAACAGAAGGGGACGGAGGTGGTGGTTGGGACACAGGCCTGTCCCTCTGCAACGCCACTTGCTGGCCCATGAGGTCCACCATCTGTCCCAGGCGGTCATTGATGGACCTCATCAGCAGGATGAGCTCCCTTAATAGTTCGTCAGACCAGCCACTTTGTCCCTGGACCTCTTGGTAGGCCTGCACAACCCTGGTGAAGTGGTCCAGGGATGGTGTCCACTCCTCCCGAGGTCTGGTGGTGACCCTGGCCCTCCCACCTGCTCGGCTGCCACGGACCTCTTCCCTCGCCACTGGGGGGCCACGCACTCTCTCCCTGCCCTCCACAGGTCTTGCTGTGGGATGGTCATCCCTAGGGACAGGGAGGGTGCTGCAGGTGGTACTGGTGGTTCTGGTGGTGTTGGTGGCAGTGGCGGTGGTGGCTGTTGCGGTGGAGGCAGAGGCCGGGACAGCAGGGTTATGCTGCGTTGTGGTAGCAGCAGAGGTGGTGGTGGGGAAGATGGGGGCCGGGGACCTCTGGGTCTGTGGCACACTAGATGGGCCGGGCTGGAGCTCATCATCCAAACTGTCCTGGGAGTCCACATCTGAGAGTCCATGTGCCGGGGGTGGAGACTGGTTCTGCTGGTCATTGGTGTGCTCCTCAGCAGTGAGTTCTTCGTCACCTATGGAGTAGATGGGGAGTGGTCAGTGTTTGTGTCATCTGCGTATCATCATCTGTCTGTACACTAGTTATATATGCAGTCATCAGTAGTACATTTCATGGCAAAACCGTCTAACATTTCATAGTGCAGAGGGACATCATGGAGTCATACATGTTGAATGTCAATGCATTGTGTGCAATTGTTGTTGTTTTCTGGATGCAGGTCCCCCACACACACTTCATGAAGAATTACGTTAGGTACGTACCTGTTAGGTGAGTGTGCAGGGTGCAATGGCTGACACATGCTCCTGGGTGGGGGAGGCCTCCATGCTGCTGGGGTGTGGGCCAGGGGAAATGGTGGGAGCAGTGAGACTGGCCTCCCACCACAAAACAGTGCTCCAATACAAGATGGCTACCAACCTGTAAGTCTGTTTGTTAAACATTGCAATGGCTGACACATGCTCCTGGGTGGGGGAGGCCTCCATGCTGCTGGGGTGTGGGCCAGGGGGAATGGTGGGAGCAGTGAGACTGGCCTCCCACCACAGAACAGTGCTCCAATACAAGATGGCTACCAGCCTGTAAGTCTGTTTGTTACACTGTGCAATGGCTGACACATGCTCCTGGGTGGGGGAGGCCTCCATGCTGCTGGGGTGTGGGCCAGGGGGTATGCTGGGAGTTGTGATACAACCCTCCCACCCCCAAACAGTGCTCCAATACAAGATGGCTACCAACCTGTAAGTCTGTTTGTTAAACAGTGCAATGGCTGACACATACATGCTCCTGGGTGGGGGAGGCTTCCATGCTGCTGGGGTGTGGGCCAGGGGGAATGGTGGGAGCAGTGAGACTGGCCTCCCACCACTAAACAGTGCTCCAATACAAGATGGCTACCAACCTGTAAGTCTGTTTGTTAAACAGTGCAATGGCTGACACATGCTCCTGGGTGGGGGTGGCCTCCATGCTGCTGGAGTGTGGGCCAGGGGGAATGGTGGGAGCAGTGAGACTGGCCTCCAACCACAGAACAGTGCTCCAATACAAGATGGCTACCAACCTGTAAGTCTGTTTGTTACACAGTGCAATGGCTGACACATGCTCCTGGGTGGGGGAGGCCTCCATGCTGCTGGGGTGTGGGCCACGGGGTATGCTGGGAGTTGTGATACAACCCTCCCACCCCCAAACAGTGCTCCAATCAAGATGGCTACCAACCTGTAAGTCTGTTTGTTAAACAGTGCAATGGCTGACACATGCTCCTGGGTGGGGGAGGCTTCCATGCTGCTGGGGTGTGGGCCAGGGGGAATGGTGGGAGCAGTGAGACTGGCCTCCCACCACAAAACAGTGCTCCAATACAAGATGGCTACCAACCTGTAAGTCTGTTTGTTAAACAGTGCAATGGCTGACACATGCTCCTGGGTGGGGGAGGCCTCCATGCTGCTGGGGTGTGGGCCAGGGGGAATGGTGGGAGCAGTGAGACTGGCCTCCCACAACAGAACAGTGCTCCAATACAAGATGGCTACCAACCTGTAAGTCTGTTTGTTACACAGTGCAATGGCTGACACATGCTCCTGGGTGGGGGAGGCCTCCATGCTGCTGGGGTGTGGGCCAGGGGGTATGCTGGGAGTTGTGATACAACCCTCCCACCCCCAAACAGTGCTCCAATACAAGATGGCTACCAACCTGTAAGTCTGTTTGTTAAACAGTGCAATGGCTGACACATGCTCCTGGGTGGGGGGGGGGCTCCATGCTGCTGGGGTGTGTGCCAGGGGGGATGGTGGGAGCAGTGAGACTGGCCTCCCACCACAAAACAGTGCTCCAATACAAGATGGCTACCAACCTGTAAGTCTGTTTGTTAAACAGTGCAATGGCTGACACATGCTCCTGGGTGGGGGAGGCCTCCATGCTGCTGGGGTGTGGGCCAGGGGGAATGGTGGGAGCAGTGAGACTGGCCTCCCACCACAGAACAGTGCTCCAATACAAGATGGCTACCAACCTGTATGTCTGTTTGTTACACAGTGCAATGGCTGACACATGCTCCTGGGTGGGGGAGGCCTCCATGCTGCTGGGGTGTGGGCCAGGGGGTATACAGGGAGTTGGGATACAACCCTCCCACCCCCAAACAGTGCTCCAATACAAGATGGCTACCAACCTGTAAGTCTGTTTGTTAAACAGTGCAATGGCTGACACATGCTCCTGGGTGGGGGGCCTCCATGCTGCTGGGGTGTGGGCCAGGGGGAATGGTGGTAGTAGTAGTACAGACTTCCCTCCCTCCCTCCCACACACACCCTCCCAGTGAAGATGTCTAGCAACCTGTAAGTCTGTTTGTTAAACAGTGCAATGGCTGACACATGCTCCTGGGTGGGGGAGGCCTCCATGCTGCTGGGGTGTGGGCCAGGGGGAATGGTGGTAGTAGTAGTGCAGACCTCCCTCCCTCCCTCCCACACACACCCTCCCAGTGAAGATGTCTAGCAACCTGTAAGTTTGTTTGTTAAACAGTGCAATGGCTGACACATGCTCCTTGGGTGGGGGAGGCCTCCATGCTGCTCAGCTGTAGTACAGGGGCTATGGTGTGAGTTGTTGTACAGACCTCCCTCCCCCATACAGGCCTCCTAAGCAGGATGGCTGGCTACATGTTGGGTGGGGATGGACAGTGTAATGATGTTTGGGTATTGCAAGGAGGTAATTCTCATTGTGGTGGTTGTCATTTGTCTGTACTTACCAGCCTCCGCTCCCCCGGCTACTCCTGTGAGACTCTCAGGTAGCAGGATGGCAAGCACCTTTCCCTCCCATGGTGTGAATGTCTTCAGTGGGATGGGAGGGCCACTGCCAGTCACGTTTCCCAGCGTCCAGTTCTTGCTCCTCCTCTCTTGACAACCTTCTTGAGATCATGCCACCGCTTCTGGATCTCCTTCTTGGATCTTGGGGTGACCCCTACTGCATTCACCCTTTGGACTATCCTTTCCCACATTTGTGTCCTGGTGGCTAATGGTGTCTGTTGGACCAGGCCACCAAATAGTTGTGGCTCTACTCTTACAATCTCGTTGACCATGACTGTCAAGTCACTCTTGGTGAATTTGGGCATTTTTTGTGCTGTCATGGTGTGTAGGGTTTGAGGTGTTTGTGGGTGCAGGGGTGTGTGGGTGCAGGGGTGTGGTGATGATGTGTGAGGTGTGTTGTGTGATGGAGGTTTGTTTATGATGGTGTGATGGTGGTGTTGATGGTGGTGGTGGGTGGGTGTGTGTGCTGTGCTCTTTTGTCTCTCCTGTCAGGTGTGGTGTATGGCATTCTCTTCTGGAGTGATGCAAAGGATTGTGGTCAGTGAAGGGGGTGGCTTTGTACTCAGCTGTGTGGGTGTGTCCAATTGGATTTGGTTGTCAGGTGTGTTGTGGGAGTAGTTCTGTGGTTTTGTATTTTATTTTCGTTATTTATGTTTCTGTGTATGTGTGCTGTATATTGTGGTGGCAGTGCTACTCTGTTTATGCAATTTAGGCATCACTGCGGTGTTTTCACATCAACCGCCATGTTTTTCACGTTTGTCCGCTGCGGTGGCTTTGCTGCTGCTTGACCGCCATTTCTCCCATTCACTGCTGGGTGCGACCGCGGCGGTCGGTGTCGGCGGTTCCGCCCGCGACACCCTCAGGGATATCGTAATTTCCCGTGCGGTGTGTCCGCTTTTCCTGCGGTGGGTTGTGCCTTTTCCGCTGCTTATCCGACCGCCGCGGTCGGTTTTTTGCCGTCTCGGCCCGCGTCGGACGGCTTTGCTTGGCCCGCTACTGCCGCGGTCGGTCTTTTGTGGCGGTTGTTCCTAATGCGGCGGACAGTATGTCCGCCTCCATGGCGGGCGGTTGGTTTCCGGCTCCATGGCGGTCAGGGTGGTTTTCCGCCGCTATCCTAATGGGCCCCCACGTGTCGATCTCAATAATATATTTGGTCTCTAACTGTCTCAGGATCTTCTCCCTATTGCCTCCCCGTTTGTTCTGTGGGACACTATCTATTACAAAATTTTGGAGTACATTAAGATTATTGTTGTGCTCCATTTTGATGTGTCTGGCAACAGGGTAAATGGGATCTGAGTTCACATTTGCCCGAAGATGTTACAAAATGTGTGAAAAGACCTGGAGTTTCATGCTCCCAACGTACTGTAATCCGCAGATACATTTGAGAACATACACTGCGTAGTCAGTACGGCAAGTATAATGTCCAGTCATTTTGATTGAGACATCAGAAAAAGCAGTGATATAAGAATTAGTATTTACCCCAAACTTGCAAGCACGGCACGTGCTACATTTAAAAAAACGTTTCTTGGGGGAAAGCCAACTGCTTTTATTGTAGAGCTCGGGACTGGTCTTGACCGAATCACTACACATGAAGTGTGCTTTGCGAGAAGTGAAATTGGGTTTGTCGGTAATACTTCTTGAAGAATAACATCTGTGAGTACAATTGGTCACTGAGAATAGAAGATTTCTTGATTATGTTAGATTGTCTGCTGTAGGTGGCAATGAATCTACAAGGTTCAGCACCAGAATCCCCTAGATTCACAACATTCCCAGTAGTTACTGTGGAAGTTGCTACTCTGGTTGTGGACTTGGAAACAGGAGTAAGCAATACTGATCTAACTTTAAGGTTGGCTTTGCCCAAGGCCACTTCCAGTTTGTGTGGATCGTAACCTCGTTCAAGTAGCCTGAGTTTCGCCGCTTGTTGAGCCTCCGCCAAAGTGGTCTCAGAACTACATGCTCTCCGGATTCTTAGGAACTCCCCATAAGGCAGACTAGCAATTGTATATATATATATATATACATATTTTTTCAAATCTTATAGTTGTAGCTATCCTTGCAGAAAATAACATATCCAGTACTGAGGGAGAAGGTAGGGGTCAGATGTATGACCCTCAGTGTTTGCGACTTGCGATGTGCATTTTTTTGCGATACGCAAACACTTATGACACTGTTAGCATTACCCAAATGGATCACAAAGGACCTGCCTCATTAATATTCTTGAGGCAGATCGTATTTTGTAACCCATTGGGAATAGCTGGCATCACAAGGATGGTGGCCTGCTGGGGGCAGCAGACTACCATTTCTGTGACTGCTTTTTAAATAAAGCAGGTTTTTTTTAAATGCAGCCCGTTTTCCGTAAAGGAAAATGGGATGAATTAAAAAAAAAAAATTGAACGTTTCATTTTTTAAGAGCAGGCAGTTGAGACATGGGTTTAGGAAACATCAAGTAAACGCTATTTGAATGGGGTGTTTTCGAATACCAATTTATTATGGTATGTATTATTGGTTTGCAACTGAAATACTATTGCAAAACATTCATATTTTGTGACTGACTCAAATGAAGGTCATAACCCATTCGCAAATAGCAACGGGTACCTAAGGGACCCCGTCCCCTTTCGGAATGGTAAAAAAATATTTTTTAACAGTAGGTGGTCGTTCCTCCATGAGCAACTGCCTAATCAGAAAAAAGTGTGCAAACTTTTTCCTTTTATTTTTTTTAATGCATCACGTTTCCCTTTTAGGAAAATGGATATATTAAAAAAGATTGCTCTGCTGATCCCAACAAGCTACCATGCCTCTGATTGCAGCCAATCGTACATGGATGCAATTTGCGACCCTTGCGACCCACCTCTTTAATATTTATGACGCAGGTCAAATTGCGACCCACTACGATTCTAGTATTTTGTGAACTGGCCTATTAATACAATGGCTGCTTTTTAAATTAAGAATGCATTTTGTAAAAGTTGGTGTGCAAATTTCGACCGCTTTTACATAATGTGCTTGTCGTACATGAGGCCCCAGGTCCCTAACATTCAAATTCAAGGGGATTATGTTTCAGAGAATGACCCATCAGTTTTAGGGTCAGTGGACCAAAGAGCTTGAATCATAACATTAGACCATACCCGCCAGAACAGGTTTTAGTTATTGACCCTGAATATACATTTATTAACAATTTAAAAGTTGATTTTCCCAAATTATTTTCAGGTACCGTGGGAGAACTGAAATGATTTATGCCTATAATCGTTCGTCAGGAACATCTCATTGAACATAAAGAAGGGATATGAATCAGCATTGAATAAATTAGAAAATTCAAGAAAAATTGAAGCAGTCAAAGTGCTCAAGTGAATGGCGTCCTTGGTTGTGATTAAACATTCAAATGTAAAGATAATATTATGACTTGATTTTCACAATGAATTGCTGGATATGACCAAGGGTGTTAAGTGGTTTTCCACTTTAACTTTAATTTCGGTCTACCATCAAGTAGTCTTACATCCAAAAAGTAAAATTTTAACAGCCTTTATCAAATCGTTTCGGTGCCACCATTTTTATCACATGCCATTTGGTTGAGTCAGCAGAGGCTATTTAGCAATGTTTAATATAAAAAAGCTATACAAGTTTGAGCAGAATTGTTTTTAACCAAGATGACGTGAAATTAAGGAACGATTTTTAAGTCTTTGAAAGAAGGACTGGCGGAATTTGTGAATTGTACTTTTATTGTTAACTCCCTAATGTCTTTACGGTACCTAGTTTGTGGCTAAGGTATTTTACCCAACCTAAACTGGTAGAGGCCATTATGAGTACACCTTCGCCTTCCAAGAAAGATGGAGTCAGATTATTCCTGGGTCTGGCAGAATTTTGTTAAAAGTTGATAAAAAAAGTTACTGATAAAAATGTATGACATTCGTCAGCAGTTAAAGAAAAATGCTGGTTTAACTGAACCCAGGAAACAAAAAATAATGTTTCACAATTAGAATTAAATATGAGGGGTTGTGCCTTTGAGGGGTTTTATGCTACTAGTAAAATTGCCATGATCACAGATGCCAGTAAAAGAGGTCTATATGTCAGTTTCTCTCTAATTGAAGGAAAGGGAAAATAAGTACGTCACTGTAGCATTTGCAGCTACATCCTTAACACAACATGAAGATCCTTATTCGGTCATTGAGAAGGAAACAGTGACTTGTGTGTGGGAGGTAGATTATTTTAGGCAATTTGTTTGGGATGCTGAGTTTAAACTAAGAACTGATCACAAACCTTTAACTAAAATTCATACCATCAGTGGAAAACAAAAAGCTACTCCTCACATTCCAAGAATGTCTTTCCGACTTACGATTACAATTATGTTGTATGACACTTACCAAGATTCATTAATTGTGGGCATATTTCTTAAGCAGAAATAGATAGATAGAGAGAGATCTTGCATCTGCAGATTGAAGAGAAGACAGACAAGGTGGCAGTCACATCAGCACAACTTGGCCTCAACATTCACAGGGGAAAACCAAGATCCTGAAGGTTATCGCTGTCAGCACAACCGCAGTCACTCTTGTAGGCGATGCACTGGAAGAGGTTGATCCTTCTAGTGGCAGCTGGGCAATGTTATAGACAAGCAGGGCAGCACAGAGTCCAATGTCAAGGGAAGACTCGCCAAAGCAAGAGCTGCCTTCAATCAGCGAAAGAAGATCTGAGGCTCCAAGGACCTAACTGTAGTGATTCAGTCGTAAGCAGGTTGATCTTTAGGATAATTTATTACAACAAGTGCTGCGCAGCAGCTCCCACAGCCAGACAGATCATCAAATACAGTTAAGGTTCAAACAGCATTCTAAATAAGAATACAGTTGGCAAAGGATGTAGAACACAGAGCATAGATAATTCTATAAAGACTAGAAGGCAAACCTAATCAGAACACTAATTCATCCTCTCTCCTACAAAACAAAAGCAGAAGAAGAGAAGAACAATAACAGTTCCAGAACAGAAGAAACAAGAATTTAGCGGAACCTGGCAGGAATGACTCGAGTGCGAGAACTCCTACGAGGCAAGACAGTAGTAGAAGAAGTAGAGGGCAATGCAGGAACATCATGAGAGGATAAAACAACAGAACTCCTACGAGGCAACACAGAAGGAGCAGAAGAAGAAGAAGAAGAAGAAGAAGAAGAAAGAAGAGGAACATCAAGAGGCAGCATATGAGTATCATGAGAAGACTGAAGATGAGCGACAGGCTTGTCCACTTTTACAACCCTGGCAACATTCCACCAGTTTTTCATGTTGACTCTCACGGAATTGCCACAGACTTTATCAATGACAAATGGTTCAGAAAACTTAGGATTACCCTTGGTAGAGTGAGTGGGTAACTTGATCCGAATCCTACCTCCCACAACAAATGACTGGGAAACCACCTTCTTCCTGGAATCAAAAACATCTTTCTGTTTAGACTGGGCATGCAAGACATTAGACCTGGCAACTTCATCAACATTATCAATCGAATTCAATTTCACCCAACGTGACATCCACCCAGGACAAACTTTTGAACACGGTTTTCTCCCACGCAGCAGTTCAAATGGAGAAACCTTGGTGGAGGAGTGGGGAGTGGTACGATAGAACCACAACATGGACCTGACTGCGTTCGGGACGTGACAGTGTTGAGCAATGGCCCACTGAATGCAATTGTTGAGCACCCTGTTCATGCGCTCAACGAGACCATTCGTCTGAGGGTGATAAAGCGCACTCCTCAAATGATCAATAACACTCAAATTGACAAAAGAACCAAATTCCTGACAAATAAATTGAGGACCATTATCGCTTACAATGGAGGACGGAAAACCTTCACGCAAAAACAAGTCTTTCAAAAAATCAATGATATTCTTGGATGTGGCTTCACTTACAAAACGGACCTCTGGCCATTTAGAATAGTAGTCGACTGCAACTATCGCAAATCTGGAGGCAGGGGGAAGTAAATAGAACGGACCAACCAGATCGATACCAATCTTTTCCCACGGTCTATCAGGAAACGGGATTGGTTGAAGGGGAGGAGAACGTGTTTTCAAACATTTTTCAGCACTAGAGCAAACAACACACTCAGCAACAACAGTGTCTATGTCCTGATCCATCTTTGGCCACCAGTAATGCTCTCTAACCCTTCTTTTGGTTAGTGTTTTGCCAAGATGGCCTTCATGCGCACCTTTGACTATCCTAATCCTAAGATCACTGGGAGGAACGAGTCTATCACCATGCATGAGGATACCACCCTCCATAGAGAGTTCATCAGAAACTTTGACAAAGGTCTGAAGGGACACATGAACATTCTTTTCCCTAGGCCACCCTCCTCTGACAAATTTGATTACTTCACAAAGCAAAGTGTCATTGGACAAATGCTCCCTCCACTCTCTCTCACTAATAGAACGCATATCATCAACCCCAACAAAAGCCACAAAACAGTCCTCTTCATCATAATCTTCCTCACAATCCTTGTCAGGATCAACATCAACAGGATTTCTAGAAAGATAATCGGCCCTTATGTTCTTATTGCCAGGTATATAGCTGACCTCAAAATCGTATTGGAGCAGTTTAGTTGAAAGTCTGGCAATCCTAGGAGAATGGTCTTTAATCCGAACACCAGTGAGGATAGAAACCAAAGGACTATGATCAGTCCTCAGACGAAAGCGTTTACCCCAAATATACGGATTAAATTTTCTAATAGCCCAACAACAAGCTAAGAGTTCTTTTTCAATAACTGCAAAGTTGGACTCCGCTCCACGAAGAACTCTTGAAGCATAACCAAGAGTGTGCTCCACCCCATTAACTTCCTGAGTGAGGACAGCCCCTAAACCAAAACTACTGGCGTCCACAGTGATGGTGCACAACAAATTGGGATTAAAGGGCTTCAAAACTTTAGACCCAGTAAGTTCTTGTTTGATCCAAGAATTTTTTTTTTCACAATTTGCATCCCATAAGAAAGGTACTTCTTTCTTAAGCATGTTAGACAATGGTTGGACTCTAGTGGCATAATCAGGTAAGAACCTAGCATAGAACTCACACAGTCCAATGAACGACTTCAAACCACACTTGTCTCTGGGTGCAGGACTGTCGACGATGGCTTTGACAAGGCCAGGTCTGGGTTCTACCCCCTTCTCAGATAACACGTGTCCAAGATATTCTACCTTGGGCGCTCTAAAAATGCACTTCTCTTTCTTTAAAACAACCCCCGCATTACTCAGAGCTTCCAAAACTTCTTTTAAAGTTTTATCATGGTCATCACAACTTTTACCATGAATAAGCACATCGTCTTGAAAAACGACCACACCCTTGATGTTCTTCAAGATATTGGTCATGATCCTTTGAAAGACTGCTGCCGCAGAGGCCAACCCAAAAGGCATACGGCAATATTGAAAAGAACCTATTGGGGATACGAAAGCAGTAAAGTGTCTGGAAGCAGGATCGAGGACCACCTGGTGATATGCGGATGCTAGATCCAGCTTGCTGAAACACCTGGAACCATCAATAAGTGACAACATGTCGGGGATCTTAGGCAGGGGAAATGAATCGACCCATATATTCCTATTTAGGCTGCGTAAGTCGACACAGACACGAAGCTCCCCAGTCTTTTTCTTAGCAACCACAAGGGGAGAAAGCCATAGAGAGGATTCAATGGGTTCAATTATTCCCCTGCTACAAAGGTCATAAAGTTCTGACTCGAGTTGCTCCCGCACACTGAATGGGACGTTTCTCAGTTTGTGTTTAATTGGGATTGCATTATCTTTGACACGGATGGTGTGCATGAATCCTTTCACTTCCCCCAACTTACTGCTAAAAACCCCAGGAAAATCTTTAGCTAAAGTGCAGACAAAATCAACTTCTTGGGTGGAAAGGAAATCGTTTGTGGGAGAACTGTCCTCAGATTGAACAACTGCAATGGAAATGGGATCTTTGGTTCCAGGGCGGAGAACCATCTTAAATAACCCTTGGTGAAACCACCCAAGGATGTTCAAGCCTTTGACTGAGACATACACTTTGCCAAAAATTTTCCTCCCTCTGAATTCTATGGAATCTTCAAAATATCCCAATAGTTCAATCTTCCTGCCTTCATAATTTAAAGGTAGTCTGTCTGGAGGAGAGAGTTTGCGATCACCCCAAACTTCCTCGAAAAGTTTCTGGGTCAGCATAGTTATTCGGGCTCCAGAATCAACTAACAGGCAAACTATTTTATCTCCGATACCAAAATCAGAATAAGGATCTACACATTCTGACTCGGGATCTTCAATGCTAACCACAGCTACCATGTCTCTCAGATCATCTTGAATACTAGTATCGTCCTGAGAGAAATCAGATACATATGCAACTGAAGTGGGGTTATAATTACTGTTCCACTGTTTACCAGATTGAGGGAAAGAAGAGTTTCTTTTTACATTTTGGCATACTTTAGCAAAATGTCCCACTCTGCCACAAAGTCTACATGTGACACTCCTGGCTGGACAAGGACGACCAGACTTCGAATGAGGAAAATTCCCACATTTAAAACATACATTTGTTTGTTTGAAGAATTTGTTGTCGGCACGACCTAAAGTGCCCATCTTATTATCAACAACCTTTACAGAACTGACCACAGTTTCATCTTTAACACTGGAAGAGGAAGATCTAATATCTAATTCTTTGACAGAAACTTTAGAAAATTCGATACTTTTCGCTACTCGCACAGTCTCCTCTAGAGAGGGATTATCAAGTGAGAGCAACTTCTGTTGAATATTTTTATCTAAACATTTGCAAATATACTGGTCTCTTATCATTTGGTCCCTAAAATTTTCGAACTCGCACTCTGCACTCAATACCCTAAGTGTAGAAATAAAATCCTCCACCTTCTCCCCTTGTTTCTGCTCTGACTTGAAGAATTTGTGCCTTACAACACCTATACTAGGTTTAATATCAAAACGCAGTTCAAGCAGTTTCACTGTTTGATTGTAGTCATCCAGATCTTCTTCTTCAGGAGCATGTACCAAGGGGGGTAAATGCTTGAAAATTGAGCGTCCTTCAAATCCCAAACGGTTCAGCAGCAGGTATTTCTTTCTTTCCGCCCTGTATCTGGACGCACCAACAGCCCCTAAGTAAGTGGTGAAAGCGTCAAACCACTTTTTCCAGGCGATTGGAGGGTCACCCGGAAGATCAAGAAATGGTGGAGGGGGAGAAACGGCTTGTAAGCTCATGTTTGTATGGGCGATAAAAAGTGGTGGAGAGATACACAGTCAAAATGTAAGATGAACGTAGGAACAATCAAAAGTTGTTGTTTACTGCTGACAAGTGACTCAAATGGTCACCTTAACCGGGATAGATCAAAATTGTCTCTTCGTTATGTGAAGGAAAATAGTTAAAACCCTGTTTCCTTGCTTCGTGGTCATAAAAAAATTTTTGAGACGATTGCCACTCACCTCGTGAAAGTTCACTTCGTGAAAGTTAATTTCATGGAACAGTTCTGCACAAAACTCCTGCAATAAAGCGCTTCTGTTTGAGCTTTGAAACTCGCTAACTTCTGTTGCACGTTAGCGGTGTGACAATAAACTTTCAGAAAAAAAACGGAGATGATCACAAAATGGCCTCCAACGTTGCGTTCCAACGTAAGGGCGTCGCGTTCCAGTGACGTTTCTGGAATTGGCCTACGCCAGTTGCGTAGAAAAATACATTTGCTCCAGTGGCTGGGCGTAAAGTAATACGTAAATGGCGTAAGTAAGATACGCTTGGAGCGCAACTGACGCGACTGAACGGACTGACGGGAGACTGCTGCCGCTTCTCATAAGAAGACTTTTAAGAAAGTACAGTACCTTTTTCTTGTTTTCTTGGGCTCGGCGAGGTTGGGGGAAAGAGCGGGTGAACTGGTTCTCTCAGCCGCTCGCCGTTCGACGTATTCTCGAGTGGCAGTTCGGTTCTTCTGGGCGCTCTTTGTCCTCTGTTTTCAATGTATGGCCGAACATCAGATTCGCCGCATTTTACCTCGTAGATGCACGCGTGGAGGGCAGACACTTGTTCAGGAATCGTCGCCACGTTTTTTGTAGTGATTCAGTCGTAAGCAGGTTGATCTTTAGGATAATTTATTACAACAAGTGCTGCGCAGCAGCTCCCACAGCCAGACAGATCATCAAATACAGTTAAGGTTCAAACAGCATTCTAAATAAGAATACAGTTGGCAAAGGATGTAGAACACAGAGCATAGATAATTCTATAAAGACTAGAAGGCAAACCTAATCAGAACACTACACTAACCCTGCAAACCAAGATCAGGATTTTTAACACCAACATAAAATTGGTCCTTTGGTATGGAAAAGAAACTTGGAGAACAACAGTGATCACCACTAATGTAGTCCAGACATTCATCCACACCTGCCTTAGGAAAAGTCTCCAGATCTGCCAGTCAAAGACCATCAACAACTACAACCTCTGGCAGCAGACTTTCCAACTCCCTGCCCATGCAGAAATCATGAAAATTTGTTGGGCTGGATTGGCAACACCCCCTGCAAGCCCTCCTCAAACAACACCAGGCAAGCCCTGATCTGGAATCATCACGGGAAAAGGAAAAGAGGAAGGTCAAGAAACACCTGGCGCCGAGTCCTCGAGGCTGACTTCAAGGAGATGGGTTACACCTGGAGTCAGATTGAAAGAAAAGTCCACGACAGAGGTTGCTGGAGAGTCCTGGTTGATGGCCTCTACCCCAGGAGGGGTAGTAGGTATAAGTAAGAGCCCCTTTACCCTTGTAAGAAGTCTTTGTGATCAATAGGATGAATTCTCTGTTGACAATGTTATGGCTAATTCTAAGGCTATATCTAAGGATGGATGGAAAAATTAATATGAAAAGAATGAACAGTTGATTGACATTAAGAAAATTACCACTTCAAGATAGGTAGAAAATATCAGTTTAAGTGAAATGGATTAATTATGGATGGATGCTGTTGGTTTCATGATTGTCCTTCCTGCAATGCTGGGGAAAAGTATTATTAACATCAATGATGTAGGTCACTGAAGAATTGTGAAAACTAAGGATCAAGGAACATTTTTGGTGGCCAGGTATTGACTCAGATACAGAAGAATTTGTTCTTACATATGTTGTGTATATAAGTGCGGACAAATCACAGATTATATTCAGACCCCCCCTTTGAATCTCATAGACGTTCTTTGGACCCAGTGGGAAACTTTAGCTATTGACATTCTTGGTCCCCTTCATAGTAGTAATGAAAACATGAAATGTATTCTTGTGTTAGTGGATCTATTTTCTAAGCAGCCTCAAGTTAAAGCTATAATTACAGTAGATGCATCCAGTGCAGTTAAGTTCTAAGGGCATTTATTTTCAAATCGAAGGATCGCCGAAATACTTGGTAAGCAACAATCAACTGCAATGCGGTTCACATGTAGCAGAAGTCTTCCTCTTCAGGAATTGTATCAGACAACATTTTTTCACCCTGCTGACAATGGTAGTGCACAACACTTAAATGCACCATTATGGAATGCGTGCAGATCCCTTACCTTAGAATTTCCCCAAGGCGTCAGACTGCAATTTTTCATGAACAGTACCCCTGCATGCCAGTGCTTGGCATAATTTGGCTACGCATGGTGTCATTGGCATCATCCGTGCTGGAAGTGCCATGCACGGCGCCTATATAGGTGCCACCCCAGCATGCTGACGTCAGTTCCTTTAAATAACTTTCCATGTCAGAAGCGCGGAGTCACAAATAACACTGACAACTGGTGTGTGAGCCTAGGGCCATTAAAAGGGGAAACAACCCTGAATGTAAAATTCCAGCCATGTCCAGAGATGTAGGGCCTCTTGACAAAGGGTCCAAAAACCCACCACACCTTCTTTGCTGCAGTACCACACAGCCGTAGTGGTGTCCATGAACACCTGCACTAGCTTCCCTTTGATGGGGAGTAGAAAGAATCGCCCGAAGCTCCAACAGGTTGATGTGGAGCCCGGATTCCGCAAGAAACTAGACTCCTCTGATCTCCACCTCTCCCATATGGCCACCCCAGCCTAGAAGTGACATGTCTGTCACTAAAGTTTGATCTGGTTGGATGATGAGAGAGTGGTCTGATGCTGACCCAACCATGGTTCGTCAGACACCAGTTTGCAGTTTCCTCCAATATCTGGACCATGTAAAAGAGATTCCCCTAATGCTGTGCCCACTAGAACTTCAGGTCCCACTGCAGAGCCAGCATATGCCAATGGACATGGGCCACAAGTGTGATGCAGGACGCTATGATGCCCAGCAACCTCAGAGTCAGTCTCAACGAAATCCAGGATAGAGGATGAAAGGTCGGTATCATAGCCCAAATATCATGGACTCGTCGCTCAAGGTGATGAGCCCGAAACTGCACTGTGTCCAAACAGCTCTGATGAAAGGGCACATCTGAGAGGGAGTCAGGTTTGACTTCGGCATGTTGATAGTGAGCCCCAAGAGGGTAAGAGGTCCGCTGAAGTCTGGAGGTGGTAGACGACTGCCTGGGACGAG
The DNA here is from genome assembly GCF_964261635.1 of Lissotriton helveticus. Lineage (NCBI taxonomy): Eukaryota > Metazoa > Chordata > Amphibia > Caudata > Salamandridae > Lissotriton > Lissotriton helveticus. The sequence continues at coordinate 1,598,786,229 of NC_136057.1, forward strand.
TCCGCTTTCAACAGCCAGTCATCAAGCTTGGGGAAGACGGGCACCCCTGATCTCAGCAGATGAGCTGCAACCACCACCATCACCTTAGTGAACATCTGAGGGGTACCGGTAAGGCCAAAGTGGGGCACTGCAAACTGAAAGTGCTTGTGGACTACTGTGAAAAGAAAGTAACACCTGTAGACAGGCGAAACAGGAATTTGCAAATATGCTTCACGTAAATCCAACGCTACCTTCAAGTCTCCCGGGTCCAGGGCAGACAGTATTTTACAGAGCTGAGTGTCTTCTGTGTCCCTCCTGAGGCGGAAGCCGGGAGGTTGTGCTGCTGTGTATTTTAACTTGATTTGAAATTTAAAAATAACTGCAAAATCGGCGTTTTTAAAACTTTGCTGCAACACTACCCCATCAGCTTGATCTAAGAAGCTGTCACTGCTGACTCCTTCCCTCTCTTCCTTGTTGCCTTGGGCCACTCCCAGCCGAGTACCGACGCTGTGGAGTTGGTCCCAGGTTCATACAAGCGGCGGCCATATTGGGTGTGTCTTCTATCCCCCACGCTCTAGTCGCGCATAAAAGGGGTTCCCCGAGCCCGTCTGCTTGTTTGACTGAGTGTCTTCTGTGTCCCTCCTGAGGCAGAAGCCGGGAGGTTGTGCTGCTGTGTATTTTAACTTGATTTGAAATTTAAAAATAACTGCAAAATCGGCATTTTTAAAACTTTGCTGCAACACTACCCCATCAGCTTGATCTAAGAAGCTGTCACTGCTGACTCCTTCCCTCTCTTCCTTGTTGCCTTGGGCCACTCCCAGCCGAATACCGACGCTGTGGAGTTGGTCCCAGGTTCATACAAGCGGCGGCCATATTGGGTGTGTCTTCTATCCCCAGCGCTCTAGTCGCGCATAAAAGGGGTTCCCCGAGCCCGTCTGCTTGTTTGACTGAGTGTCTTCTGTGTCCCTCCTGAGGCGGAAGCCGGGAGGTTGTGCTGCTGTGTATTTTAACTTGATTTGAAATTTAAAAATAACTGCAAAATCGGCGTTTTTAAAACTTTGCTGCAACACTACCCCATCAGCTTGATCTAAGAAGCTGTCACTGCTGACTCCTTCCCTCTCTTCCTTGTTGCCTTGGGCCACTCCCAGCCGAGTACCGACGCTGTGGAGTTGGTCCCAGGTTCATACAAGCGGCGGCCATATTGGGTGTGTCTTCTATCCCCCGCGCTCTAGTCGCACATAAAAGGGGACGGTTATGCATCCGCGCACCGGACGCGGGCAGCGGACGCACCGGACCTGCGCCGGAGTCGTGCCAGAGTCCTGCCCGTCTGCGCCCGTCCGCGCTAAGGAGGCGCTGGAAGCCCCCTCCCCCTCTGTTTATTCCTCTCAGACTCTCAGGGATCTGGACTGTGTATCTGTTGCACTACCCCCGCGGACCCTAGAGGCCATCTCGGCACTCGGCATCGCGCGGAATGTACCTTTTCCCTCCCCTTGCACTAAACAGTTATCTGATCCCAGAACAACTGAAACACGTATCCGGGTCCTATACTTAAACACACGCTCACTGGTCAGACATCAGGTCGATCTTTTTCTCCTTCTCACCGACGAAAGGCCTGATATCCTTCTACTTACCGAGACCTGGCTGACTGATGATTCTCTCCCTGACATCTTAGCTGCTTTGCCCCCCGATTATTACCTGCTCAACACGAATCGTCCCTCTGGCCGTGCCGGCGGCGGGGTGGCAGCTGTCATTCGTAAGGAGCTTAAATTTACCTCCACGTCCTCTTTCACTCTTACTGACGTGGACAATCTTATCATTAAGCTAGAGACTGGAGAGGGAGCTTTCACCATTGTCATCCTCTATCGTCCTCCCCACCCTATGCCTTCCTTCCCGGCTGCCTTCAGTGAACAGCTAGCTAAGCTACTTATTTCATCTGCTCGAGTCGCCCTTTTCGGCGACTTCAACTATTGGTATAATGATAATGAAGCTGGTCCTCATGCGGCTGAGCTATTTGAAGTCCTCACCAGCTTCAACATGAATCAACATGTCTCTTCCCCCACCCATACTGGGGATCACATCTTAGATCACATCTGGACTTATAATCTTACTCCTTCCTACCCTGTGATCACCACTTGTATCTGGTCCGACCATTACTTGATCGATACAGTGATCACAGTTAGGGGTTGCATTAAGGTCTCTCCCATGGCCGGGGGGACTGCCCGTAAATGGAGTACTCTTGACTCCCAGGCATTCCTCTCGTTCTTGGCTGAGACTCGCCCTTCGCTGTCTAACACCGCGACTGTCCATACTTTGGAGGAAGATCTTACTGGCTGGATCATAAAAGCCAGTGATCATTTTGCCCCTCCCTCCAGTTTCCCCCGTACCCGGCACAGTAAGTCCCATAAGTGGTTTAACTCCACCTTGAAAGCTCAGCAACTTGAACTGCGCCAAACGGAACGCAGGTGGAGACGCAACTATCTGTCCACCGATAGAGAGCTATATGTTGCTGCGAGGAAAAAATATAAAGAAGCAATCATGGCAGCAAAAGCTCTCCACATCTCAGATAGGATCCTCACTGCTCATAACAAACCTCAGGAGATCTTTTCAATCATGAGGGAGCTTACGTCTGATGCAAGGACTCTTCCCTCTCAGACCCCGACGCAAGAATCCTGCAATGCCTTAAATAGCCTCTTTATCTAAAAAATCGTCAAGATTAAGAACACTATCCCTTCAGTCCATCCCGATGACATGCCAGCCTCCCCCCCTGAAAATCCGCTCTCTCTGCTTTCCTTCCCTGCCCTCGACCCTAGCACTCTGGCTAAACTTGCCACTCGGGTCGAATCCGGCTCGCCCAACGATTGCTGCCCTCCCTCTGTCTTTCGTGACATCTGCCTGTCCTTACCGGACTGCATCTTGCCTTTATTAAACACCTCATTGGAGACAGGAGCAGTGCCTAATTCCTTCAAGGAGGCTGTTCTTGTGCCCTTACTGAAGAAGCCTGGAGCTGACCCAGACGATCTCGCCAAGCCGGCATCCGAGGCCTGGCCTCTGCCTGGCTCAAATCCTTCTTGTCGGGCAGAATGCAGGCGGTCCGGCTCGGTCCCTTCACAGCCGCGCAGGTCCCATCCACCTGCGGAGTGCCTCAGGGATCCTCCTTGTCCCCTCTGCTTTTTAATCTCTACCTCCAGCCGCTTATGTTTTCCCTGAAGAGGTGGAATGTCACCGTATTCAACTATGCAGACGATCTGCAAATCATCTTTCCGCTCAACACCCCCAATGCAGCCCTCGATTGCCAAGCAGTGATGCTACATATCCAACATTGGATGAACTCCCACCAGCTTAAATTGAACCCGGGGAAGACCGAGTTAATTCTCCCAGGAAACAGTCTTACTCACTGGGGCCCACAGTTTTGGCCGACTGAGCTTGGCTCCCCGCCCGTCCCGGCTAAGTCAGCAAAGAGTCTCGGGGTCATAATCGACTCGGAGCTCTCTCTTAAGCCTCAGGTGGGTGCGGTGGTGTCATCATGCATGTTCCAGCTCAGAAAAATCAGGAAAGTCTCCCACCTCCTAACACCGGAGGCCCTGATACAAGTCCTGATTGCCTTGGTGCTCTCCCGCCTGGATTTTTCAAACTCCCTGTACTACAGCCTACCCAAATTCCTCCTTAATAGGCTACAGATTGTACAGAACCAAGCAGCAAGACTGGCCTATAAAACCCCGAAGTGGCAATCCGCGAGACCACTGCTTCACAGACTCCACTGGTTGCCGGTGGAGCAGAGGACTGCATTTAAGATCGGCTGCTTGACTTTCAAGGCTGTGTCCGGGACCTCCCCTGCCTTTCTCAAATCACTGGTCGTTCCTTATCGCCCGGCACGTAATCTCCGCTCCTCCCATCGCCTACTGCTAGCTGTCCCTTCTACCAAACTTAAAAAAACTGGCGGTCGTAGATTTGCTTACCTTGCCCCCGCCTTCTGGAATCAGTTGCCCCTCCCCCTCAAATCTGCCAACTCCCTCCTGGCATTTAGAAAACTTCTAAAAACTCACCTCTTCACACAGGCTGGCTAGACCCCGTCTCCCCACCTCACAGCACTCAACCAGCGCCAGGAAACCTTTTGGTGTCAGTGCGCTATACAAGAGCCCCTTAAGATAAGATAAGCATTTAGAATTTCTCCTTTCTCATGAAGAAATTGAGCAGGTGCATGCCTAGGATAGGACAAAGGTTTGTCCTCTTTAGGTACCAGAAAGTAGCAGGGTGGCAACCACGACCTTCTTCTGATGCCTGCACCCTCTCTATGGCACCTTTATAGAGGAAGGATAAGTGGTCCTCTGTCCTCCTGTAGCAAGTAGGTGGCGTGGGTGGAGGGGTAGTCACAAAGAGGAGGTTATAGCCCATTTGGACAACCTGGAGAAAACAGAGGCAGCTCCAAAAGCAGCTAAGCACCTGCAAAAGAACCAAATTCAGCAGTTAAAAAAATTGGAAATTTGAATAAACAAGCAGCGCATGTGTGCTCATGTCTCACGAACGTCCAGTGAGTGCGTATATATTCCTAAATTTAAAAAACGAAAAAGCCCTAAAAGAATTACGAGCAGTTGAACAAATAAGATCCTGTGGAATAAAAAGCAAGGATCACTGCAAATTTACCAACCCCACCACAGCCTCAAATGACATTACTCCCTCCCAAGAACTCTGCGACTCGTTATCCTCTTTTTTCTACAACAAAATCGCCGACATACATAACAGCTTTGAGATCTTTTCCAAAGAACAGCCCACTCCACCCACCTCCGAACCTAAACCGCCCTCTAACATCCTTAACACCTGGAACCCAATCACTACTGAAGACACCATCCGCCTAATGAATTCCATCCATTCAGGCTCACCAACCAACCCCTGTCCCCACCACATCTTCAAAAAAGCAGACTCCATCATCGCACCCCACCTCCGTGATGTCATCAACTGCTCCTTCAACTCCGCTACCTTCCCAGAAAGCTGGAAACACACCGAACTCAACGCCCTCTTGAAGAAACCCACAGCGGACCCCTCTGAACTTAAGAACTACCGCCCCATCTCCCTCCTCCCATTGCCTGCCAAAGTCATTGAAAAAGCCGTCAATAAACAGCTCGCCGCCTTCCTTGAATCCAACAACTCCCTCGACCCCTCACAGTCTGGCTTTCGGGCCAAACACAGCACCGAAACCGCCCTTATTGTAACGATAGACGACATCCGAACACTACTGGACAACGGAGAAACAGCTGCCCTCATCCTACTCGACCTCTCCGCCGCCTTCGACACAGTCTGTCATAGCACCCTCATACAACGCCTCGGCAACATCGGCATACAAGGAAAAGCCTTTGACTGGATCATCTCGTTCCTCGCCGGAAGAAGCCAACGAGTCCGACTCCCCCCATTCAAATCAGAGGCCACCGAAGTCATCTGCGGAGTACCACAGGGATCATCACTCAGCCCCACCCTCTTCAACGTATACATGAGCCCCCTCGCATCCATCGCGCGACAACACAACCTCAACATCATCTCTTACGCTGACGACACCCAGCTGATCCTTTCCCTTACCAGACCCTAACACCGCCAAAACCAACCTTCATGAAGGCATGAAAGAAGTAGCCGAATGGATGAAAAACAGCCGCCTAAAACTTAACTCAGAAAAAACAGAAGTCCTCATCCTAGGATCATCCCCCTCTGCCTGGGACGACTCATGGTGGCCATCGGCCCTGGGCTCGGCACCCATACCCACAAACCACGCACGTAACCTAGGCTTCATCCTAGACTCCTCCCTCTCGATGACCAGACAAGTCAACGCCGTCTCATCCTCTTGCTTTAACGTACTTCGTATGCTCAAAAAAATCTTTCGTTGGATCCCCACCGAAACAAGAAAGACTGTCACCCACGCTCTGGTCACTAGCCGACTGGACTATGGAAACACCCTCTACGCCGGAACCACATCCAAATTACAGAAAAAACTCCAACGCATCCAAAACGCATCAGTCAGACTCATATTGGACATCCCGCGCCAAGCTCACATTACCGGTCACCTGAAAGACCTCCACTGGCTTCCCGTCAACAAGAGAATAACGTTCCGTCTCCTCACCCACGCACACAAGGCCCTTTACAAACTAGGACCCGAATGCCTCAACACACGACTGTCCTTCTACACACCGACCCGCCAACTAAGATCCTCCAATCAAGCCCTCGCCGCAGTTCCGCGCATCCACAGATCCACCATGGGAGGAAGATCCTTCTCCTACTTGGCGGCCAAGACCTGGAATTCTCTCCCCACTCACCTCCGCCTTACCCAGAACCACATTTCCTTCAGGAAGGAACTTAAAACCTGGCTTTTCGATAAATAATGCACCCCTCCACAAGCGCCTTGAGACCCTCTGGGTGAGTAGTGCGCTATACAAATTCTTGAACTTGAACTTACAATACAAATATGACATCTGCCCATTGCGTGGACCCACATAACAGCAACCAAAATGACGAAAACAGAAGCCAGCCAAAATGATGCTAGAGGCAGGTAATGGCGTATCCTGACCCCCACTGGATGTCCATGAGGGTTGGAGGGCAAACTTAGCAGCTTGGAGGCTGCGGCAGAAGGGGGTGGTGGGCTTGCTCGACCTCTGACAAGGTATGTGGGTACCGTATCCTCAGCCAGGCAAAGGCTGTGAAGCCTACTGGCCGTGATGGCTGGGCAAATAGAAACGCAGCTGGAAGCCCCATCCGTGGCCACAAAAGGAGCGAAAGGTGAACTCGGGTTGACAGATCCCATGGAAAGGCCCAAGGACCTTGCCTTAGCCTTGCTGTCCTTGAAGCGCTGTAGCGCTGCATCCGCCTTGTCTCCAAAGAGACTGGACCCATCCATAAGAATGTTCATGAATGGGGACTGGCTATTCCCTGAAAAGCCAGTGGATCACAACCAGGCATGGCACAGAAGGGCCACCGACGATGAAATTCCGGTTTCCAGCAAATCAGTCATTTTGAACCCACATCGAACAGCAAACTTAGCTGCATCCCTCCCATTGGAAATGGCTTCAGAGTATGGCTTGGGCCTCCTCTGAGACCATAGGTCCTGCACCTACTCATCTGAGTCCCAGATTATATGTCAAATCAGCCCAAAAGGCACACGGTGTTCACCAACCGCAGTGCCTGCCTGGCAGACAAGAGCATCCTCTTCCTCTCTTCCTAAAGGTATCCAGCCCCTTGGATTCCCTGTCCAGTGGAGTGGTTGGGAATGTGCCAGGATTTAAAGTACAGGCTTGGAGGAGGCGCTAGGGGGCGCACAGCGGAATGGCTGCCTAGACGTGCAGCTCCGCCGGGCGGATCGTATTATTGCCGATAATGTGCTGTTAAGCGGACCAGAGCAGGGAGAAAGGCACATCGCTTTGAGGGGGAGAGCGCAGGGCACCTGCCGGTGTACATGAAACAGGACTTGCTGCGCTACTGACCAGGTGCGGACGGAAAATCTGCCAAGCCCGGGACGGCGGCAAATGGCGGCCGCTGTCCGGACACCAGCCAGCCGGGCGCGAACTGACGGCGCAAGCTCCCGTCGCTACAAGTGGAAGTAACGGAGTAAGCGGATTGGAATGCAGAGAGGCGGGACGGAACTCCTCTACCACTGGACTTCAGTAGGCATTCACGGCGCCGGCTCTGTGGGTTAAAGTAAGTGCGCCCGATAGTACAATGGCAGCGCTGTAAACCTGCGTGTGGCAGGCCCCCTCGGAACGGCTTTGCATGGAGACAACTGTGTTTGTATGTTCACCGGCGCTATCACACGCCTGACAGAAACCGCTCAGTCCGAGTGGGGCGCACTAAGTGTACTTCCCGGCGGTATGAGGGTGGAATTTACTTTTAACGATCATCACAAACAAAATGGCGGCGCCCATATGCCGGACGAAACTAAACCCATAGTGCTTGAGTGCCTGCACAGCGTGGTGATCCTGACCCTGTAGCCTGCAAATATCGGTCAGGCAGACACTTTCTCTGCGCTAAGGCCGGGCGACATAAATCAGATAACAATATTGCCCCCCAGGATGTGCGTGTACAGTGAACAGTGAATAAGATGCAGGTGGTTTTCCTTTGAGCACTCGCACAATGCCACCATGCACACGAATACTGGCGGGATCAGCATAGGACCACAGCACTAACGCCAGCGCCGCCTGCAGCTCCTACAACAAGGGGATGTAGCAACATCTCCATCGTCCTGCAAGCTACACGAAGCGGCTACAGAGGTCCTGATTTCGCGGCTTCTACAGACAGCGACGGGGCTATAGAACAGGCGGCAGATCCGACTATACCGCTCCACTCCAGCGACAGCTACGTGACCAGAGGCTGTGGTGAGATCCATTATCACCTGGCGACCCCACTACTCCAGGCAGCCAGATGCACACATACCGACTTCGCGGAGTCTCAAACCTGCAAAGCCATTTACCCTTGCATTACCTCTCCAGGGCGTGACACAATGGGGAATCCAGAAAAACAACAAGCCAGGCTTAACTTCGAGACGAGGAAAACGAATAAGAGCCAGAATGAGCAAGTGGAAGAGGAACAGGACACAGATTCCCAAGAAGGCAATGTTATGGACAGTATCCTCAAGGCCGTACAGGCATCGCGGCAGGGAATAAATGCTAAACTGGACCTACTGACAGGCCGAATGGACACCATGGCGGCGAAGCTAGACAAGCAAGGCGAAAGACTGGACACAGCGGAAAACAGGATTTCCACCGTTGAAGATGATTCGCGCGCCACGACGGCCAAATGCAAGGGTATGGAGAAAGTCCTGGAAGTTATTCAGACCAAATCGGAGGAATTGGAAGCGAGATCACGGAGGAACAACATACGGATAGCGGGTTTGCCGGAATACACAAACACAGGACGAATGGAGCCGTATGTGGAAAACCTGTGCAAGGACCTATTCGGCGCCGACAACTTATCGCCCATTTTCATAGTAGAGCGCCCACATCGCTCCCTGGCCCCGAGGCCAAAGCCGGGGGCCACACCTCGACCAATAATAGCAAGGGTCCTCAACTACCGGGACAGGGACACTATTTTGCGGCTGGCAAGAGAGAAGGGAGAAATTCAGCATCAAGGTAACAAGCTGGAATTCTACCCGGATTTCCCGCTGGCGGTACAGCAAGCGCGCAAGGAATTCTATGATGTTAAGGCCAAGCTACGTGATCTGCAGATACCGTACGCCATGTTGTATCAAGCGCGTTTGAAGATCACCTGGGACGACAAGCCAGTGTTTTTTGCGACACCCAAAGCTGCAATGGAATTCCTGAAATCGACTGCCAGCAAAGGTAAAAAGACTCACCGCAAGGATAGGCATTTGGACTCTGAATGAAGGTAAGACTGTCTATTACCACGGACATTGAGCCTGAACACATGTAGGAAGTGATAGTTCCTACTACGAGAGTATGTGCCCCGGAGGGCAAGTCCTTCCTACCCCTAAAAATTGAACTCTTGCAGGCAGCTAGAGATGTACTGATTTGCAACTTCTTTATTTACACGACCTATGGGTATGTAACTCTAAGGGCCCATTTACGCAATGACAAGGGGAATGCTTGAACAGATAGCGATGTCATACCCACTCAGATGATTGCTGTCAACAGTCTCAGGTGAACATTAACTGTGCTATCATACTCCCTGTGACCTTCCCCCCAGGGATATCCAGCTCTTTCTTGGGCACCACCCGATGCTGGAACAGGATCAGAAGGAGACACTCCTGGTTGTACCTATGGGATCTGTTTATACCCTATAGATCCGCCCCCATCTTTCTGTAAGGATGGTATGTTGCACCCTCGGCGGACCTCTACTAGGGCGGTCCCCAAACGGTTATGTTTTTCATGAAAGTTTTAAGGGGAAAATGGCTTCGGCGAGATTGGGTTGCTGAAGTGGGTGGGAACTGGGGTAGTTGGGGTTTGTTGTTTTTGGAGCCAAAGAAGCAATTAAGATGCACTGCTGGAAGCCATAGTGTAAGATACAGCAAATGTAAGGCGACTCGTAATGTAAGATTGCATACTATTGTGCAGGGATTGAATGGATTGCAATGTATTGCACTATGCACTGATAAGGGCCTCAACTGTGTTGACGAAAATTGGTCGGTAACGGGGGCTGGGATGTCAAGCTCTGGTATACTGGACAGGCAAGGGTTGGGCAGGCCACACCATTTCCTAGGATGGAACAGTGAGAATGATGACTAGACATGTCCTAAATCTAATAACGTGGAATGTGCGCGGATTTACTAATCCTAAGAAAGTTCGACAAATCTTTGCCAGTCTGGACAGACATCACATTGATATTGCACTGATTCAGGAAACACATATCGACCCCACAACACGGAGATCTATTGGCACGCGCTGGGCGGAATCCACTCATTCCGCAACCTATTCTTCCTACTCTAGGGGGGTCATGACACTGGTAAAAAAAGGGACCAACTACAAGATCACACGTACAATTATAGATACCAATGGCAGATATGTGATTGTGTCCGGAGTTCTCAGAGGTCAATGTATAACAATAGTAAATGTGTATGGCCCAAATGTAGACGCTCTGGAATTTTTTCAGGAACTATGGGATCACTTGTTGGAATTCACTGACACGACTCTGATCTGGGGTGGTGACTTTAATGTAGCCTTGTGTAACGCAGTAGACCGCTCCACATCTTCCATAGAACCACACAAGAAATCCGGGGAGAAACTAAGGGATATGATGGTAGAAATGGCACTTAAAGACATTTGGAGGGTGCAACACCCGACAGAGCCTGGCGCAACCCACATAAACTTGGCACACGGAAGTTGGTCGAGAATAGATTATTGGTTGGGGACTGACACTGCCATCTTATGGACCACAAAAATTGACACGCACCCCCGCACACTGTCTGACCACAACCCAGTGGCATTATCTCTTCAGGTACCTCATTACACGCCCCCGCCTTTTAGCTGGCGATTTAATGCGCAGGCGCTGTTAGACCCGTTATATCTCACAGCCATAACTGCGGCAATTAAAGATTACTTTCAATTAAACGAAAATTCAGTAGATGACCCCTGTGTTTTATGGGAAGCATTTAAAGCTACGCTTCGAGGGGTATGCATTAGCACGACATCAGGCATACTTAAGGACATTAGGGCGCAGATAACTAGGCTGGAGAGAGACATTTCGTCCCTGGAACAGGAATACGCCACCACGGGGAATGTAGATTTACTGGGGGAAATCAAATTAAAAATTACTGACCATCAGAAATTCGCGGAAGACGAACTGAAATATGTAACCAAGCGACCCACAGCCAGACATTTCGGCGAGGGTGGACGACCTGGCAGGGTGCTCGCGAGAAAAATATGCAAACGGAGGGACTCGCAGTTCGTGACTCAGATGAGGGACAAGAATGGGACACTACACTCACACCCCGAAGGGATACTTAACAGTTTTGTGGATAGCTATGCAGAGCTGTATACGTCTCGAAAACCAGCCGAACCACAGGAAACTTTTAGATACCTAGAGGACATAACTCTAGCTTGGTCGTCGGACAACCAACGGGAATACCTGGCACAACCCATTACAGTAGAGGAAGTTACTGCAATTATACAGGCACTCCCCAACGGGAAAGCACCGGGGCCTGATGGCTACTCTTGTGAATTCTATAAACAATTTGCTGACATACTTGCCCCTCATCTGGTCGAGATGTATGGCGGCGCCTTCGACCAGGCGATACTGCCACCGACACTACGCGAGGCGGTGATAGTCACCCTCCTCAAACCAGGTAAAAAGCCGGATCTCTGTGACTCTTATCGTCCACTGTCGCTCCTGAACGTGGACTCAAAAATCTTGGCCAAAATATTAGCGGATCGCCTGCAACCCCTGATGACAAACCTGATATTACCTGACCAGGCCGGTTTCATCCCCACTAGAACCACATCGCACAATACAAGAACGTTATTCGCACTATCTCACTATCTTAAGTCGCAGACCAAAGCGGCAGCCGTAATGTTGGACGCTGCTAAAGCCTTCGACTCCATTGAGTGGGCTTTCATCCGCACAATCCTACAGAGAATGGGCTTCCCGGCGCGGTTCATTGCATGGATTACATTGCTGTACACGAGTCCTATGGCAAGGGTTAGAGTAAATGGGTACATTTCGGAGCCTTTTGAAATAGCGAGGGGGACGAGACAGGAGTGCCCACTGTCGCCTCTGATTTTCGCCCTGACACTGGAGCCACTCGCATGTATAATAAGGCAGATGCACAATCATTCGGCCTTGCATTTCCCTGGAAGACCTCTGCACATCTCGCTATATGCGGATGATATGCTTTTATATGTACGAGACCCAGAACAGAATCTAAGCCCGTTGCTTCGAGAATACGTGCGGTTTGGGCGTCACTCTGGACTGCAAATTAATTGGGACAAATCCACCATAATTCCGCTTACTGACCCTACCGCCCCTATTATACCTGATTTCCCTTTAGAATGGCAGACGGAACCCATCAGATATTTAGGAGTCTGGTACAGTCGAGATCCAGAAGAGGTCATTAGGACTAACTACGGGAGGGTATTCACGGAACTGGAGGACAGGGTAGCCAGATGGATACAACTACCATTATCATTAGCTGACCGAATATCAATCGTCAAAATGAATATCCTACCTAAATTCCTATACTTATTCAACAACATACCGATTACACCTCCCAAAGCGATTTTCACAAACATAAGGTCCCTTGTGTTAAAACTCATCTGGGCGGGTAAACAAGCGCGCATTGATCTACACACCCTAACCTTACCCTACGAAAAAGGGGGGTTTTGTGTGCCAGACTTTCACCTCTACTATCTATGTGCGCAGGCCCAATATGCAACACACTGGTACCACCCCACGCCATACCTCACGCACACAGCGGTTGAAGAGGGTGACGCCTCGCCAATTCCATTGACCGCGATAGTGACACATAAAAGACCCCCACTTCACTCGAGTGATATAAACACGATAGACACCACTGCCCGTGCGTGGAGGACACTAGGGAGATTGGCACACAAATTACCGTTATATGCACCAGCGCTTCCGTTACACTTTCATCCGGAGGTGTCAGTGACAAACGAAAAAGTGGGTATGGACATGCTAAGGAACATAGGTCTGGCTACATTTGGGGGCCTGTATCACGATGGAACATTCCGCAAGACGGAGGATCTGACATATATAAGTAACCCAACACTACTCTTCAGATTCACACACTATAGATTACAAAGGGCGATCCAAGACCTTTACCCAGACTACCCGGACGAACCGCCGACTTTACAGTCACTACAATTCATCATAACATCTTCAAACGCATCACACCTGGTGTCCAGGCTATACAAGGTAGCTCAAAGCGAAATCCCACATTCTGCCGAAAAAGCAATGCAGAGATGGAATGATGCTTTACCTGACGTATTGACAGAAAAGGACTGGTCCATCGCCTGTACACTTCTTAAACTACTTACCCCAAATGGGAATCTGCGCATCACGCATCTGAATTACCTACATCAAACATATCACACGCCGAAAAGACTGCACAAATACGGGTTACGAGACAATGCCAGATGTAGGAGGTGTGGTTGTGATGAGGCGGATTTTGCTCACCTAGCCTGGTATTGCCCAAAGATACATGAGTATTGGGAGAGGGTGACTGTCATTCTGGGCAAAATGGTAGGAACGGACATAGAATGTACCATGAAGGTATGCCTATTGGGCCTTACATCCGGGGTCAGAGCGGGGAAGGGTAAGTTCTGTGCGGTAGCTCTGCTGATTGCGAAAAGGCAAATTTCCAGGTGCTGGGAGGGAAAAAATGTACCTAACATTAAGATGTGGCTTAAGGACATGACGTACTGCAGGGATAAACTACTTACTTATGAAGAGGAATTGCCCAGTCGATCGCGCCCTAAAGACTTTTGGTCTTATTTGTCAGATTACTTATTAACTGTTGAGGGAGACGATGATTCTCTGTAGACCTGCACGGACTGTGGACGAGACTTGTACTTCAGTGCACTGTTAATGTATTCAGCACAACCAGGGACAGTGTGTTGCCTTCTGGTACACCAAGGTTATGTTGCGCACAAATGGCAGCAGAGTGTAGAATTGCCCTACGGCTCTTAATTTCACTGTTCGAAATGTTCTGTTTATGTAATTAAAAAAATACAAAAAACTGAAGATTCATGTAATAACTAGGCGCAGTGGGTTCGAGCTGCAAGCTGAATATAAATGGACTAGCTTACAATATGCCGCTGGACCCGTGGGTTGCCAGCTGAATGGCTGTGTACGAATGGATCATAAGCTGCTGCCACATGCGGCCGGCCTACGGGTTGTAGGCCATTGGCGGTGATATCTCTGATGACTTTATGCCAATAAAGATTTTGTTGAACTTCAAAAAAAAAAAAAAGTACAGGCTTGGACCACCAAGCTCTACAGGGTGGGGTGCTGAGTGAGGAAACTGGGTTCCCCTAGGGTGGGGCAATAGCGGTAGGCAATTGTCCTGTGCACAGGAGGCCCTGGGAAGTGCTAGGGCTAGGCCCCAAGCAGGCTGTATGTAAGGGCTTTATTAAAAGAAGAAGTAGTTAATAATAACCTGGTATTTGTAAAGCACAAACTAATCACCCGTTAGAGCCTCAAGCCACTGTGGGCGCTCAGGAAGATTACGTGAGCTATTGCCCTGAGTCACATGATGCTGAGCTGAGCTAATCAGCCTCCGGCGCTGGGGATCTAACCGTGAGCCCCATGCTATGGAGTCAGCTCCCCTGGCCGCTGCGCCACAACTCTAGTTCAGATTGGGTGACTTGTGGTTGAAGCGGGAAGCATCCTTTACAACGCAACTTTTACCACGCAGTGCCTTTACGACGCAACTTTTACAATGCAAACCATTACAACGCATTGCGCTGGGGGGCGCTCTAGGATAGGGAATAGGTTTAATTTACTATCCAACACCTTCCCTACTATCCACGGGGACTGGAGTTGGAATAGTAAATTAAACTATTCACTATCCAGCGCCCCAAAGCACTATGCGTTGTAAAGGCATGCGTTGTAAAAACCGCGTTGTAAAGGCATGCGTGGTAAAAGCATGCGTTGTAACGTCATACATCCGGTTGAAGCACTGTTGGATTTGAAATTCCCCTCTCCCATAATGCACTCGTTATGATATATCAGGTTAGCATTGTGTGGCTAAAATTTATGCATTTGTACTGCGCTCTGTAACCCACTGAGTTACCCCTGCAGCATGTAGGCCTTCGATTAGCCAGTGTGACTCTATTTTGTATTTTGTAATCCTAATTAGACTGCCTGGTCTGTACTCGTATTAGGCCCCATGTATTCAGATTTGTTTGCCTCAGAAGAACATTGTACTTCGTTATTATTGTCCTTCCTGTTTAAGGCTGTAACTCGACTTACTAACAGAAAATTATTCTACTTTTGCATTCCATTGTATACATGTGGCTCTGCTTCCACATTTGGAGACGCTGAGACTCAGCACAGTGGCCTTGAGATACTGATAGTGCACCCCTCTAGCAGGTGCTAGCTCATCTCTGTGTACCTCCTTTGTTCATGCCCGGCTCAAGCCGGTAGTTTTCCACCAGAAGTCTCCTGAGAGGTTCATTATGTATTAGTGTACCCTGGGGAGTCAGTTCCCTCTCAGACATCCTAGGGTGGAGGTCGGACTGGGCTCCTCTGAAGAGTACGTACCTGAATAAATGTAAGTTTTCATTCTCTAATGTCTGACCGACTCTTCATTTGAGAAGGCATAGCAGGTGGTCATAAGAACCCACGTGGCCCTAGAGTGCCTGTCCCCCAGCATCTCCGTCAACACATTTGCCTTAACAGCCATGGGAGGCAGTTGAAGGTCCAGACCTCCGCGGACACTCTCCTCCATTGCGATGGTAGAGAGAGAGAGACCTAACTAGTGTCTGAGGAGGTGCCCAGGCTACTGGCATCCACCAGATCCTAACACCTGGAGTTGTCCTCAGTGTCATCTTACGGCTGGCATTCATAAAGGTCTAATGGCCCCTCCCATTCATTACCAATTCCAGTGCCATAGGAATAAAGCAATTGCTCCCATCTAGGGGATCTGACTCCGGTCAGCACCGGAATTGGCGTCAGACAATATCGCTCTGGCTCCATGTCAGAGACGGGGATGGAGGTGCTGGAATTGGAGCGGGCGATGGGGAGGTACGAGCGGCGATGCTCCGCCTCCATCAATGGATCCAAGGGGCCTAACTGCACTGAGAGCAAAACACCAGTAAGGGCAACTGCTGAGCCAGTGGACCCAAAAGTACTCCTGCTGGGATGAGCAGACCAAATATGAGGTGCATAGCCTCATAGAATTCACGTAGCTGGGTGGGGGTCGCTCTGGCTCCTAAAAACTTTAGGAGGTGTGGAGATGGACCAGGTGCAGGCTCCACTGTGGAGCCAGGCCTAGAATGCCAACACTCTTGCGTCTTGACAGAAGACTTCAGTGGACAGGGCATAGTGGAAGACCTCTTTGACTTCTAACTTTTCTTCCTCTTATGGAACTTACCCGATTTCCCTGTCGACTTCTACTGTGACAACGAGTGCCTGGAGTGGCTCTGTGACTGATCTCTGGACCTTCCTCCCAACCAAGATCAAGACAGTTGCAGTGTCGCTCGTCGAGCAGCAAAGAGCTTTAGGGACCACTCCCTCAAGGCCTTGGGGTGCATGGTGGGTATTCGGCGCAGGACATTGCGTCATGGTCATGTTTAAGGCACCAGAGACATACCAAATGTGAGACCTTTGTCTGTGGCAGGAACCACATGACTTGAAACTAGATTTCCTTGTTGAAATACCTTTCTGCGCGGACAACGCTGACAAACCCACAAGGAGCCCATCTTCGCCACCTTCCGGCACACAGGCCTACTGCTCATGAAAAAGGTCTGGATCCAGTAGATTCTAGGGGAAATATTTAGGTAAGGAGTCAGCGGCTAGAAGCCTCCATCAGATAGCGGAGGACACTGGACTGCAGCTGAGACAATGATTCCTCTCTGCTGCTAAAACAGAAAAGGGGTCGGAGTGGAGCAGTGAGCACAAGAAGGTCAGGCAGCACAGGAGAGAGGTCATGGAAGGTCATGCTGATGTCATGACAGTATGGCACAGTGATCTACATCTATTGGTGGTGGTAAGATAAAGGCCTTATAAAGGCCAGGGCCCTTTGTGCTAATTTTCTAGGGATAATCTGGAGTCAGACTTTCAGCCCAGGAAGTGTTCTTCTATATCTGCATAGGAAAAGAGGTATCTGAGTAAGCTGCAGCCATCGGTTAGAGAAGATTCAGCGATGATGCCCCAGTCAAAAGAGCACTATAGATGACCAAAATAGTGTTCACAACAGTTACGATGGACAAGTAAAGGCACACTCACTTCACCCTATACCTTTCCCCATTCTGGGTCGAGGAAGCTGCCACGAAACAATGTTATATCATCAAAGACCAGTGCCATTGCGCTGTGACCTATCTATCAGAGAAAATTCAGCACTATGCAGTGAAGCGTGATCTGAAAGAGAAGGATGATTAATTTGACATAGATGAGCTTTCATTGGCCTCTCAGTACAGTGTAACATATTGAGGCACCCGGAGAATTTATTTCATCCTCAATTCATGTCAATGATGCAATAATTGGGTTATTGGTTACAGGTGTGGTTGACTAAGCGGGCTGTCTATAGAAAGTTAAAAAGTGACTCCAAACATTCAGTAGAATAAATTGATATGACACTGAAAAAGAGTTTGTGGAATGTAATGATGAGAACTAGGACATTTTTGGGGCTATGTTTATCACATCATATTCATACATAGTCATCGTAGATAAACTCTTTTTTGTAAATGCACGACCAGAAAGAGCACATGCACCTCTTTCCCTTGATCGAAGAAATACATAAAAAGTATACCTCTCTCAAACTACTCAAACAACCTCAGCACTAACAGTAATTCAATGTCCAAGGCTGAGCTTGGGAGGATAGAAGGAGTAGTACATTGAGTGTGCAAAGCAAAGAAAAAGAAGAACCTCAACAAAAAGAACCAAGCAGTGAAAAAATGATTCCCCTCACCATACATCACCTCATCATTCATGCATCAAGGCACCATGTAGCAGACTGTGCTGCTCAATTCTGTGATACAGAGGTAGACTCCCTGTGGGCTCTATAACAGAATATCATCACAGAAATATCATTTGACATAAATGTTGTGCCTTAAACATCATTCACAAAAATATTGTCCCACTGAGTGTAGATTTGTATTATTAACTCTAAAGGGAGGATATTTTCTAAACAATCTTTAGGATACTAAATTTATGGCAAACAATATGCAGGTAACAATCTTCTGCGAACATGCTGTTCTTTGACTAATTTTAACCCTTTAGTTGCTCATCAGGGAATGGTTTCGTCATGAGCACCAGTGCTCCAGTGCTCATGACGGAACCATTCCGTCATGAGTTCAGGCTCAGAAAATCCCTTTGTTGCAGATAGCAGAGGAAGTTCCCATTTGTTTTGCCTTGGGAGGTCGGGAAGAGCTTCCCCAACCTCCTGAGGCCTATTTTTGATTTTCCTTGCAATGATTATCGTGTGCATGGAACGCGATCGTCATTGCAACAAAAACAAAACTAAAACTTAGTTTCAGTTTCACAGTTTCGGTGCTTGTGGGGCTATTTCAGCCCGAGCACAGAAACACATGGGAGAAAGGGGAGAATCTCCCCTTTTCAATGGTACCCTTCCCTAGTGGATCCCTGCTTGGGGAATCACCACATGAGTGCGATCCCCAAGCAGGGATCCACCCACTAGCACCAGGGAGGTGGGAGCGGCCCCTTGGGCAAGGGCCTTTGCTCCCCCCTGTTTGGCACAGACAGTCTTTCTGACCCCCCCACCCCCGGAGCAGATGGGGCCAGTTGCCCCCAATCTGCCCCCAAGGGGGGAAATCACCCATTACAACGACGGTCTTTTCAGCCCTGCCATCGCAACGCGACTTTCACATCGCAGGAGGCTTTACATCGTATGCTTTTAGAACGCATGCTACTAATGCGCATTGACATTAACATCGCTAGCAATGACAGCGCGTGCTGCGATGAGATGGAAGATGACAGATTATGCGATGACATGGGAGATTTAAGATGACGGATTATATATGTAAATGTAAATGTAAATTGATACTTGTATAGCGCACTACTCACCCACAAGGGTCTCAAGGCGATTGTACGAATACCACTGTGGAACCCATCCTGGCTTTCCCTGTGAGGTGTCCACTCCTGGGCACCCTCAAGGTGGAGGCCAGGCATCCTTAGCGTTGTGGGGGCCGTTGTGGAGATTAAGCAAGCTATTGCCCAGAGTTGCAGAGTGGGACTCCATGATTGGAATAGGCACCGAGGCGAGAATTATCAGGTCCGTGGAATTTTTTAGCCCAAGACCCGCCGAGGCGGGTAATTGAACCCTGGTCCCGGGCTAGACCTTTGCATCAGGGTCTGCCGCTCTAACCATTGAGCCACACTTCTCCACTGACATTATACGTGACAGATGACGTCATAGCATAGCCACGGGAGATGCAATATGATGTGCTGCATTGAAAAACATATTGGAAAAGGCTGGCACTAGATGCGGAACATGACATATACCATGCCACATGCGTGCAGACGACAGATGCGCATTATGACTGACTGATGCAAGATGTTAGGTGTGCACTGCCAGGTGGACTTTTAGATCAGTTTGATTTCCCCTTTTATTTTGTGTTTGTAGTCTAGCGACATTATGGGCTGCAATGAAAAACATATTGGCAAAGGCTGGCACTTGATGCGGGAGATGACATATAACATGGCACAAGCGTGCACATGACAGATGCGCAGTATGACTGATGCAGGGGAACATCTTTTACCCCGCAACTTTTACAACGCAGTACCTTTACCAGGCAGGTATTACAAGGCAAGTCGTTACAACGACTTGCGCTGGGGGGCGCAGTAGGATAGGGAATAGTTTAATTTACTATCCAAAACCTTCCCTACTATTCACGGTGACTGGAGTTGGAATAGTAAATTAAACTATTCCACTATCCAGCACCCCCCAACGCAAGTCGTTGTAACGACTTGCGTTGTAAAACCTGCGTGGTAAAGGCATGCGTGGTAAAAGCATGCGTTGTAACGACATACATCCACTGATGCAAGTAGACATGGCAAAGAATATTTTGGGGGGGATCAGGAACACGGAAGATGACAGATGCGTGTACCGATTATGACAGATGCAAGATGACGTCATAGCATAGCCACGGGAGATGAAGATGCATTTAGCATAGCCGCGGCAGATGGATGACATATTAGCAAAGGCTGGCACTATAGCAGATGATGCGACATGAGTGCTACGATGAAAAACATATTGGCAAAGGCTGGCACTAGATGCGGAACATGACATATACCATGCCACATGCGTGCAGATGACAGATGCAAGATGTTAGGTGTGCACTGCCAGGTGGACTTTTAGATGAGTTTGATTTCCCCTTTTATTTTGTGTTTGTAGTCTATGCTATGGGTTGCAGGGGTAAGGGTTGCAAGGATCTTTGTGTATGTAGATGTGGGCCAAGTTTCTGTCTTGAAGAGTGATTGTGTTGTGTTATCATGTAAGCTATGTCTGAAGTGCCTGTGGCTATACAGTGTGTGCTAATGAGTAAGAGATCGATGCTTTCTATGCATTCTTACAACAGTATTTGAACAATTACAGTCCTTTAGAGTGCACATCTTCCCTGATTTCCAGTAGCTCTTCAACTCTGCTTTACAGAACTGCAGAACTGAGACCTCGACAGTGCTCCCACAATGCACCTCTGCCTTGCACTAGGATGTCGATACTCTCCATTCGACAGAGCTTTAACAAGTCCCACCTGTCTAAATTGCAAAGTGTGTTAGAAACTCAGTTCTAGAACATGACAACGTATACTGGAAACACAGAAACAAATCAAAATCAGCTTCAAACATCACAAAAACTGATAATGAACATGACATATAACATGACACATGCATGCAGATGACAGATGCGCATTATGACTGACTGATGCAAGATGACATTGCAGATGGAAAAGAAGTTTTAGATGACGGGTTATGACATTATGCGTGAGAGATGACGTCATAGCATAGCCAGAGAGATTACGAAGACATGGGAAATGGAAGATGACGGATTATGACATTATGCGTGACAGATGATGTCATACCATAGCCACGGGAGATGAAGATGCAATTAGCATAGCCACGGCAGATGGATGACATATTAGCAAAGGCTGGCACTCTAGCACATGATGCGACATGATGTGCTGCGATGAAAAACATATTGGCGAAGGCTGGCACTAGATGCGGAACATTACATATACCATGCCACATGCGTGCAGATGACAGATGTGCATTATGACTGATGCAACATGACATGGCAGATGTAAAAAACCTTTATTGGGGGATCAGGAACACGGAAGATGACAGATGCGTGCACCGATTATGACACATGCAAGATGACGTCATAGCATAGCTACGGGAGATGAAGATGCATTTAGCATAGCCGCGGCAGATGGATGACATATTAGCAAAGACTGGCACTATAGCAGATGATGCGACATGAGTGCTACGATGCGTCCGTGCAAGATGACAGATGCGTGCACAAGAATATTCAAGTAACTAATAGACAAAAAAAAGTAGCATTGCGCAACACAAACACACAATCTGTAATTTTTTACAAGGTAGTTTCAAACACTCTGAAGTGCAAAGGGTGGGTGTGCAGGATAAAGGAGAAAGGATGCCGGACATTTTGTGTAAAGTTATCTTGTCAAAACTATGTAATAGTATGCGATTTCGTGAACCGCGTTGTATTTGCCTAAACCAGACACTACAATAGCGTGGGAACAGCATGCGCAGTGAGTGCGTGCGATGTAATGCCTTTTGTGATGTAAAAACTGCGTGGTCATTGCTGGCGTTGTTACAGTTGGCGATGTACCATCATACATCCCCCGAGGGGGCAGAAAGCACCCTAGACGCAGGGATTATTGTTCTATAGGCCAGGGGTGGGGGCTGCCCAGAATGGGCATCCCAATGCCCCCCTCCCCAAAGAAGGCAAAAGACTTTCTGCCCCCCCCCCCCAAGAGGCAGAAGGGTGAAATGGGCCTAACTGCCTCCGGGAGGGGGGGGGGGCAGAAAGCCCACTAGGCACCAGAGGTTTTTTTTTATACGTAAGGGTGGGGGCTGCCGAGAATGGGCATGCCAATGCCCCCACCCGAACAAATGGTACAGTCTTTCTGTCCCCTGGGAGGCAGATGGGGCAATAGCTCCCCCCCCCCGGGGGAGGGGGGAGAAAGCCCACTAGGCACCAGGGATTTTTTTTCTCCAAAGTTCAGGGTGGGGGCTGACCAGAATGGGCATGCAAATGCCCTCACCCCCCCCTCAAATAAAATGACACAGTCTTTCTGCCTACCCAGGAGGCAGATGGGGGCAGTAGACCCTGATCTGCCCTTGGGGGGGGGGGGCAAAAAACCCACAAGGCACCAGGAATTTGTTTTTAATATACGTAGGGGGGGTGGTTGACCAGAACGGGTATGCCAATGCCGCAACCCAGTCTTTCTGCCCCCCCTGGGAGGCAGATAGGAGCAAAAGCCCCTTATCTGCCCCCCGGGGGGCAAAAGACTAATAGGCATCAGAGAATATTTTTGTTTTTAATTTAGGGGTGTGGGTTGCCCAGAATGGGCATGCCAATGCCCCCACACCTTAAAAAATGTCACAGTCTTTCTGCCCCGCCCAGGAGACAGATGGGGCATTAGCACCTGATCTGCCCCCCCAGGAGGCGTCAGAGAACCCACTAGGCACCAGCGATTATGCTGGCTTTTTTATGTTTACAAAGTTCGAGGTTTGCAAGGGATTCTGGGTAACAGAACCTGGTGAGAGCCAGACAAGTCACCCCATCCTGGGTTCCCCTTGGTGTCTAGATTTATAAAATGTATAGGTTTGCTAGGTTTCCCTAAATGCCGGCAGAACTAGGATTTAAAATCTACAGCTAGGCACTTTGCTAAAAAAGGGCCAGTTTTCACTGTGAAAATGTGGTGTGTCGTGTCCACGTTGCTTTTTGGGCCGTTTCTTGTTGCGGGCACTAGGCCTACCCACACAAGTGAGGTACAATTGTTCTCGGGATACTTTGAAGAATGTGGGGGAGGTGGAATTTTGTGGCTTCACGCAGATTCCAGAACCTCCCACCACAGAAATGTGCGGAATTTTTTTTTTACAAAGTTTGAGGTTTGCAAGGAATTCTGGGTAACAGAACCTGGTGAGAGCTAGATAAGTCACCCCCATCCTGCAGTCCCAGGGTGTCTAGTTTTCAAAAGTGTATACGTTTTCTAGGTTTCCCTAGGTGGCGCTAGGGTTCAAAATCTACAGCTAGGCACTTTAAAAAAAAAGGGTCAGTTTTCCCTGTGAAAATGTAGTGTGTCCATGTTGCGTTTTGGGCCGTTTCCTGTTGCGGCACTATGCCTACCCATACAAGTGAGGTACCATTTTTCTCGAGAGACTTTTGGGAATGAGGGATGGGTGGAATTTTGTGGATCCACGCAGATTCCAGAACTTTCCACTCCAGAAATATGAGGAAAATTTGGGTTTTTTGACAAAGTTTGAGGTTTGCAAGGGTTTCTGGGTAACAGAACCTGGTGAGAGCCAGACAAGTCACCCCATCCTGTATTCCCTTGTATAGTTTTGCTAGGTTTCCCTAGGTGGCGGTAGAGCTAGGGTTCAAAATCTGCAGCTAGGCACTTTGCAAAAAAAGGGTTAGTTTTTGTCAGGAACCACACGATTGCTACCATTTGGAACAAGCCGTTGTCTTGTATCTCAAAAAGAAGACCCAGAGTGGTTATCAAACCACAAATGGTCAATTTTTGGTATAATATATAATGACAGCTGATCGTTGCAAGATGGCCGCCGCATTGGTATGGAATGCGACACCATTTTGTAATACATTCACAGTCTAGTCTATATGGATGATGCTCGCAGGTTCCACTGCGCACTTCAATTTGAATCTGTTTGAAGCAACACGTTACGAACCCTCTCTCCGCCTATGCCTAGTGCGTGAGAGAGCGTTTCACTAATTTTCCAGCCAGCAGTAGCTGTTCTGTTTTCGAGAGGCTGGGCTAGGTTCACTCAGCTCTCAGAAATTCGGTTAGTCATCGTGAGAGTCTAAGTCAGAAGAAGTCGTCTTCAGAGTTCCAGAGTGTTTCGTGCGCTGAGCAGTATCAGCGTGGGAGCATCCCCCCCCAAGGTTGAACTGTAAAACTAAGTGGCTGGGAACTGTCTTAACGTCACCACTTCCCAAGTAAGACTTTTCCATTGGTTGCCACGCTGAACTATATCTACACTTCAACGTCCTCCTTGAGCCCTGTCCTTCCTTGCGCTCTTCCTTATCTCTTCCTTCCCTCTTCTTCCTTACTCGTTCCCTTTGCGCGTCAACTAAGGACCTTGTACGAACTTCATTCTCAAGTTAATCCTGGACTATAGAAAAGAGTCAGAGCTCCTCCGAAATTGTAAAAGATACCTCATTACATTATCCTCTTCAGAACTCGAAGGTAAAGGTCCCAGTAGATATCTGACAGTTAGAAGGAAAGACTTTCAATAATTAGTTCTAAGATTGTTTTCTCATTGCAGAAATTCACATGCTCTACTAGTTCCGTTGAGTTCCATTACCACACCACAGAAGACAGACAATACTCCAATTAAGCACTGGTATAGTAGATTAATATCTGAGTATAGATAAGGTAGAGTGTTAGGTTAGAGTTTTGGTGTTTAATTTACTTCCCATCTGTGCATTAGGTATCCCTTCAGGGAATAAGAAGACCAGTAGCAGCCGCTGAAGACTACTCGGAGACAGCAGTTGGAGTGTCTCTTCTTTCTCTTCCAATTCCCCTTTCCCCTCTGTTGGTGTCGTTGCTCTGTCAGAGGCGCGGCGTCACCGGCGGTTGGGCTTGGGAAATAGCGGCCATTTTGTTCCTGCGAAGATTCTGGGCTCCTGACAGATTGAAGTGCCCACGAAATTACTTCGCCCGAGCAAAATGGTGGAAGGGTTTAATTTAAAGGCATTGGGTGAGATGTTAGGGGGAATCCAGCGTGAGATAGGGGCAGTTAGAGAAGAAAACAAAAATTTTAAACAAGAGTTAGTAGCATCCCGACAGGAAATCATGCTTCTCTCTCAGAAGGTTGATGGATTAGTTATGGGGAACCCGGTAGCCTCTTCTTCCACAGCAGATAAGTCAGCCCCAGTTCCAGATCCCCGAACAGTTGCACAAGTAATACATTCCGTTTCACCATTAATTCCTTTGGCAGCACCAGAGAGATTCCTCGGAGACCCACAAAAGGCCCAATTATTTTTGACTCAGTGTTCCTTACACTTCATGTGCCGTTCAACCCTATTCCCTGATGCCCAGTCTAAGGTAGCGTTTGTTTTGTCCTATTTAGGAGGTGTTGCAGCGAATTGGGCAATGCCTTTGGTGACCAGAGATGACCCCTTTTTATATGATTTTGATTTGTTTAAAGCTGAATTTCTGCGCATATTCGACAGGTGTCGGATATCCCAGGCCACTGATAATGAGTTGCTCGAACTCCGTCAAGGAAGTAAAGATTTGATTACTTATTTGACACAATTTAATAAACTACCTGTGGAAACTAACTGGCCAGAAGAAAAAAGAGCAGCGCTTTTCTATAGAGGTCTACAGGATGAAATTAAAGACACCCTCGCTCAGATTCCCAATCGGCCCACCGATATGTCTGCGTTAGTGGATCTTGTTTTGGAATTCGATTTCCCTAACTCCGAAAGAAAAGGTGAGAAGAAGAAAGAATTCAAATGGAATATCCCTCATTTTGACAGAGCCCGAACTGAAGGAGGAAAGCCGTTAGGGTCAAATGCAGAAGTGGAACCAATGCAAATTGGAGCCGTTCGAGGTCCCTTTAGTAAAGAGGAAAAGGAACAACGAAGATAAAAGAAACTGTGTTTATATTGTGGAGCATCAGGACACTGCGTAAAAGAATGTCAAAAGAGACCCAAGTCCCCGACGAAGGGAAACGCCTTGAACCATCAGTAGAGGGGGTCGCTCTGATGGCAAAAGAAGAGAAGGCGATCCCAGACACTCATGTAATAAAGAACACCTTGCAAACGTTTACCCCTCATGTGATACTCCATATGACACTCAAGTTTCAAGAACAAGTAATTCAAGGAGTAGCCATAATGTTGGATTCTGGAGCCACCGGAAATTTCTGTGACATAAAATATGCCCAACAAATTGGAATACAAGCAATCCGAAAAGAAAAGAGTGAGCCAGTCCGTGCAGTAAACGGAACCAATTTGCCTTCGGGCCCCATCACTTGTCACACGAAGCCTTTAGAATTAATCCAATCAGATGGTCATCGTGAGATATTACAATTTAATTTGATTGATGCGCCTCAGTTTCAGCTCATTCTAGGATTACCTTGGCTGACTATCCACAATCCCACCATTGATTGGGAAAACCAAACTGTGCAAATGCAATCCATCTTCTGCCAGGAACATTGTTACCACTTACATGAATCAGAGTTGGAACCTACTCAGGCAAGTTTATTATCTTTTGGAGGACAGTCAATTGGAGTGATCAATTCAATTGAGATTCCCCAGGAACATCTGGAGTTTGAAGAAGTTTTTAGTGAAAAAGAAGCCGAACAGTTACCTCCGCATCGTCCCTACGATTGTGCAATTGATCTTGAGCCAGGTTCTGTACTTCCGTGCAGCAGGATCTATGCCTTAACTGAAGCTGAAAATCAACATCTTAAAGAATACTTAGACCGATACCTTGCCAATGGGTTCATTAGACCTTCGCAGTCTCCTGTATCCTCTCCATTGTCTTTTATTCCAAAGAAGGAGGGAACCTTGCGGATGTGTATCGACTACCGAGCCCTAAACCGAGTCACGGTCAAGAATCTTTATCCTCTTCCGCTGATTTCAGTTTTGCTGGATCAAATTAAAGAAGTCAACATTTTCACTAAACTAGACTTGCGTGGGGCTTACCATTTGGTCTGAATGAAGACAGGACACGAGTGGAAGACTGCGTTTCGGACAAAATTTGGATTGTTTGAGTATCGAGTAATGCCCTTTGGGCTTTGAAAAGCCCCCGCAGTCTTTCAACACTTCATCAATGATGTGATGGGAGACCTCCTGGACAAGATTGCAGTAATTTATTTAGATGGTATTCTAATCTATTCCAAAGACCCTCGAGATCATCCTGAACATGTGCGGCTGGTGTTGGAGCGCTTGCGTACCCATCAGCTCTATGTGAAACTAGAGAAATGCGTTTTCAGCTCTCCTCGAGTAGAATTTTTGGGATTCATTCTGTCTGCAAATGGAGTTACCATGGACGAACGTAAGGTGCAAGCAGTTTGTGAGTGGCCGTCACCAAAAGATGTGAAAGAGATTCAGAGGTTTTTAGGCTTTGCCAACTTCTATCGACAATTTATTCAAGGTTTCTCTAAGCTGATTGTGCCCATCACACGTTTGTTAAAGAAAGGTGTAAAATTCCAATGGACTTCCGAAGCTGAACAAGCCTTCTCCAGTTTGAAAGAAAGATTTACTTCTGCACCGGTCCTATTACATGCAGATCCAAATGAACCTTTCTTTGTTGAAGCGGATGCTTCTGATCAAGCCATTGGAGGTGTACTTTCGCAACGACATCGTGACACTGGCCAGTTACATCCTGTAGCGTATCAATCTCGGAAACTGAGTTCTGCTGAGATCAATTATACCATCACTGAGAAAGAACTTTTGGTAGTAAAAGATGCCTTCGAAGATTGGAGACACTACCTATTGGGAGCCAAACATACGGTCACAGTAATTACTGATCACACAAACCTCCTATTTTTGAAGACAGCCAGGACCTTGACACCTAGGCAGTTACGATGGTCCCTATACTTTGCGGATTTCGATTTTGTCATCACTTTTTGTCCTGGAAGTAAAAATGGAAAGGCAGATGCATTGTCGCGGCTGCATACAGAGAGGTTGAACATTCTGTCGAACCACAACCCATCATCCCTGAATCCAAGTTTGTGTGCACTCTTTGGGTGGAGAAGTTTCAAGAAGAAATATAAAAGAGCCTTTCTCCGGAGGCAATGCGACAGTGGGCCTCACAAGATGTGGATAGAAAAATTTACAACCAATTACCTTATCATAAAGACTCTTTATACTTGCCCACCAAGGAGTTACAAGACAAAGCCCTTCAAGAATGCCATGATCAGCCTCTAGCAGGACATAAGGGAATCAATAAAACTTTGGATCTAGTTCAGCGCTATTTTTGGTGGCCTGGGTTGTCCTTGCATGTTAAGCAATATGTTCAGTCTTGTGACTTGTGTGCTCGAGGTAAAGCTTGCAGGCAAGCTCCACAAGGCATGTTGCAGCCTTTGCCCACTCCTTCTCATCCATGACAAACAATTTCTATGGATTTGATTGTAGACTTACCTCTGAGTCAAGGTTTTAACACTATCCTTGTAGTGGTAGATACCTTCTCCAAGATGTCTCATTTCATTCCACTAACGGGGATACCTTCAGCAAGAGAGTTATCTAAGGTGTTCAGTGAGAATATTGTCAAGATTCATGGGGTTCCCAAAGTGGTAATCTCTGATCGAGGTGCCCAATTTGTATCACATTTTTGGAAGGCCTTTCTGCAAGGGTTGGGAGTGGAACCCAGATACTCTACCAGTTATCACCCAGAGACGGACGGTCAGACGGAGAGAATAAATCAAGAACTAGAACAATATCTTCGTATGTACCTGTTGGATCGGGGGGGGTAACTGGTCAGAGAAGCTATGAATGGCAGAATTCGCATGTAACAATGCCAAGAGTGTATCTACGGGTTATTCACCCTTCTATCTAAATTATGGTCATCATCCGAACCCTTTTTACACACAACTTGATTTAAAAGTCCCAGCAGTGAAGGAACTGGTGAGGGATTTAACAGTTCTTCATCAGTCGGCAGAATCAAATTTGATTAAAGCTAAGGAGAAATACAAGATATGTGCAGATAATCATAGGAAATCAGCACCCAAGTATGTAGTGGAAGATCAGGTTTGGTTATCTACTAAAAACCTTCGTTTGAAAGGGAATAGGAAGTTTCAGCCTTGCTTTGTAGGTCCCTACTTCATTACACAAGTTTTAGGGTCTGTTACTGTAAAATTGAAATTACCTCCCAAATTGGGCATTCATCCAGTCTTTCATGTCTCCCTTTTAAAAAAGGAAGCTCCCACTGTGCGAATTTCTAAACCCCCAGAACCATTAGAGATTGATGGACACCCTGAATATGAAGTAAAAGAGATTTTGGACTCTAAACTTTCTAAGGGAAAGCTTTTCTATTTGATTGATTGGACAGGTTATGGCCCAGAGGATAGGTCATGGGAACCATCTGCAGATGTTCATGCCCCTCAGCTAATCAAACGCTTTCATTCACAACATCCGCACAAACCTGGACCGATAAATCGGTCATTGCGGAGGGGTACTGTCAGGAACCACACGATTGCTACCATTTGGAACAAGCCGTTGTCTTGTATCTCAAAAAGAAGACCCAGAGTGGTTATCAAACCACAAATGGTCAATTTTTGGTATAATTTATAATGACAGCTGACCGTTGCAAGATGGCCGCCGCATTGGTATGGAATGCGACGCCATTTTGTATTACATTCACAGTCTAGTCTATATGGATGACGCTCGCAGGTTCCACTGCGCACTTCAATTTGAATCTGTTTGAAGCAACACGTTACGAACCCTCTCTCCGCCTATGCCTAGTGCGTGAGAGAGCGTTTCACTAATTTTCCAGTCAGCAGTAACTGTTCCGTTTTCGAGAGGCTGGGCTAGGTTCACTCAGCTCTCAGAAATTCGGTTAGTCATCGTGAGAGTCTAAGTCAGAGGAAGTCGTCTTCAGAGTTCCAGAGTGTTTCGTGCGCTGAGCAGTATCAGCGTGGGAGCATCCACCCCAAGGTTGAACTGTAAAACTAAGTGGCTGGGAACTGTCTTAACGTCACCACTTCCCAAGTAAGACTTTTCCATTGGTTGCCACGCTGAACTATATCTACACTTCAACGTCCTCCTTGAGCCCTGTCCTTCCTTGCGCTCTTCCTTATCTCTTCCTTCCCTCTTCTTCCTTACTCGTTCCCTTTGCGCGTCAACTAAGGACCTTGTACGAACTTCATTCTCAAGTTAATCCTGGACTATAGAAAAGAGTCAGAGCTCCTCCAAAATTGTAAAAGATACCTCATTACATTATTCTCTTCAGAACTCGAAGGTAAAGGTCCCAGTAGATATCTGACAGTTAGAAGGAAAGACTTTCAATAATTAGTTCTCATTGCAGAAATTCACATGCTCTACTAGTTCCGTTGAGTTCCACTACCACACCACAGAATACAGGCAATACTCCAATTAAGCACTGGTATAGTAGATTAATATCTGAGTATAGATAAGGTAGAGTGTTAGGTTAGAGTTTTGGTGTTTAAGTTTCTTCCCATCTGTGCATTAGGTATCCCTTCAGGGAATAAGAAGACCAGTAGCAGCCTCTGAAGACTACTCGGAGACAGCAGTTGGAGTGTCTCTTCTTTCTCTTCCAAATCCCCTTTCCCCTCCGTTGGTGTCGTTGCTCTGTCAGAGGCGCGGTGTCAGAGGCGCGGTGTCACCGGCGGTTGGGCAGTGGGAAATAGCGGCCATTTTGTTCCTGCGAAGATTCTGGGCTCCTGACAGTTTTCACTGTGAAAATGTGCTGTGTCCATGTTGCGTTTTGGGCCGTTTCCTGTCGCGGGCACTAGGCCTACCCCCACAATAGAGGTACACCATCCTGGTTTCCCCTGGGGGTCTAGTTTTCAAATATGTATAGGTTTGCTAGATTTCCCTTGGTGCCGGCAGAGCTAGGGTCCAAAATCTACAGCTAGGCACTTTACAAAAAAAGTGTCCTTTTTCACTGTAAAAATGAAATGTGTCCACGTTGCGTTTTGAGACGTTTCCTGTTGTGGGTACTAGGCCTACCCACAAAAGTGAGGTACCATTTTTATTGGGAGACTTAGGGTAACACAGAATTGTAGAGCAATTGTTATTACCTATTGGCTTTTGTTGCATTTCTGCCTTCCAAATAAAAGACAATGTGTAAAAAAGAAGCCACTTTGAAAAATGTCCTATAATTCTCATGCTAGTATGGTTACTCACAATTTCGGAAAGTGCAAATAGCTACTGTTTCTTAACTCTATATTTTGTTCCAATTTCAGAAATACATAGGTGTCTTTCATCCCGATTTTCACTATATATATTTTTCCAAATTAATTACTATATACCCGGTACATAATAAAAAACCACTGAAAGACGCTGCTCAGTTATTGGCTCTGAGTTAGTTAGGTTCTTGGTGAACCTATAAATCCTGTATATCACCACAACCAGAATCTTTCAGCGCATGTAACAGTATATTGCTTTCCAACATCTTTGATAACTAGAAGAAGTTACAGGTGAAAACGTTGTCACAAATAGCTGTTTTCTCCAACTCATTTTTATTTTTTCCTATTTTCAACTGTTAGTTTCTATAAAGAAATTTTGAATTTAGGCTATGACCCAGTAAAATGCCAAAACTGTGTAAAAAATGTTGGTTTTCTGACCAAAAACTGTCAGTCCGTGAAAGCTGGAAAACTTTGATTTCAGCCCCACAAACCCTTTGTTAATACCATTTGCAGGGAAAGAACCAGACGCTTTCATTTTCAGAACTTTTTTCCCATTTGTCCCCCAAAAATAAAATAAATGTAGCTGTACTTTGGCTAATTTCTGGGTCCCTTCCAGGGGAATCCACAAACCCTCGTTATCTTTCGAATCCCCATGATGTTGGTAGAAAAGGACGCAAATTTAGCGTGGATACCTTATGTGGTCAAAAAGTTACAGGGGCGTAAGTACAAACTACCCTAAATAGCCAAAAAAAGGCTTAGCACGGGGTGGGTGGGTGGGGGGGGGAGGCCTAGCAGCGAAGGGGTTAAAGGGAGACCCCACATCCAGGTAGCCAAAATACAATACAAACTGTCAAGAATAGGTATTAACGTTTAAGTTAAAGTATAGGAGTGGGCCATAGACATGGTTGATTGTGTGATGGGTTGGCAATTTATGATTATTTATCATGTGAATGTTAAATATGTAATTATGATAGGTAGTGATGAAGGAAGTGGCTATGAACCTGGCTCAGGGCCGAATGGTATATAATCTCTGCTATTTACCAAGCAGCCAGCAAAATACTACATAATCAGTACTATTTAGCTTGCATTAGGCTAAATAGTAGAAATGAAATTCTATTTGACCAGCGGCTTGATAAAAAGTGAGTCAGGGGTCTTTACTTAGCCAGTCCTGAAGAAAAAAGGGACTCCATTACAAGATGGCCACCTTCCTACATATATAACATATATTGTTACTGTTTCCAATTTTGAAGATATCCAAGGTACATTAGGTTCAATATTCGAGAAGCAAAAGGTTCTTCTGTGAGTTTTTCAGAGCTGATGGCACAGTTCGGTCCCTGCTCCCTGTCCTCGGTCTTCGGGTTTTTTTTGCGGGTTAAATCCCAGGATAGGTTAGCCTGGGATTTAACCCGCAAAAAAAACCCGAAGACCGAGGACAGGGAGCAGGGACCGAACTGTGCCATCAGCTCTGAAAAACTCACAGAAGAACCTTTTGCTTCTCGAATATTGAACCTAATGTACCTTGGATATCTTCAGAATTGGAAACAGTAACAATATATGTTATATATGTGAAAATAGCCTTGAGAAAGCCCCGGCGCAATTCGCCAAGAGGGGGCGAAACACGTGTTGGCTGTCCATGTTCAACTATAAAAACAATAAAGATGTTACACTGCAACCTGGAATAGTTTTGTCCTCTATATGACGACTTGAAAGAACGGATATTAATCCTGATAAGCATATTTGTGAGCCCTCATGGAGTACACACGATCTACCCTTTAAACTTGCATCCCTATATGAAGCCCAAGAGGTCCAGAGCTTCGAGTGTGTCTCCATTCTCCTATAAAAGCAGCTTATTAAAGCGCTGTTTAAGCCTTGGTATCCTTGGACCTTTCTTACCTTGCCTGCAACCCGTGCTCACTAAGCCACTGGAGTCAAGCTATCCTAGCTGAAGACGGCTGATAGCCAGAAACCGGTCCTAGGATGCTTGATTCCGATCCAGGGAAGACATGGCTTGGCAGTTCGGGCTGGACTGTTCCAATGAGGCACAGGGTCAAGACTGATTTGCATATGGCCATGTCTGAACTGGGGTGGCTTGGTGAGCAAAATAACGATGGATTAAACCCAGATCTGTGACTGGGGGTGAATGTTTTGCCATTGTGCAACATTCCGCCCATCATCTTGTGTGTTTTGCTGTTCTCCCTATGTGGGAAGGGAAGGCCCAGACGTGGGTCCCGTGCTCACTAAGCCACTGGAGTCAAGCTATCCTGGCTGAAGACGGCTGATAGCCAGAAACCGGTCCTAGGATGCTTGATTCCGGTCCAGGGAAGACATGGCTTGGCAGTTTGGGCTGGACTGTTCCCATGAGGCACAGGGTCAAGACTGATTTGCATATGGCCATGTCTGAACTGAGGTGGCTTGGTGAGCAAAATAACAATGGATTAAACCCAGATCTGTGA
The DNA here is from genome assembly GCF_964261635.1 of Lissotriton helveticus. NCBI lineage: Eukaryota > Metazoa > Chordata > Amphibia > Caudata > Salamandridae > Lissotriton > Lissotriton helveticus. The sequence continues at coordinate 1,598,819,864 of NC_136057.1, forward strand.
CTGGGGGTGAATGTTTTGCCATTGTGCAACATTCCGTCCATCATCTTGTGTGTTTTGCTGCATGGCACAGCTGGCAGAACTAAAAGTACTAATACTGGCACTGGTAAATACAGATCGAGTATTTCCTGCACTAATCGTACGTGATTCCTTTTACGGTGCACTGTCATACAATTAATATTTACACCACTGAGGACAGAATGGATTTAAAGATGAAAAAGTGGCACAATTAAGCACAAAACGCTATGGGAACAGGAAGTGGAGTTGAAAAACGACCTACCAAGGGCTCACGTGATACACACATTGAGCCATCACCATGATGACATTCACTTTGAAGGGAATTGATTGGCTGACGAAGCCGTAAAGGGGGCTGTATGTACAGCTTCCGTAGCTGCAATCACTCGTTCAACAAGCATTAGAAATGCAATCGGGCTCGGATTTATTTGAGTTTGAGGTAATGGCATTGTAAATGGTAATGTATTTTTGCTAAGTGTTATGGAGTGTGTTAATGTGGTGTGTAGTGAAATTATGTGTGTTAGATTGGAATTGTAGCATTGGTGGCATGCTGTCTTTTTACATGAATATGTTTAAAACTAAAGTGTACCATACTGGGATTGCTACAATACTTAATTGTGGATGTGTAACAATTGATGCAAGTACTGTTGGCCGTGACTGCCTGTAGAAATTGTGCACTGATGGCTGGTGGTGTGTGTGATTGGTAAAGTACTGCACTGCCAGCTGGAGGTGTGTGTGCCTTGTGGAAGGGTGCACTGACGGCTGGTTGTGTGTAGTTAGTAAAAGCGTGCACAGATGGCTGATGGTGTGTGTGTTTGGTGAAAGGGTGCACTGATGGTTGCTGGTGAGTGCGCCTTGTAAAAGGATGCAGTGACGGCTGGTGTTGTACGCCTGGTGGTGTTTGTTGTTTGTGAAAGTGTGCATTGATGGGTGATGGTGTTTGGCCCTGGTGATAGCGTGCACTGACGGCTGGTGGTGTGCTGTTGTGTGTGTGGTTGTGTGTGTAGTGGTGAGTGTGTGGTGGTGAGTCTGTGGGGGTCAGTGTGTGGTAGTGAGTGTGTTACACTAATGAGGTGCACTGGTGCCACTGCACCTGCTGCACAATGGTAGATACGCCACACTGGTGGTACTACACCTGCTGCGCAATCATAGCTAAGTAACACTGATAACACCTCACCTGCTCCACGAATGGTAACTACGCCACACACTGGTGCCACTGCAACTGCTGCACAATCATAGCTAAGCAACACTACCACTGCACCAGCTCCACCAATGGTAGCTACCACTCACTGGTACCTCTGCACATGCTGCACCAATGATACCTACGCCACACTGGTGCCACTGCACCTGCTGCACAAGCATAGATAAGTAACACTGATAACACTACACCTGCTACGCAACGCCATCTACCACACACTAGTGCCACTGCACCTGCTGCACAATTATAGCTAAGCAACACTACCACTGCAACTGCTCCACCTAGGGTAGCTACTACACACTGGTACAACTGCACCTGCTGCAGCAATGGTACCTACGCCACACAGGTGCTACTGCACCTACTGCAGCAATGGTACCTACACCACACTGGTGCCACTGCACCTGCTGAACAATGGTACCTACACCACACTGTTGCACCTGGTACGCCACACTGGTGCCACTGCACCTGCTGCACTAATGATAGCTATACCACACTGATGACACTGCACATGCTCCACTAATGATAACTATACCACACTAGTGCCACTGCACCTGATGCAGAATGGTAGCTACGCTACACTGGTGCCACTGCACCTGCTCCAGTAATGATAGCTATACCACACTGGTGCCAGTGCTGGTACTACTCCACCTGCTCCACCAAAGATACTTACACAACACTGGTGCCACTGCACCTGCAGCACAATTGGTAGCTATGCCACAGTGCCTATGGTAGCTACTACACACTGGTGCCACTGCACCTGCTGCAGCAATGGTACGTACGCCACACTGGTGCTACTGCACCTGCTGCAGCAATGGTACCTACACCACACTGGTGCCACTGCACCTGCTGAACAATGGTACCTACACCACACTGTTGCACCTGCTACACCACACTGGTGCCACTGCACCTGCTGAACAATGGTACCTACACCACACTGTTGCACCTGCTACGCCACACTGGTGCCACTGCACCTGCTGCACTAATGATAGGTATACCACACTGGTGCCACTGCACCTGCTCCACTAATGATAACTATACCACACTAGTGCCACTGCACCTGATGCACAATGGTAGCTACACTACACTGGTGCCACTGCACCTGCTCCAGTAATGATAGCTATACCACACTGGTGGCAGTGCTGGTACTACTCCACATGCTCCACCAAAAATACTTACACCACACTGGTCCCACTGCACCTGCAGCACAATGATAGCTACGTTACACTGGTACGGTACTCTTGCTCTGTTGCTGCTGCTGCCTTCACACAGTACCTGCTGTGAGTGTGTGAGGGAAGCTTGCACCACTGCTGCTTGTGATTTCCTTCTTGTGAGTGTGATAACCTTGCATCTCTGCTGCCTGTGGTGTCCTTGTGAGTGTGAGAAGCTTGCACCGCTGCTGCTTGTGAACTCCTTCTTGTGAGTGGGAGAAGTTTGCACCTCTGCTGCCCGTGGTCTCCTTGTGAGTGTAAGAAGCTTGCACAGCTGCTGCCTGTGATGTCCTTCTTGTGAGTGTGAGAAGCTTGCACCGCTGCTGCCTGTGAGTATGAGAAGATTGCATTGTACATCTCTGTGCTGTGCCTGTTCTTTGTAAGGGACTCTTGCTCTGTTGCTGCTGCTGCCTTGGCACAGTACCTGCTGTGAGTGTGTGAGGGAAGCTTGCACCGCTGCTGCTTGTGAACTCCTTCTTGTGAGTGGGAGAAGCTTGCACCTCTGCTGCCTGTGGTCTCCTTGTGAGTGTAAGAAGCTTGCACAGCTGCTGCCTGTGAGTATGAGAAGATTGCATTGTACATCTCTGTGCTGTGCCTGTTCTTTGTAAGGGACTCTTCCTCTCTTGCTGCTGCTGCCTTGGCACAGTACCTGCTGTGAGTGTGTGAGGGAAGCTTGTACCGCTGCTGCTTGTGAACTCCTTCTTGTGAGTGGGAGAAGCTTGCACCTCTGCTGCCTGTGGTCTCCTTGTGAGTGTAAGAACTACTTTGCACAGCTGCTGCATGTGATGTCCTTCTTGTGAGTGTGAGAAGCTTGCACCGCTGCTGCCTGTGAGTATGAGAAGATTGCATTGTACATCTCTGTGCTGTGCCTGTTCTTTGTAAGGGACTCTTGCTCTGTTGCTGCTGCTGCCTTGGCACAGTACCTGCTGTGAGTGTGTGAGGGAAGCTTACACCGCTGCTGCTTGTGAACTCCTTCTTGTGAGTGGGAGAAGCTTGCACCTCTGCTGCCTGTGGTCTCCTTGTGAGTGTAATAAGCTTGCACAGCTGCTGACTGTGATGTCCTTCTTGTGAGTGTGAGAAGCTTGCACCGCTGCTGCCTGTGAGTATGAGAAGATTGCATTGTACATCTCTGTGCTGTGCCTGTTCTTTGTAAGGGACTCTTGCTCTGTTGCTGCTGCTGCCTTGGCACAGTACCTGCTGTGAGTGTGTGAGGGAAGCTTGCACCGCTGCTGCTTGTGAACTCCTTCTTGTGAGTGAGAGAAGCTTGCACCTCTGCTGCCTGTGGTCTCCTTGTGAGTGTAAGAAGCTTGCACAGCTGCTGCCTGTCAGTATGAAAAGATTGCATTGTACATCTCTGTGCTGTGCCTGTTCTTTGTAAGGGACTCTTGCTCTGTTGCTGCTGCTGCTGCCTTGGCACAGTACCTGCTGTGAGTGTGTGAGGGAAGCTTGCACCGCTGCTGCTTGTGAACTCCTTCTTGTGCGTGGGAGAAGCTTGCACCTCTGCTGCCTGTGGTATCCTTGTGAGTGGAAGAAGCTTGCACAGCTGCTGCCTGTCAGTATGAGAAGATTGCATTGTACATCTCTGTGCTGTGCCTGTCCTTTATAAGGGACTCATGCTCTGTTGCTGCTGCTGCCTTGGCACAGTACCTGCTGTGAGTGTGTGAGGTGTGGTATATAAATAAATAATACCGGATCTAGGTTTTACTGGACATAGCAATAACAGATAGCTCAATAAATAAGAGTCAAGATTCGAGGTAGTAGGAGTTTGCAGGTTTAATACAGCATAAAGGACAGGAACAGGACAACCTGCACGGGAACAGGATGGCAGCGCTGCCGGGGGCAGGATCAGAATCGGCACAACATTTAATAACAGTGCACAAATATATATACTAAAACAGTTACATTACAATGAATTACAGTAGGCGGAGCAGTGGGTGTGGTCAATAGCAGTCGCGAAAGATAAGGGTGAAAATGGGTGTAACAGGGGCGTATACATAGACATGTGATGTAAACGTAACAGAATATGTCATAAATGGGGCGGAAACATGGAGGGGGCTACCTAAGGAGCCGGGACCTCTAACCTAATGGTGCGCGTAAACTGACAATGACGTGTTACTAGGAGAAGCTGGGGGCTATGAACTCTGTGCTAGGAGCAGAGACTGAAGTCTGGAGAGTCAGGGCGACATGTACCTAAACAGTATCTAGTATCTGATGTTTAGAGAACATGTTGATATAAACTAAGAGTCAGGAGGGGAGAGGCTAACGGACTCTAAGACTGGAGCATGAATTATTCCACATGTAGTGCGTGATGAAGAATATTAAATGACCATTAAATGCAGTATTTCTCTTACATGGAGACGTAAAGGCTAGACAATGACGGAAACTATTGATGCGATTCAGTAGCTTAGGAATGCAGAGAAGGGGGGCTGGACTGATAACTAGAATCATAACATACTCTTGGCAGACTCGTAGGCAGAGCCAGGCTGAGCCGGGCACTGTGAGGCAGGAAGTAAGTGAAGGGTCGAGGATACAGGTGGGGGCTGTATCGCTCCTCAGCGAGGCTCAGGAGACAGGAGCTGAATCTGGTGTCCGGGCCCTTTTGAGGCCTAGAAACGGGGACTTTACAATGAAATAACGTGCACACTGAGAAACGTGGCAACGTAACTTTACATAGGCCTGATACTCGTAGCTTTCACGAGAACTGGAAACTGGCATACTAGTGATGGACACAACTGTAATTGCGTCTTTAATCAAACATGGGGGATACATATGCATATTTAATCATGCACACATAACATAAGATGGAGGACACGTAGGGACACAGAACATGGCAAAATTTACTTTTCCACATTCCCTCCTTGTCACTACGTTTCCATCAGGAAACATCAATATTCATGATACCATCTATCATTTCATACAGTATCATTTGCTCGTCTCGAGTTTTCTTGGAACTGGATTTAGGACGGGACTTGGGACTAGGAATACAAGATGTAGCACAAATGCCGCAAATCGCAGGGCCACATTGTAAACAGAGGCAGCAACTGAATATGATCGCTACTGCAATACCCAGAAATGACAATACTTTCCATCCCCAGGCGGAAATTATATTCCAGAACCAACCGGACCATGTCCAGGTGCCTGGATCTTGGTGTAACATATGGGCAATTTTATGGAGTCTGGTAATAGCTGAATAAACAGACGGTGCGTTATTAGGAATGAAAATGCAGCAACTAGATCCGATGACTCTACAGGCCCCGCCCCTATCGGCCAGTATGACGTCAAGGACGAGACGATTCTGGAGCACGACAATTCTCATAAAGGATTGTTCTTCGGTTAAGTTACCTAGAGCAGAAGTAGTCTCAATCACTACTGCTTCAAGTGTTCTGGTTAATCTACGTATCAGTTTACTATTCACAACAGTACCTAAGTAGGGGAAGACACCTTTATTGATATCTATGTATTGTTCTAGAGCAGTTTCAGTATAATCGACAATCGGGAGATTTCTCTTGTGTCTAGTATGTACTAGGTGGGAATTCCTATGATAGTCAGGTGGGGCTAGGAAAACTGGTGGCAGTAGGAAGGCAATGTAACATGTTCCCTCCCAATCGAGGGGCAGACGAACATATGCGGTCTGACCACAAACAAAATAAGAATGACGTGAAGCTTTGAAAATAGATTTCCTACTGTCACTATACTTGACAATAGTAGTACAATCACTATGGCCTACATGTACGGAACCATTATTTCGGACACATAATTCACCTTTGACTGGTAGTACTGAAATAGCAGGTAAGTCTGGAGTAGAATCAGACTGAACATTCAGGACCATGAAATTCGAAGAATAATTACCTAGATTATAAACTTCATTCTCTAGATCTAACCCTGTTCTGTGGGGAAGACCTTGCTTGTCTGGGAAACATGTACTGTTAAGTAAAGACATATCTGTTGAGGATGACGTTAACGTGGACCATGCTCCACACGAACCATTATGTGAAAATGGATAAGGAAAGAGTGGCAGAACTCCCTTCGGTGTCTGGAAAGGGGGAAGTCGACCACACACCCAACAATTTGTGGCATTGTTGGTCTGGTGTGAATAATGTAACATGCGGATAAAAGAGTTATTACGCATAGCAAGACGATAAGAAAGTTCATGAGGAGGCAAATCACTAAACGTGTGCTCTACTGTAACATTAGCAGACTTATTTACATGAGAAACTGAAAAACACAAATAAAATGCATAACTGGTGCAGGAGATCATAATGCTGAAATATAGCAGAAAACATAAAATAATAGTGCAACTTCTAGAGTTCTCACTAACTCTCTCTCTGTGGGGGTCTATTATATACATGTCAGAAACCGGTCTAACCGTTTCACCTAGGGGAGGACTTAGACAATCAAACTGGCTGACTTATTTTACTAGACCTTAGTTTAAGCTTATACTCCTGTTGCAGAGTTTTCTCTAACAGGGAAGGGTTCGTAGCAATGTCTTTTGCGGGACAGTCCTTAAGAATAGTACTTTGGCAGTCTTTAAGATCCTCGGAAATGTTCTTTGAAACAGGTTTCAATCCAAAAAATCTTTTCACATGTGACAAATGGACCCAGCCCTTCCTGCCTTCCAGCTTGACGGCAGTACGGGTGGCCAGGAGGACCTGTCGGGGTTCCTTCCAGCGGGGCTCCAGCGGACTTGAACGATCAAAGTTCCTGACCAAAACCATGGATCCGGGAACGATTTCATGCGGTGCCACCTCGGTATTGTCTGGAAATGCGGCAGCAACCTGTGAACGACAAGAGTTGAGGGCAGACATCAAGGAAGCTAGGTAATCTGTCAGCATATTACTTGAAACATCGGTAATACTTCGAGGTCTAGGTGTACCCCACATGTTAGGGGGGCGGCCGAATACGACCTCATAAGGGGACAGACCTGATCTAGAATGTGCGACCATGCGCATATAAAATAAGGCAACTGGCAGAGCTACTAGCCAGTCCACACCTTTCTCTTTACATACTTTTGCGATTCGGATTTTCAGGGTCTGATTATGTCTCTCTACGAGACCGGCTGCTTCTGGATGGCGTACACAATGGAACTTCCACTGGTACCCTAACAACAGGGAAATATGTTTCATGAGCTCAGATGAGAATGGCTGGCCGTTGTCAGAATATACGACTCTAGGGAGTCCGTAGCGGGGGAAGAATTCACGAACCAACTGCTTGGCAGTGGTCGCGGCTGTGTAATCTGGGACTGGATATGCCTCTGTCCACCTGGACAAAGCGCATACCACTACAAGGACATACTTGAAACCTCGACATCGCTCCATCTGAATATAATCCATCTGGAGGACTTCAAAAGGGTGGTCAGGGGGCTGGAATCCACCTTGTTCCACCGGAACACTTTTACCTGGATTAAACTGACAACATATCATACAGGTACGGACCTTCTGCTTGGCTGCAGCTCGTAAATGCTTGTTGAACCAAATGTTCTGGATACTGTCTAACATAGCTTTTTCTCCTAAATGTGCTGGACTATGTGCGGTATTGATAATGACTTGAACCATGGAGTCGGGAAGAAACCATGTGGCTTTACCCTTCGTTACCCATCCCTGATCTGTCTGGACCCCTCCTTGTTCGGACCATTTCTTGATTTCATCGGGAGTAGCATGTAACTGGATATCTATGACATCTTGAGTGGGGTCCTTAACTGTCATACAGGTAGTCAGATCTGGAGTGTATGTCGGTGTCTTATTAACTGGAATGTCTGGTGTCTGTGCTGTAAGCTTGGCTGTGCGATCTGCTAGATCATTACCTTGAGAAATAGTGTCAGTAACTTTCGTATGTGCTTTGCATTTCATGATAGCAATGGATGTCGGTAAGTGTATGGCATCTAACAGAGCTTGAATAAGGAGACCATGCTGAATCTTGGTTCCATGAGAAGTCATGAAACCTCTCTCCTGCCAGAGCACTCCGAAGTCGTGTACGACTCCAAATGCGTAACGTGAATCTGTGTAAACATTAACTTTCAGGTTCTTGGCGTGTATGCAGGCTTGTGTCAGAGCAACTAGCTCTGCTGCTTGAGCAGACAGGGTGTCAATACGGTGTGTTTCAATAACTTCAGTGTCAGTAGTCACTGCATACGCGGCTACTAGTTCTCCTGTACTTGTTCTCATACATGAACCATCCACATAAAGTGTCAGGTCTGGATCTGGTAATGGAATATCTGTCAGATCTTGTCTTGGCTTAGTCATAATATTAACTACTTCCACACAGTCGTGTGTGGCAGGATTTGAATTTACTGACGGTAACAGTGTGGCAGGATTTAGAACGTTGCAGCGTCTGATTTCTATGTGTGGCTGGAACAGTGTCAATTCATAACCTGTTAAACGTGCAATTGTCAAGTGCTGAGTCTGTGTTCGGTTTAAAAGAACTTCCACGGAGTGTGGGACTTGTACTGTCAAGGAATGTCCTAATACTATGGAATCACTTTGTCTGATAGCTAGTGCTGTGGCTGCAACTGACTTGAGGCACGCAGGCAGAGCCTGGGCTACAGGATCTAATGTGCTCGAAAAATAAGCACAGGGCTTGTATTGTCCTGCTTGATCTTGTGTGAGAACAGATAATGCTGTACCTTCGCGTTCAGTGACAAAAAGTGTAAAAGGCTTACTGTAGTTCGGTGTTGCTAGAACTGGAGCTTGGCATAGAGCCTTCTTTAACTCATTAAAACTAAATGTATGTTCAGATGTCCAAGGGAGGACAGTCGATACGGCTGCCTCCTGTGTCGTTAACTGTATCAGTGGTTTAGCTAGAAATGCATACTGAGGAATCCATTGTCTGCAGTAAGAAGTGAGGCCAATAAAAGCACGTACCTCCTTCTGGGTCTTGGGCTGAGGAAGACTCGCTATTAACTGGATACGGTCGGGTGTCAACTGCCTACCCCTCTTGGACAGTAAGTGGCCTAAATAGATCACTTGCTGGACACAGAATTGAAGCTTAGAAGGGGACACCTTGTGCCCCATCTCGGCAAGGAAATACAAGACTGTAAGGGATGCTCGCTCGCAAGCACGTTCAGAACGGGCTGTGATCAGTAGGTCATCGACATACTGGAGCAGGGCAGTGTCAGTTGGCATGTGAATATTGTCTAGTTGTCTCTTAAGTGCTTGACTGTAAATACTTGGACTTTCTGTGAAACCTTGAGGAGCGCGTGTGAACATATAGCTCCTTCCATTTAAACAAAATCCGAAAAGGAACTGGCTGTCTGGATGAATGGGGACACTGAAGAACGCGTTCTTGAGGTCTATGACTGTAAAAAATGAGGCTTCAGAATCAATGGCTGTCAATAGGGAAGAGATATCTGGGACAACTGGGTACTGGGGAATAATACATTTATTAAGCTCTCGGAGATCAATCACTAATCGATATACTGGGGGTGCATTTGGATCAGTACGTTTCATGACTGGAATGATCGGAGAATTACATACATTGGAGTCAGTTTCTACAACTACTCCTTGAGCGATGAGCTCGTCAGTAATTTTGGATAAGGCTGCTACAGCCTCAGGTGGCAATCTGTACTGCCTGATTCGTGGTAACACTACACCTGGCTTGAGAGTCACACGATGGGGTGTGATTTGCATATAACCAACATCAGTTGGACCTTGTGCCCATAGATGCTGCGGAACATTAGACAATCTCGGATCAAAATCTCGTAATACATAGTGACCCTTGAAGTCACGTAGGAACAATCGTATTCCCTCGGGGGAGCAGCATATGACTGCACCTAATTCTTTCAGTGTCTTAATGCCTAACAGATTTTCTGGACATGACTTCGTAAGTAACAGATCAGTAGTGCGGGACAATGGACCTACTTCTAGAGTAACTGGCTGAGATATCTCATTTACAATAGGCTTTCCTGAAAATCCAAGGGAAACATTTCTTGAGCCTGAGAGCGGAGCCCCTGGAACTTCGGCGTGACTGATGGTGGTCCTACTTGCCCCTGTATCAATCAAAAACTTTCTGTCTTTCCCTAATACTTGACTATGAACATAGGGACCTTCTTGATCTACAGGTATCTCGATGAGAAGCAAGCCTACCTCCCTCTCTAGGCTGTTTCATGAATATGGCTGATACTCTGGATACTCAGACTGCGCATACTGGTACATCTGCTGTGTAACATGCTGTGTTGCAGCAATAGGCTGCGGTACTGGAACTGTCTGTTGTGCATTCTGTGGCTGAGAAGTCTGTGAAACTTGTTCTTGTCTAGGCGGACGTGGTCTTTCTTTAGTCTTACCGGTAGCTATATTGTGTTTCAGAACTGCACACTCGTTTATGAAATGACCTGGCTGTTTACAATAATTGCATGTCCCTTTAACGGGAGCTGTAGGATGACTGGCTTGATTCGGACCCCTCTTCTGACTGTCTTGAGGAATAGATTGTGCAACTAGTACTTTCATTTTCGTGTCTTTCATACGTTTTCTTTCATGATCTTGTTCTTCTCTGATTCTATTCTGGTGGTATTGAAGCATCTGTAACATCTGGGACGGGGTATTAGCTTGCCAGGTACTTTCGACTTTCAAAACTCGATTCTTAACTTGTGGACTTGAATTCTCGACTAATTTAGTAACAAAAAGATGAGGGTATGACTCGCTACTTGTTTTGAGGCCACTGTTTATACTAAAACATTTCTCGAATCTAGAATAAAAATCACTAGTGTCTTCGTCTTGTTTCTGTTTACAGGCTGAGATTGCATCCCAGTCTTCCTTTTTAGTGGCTAATAATCTTGGCAAAACTTGTATTAACAGTTCTGGTAATTCTTTACATTTCTCTCCTAGACCGGTACCTGGTACTCGTATCTTGTCTTCGGCTTCGAGAACTGCCCAATCGATCTTTTTCTCTCCCACCTCCCATTCTTTTTCCTTGAGTTTCTCATATACATCTGCGGGCAACAGGACTTTTAACATTTTAATTATATCTGGATACGTGTATTCTCCCATACGGAGCATGTCCTTTAATTCTCGGTGGAACCCTGCTGGATCTTTATCATGACAGGGAATTAACTTTTTCATCTCTAAGAGTTCCATCTTTGTAATCGGAGTGTAAACAAACACTCGTTGCATTTCACCATCTGTTGTCCTAACTGGGTGTACTTCTCGTAACGGATTCTGTCTGTCTATGTAAAACGGTTTACTTTCTGGAGGTGAGACATGAACAAAATGCGGGTTCAAAAACATACTATATTTGTGGCGCTGTTCTAGAATGACACTAATTAAATCGGTACCTAAACCTTTCCATCTATACTGGAGTAACTCGTTCAGGACATCGTGTAACGGACCTGGATCAGAATGTTGACCCTCATACAATGTAATGAGGTGCTGGATCATATACATACCCACCAGTCGCTGCTCGGCTGGGGGCAATTTCAGGAACATTTGTGCCACTATTTCGTCTGGAAAAGTGGTAGAATCAGTAATCCATCGGACTGCTGATCGGGCTAGTTCTTGTTCATGCATAGTACTTAATTCACTGTAACCGATTCGTGATTTCAGAATGTGATCGGTAGCTTGAAATACTTGTTCCAGAGAACCTTGTTCTGGTGCTGGATTATGTAAAACTGACATGTGTTCTAGGCGCAAATGGCGATCTGGAAATCTAGATTTTCCTACATACGCTATTCTAGTGGGATTCTCGTCCTCTACCTCTTCAGTAGAGTCATTTTCTTTCTCGCTTACTTGTGCTGCTTTACGTTGTTCGTGTAACTTTAGTATTTCCTTACGAATTTTCTTGTACATACTCTCTATACTACTGATAGTCTTGTGTTTACCCTCGGCTATATTATCACTCCACCTTGTCAGGATTTTCATTTCGGCCGGATCTTTAGTCGGGTAATCTTGTTCTCTTATTAGACAATTAATCAGAAACTTTAATATCATGAGCTGGATCTCAGCTTTCCTTTGAGACATGGCTTCGCCAATACTTTCTGGATCATCCCCTGTACGGATGAAACGATATATTCTGTCTAGATCTCCTTTCATATCTGGTAGGGTGTCTAAATACCCGGTCACCCGTCTTACACGGATGGAATATATTACTGTACTATCATCACCTGCAACTGGATCATAGCGGCATTCAGTGAGAGCTCGTCGGATTTCTGCAACGGACTTAAATTTGGGCGTACGCTGTAACGCACATTCATGTAACTCGGCCAACGTTCTACGTTGGTGCGGTGGCGGGGTACCAGGAGGACCTCCTCCTGCGGCCCCTAAACTGGAATCGTCGACTGATACTCTTCGTACCAGCGCGGCGGGAAATTGTAATGTAGGCTGGACCGGGGGTACCGTAGCAGGTACTGCAAGAGGTGCCCCGGTGTCTGGGGGAGCAGGAATTGCCTGATTTACAGGGACTGGCGGAACAGGATTTGCATATTCCGGGACTGTGTCGTCCAAATAGGACGAGATGAAAATATCAGCTGCGGTCGGTTTGTGACGTAGCTTAGTCGGAACTAGTGGTGGCGGAAAATTACTGGATGCCTCCGGGGTTGCTTTTGGCAAGCCCTCGGCAAGAAGAGGATACATACCCTTGATGAGGGCATGCCTCTGTCTGTCTGACTGTTCTGTTTTAACTCGTTCACCTATCTCGATTAGTTCCCTTTCCTGGGCTCGTTCCAAGGATTCTCTACTTAGTTCTGACTTTCTGATTTCTTTTTCGGTTCTTTTATGAGATTCTTTGCGCCATAACTCGATGGCATCTTTCTGTGACTGTCTGGCTTTCTTTTTCCATAATGCTTCTTCTACTCTCATGATGCACTCGGCATCCCACGTACCTGATACGGGCCATCTATACTTTTCCTCTAACTCTTTGGTATACTCTACCCATAAATCTAGATATAATATGGCACTTATGCCATGCTTCTGATACATAAAATGACCTGGACTGTCCCTAGGCGGGACAGGAACTGCTGCTTCTAGCAGACCTTTTCTAGTTTTTAACTGACGTAATTTCGAGAATAAGGGCATGACTGAACTGTAATCTAGACACAATACAATACACAATGAACACGATAATTACTTCACATTCATACCACGACATTAAAATACATGAAGAATATTAAAAATAACAGTTCGAACAGAATACTACCTGGAATACTGAAAACAGAATACATGAATTTTCTCGAGAACAGAACTGACTAGAACAGAAACTAGATGCACTGCTGAAACAGTACGAAACTTACCGGTCTCATAAAGAGACACGTCAGGACCCGCATCCACCGAAGTGGACACTTCGTTTTGGGTCTGTGTACCACCAACCCACGGACCAGAGTCAATTAGATTGACCCTGTCTAGATACTACCCCAGCAATGGTACTCACCGGGCAGCAAGAACGGAAGGCCTCGGACTGGACTGGACTGCTTCGACGCCGGACGGACGAACTTCGAACTTCTGTTACGGGTGGGCCTCCGGATACCTCGGACCTTGGACTCTCGGCTTGGGCTCTGGTCGGGACTCGCCGCGTTCCTCCACCGCCTCGTCTGGATGCTGGACCGCCACCTCCGTCTCCTCCGTGGGCCTGAGGGATACTTGAAGCAGAAATATCTGCACGGGCACGGTATGGTTCCGTCACGGCTGCAGAGGGTCAGGGGGCCGGCGTGGCTTCACCGGCGCGTGGGGAAAGGGCAAGTCCCTGTTCGGGCGCCATTTATGTGGTATATAAATAAATAATACCGGATCTAGGTTTTACTGGACATAGCAATAACAGATAGCTCAATAAATAAGAGTCAAGATTCGAGGTAGTAGGAGTTTGCAGGTTTAATACAGCATAAAGGACAGGAACAGGACAACCTGCACGGGAACAGGATGGCAGCGCTGCCGGGGGCAGGATCAGAATCGGCACAACATTTAATAACAGTGCACAAATATATATACTAAAACAGTTACATTACAATGAATTACAGTAGGCGGAGCAGTGGGTGTGGTCAATAGCAGTCGCGAAAGATAAGGGTGAAAATGGGTGTAACAGGGGCGTATACATAGACATGTGATGTAAACGTAACAGAATATGTCATAAATGGGGCGGAAACATGGAGGGGGCTACCTAAGGAGCCGGGACCTCTAACCTAATGGTGCGCGTAAACTGACAATGACGTGTTACTAGGAGAAGCTGGGGGCTATGAACTCTGTGCTAGGAGCAGAGACTGAAGTCTGGAGAGTCAGGGCGACATGTACCTAAACAGTATCTAGTATCTGATGTTTAGAGAACATGTTGATATAAACTAAGAGTCAGGAGGGGAGAGGCTAACGGACTCTAAGACTGGAGCATGCATTATTCCACATGTAGTGCGTGATGAAGAATATTAAATGACCATTAAATGCAGTATTTCTCTTACATGGAGACGTAAAGGCTAGACAATGACGGAAACTATTGATGCGATTCAGTAGCTTAGGAATGCAGAGAAGGGGGGCTGGACTGATAACTAGAATCATAACATACTCTTGGCAGACTCGTAGGCAGAGCCAGGCTGAGCCGGGCACTGTGAGGCAGGAAGTAAGTGAAGGGTCGAGGATACAGGTGGGGGCTGTATCGCTCCTCAGCGAGGCTCAGGAGACAGGAGCTGAATCTGGTGTCCGGGCCCTTTTGAGGCCTAGAAACGGGGACTTTACAATGAAATAACGTGCACACTGAGAAACGTGGCAACGTAACTTTACATAGGCCTGATACTCGTAGCTTTCACGAGAACTGGAAACTGGCATACTAGTGATGGACACAACTGTAATTGCGTCTTTAATCAAACATGGGGGATACATATGCATATTTAATCATGCACACATAACATAAGATGGAGGACACGTAGGGACACAGAACATGGCAAAATTTACTTTTCCACAGAGGGAAGCTTGCACCGCTGCTGCTTGTGATGTCCTTCTTGTGATTGGGAGAAGCTTGCACCTCTGCTGCCTGTGGTCTCCTTGTGAGTGTAAGAAGCTTGCACAGCTATTGCCTGTGATTTCCTTCTTGTGAGTGTGAGAAGCTTGCACCGCTGCTGCCTGTGAGTATGAGAAGATTGCATTGTACATCTCTGTGCTGTGCCTGTTCTTTGTAAGGGACTCTTGCTCTGTTGCTGCTGCTGCCTTGGCACAGTACCTGCTGTGAGTGTGTGAGGGAAGCTTGCAAGCTTCTTACACTCACAAGAGACCACAGGCAGCAGAGGTGCAAGCTTCTCCCACTCACAAGAAGGAGTTCACAAGCAGCAGTGGTGCAAGCTTCCCTCACACACTCACAGCAGGTACTGTGCCAAGGCAGCAGCAGCAACAGAGCATATCTATGTATATCAAAAGCATGCTTTTAATATCAATTCCAGCGGTGGGAGCTGAAAGGACGAGCAGGCTAGGAAGCCGATTTCACAGGCTTCTGTGAGCTCCCGGCTTCTGTGAACTCCCAGCCTGTCGTTTCCAGTGGTGGGGGCTGCAGTGAGGAGCAGGCACGGACAGGCAATATCACACGCCTCTGCGAGCCGGCATCTGGCAAAAGGCCAACACTTACACATGAAAGGAGGCAAAGGGACGCGCGCACGCTAAACTCACGGCAGACTGGGGAACGCGCCCAGACCATCTGGATTCCATTACCGCAGCGCCCTGACAGCTATAATTGTTAATTTATTGCACTGCCGTGCGCGTAACCACTCAGGATATGGCGGAAGTGCTCAAGTAGAAAAACATATGGCCTATTACGTGCAGGCTACTAAAAATAGGGCACCGCGAGGACCAATTACCATTCACATCGCAAACTAAACGACTGAAAAAGCTTGCGCACTGAGGAATTTTTCCTGCAGGATTCAAAAGCCCTTAACAAAAGGAGCTCGGAGCTCCGCCTCCCCTGCTGACGCAGGGTTGACGTAGGCCGAGCCCTAAAAACTAGGATAGACGGTGGGATAATGGTTGCGATTATTGCCACATGCAATAACTCAGCAGTATAAAAAAAATTCCACTCAAGTACTCCTACAAGTCAGATGCAAACAATGTTCCATTTGATCAAAATCCTGGAGTGGGGGATAGAGTAATACCAAATATGGATCAAAGGTCAGGATTAATTCTAGAAGCACACGAGGGTATATGTTTTGCACATGCAGGAGTTTCTGCGATTGTTTCTCTATTGAAACAACGCTACTGGTGGCCAGGACTAAGAAGGCAGATTAAGGACTATGTCCTGAAATGCGACATCTGTCAGCAGATGAAGGGCTCCACAGTAACAAGTCCAGTGCAGACATCGTCATTAATATCAGACAAACCACTTGTGTGTGTTTATTTGGACAACTACGGTCCCTTACAATCCAATGGGGCTTACAAGTATATGATGGTTGCAGTGGATTCCTGCTCTAGGTTCCTGTGGGTGTGGCCCCAAAGCTCGGCTGATGCTCGAACTGTTATGAAATGATTTGCGAGTCTTTATAGGGACACACACAATTGGCACATTACATTCTGACCGTGGCTGCACGTTTAGCTCTAGGGCTTACAAGGAAGCTATGGGAAGTCTGGGTGTAGTCTTGCGGTACTCCTCTCTGTACCATCCTGAGGGAAATTCGGCTGTGGGAAGGAAAAACCATGACATAAAGCAGTAAAGTATTAGGCTTGGGTTGCAATTGGGTGAAACACCTGTATGAAGTCTAAGGGCATTAAACAATCGGCCAAGAAGCTCTCTAGGGAGAGTCACTCCTTATGAGTGCCTATTTGAGACGCGAATGTGGGTACCTGATCTTGATTGGGCACAGTGGCGGATGTAAAACCTTTTGACATCCATAAACGTTTGGCTGTTTTACAGAAACCAGGGCACTACAGAGTAATGTATACATGAAAAGGACCACCACTGGTGAAGTAAAAAGTGTCACGACAAGACCTGTCTGGATCCCAAAAGTCGGGGATCTGGTCAGAGAGAAAATAGCGGACATAAAATTATTTGGGCCATCATACAGAAAGCCTGTACCTGTCCTGGCAGTTGAAGGAACAATAAAAGTACTACTGCCACATCTTGCCGGTAAAACGGAGAAAAGATTTGTCTCAATTGACCTAATCAACCTACACTATGTGGCCGATACTGAGTAGCAGGCCGCGTGGACTCCGAAGTAACAGACACCATCCTCTCACAAAGATACAAGAAGTTTAAACAGAAAGACTCATCACGTTTGAAGGGTCACCTGAACAGAATGAAGGACTAAGCAACAATGCAATGGAACCTGTTCCTCTTGATACTGAAGTTAAAAATTAGAACTCATTCTATTCAACCAATCTATATCTACGTCAACATGCCGCAACAAGAGCAAGCTACAGTCTCCACGAAACTTGCGGAACTACAGAAGATTGATCAAAGCATCTGGCTATTTCATTGGCTTTGATAACTTTTCGTTAGATCCAAGGGAACCTGAAACAAAGCCAGCCCAAAAAACTTGTCTACAGCGATTTAACAATTTTATGAACTTTCTTAAAAAGACTTACCTGGTATCACCATGGGTGGAACTCTGGGTATCTACAGGAATACATTTCTTTCTTTTCTGGATAGGTCTAGCAATTGTTTTTAGTATGCTTATTAATGGAACTTATCTTCGAGAAAGCTCTGCGGCACAAAAAGTGAATGTGATTCTGAAACAGCATCTATCATCACATCGTGAAAGAAAAGACTTATCGTCGGTGAACAGTAAAGCAGTTCCTAAAACTAATGGTATAGTGTGGGGCAAGGTTGATTATTATATATTCGGCCCGACTGAACCTTTAAAAATACTATATTTATTTAATATATTATTGAGTGATATCATCACCTCCAGTATATTCTCCGATGATTGGTATTATGAAACTGTAAATAATATGTTGTCTGATTTAGAGAAATCTGCTGCTTTTTCTAATAATGAAATGTTAAAAGATACGTCAGATTTAGAAAAAATGCATTGCTACCAATATTATGGTCATCACTTTCTGCATAAATCTGATAACCCTAGGAATGTTTTCACATATCACCAATGGGAACATTGCCCGACACTGCCGAAAAGCAGTTAAAAAACATTTGCACAAAAGTTTCCATATTTTTCAGGGTTTAACACGTCAGACCCAGCCTCATATTACTATGAGTTTGCACCTACACCAGCACAGAAAAATATGTTGACAAACACCAAACAGATTTATTTTGCTTCCTTTATAGCACTTTTGTCTGAACAAGGTTTCTACTTTTGGAAGACATCATAGACTTAAAATCTGTAAGGGGTACTAGAGACTGGCAGGTCCAGGGAACAGAGGCACTATTTAGAGCATGCCTTATTCCTCAATAAATAATGTTTTTGAATGAAACAGTGCAACAAACAACCTGTCTTGGATTAGCAAGGAATAAAGATTTGATTACACCTCAGTTGCCAGCACCATCACACATTGAGGATAACATAACATCACAAAAAGAAGTTACAATAGATGACTTCATTCAATACAAAAGATCAGACCCCGATTGGAAAAAATGGTTGGTTTGGCCCGTAGACTCCAATAACTGTCAAGAAAGATTCTTGGGTAAAACAAAAGGATATAGTATCAATAAGCCAGATCCACGTTATTTACAAAGACAACACCCAGGTGTAGTGACATCATACAGTGTTAGGAAGTTATGTCTTGGTTGCCTACAAACCTCAACACTCACACAGGTGAAACAACACTTATCCTTACTTACATGAGATGTGGACCTGCATGATTATTTATTAGGTCGAAGGAAAGCACGTCACAAAAGTTTTTATTATGCTGCCTACGATGAGATTGGGAGGATTTCACAACAGGAGGCCGCGGAAAGATTACGAGAAATAGATAATATTAATCTAGAGAAAGCTCTAGCAGTGGTTGATAATGGGTTAACAACATTAACATCAAGGATATATTCACTGGGCAACATTGTATCATCTGCTATAGATATACTAGTACAAGATTTGTCCATACTACAACACGGGCAATCGCAATTGCATTCTATCATGTTATTAAACTGGACGCTGTAATCCTTGTGCGCAGGCTATGGGCTATGGCGTTTCATAAACAGCACGTCTCTGTTTTCCTCATACAATCTGACAGAAAAACAGATAGAAATGGCACAGAGGGGAGCAAAGTATACAATGAAGTGCATTGAAAAACTGGACAGATTAGCTTTCACAGTGGCAGAATCAATGTCCACAGAATGGTTAATCCATGGGCACATAACTCTTCCGGTCACAACCTTTAAATACTAAATTTGGCAGTCAGATATGAAGAAATGGCTAGGGAATTCATCAGGGAATCTTGGAAATTGCCATACAGATTTCGATGCCGGAGTGGGGAAATATATCGTAATCAGTATATCACACACGCAGGCAGGGATGCCTATTCAAAGCCAAACAATTGACATCAATCAAAATATGTTTTACATTACAATACAAAACATGAAACAAAAAACAATAACCCTAAAAAAATTATTCATACAAGTGTCCCCCTATACTTCTAGGCGAACCACTTAGAGGTAGTCAAAAAAGTGAAACACTAAATGGCTATTACACTGGTTTGCCTAACTCTAGTGTAACAGAACACAGTTCCAAGAATCACTGTCAATCCAAAGACTCAAATGCACTGGAGCGGACGCCGAGACACCGACACAGCGAGGGATTGCCTGCTGATTCTTTCAGCTCACATAGTGCATATCAAGATCCTGGTACTTTGTTATTGACATTGGATATGGCATAAAGAAATACATGTAGCGGGTGCACCCACTGATTGAGAGGGAGGTTTGCATCTGGGGCGCTGTGATTTCTTTCAGCGCCAGAGAGATTCTCTCACCCGAACGGTCTTAATATTATTGTATAAACCCCTGTTCTGAAGAAGCCTAAGAAGAAAAGGCTGAAACATGGTGGCATCAACACTCTTTTGGAGGAGTCTTTGGATTGACAGTGATTCTTAGAACTGTGTTGTGCTACACTAGAGTTAGGCTAACCAGTGTAATAGCCATTTAGTGTTTCACTTTTTTGACTACCTCTAAGTGGTTCGCCTAGAAGTATAGGGGGGACACTTGTGGGAATAATTTTGTTAGGGTTATTGTTATTTGTTTCAAGTTTTGTATTGTAATGTAAAACATATTGTGATTGATGTCAATTGTTTCGCTTTGAATTGACGTCACTGCCTGTGTGTGTGATATACTGATTTTGATATATTCGCTATGAATAATGATTATTGCTGAGAGGGTAATTAAATGTGCTCGACTCAGAAAAGTGGTTTAGTATTGTTTCCTTTATGCCATTTTCCCTTTGTATAAAACTACGTCCTATACCCAGGTATGAAAGGGTAATTTGGGTATACCCATGTTGGTTATGTATGACGTCATCCTTAAGCCGACACAGTAAAACAGCAAGGTAGGACCCCTGAGGAGACCTATGGGAATATATACACCACATCTTGCTAAGATAGATAGAGGAGACAGAGACCTCCCCGCCGATACACTGACCAGAGACACAGAGGTTCCTGCATGCAGATGCTCCGACTCGCAGTGGTCTAACATCCCTCGCGGGGTGTCCAACTTGAGACCAGGATGGGGTCCCATAGTCTCACACTTCAGGTATTGGGGTTGACTAAATCCTAGAGAGATTCTTGGCTTAACACCTGCCACCCATGCTAGGTACATTTAGGTACATCTTGTAAGGGAGGCATCGTAGGAGTACGCATCTTTTATCATGTGCTATATATACTTGAATGTATTCATGATTTTAGTAAGATGGTAGAACTCCACCATCCTTTTACCTTTATAGTACTGTTAATCATTTATATCTTATAATGTCTAGGGGTTGTTACAGCACATCTATTTTACACTAGAATAACAACTGTTCCATAAATGATTATTGGAAACGCTTGGGCTGTTTATTCTGTGTACCTCTCTGAGACAGATTACGTAAGAACGAGTTACTGAGCGAAAGGTAGTATATTGTTTCCACGGTCCTGAGGGATCAGGGTTGTCATGTTCGATCGTTGCAAAGAACTACTCTCTCCTTGGTAAGAGGCGAGTCTAGTGGCATTGAGAGCTAGTTGGTACAAAAAAGGACCGATTACAGAAATGCCCTCTATGCCGGAGCCCCGTCCAAGCTCATCAACAGACTGCAAAGAATCCAGAATGCCTCGGTACGCCTGATCCTCGACATCCCGCGCCGCGACCACATCACCCCTCAGCTGAGGAACCTGCACTGGCTCCCAGTCGACAAAAGAATCTCCTTCAAACTCCTGATCCACGCACACAATGCACTCCACAGGACCGGCCCAGCCTATCTCAACAGCCGACTCTCCTTCTACGTACCCAACAGGAAACTCCACTCTGCAGACCTCTCCCTGGCTACCGTCCCACACATCTGTAAAACCACAGCCGGAGGCAAATCCTTCTCCCACCGCGTTGCCAAGACCTGGAACACCCTCCCCCTCATTCTATGACATACCAAAGACCTTCTATCCTTCAGGAAACTACTCAAGACCTGGCTGTTTGACCAGTAGCTACAGCACCCCCTTTCTCCTCTCCCTTCCGCGCCTTGAAACCGTCGCGGGTATTTAGTGCGCTTTACCAATTATCTGATTGATTGATTGATTGATTGATTGATTGATTGATTGATTGAACATACCCGGTGGGGGTGATCAGAGTTTGTCTGACACCAATCCACCAGTGTTTGTTGTCTAAACGCGCAGATCCTGTATATTCTCTATAGGTACTACACAACACAGGTCCAGAACTATGCTTACAGAGTAGGGCCACTAGCGGCGTCCACCGCCATACTGCAGAATTACCGCCATATGTAAACGGAGGTGAACCTGATAGATATGAATCCATTCTGGTTGCTATGGATCACTTCCACAGGCAAGCAAGTAAACAGCGAGAATCTTACTAATTCTTTTATTATTTCAAATCAGAGTTAAATATAGCCAAGGCCCTATAATATGACCCATCTGCTTGGGAAATGACACAATTTGTGCCTCCCGAAGTGATCTCCCAGAGGGAATATTTTGATCCGCATTGTTGTATATGGTGATTAATGCAAAAACAACAATTGATGGACAGAATGCAGAACAATGTCATACATTCACCCCAGTACAGAGATCTGGGCCTAAATCCATCGTTTTTTTGCACTCCACACCACCCCAGGTCAGACATGGCCATGTGCAAATCAGCCTTGACCCTGTGCCTCATGGGAACAGTCCTGCCCGAACTGCCAAGCCATGTCTTTCCTGGACCGGAATCAAGCATCTAAGGACCGGTTTCTGGCTATCAGCCTTCATCAGCCTGGATAGCTTGACTCCAGTGGTGTGGAGAGCATGGGACTCACGTCTGAGCATACCCATCCCACTCGGGGTGACAAATGCAAAAACAACAATTGATGGACAGAATGCAGAACAATGTCATACATTCACCCCAGCACAGAGATCTGGGCCTAAATCCATTGTTTTTTTGCACTCCACACCACCCCAGGTCAGACATGGCCATGTGCAAATCAGCCTTGACCCTGTGCCTCATGGGAACAGTCCAGCCCGAACTGCCAAGCCATGTCTTTCCTGGACCGGAATCAAGCATCCAAGGACCGGTTTCTGGCTATCAGCCTTCATCAGCCTGGATAGCTTGACTCCAGTGGTGTGGAGAGCATAGGACTCACGTCTGAGCATACCCATCCCACTCGGGGTGACAAATGCAAAAACAACAATTGATGGACAGAATGCAAAACAATGTCAAACATTCACCCCAGTACAAAGATCTGGGCCAATTTCACCCAGAGTGGGCTGGGGATGCTCAGACGTGAGTCCCAGGCTCTCCACACCACTGGAGTCAAGCTATCCAGGCTGATGAAGGCTGATAGCCAGAAACCGGTCCTTGGATGCTTGATTCCGGTCTGGGAAAGACATGGCTTGGTAGTTCGGACTGGACTGTTCCCATGAGGCACAGGGTCAGAGCTGATTTGCATATAGCCAGTGTCTAACCCAGGGTGGTGTGGAGTGCAAAAAAACGATGGATGTAGGCCCAGATCCTTGTACTGGGGTGAATGTATGACATTGTTCTACATTCTGTCCATCAACTGTGTTTTTTGCAATTTCACCCCGAGTGGGCTGGGGATGCTCAGACGTGAGTCCCAGGCTCTCCACACCACTGGAGTCAAGCTATCCAGGCTGATGAAGGCTGATAGCCAGAAACCGGTCCTTGGATGCTTGATTCCGGTCTGGGAAAGACATGGCTTGGTAGTTCGGACTGGACTGTTCCCATGAGGCACAGGGTCAGAGCTGATTTGCATATAGCCAGTGTCTAACCCAGGGTGGTGTGGAGTGCAAAAAAACGATGGATTTAGGCCCAGATCCTTGTACTGGGGTGAATGTATGACATTGTTCTACATTCTGTCCATCAACTGTGTTTTTTGCAATTTCACCCCGAGTGGGCTGGGGATGCTCAGACGTGAGTCCCAGGCTCTCCACACCACTGGAGTCAAGCTATCCAGGCTGATGAAGGCTGATAGCCAGAAACCGGTCCTTGGATGCTTGATTACGGTCTGGGAAAGACATGGCTTGGTAGTTCGGACTGGACTGTTCCCATGAGGCACAGGGTCAGAGCTGATTTGCATATAGCCAGTGTCTAACCCAGGGTGGTGTGGAGTGCAAAAAAACGATGGATTTAGGCCCAGATCCTTGTACTGGGGTGAATGTATGACATTGGTCTAGATTCTGTCCATCAACTGTGTTTTTTGCAATTTCACCCCGAGTGGGCTGGGGATGCTCAGACGTGAGTCCCAGGCTCTCCACACCACTGGAGTCAAGCTATCCAGGCTGATGAAGGCTGATAGCCAGAAACCGGTCCTTGGATGCTTGATTCCGGTCTGGGAAAGACATGGCTTGGTAGTTCGGACTGGACTGTTCCCATGAGGCACAGGGTCAGAGCTGATTTGCATATAGCCAGTGTCTAACCCAGGGTGGTGTGGAGTGCAAAAAAACGATGGATTTAGGCCCAGATCCTTGTACTGGGGTGAATGTATGACATTGTTCTACATTCTGTCCATTAACTGTGCTTTTTGCAATTTCACCCCGAGTGGGCTGGGGATGCTCAGACGTGAGTCCCAGGCTCTCCACACCACTGGAGTCAAGCTATCCAGGCCGATGAAGGCTGATAGCCAGAAACTGGTCCTTGGATGCTTTATTCCATTCTGGGAAAGACATGGCTTGGTAGTTCGGACTGGACTGTTCCCATGAGGCACAGGGTCAGAGCTGATTTGCATATAGCCAGTGTCTAACCCAGGGTGGTGTGAAGTGCAAAAATACGATGGATTTAGGCCCAGATCCTTGCACTGGGGTGAATGTATGACATTGTTCTACATTCTTTCCATCAACTGTGTTTTTTGCAATTTCACCCCGAGTGGGCTGGGGATGCTCAGACGTGAGTCCCAGGCTCCCCACACCACTGGAGTCAAGCTATCCAGGCTGATGAAGGCTGATAGCCAGAAACCGGTCCTTGGATTCTTGATTCCGGTCTGGGAAAGACATGGCTTGGTAGTTCGGACTGGACTGTTCCCATGAGGCACAGGGTCAGAGCTGATTTGCATATAGCCAGTGTCTAACCCAGGGTGGTGTGGAGTGCAAAAAAACGATGGATTTAGGCCCAGATATTTGCACTGGGGTGAATGTATGACATTGTTCTACATTCTTTCCATCAACTGTGTTTTTTGCAATTTCACCCCGAGTGGGCTGGGGATGCTCAGACGTGAGTCCCAGGCTCTCCACTCCACTGGAGTCAAGCTATCCAGGCTGATGAAGGCTGATAGCCAGAAACCGGTCCTTGGATGCTTGATTCCGGTCTGGGAAAGACATGGCTTGGTATTTCGGACTGGACTGTTCCCATGAGGCACAGGGTCAGAGCTGATTTGCATATAGCCAGTGTCTAACCCAGGGTGGTGTGGAGTGCAAAACAACGATGGATTTAGGCCCAGATCCTTGTACTGGGGTGAATGTATGACATTTTTCTACATTCTGTCCTTCAACTGTTTTTTGCAATTTCACCCCGAGTGGGCTGGGGATGCTCAGACGTGAGTCCCAGGCTCTCCACACCACTGGAGTCAAGCTATCCAGGCTGATGAAGGCTGATAGCCAGAAACCGGTCCTTGGATGCTTGATTCCGGTCTGGGAAAGACGTGGCTTGGTAGTTCGGACTGGACTGTTCCCATGAGGCACAGGGTCAGAGCTGATTTGCATATAGCCAGTGTCTAACCCAGGGTGGTGTGGAGTGCAAAAAAATGATGGATTTAGGCCCAGATCCTTGTACTGGGTGAATGTATGACATTGTTCTACATTCTGTCCATCAACTGTGTTTTTTGCAATTTCACCCCGAGTGGGCTGGGGATGCTCAGACGTGAGTCCCAGGCTCTTCACACCACTGGAGTCAAGCTATCCAGGCTGATGAAGGCTGATAGCCAGAAACCAGTCCTTGGATGCTTGATTCCGGTCTGGGAAAGACATGGCTTGGTAGTTCAGACTTGACTGTTCCCATGAGGCACAGGGTCAGAGCTGATTTGCATATAGCCAGTGTCTAACCCAGGGTGGTGTGGAGTGCAAAAAAACGATGGATTTAGGCCCAGATCCTTGTACTGGGGTGAATGTATGACATTGTTCTACATTCTGTCCATCAACTGTGTTTTTTGCAATTTCACCCCGAGTGGGCTGGGGATGCTCAGACGTGAGTCCCAGGCTCTCCACACCACTGGCGTCAAGCTATCCAGGCTGATGAAGGCTGATAGCCAGAAACCGGTCCTTGGATGCTTGATTCCGGTCTGGGAAAGACATGGCTTGGTAGTTCGGACTGGACTGTTCCCATGAGGCACAGGGTCAGAGCTGATTTGCATATAGCCAGTGTCTAACCCAGGGTGGTGTGGAGTGCAAAAAATCGATGGATTTAGGCCCAGGTCCTTGTACTGGGGTGAATGTATGACATTGTTCTATATTCTGTCCATCAACTGTGTTTTTTGCAATTTCACCCCGAGTGGGCTGGGGATGGTCAGACGTGAGTCCCAGGCTCTCCACACCACTGGAGTCAAGCTATCCAGGCTGATGAAGGCTGATAGCCAGAAAACAGTCCTTGGATGCTTGATTCCGGTCTGGGAAAGACATGGCTTGGTAGTTCGGACCTGACTGTTCCCATGAGGCACAGGGTCAGAGCTGATTTGCATATAGCCAGTGTCTAACCCAGGGTGGTGCGGAGTGCAAAAAAACGATGGATTTAGGCCCAGATCCTTGTACTGGGGTGAATGTATGACATTGTTCTACATTCTGTCCATCAACTGTGTTTTTTGCAATTTCACCCCGAGTGGGCTGGGGATGCTCAGACGTGAGTCCCAGGCTCTCCACAACACTGGAGTCAAGCTATCCAGGCTGATAAGGCTGATAGCCAGAAACCGGTCCTTGGATGCTTGATTCCGGTCTGGGAAAGACATGGCTTGGTAGTTCGGACTGGACTGTTCCCATGAGGCACAGGGTCAGAGCTGATTTGCATATAGCCAGTGTCTAACCCAGGGTGGTGTGGAGTGCAAAAAAACGATGGATTTAGGCCCAGATCCTTGTACTGGGGTGAATGTATGACATTGTTCTACATTCTGTCCATCACTGTGTTTTTTGCAATTTCACCCCGAGTGGGCTGGGGATGCTCAGACGTGAGTCCCAGGCTCTCCACACCACTGGAGTCAAGCTATCCAGGCTGATGAAGGCTGATAGCCAGAAACCGGTCCTTGGATGCTTGATTCCGGTCTGGGAAAGACGTGGCTTGGTAGTTCGGACTGGACTGTTCCCATGAGGCACAGGGTCAGAGCTGATTTGCATATAGCCAGTGTCTAACCCAGGGTGGTGTGGAGTGCAAAGAAACGATGGATTTAGGCCCAGATCCTTGTACTGGGGTGAATGTATGACATTGTTCTACATTCTGTCCATCAACTGTGTTTTTTGCAATTTCACCCCGAGTGGGCTGGGGATGCTCAGACGTGAGTCCCAGGCTCTCCACACCACTGGAGTCAAGCTATCCAGGCTGATGAAGGCTGATAGCCAGAAACCGGTCCTTGGATGCTTGATTCCGGTCTGGGAAAGACATGGCTTGGTATTTCGGACTGGACTGTTCCCATGAGGCACAGGGTCAGAGCTGATTTGCATATAGCCAGTGTCTAACCCAGGGTGGTGTGGAGTGCAAAACAACGATGGATTTAGGCCCAGATCCTTGTACTGGGGTGAATGTATGACATTTTTCTACATTCTGTCCTTCAACTGTTTTTTGCAATTTCACCCCGAGTGGGCTGGGGATGCTCAGACGTGAGTCCCAGGCTCTCCACACCACTGGAGTCAAGCTATCCAGGCTGATGAAGGCTGATAGCCAGAAACCGGTCCTTGGATGCTTGATTCCGGTCTGGGAAAGGCGTGGCTTGGTAGTTCGGACTGGACTGTTCCCATGAGGCACAGGGTCAGAGCTGATTTGCATATAGCCAGTGTCTAACCCAGGGTGGTGTGGAGTGCAAAAAAATGATGGATTTAGGCCCAGATCCTTGTACTGGGGTGAATGTATGACATTGTTCTACATTCTGTCCATCAACTGTGTTTTTTGCAATTTCACCCCGAGTGGGCTGGGGATGCTCAGACGTGAGTCCCAGGCTCTTCACACCACTGGAGTCAAGCTATCCAGGCTGATGAAGGCTGATAGCCAGAAACCGGTCCTTGGATGCTTGATTCCGGTCTGGGAAAGACATGGCTTGGTAGTTCGGACTGGACTGTTCCCATGAGGCACAGGGTCAGAGCTGATTTGCATATAGCCAGTGTCTAACCCAGGGTGGTGTGGAGTGCAAAAAAACGATGGATTTAGGCCCAGATCCTTGTACTGGGGTGAATGTATGACATTGTTCTACATTCTGTCCATTAACTGTGCTTTTTGCAATTTCACCCCGAGTGGGCTGGGGATGCTCAGACGTGAGTCCCAGGCTCTCCACACCACTGGAGTCAAGCTATCCAGGCCGATGAAGGCTGATAGCCAGAAACTGGTCCTTGGATGCTTTATTCCATTCTGGGAAAGACATGGCTTGGTAGTTCGGACTGGACTGTTCCCATGAGGCACAGGGTCAGAGCTGATTTGCATATAGCCAGTGTCTAACCCAGGGTGGTGTGAAGTGCAAAAATACGATGGATTTAGGCCCAGATCCTTGCACTGGGGTGAATGTATGACATTGTTCTACATTCTTTCCATCAACTGTGTTTTTTGCAATTTCACCCCGAGTGGGCTGGGGATGCTCAGACGTGAGTCCCAGGCTCCCCACACCACTGGAGTCAAGCTATCCAGGCTGATGAAGGCTGATAGCCAGAAACCGGTCCTTGGATTCTTGATTCCGGTCTGGGAAAGACATGGCTTGGTAGTTCGGACTGGACTGTTCCCATGAGGCACAGGGTCAGAGCTGATTTGCATATAGCCAGTGTCTAACCCAGGGTGGTGTGGAGTGCAAAAAAACGATGGATTTAGGCCCAGATATTTGCACTGGGGTGAATGTATGACATTGTTCTACATTCTTTCCATCAACTGTGTTTTTTGCAATTTCACCCCGAGTGGGCTGGGGATGCTCAGACGTGAGTCCCAGGCTCTCCACTCCACTGGAGTCAAGCTATCCAGGCTGATGAAGGCTGATAGCCAGAAACCGGTCCTTGGATGCTTGATTCCGGTCTGGGAAAGACATGGCTTGGTATTTCGGACTGGACTGTTCCCATGAGGCACAGGGTCAGAGCTGATTTGCATATAGCCAGTGTCTAACCCAGGGTGGTGTGGAGTGCAAAACAACGATGGATTTAGGCCCAGATCCTTGTACTGGGGTGAATGTATGACATTTTTCTACATTCTGTCCTTCAACTGTTTTTTGCAATTTCACCCCGAGTGGGCTGGGGATGCTCAGACGTGAGTCCCAGGCTCTCCACACCACTGGAGTCAAGCTATCCAGGCTGATGAAGGCTGATAGCCAGAAACCGGTCCTTGGATGCTTGATTCCGGTCTGGGAAAGACGTGGTTTGGTAGTTCGGACTGGACTGTTCCCATGAGGCACAGGGTCAGAGCTGATTTGCATATAGCCAGTGTCTAACCCAGGGTGGTGTGGAGTGCAAAAAAATGATGGATTTAGGCCCAGATCCTTGTACTGGGTGAATGTATGACATTGTTCTACATTCTGTCCATCAACTGTGTTTTTTGCAATTTCACCCCGAGTGGGCTGGGGATGCTCAGACGTGAGTCCCAGGCTCTTCACACCACTGGAGTCAAGCTATCCAGGCTGATGAAGGCTGATAGCCAGAAACCAGTCCTTGGATGCTTGATTCCGGTCTGGGAAAGACATGGCTTGGTAGTTCAGACTTGACTGTTCCCATGAGGCACAGGGTCAGAGCTGATTTGCATATAGCCAGTGTCTAACCCAGGGTGGTGTGGAGTGCAAAAAAACGATGGATTTAGGCCCAGATCCTTGTACTGGGGTGAATGTATGACATTGTTCTACATTCTGTCCATCAACTGTGTTTTTTGCAATTTCACCCCGAGTGGGCTGGGGATGCTCAGACGTGAGTCCCAGGCTCTCCACACCACTGGCGTCAAGCTATCCAGGCTGATGAAGGCTGATAGCCAGAAACCGGTCCTTGGATGCTTGATTCCGGTCTGGGAAAGACATGGCTTGGTAGTTCGGACTGGACTGTTCCCATGAGGCACAGGGTCAGAGCTGATTTGCATATAGCCAGTGTCTAACCCAGGGTGGTGTGGAGTGCAAAAAATCGATGGATTTAGGCCCAGGTCCTTGTACTGGGGTGAATGTATGACATTGTTCTATATTCTGTCCATCAACTGTGTTTTTTGCAATTTCACCCCGAGTGGGCTGGGGATGGTCAGACGTGAGTCCCAGGCTCTCCACACCACTGGAGTCAAGCTATCCAGGCTGATGAAGGCTGATAGCCAGAAAACAGTCCTTGGATGCTTGATTCCGGTCTGGGAAAGACATGGCTTGGTAGTTCGGACCTGACTGTTCCCATGAGGCACAGGGTCAGAGCTGATTTGCATATAGCCAGTGTCTAACCCAGGGTGGTGCGGAGTGCAAAAAAACGATGGATTTAGGCCCAGATCCTTGTACTGGGGTGAATGTATGACATTGTTCTACATTCTGTCCATCAACTGTGTTTTTTGCAATTTCACCCCGAGTGGGCTGGGGATGCTCAGACGTGAGTCCCAGGCTCTCCACAACACTGGAGTCAAGCTATCCAGGCTGATAAGGCTGATAGCCAGAAACCGGTCCTTGGATGCTTGATTCCGGTCTGGGAAAGACATGGCTTGGTAGTTCGGACTGGACTGTTCCCATGAGGCACAGGGTCAGAGCTGATTTGCATATAGCCAGTGTCTAACCCAGGGTGGTGTGGAGTGCAAAAAAACGATGGATTTAGGCCCAGATCCTTGTACTGGGGTGAATGTATGACATTGTTCTACATTCTGTCCATCACTGTGTTTTTTGCAATTTCACCCCGAGTGGGCTGGGGATGCTCAGACGTGAGTCCCAGGCTCTCCACACCACTGGAGTCAAGCTATCCAGGCTGATGAAGGCTGATAGCCAGAAACCGGTCCTTGGATGCTTGATTCCGGTCTGGGAAAGACGTGGCTTGGTAGTTCGGACTGGACTGTTCCCATGAGGCACAGGGTCAGAGCTGATTTGCATATAGCCAGTGTCTAACCCAGGGTGGTGTGGAGTGCAAAGAAACGATGGATTTAGGCCCAGATCCTTGTACTGGGGTGAATGTATGACATTGTTCTACATTCTGTCCATCAACTGTGTTTTTTGCAATTTCACCCCGAGTGGGCTGGGGATGCTCAGACGTGAGTCCCAGGCTCTCCACACCACTGGAGTCAAGCTATCCAGGCTGATGAAGGCTGATAGCCAGAAACCGGTCCTTGGATGCTTGATTCCGGTCTGGGAAAGACATGGCTTGGTATTTCGGACTGGACTGTTCCCATGAGGCACAGGGTCAGAGCTGATTTGCATATAGCCAGTGTCTAACCCAGGGTGGTGTGGAGTGCAAAACAACGATGGATTTAGGCCCAGATCCTTGTACTGGGGTGAATGTATGACATTTTTCTACATTCTGTCCTTCAACTGTTTTTTGCAATTTCACCCCGAGTGGGCTGGGGATGCTCAGACGTGAGTCCCAGGCTCTCCACACCACTGGAGTCAAGCTATCCAGGCTGATGAAGGCTGATAGCCAGAAACCGGTCCTTGGATGCTTGATTCCGGTCTGGGAAAGGCGTGGCTTGGTAGTTCGGACTGGACTGTTCCCATGAGGCACAGGGTCAGAGCTGATTTGCATATAGCCAGTGTCTAACCCAGGGTGGTGTGGAGTGCAAAAAAATGATGGATTTAGGCCCAGATCCTTGTACTGGGGTGAATGTATGACATTGTTCTACATTCTGTCCATCAACTGTGTTTTTTGCAATTTCACCCCGAGTGGGCTGGGGATGCTCAGACGTGAGTCCCAGGCTCTTCACACCACTGGAGTCAAGCTATCCAGGCTGATGAAGGCTGATAGCCAGAAACCGGTCCTTGGATGCTTGATTCCGGTCTGGGAAAGACATGGCTTGGTAGTTCGGACTGGACTGTTCCCATGAGGCACAGGGTCAGAGCTGATTTGCATATAGCCAGTGTCTAACCCAGGGTGGTGTGGAGTGCAAAAAATCGATGGATTTAGGCCCAGGTCCTTGTACTGGGGTGAATGTATGACATTGTTCTACATTCTGTCCATCAACTGTGTTTTTTGCAATTTCACCCCGAGTGGGCTGGGGATGGTCAGACGTGAGTCCCAGGCTCTCCACACCACTGGAGTCAAGCTATCCAGGCTGATGAAGGCTGATAGCCAGAAAACAGTCCTTGGATGCTTGATTCCGGTCTGGGAAAGACATGGCTTGGTAGTTCGGACCTGACTGTTCCCATGAGGCACAGGGTCAGAGCTGCTTTGCATATAGCCAGTGTCTAACCCAGGGTGGTGCGGAGTGCAAAAAAACGATGGATTTAGGCCCAGATCCTTGTACTGGGGTGAATGTATGACATTGTTCTACATTCTGTCCATCAACTGTGTTTTTTGCAATTTCACCCCGAGTGGGCTGGGGATGCTCAGACGTGAGTCCCAGGCTCTCCACAACACTGGAGTCAAGCTATCCAGGCTGATAAGGCTGATAGCCAGAAACCGGTCCTTGGATGCTTGATTCCGGTCTGGGAAAGACATGGCTTGGTAGTTCGGACTGGACTGTTCCCACGAGGCACAGGGTCAGAGCTGATTTGCATATAGCCAGTGTCTAACCCAGGGTGGTGTGGAGTGCAAAAAAACGATGGATTTAGGCCCAGATCCTTGTACTGGGGTGAATGTATGACATTGTTCTACATTCTGTCCATCACTGTGTTTTTTGCAATTTCACCCCGAGTGGGCTGGGGATGCTCAGACGTGAGTCCCAGGCTCTCCACACCACTGGAGGCAAGCTATCCAGGCTGATGAAGTCTGATAGCCAGAAACCGGTCCTTGGATGCTTGATTCCGGTCTGGGAAAGACATGGCTTGGTAGTTCGGACTGGACTGTTCCCATGAGGCACAGGGTCAGAGCTGATTTGCATATAGCCAGTGTCTAACCCAGGGTGGTGTAGAGTGCAAAAAAACGATGGATTTAGGCCCAGATCCTTGTACTGGGGTGAATGTATGACATTGTTCTACATTCTGTCCATCAACTGTGTTTTTTGCAATTTCACCCCGAGTGGGCTGGGGATGCTCAGACGTGAGTCCCAGGCTCTCCACACCACTGGAGTCAAGCTATCCAGGCTGATGAAGGCTGATAGCCAGAAACCGGTCCGTGGATGCTTGATTCCGGTCTGGGAAAGACATGGCTTGGTAGTTCGGACTGGACTGTTCCCATGAGGCACAGGGTCAGAGCTGATTTGCATATAGCCAGTGTCTAACCCAGGGTGGTGTGGAGTGCAAAAATACGATGGATTTAGGCCCAGATCCTTGCACTGGGGTGAATGCATGACATTGTTCTACATTCTTTCCATCAACTGTGTTTATTGCAATTGCACCCCGAGTGGGCTGAGGATGCTCAGACGTGAGTCCCAGGCTCTCCACACCACTGGAGTCAAGCTATCCAGGCTGATGTAGGCTGATAGCCAGAAACCGGTCCTTGGATGCTTGATTCCGGTCTGGGAAAGACATGGCTTGGTAGTTCGGACTGGACTGTTCCCATGAGGCACATGGTCAGAGCTGATTTGCATATAGCCAGTGTCTAACCCAGGGTGGTGTGGAGTGCAAAAAACCGATGGATTTAGGCCCAGATCCTTGTACTGGGGTGAATGTATGACATTGTTCTACATTCTGTCCATCAACTGTGTTTTTTGCAATTTCACCCCGAGTGGGCTGGGGATGCTCAGACGTGAGTCCCAGGCTCTCCACACCACTGGAGTCAAGCTATCCAGGCTGATGAAGGCTGATAGCCAGAAACCGGTCCTTGGATGCTTGATTCCAGTCTGGGAAAGACATGGCTTGGTAGTTCGGACTGGACTGTTCCCATGAGGCACAGGGTCAGAGCTGATTTGCATAAAGCCAGTGTCTAACC